>NW_026606827.1:0-1200000 GCF_029890125.1 Rhinichthys klamathensis goyatoka
AGACCCTTCTCACATTATTATTATTACTATTTTACTAAATTTAGTTAACACTTTACAATAAGGTTAATTTGTTAACATTAGTGAATTTATTAACTAACATGAACTAACCACGTTACTGTATTTGTAAATCTTTTTTAACGTTAGTTAATAAAAAACAGTTGTTCATAGTTTGTTCATGTTAGTTCCCAGTGCATTAACTAATGTTAACAAATACAACTCTTGATTTTAATAATGTATTGAACCTTATTGTAAAGTGTTAACATTTAGTTACTGTCCTTCTCAGATTTAAAGGAGCTACATTACGCGCATATTTGTACAGAAGAATTAAAGTAGAGGTTTGTAATAGAGGCCATAACAATATTTATTTGGATAAACTTTGAACAGTCAACGACAAATAGGTGCCATTAAAAAACTATTAAAAGTGGGATTTGTTTTTCCAGAAATGTTTGCTTATTGCACTGTATTTTAACACAACCTCAAGCAAGCGATTGGGTAAAACCGTTTTGTGTCACAATATCTCATTGTACAAATCCTAAATTCACACATTCATTATTTTCACTCTTGCACTGGAGATATATCAAATGCTGAGATTAAACTGTCAGCTTTGGTTTTAAATACTTTAATACACACCCAACAGTTATTCAGTGCAGCAGCGACTAATTTCTCTGTCAAGGCGTTGCTGGGGGGCCGACAGAGACTCTGGGCGCAGGATTTGGATTTGCACAATGACAGAGCAGTTATTACTTCTACAAATCTACTTCCACAATTAAAGGTGCTAGAAAGAGTGTCCGGTGTATTTAAAGACCTTTCCCACACCAATCTCTGACGTTTGACCTGTATCAATCCCTGGAACATATGCTAGAGGACATTCTCCAATAATAAGCACGAGTAGGAGATATATTAGGTATTTATTTGAGATGTTGGGAAAGAGTAAAGGTGGCTTTGTCAAGGTCATCCAGATGCAGTATTGGATGCCAAATGAGTTTGGACCTCCTTTTTGTATGAGGGAACACCCTCAGGCGAGAAGCATGCCATTAACGTGGCAGCAATAATGAAGGTGGAGAGAAAATAATTAGACTTGTAAATTATGGAGCAATTAATCATTAAACTGGGTCAGTATTAGGACTCACTGAAAGTGCCAAACAAACAATGCTTTAATTATCGGCCAATTAGGTGGTTAATAATGCTTTTCAGTGGAAAGATGGCCCTTGCTGCTATCAAATCATTTTTATTTTTACCCTCGCAGCAGGAAACCGAGGTGCCAATTACACCAGGGTAATGCGGCTGACTCTTTCATCACCCATTTTTTGGTTTGTTCTTAGTCATAGTTTTGTCTTTTAACAAAAATGTTCTTTGATTTAAAAAAAAAGGATACATTCAAATTCCCATTCAACAGTTTTAATCCATTTTACTGTGACTAAAATGGCAAGTAAATTTTGTTTTAAGTTTAGTTGACAGTTTGAAACTCAATGTAACAGACTAAACTTGAACCCTTTTTTTTAACCTTTTAAAAATGTATAAATAAGATTCATTTGAATTTGTCAAGCATATAGAAATTGTCTCAGGTTACGACTGTAACCGTAGTTCCCTGAGAAAGGGAACGAGACGATGCTTCACTTGACGCTTTGGGAACGCTCCCAGCGTGCATGCGTCTGAGCATCAATGTCAACTAGTCCAATGGAAAGAATGAGCGTCACGGGCGGGTGACGTCATGACCAGGAAGGGATAAAGGCTCACCCGGTGAAACGCGGCATTAGCTTCAAAAAGTCGAAGCAAGCCGATCACAGGGAAGCAGGAAGTATGGCAGGGTGACGCATCGTCTCGTTCCCTTTCTCAGGGAACTACGGTTACAGTCGTAACCTGAGACGTTCCCTTTCGAGGGAACTCTCGATGCGTCACTTGACGCTTTGGGAACGAGAATACCCAAAACGCCAGAATTCCAAGTACCTGAGTGTCAGTCTGTTGAAACTAAGCACTAAGCACCTGAGAACCTGGGGCAGCATCCAGGTCTAAGCTGTAAAACCTAACGAATGTGAGCGGTGAGGACCAGCCTGCCGAATCACAAACGGTCTCATGTACAGCAGGCCAAAAGGAATCACGTTGGACGCTGCCGCCAAAAGACCCAACAGTCTCTCGAACTGTTTTACAGTGCGTGACTGGCCTAGCTTTAGCTCTTTGGTGGCTGTCAGGATAGCAGCTACACGTATGGGCGATAGAGTGGCCCGCATCGTCACTGAATCCCATACCACACCAAGGAAAGTGGTTCTCTGTACTGGAGAAAGCACACTTTTCTTGGCATTGAGCCTCAACCCCAACATCTGCATATGAGCGAGAACGACACCTCGGTGCCGAACCGCCAACTGCTCTGATTCCGCTAGAATCAGCCAGTCGTCGATGTAGTTCAGAATACGTATGCCCTGAAGCCTGAGAGGGGCTAGAGCTGCATCCACGCATTTCGTGAACGTGCGGGGTGATAAAGCTAGACCGAAAGGAAGAACCCGATATTGGTATTCTTTGCCCCCGAAAGAAAACCTTAGGAACTTCCTGTGCTGAGGGAGGATGGAGACATGGAAGTAAGCGTCCTTCAGATCTATCGTGACAAACCAGTCCTCGGATCTGATTTGAGTCACGATCTGCTTGAGTGTCAGCATCTTGAACTTGAGTTTCTGTACTGAACGATTTAACAGACGAAGATCTAAAATGGGACGCAACCCTCCATCCTTTTTTGGAACAATGAAATAACGGCTGTAAAAACCCGACTCTCTGTCGGGTGAGTACACCTGTTCTATAGCTTCCTTTGCTAACAGGGCCTTTACCTCTTGCTCCATTACCAGAGCCTGCTCGGGATGCACCACTGTGGGCAGCACCCCGTTGTAACGAGGAGGACGAGAACCAAACTGGATTCTGTATCCTTTCTCTACAATCTGCAGGACACAACGAGAAATATTCGGCAGAAGCTTCCACGCTGCCAGAAAATTTACTAAGGGAACCAGCCTCTCGAGGCTGGTCTCTGGTGTTATCGAGACGGCTAATTCCGGAGCCTGAAACATAATGGCAGGAACTACCTGAACTGGCCGCTCTAAGGCCCCCCTCAGAGGGCGCGAAACCGATGCTGTGCCGCAGCATAGCATCAGCGACTCGCTGGAGACCGCTGCGCCCTGAAGCACCGAGGGTGGCAGGGTTGGCAGAACGGTCTCGTGAGGACCCCGAAATGGAACGGGCACCGTATAATGAGGTGTACACCGCTCCACTTCGGTCGGGGCTGTCCTCACAGGCCTGATGCATGAACATCAGGACCTTTTTTTTTTTTTTTGAACCGAAGTCTTCTTCGCCTGAAGAACGGTCCTCAGATCCGGCTTCGACTTAGAAGACTTCGGTTGAGAGGGTTGCGTCCGTCTCCAGTCTCTACGTGGAGGTGCACGAGACGCAACACTCTCTTTCTGATGCACACGATATGATGAGCTCGACGGCTGGGGCTGCTCACGCCCAGCAGCCCCAGGGGGCTGGACCCGGCGAGGGATAAACTTTTTAAAAACGTCAGCTTGTTTCTTTGACTCCTGAAATCTCTCGACGACCGCGTGGACTGCGTCGCCGAAGAGACCAGAAGGTTCAAGCGGAGCATCTAATAAAAAAGCTCGATCTTTTTCTTTAATTTCAGACAGATTTAACCATAAATGTCTCTCAGTAGCTACCAAGGCTGCCATAGACCGCCCAATTGCTCTGGCGGTCTCCTTAGTAGCCCTGAGAGAAAGATCGGTAGCCCGACGAAGTTCACGAATATCGTCATGACTGACTCCCTCACTACTATCCAGATCCCCCAGCAGGTCAGCTTGATAAGCCTGGAGCACTGCCATAGTATGCAGACATGCTCCAGCTTGACCTGCTGCCGTATAAGCTTTGCCCACTAACACCGAAGTGGCTTTGAGCGGTCTAGTGGGCAAAGCCGAGGCTTTCAGAGACGATGCGGGACCAGGGGAAAGATAACTGGCTAAATTCTCTTCCGCCTGGGGCATCGCCTCATAACCATACTCTTTCAGCCCTCTTATTCTCGAATAAGTGTTAACTTGAGGGCTGAAAAGACGTGATGAGTAAGGTTTATTCCACGATTTAGATATTTCATTGTGCAAATCGGGAAAAAATGGAAGCCCTCGTGGTGGAGATAATGTGGTGGAAGATAAAAAGCGCTCATCTAATTTGCTTTTAGGACGAGCGCCCTTCTTCTCAGATGGCCATTCAATATTTAATTTCTCTACAGCCCGCGACATAACATCCACCAGCTCATCATATGCTGGGGAAATAAATTGTGAATCTCTTTCCCCCATGTGTGTGCTTTCACTCTCCAAACTCATCGCATCAACCTCCTCGGAGGAAGAGCAATAAAGTCATGGAGGGCTCTCTCCCCGGGCGGAAGAAACCGCAGAGCGTGCTTCCGACACCGGGGGGAGAGCGTTGGATCTCTCGGGTAAGGAAGGAGAAAGAGCCCTCGGACCCGTCTCCAACCCCTCCGAAAGTTCCTTTTGCGATCCCCAGGAATGCAATCTCCGCGCTGCCTCAGCAGACGCGGGTCCTGATCCCTGCGGATCGCGAGCCTGCCCACTCTCTTTATCAAAGAGTGACAGGCGAGAGCGGAGCATGCGAAGCGGTAACATCTCACAATGCTGGCACTCAGCCCCCTCGAAGGCTGAGACCGCATGCTCCACTCCCAAACAAACGACACAAAGCTCGTGTGTGTCCCCACCCGTTAAATAACGCGGGCAGGGAGAAGCACACTGTTTGTACACTTGTTTAGTTTCCATCCTTTTCCGCAACAGACAACAGTAAATAGACAGAGACAAAATGACACAGATCGCTTGCTGAGACACAGAAGCTAATGCCGCGTTTCACCGGGTGAGCCTTTATCCCTTCCTGGTCATGACGTCACCCGCCCGTGACGCTCATTCTTTCCATTGGACTAGTTGACATTGATGCTCAGACGCATTCACGCTGGGGGCGTTCCCAAAGCGTCAAGTGACGCATCGAGAGTTCCCTCGAAAGGGAACTGCCTTGAGCTCCTGGAATAATTGCATATAACGAGTGAACTCATCAACTCATAACGAGTGAACTCACACACTGGTTTATTATCTTTTTTTAGAAGTTATTAGTCAAATCCTTCATGCTTTACCGACTGTTATTAATTTTTTCATGTTTTATAGACTTAGGCTAATATTTTACGTTCACTATATGTCACACACTGGCTGCAGTAAAACACACGGCGAAGAAGATATATATCCAAGGCAGTTTTTAATAATAACCACAGCTAAATCCAAACAAAGGCAAGCAAACACAACCATAACATAGATGAGACCGGACAAATGAGATCAACCAAGGTAATAAATAGCGAACAGCTAAACAGAATGACGAAATAAAATCAGTAACCATGGTGACAAACTTAGGTGGAAAAACGGCAAACAAATTCGAAACATTACAGAACCGTGACACTATAATGTAAGCATGGTTGTTATAACAACAGAATATTTGTATCATGTATCTTAATTCACATTTGCTTTTGCTTTATTGCCTAAGTTGTAATATGTGTAACAGTGCAATTGGATTTTTAATCAGTCATTTTTCTTGTTTTCTTGTTTTTTTTTCCTTGTCATATATATATATATTTTTTTTTTTACATCATCATGCTGCATACTTTTTACATTTGTCTTAATTGTTGATAATTTGAAAAAAAAAAATACTTGTCAACAAACATTTTCGTCAGTATTTTGTTGAGATTGACATGACACTGAAACAAATTTTATGCACTTTCACTCTGTGTTTGACAGGTAAAGGATTCTATTCTGTCCAATTCCCTCAAAACCACTCACACCAGTCCGGAAAGCCAAAGCACGTTTATTAATTCAATTTTTAATTGAATTTTTTGCACAATTTCTCTGCTTAGTTAATTCCCATGCTGTCCTCGGGGTGGATGATTGGCGTGTAATTACTAGCTGTTGGCACAGACAAGACCTAGTATGTCCTCTTTTTTTTTTTGCCCTCCCTCTGTCTTTCTTTTTATTGTGGATCCTTTTTTAAAACTCTCTGTCTGCATCTAAAACTTCTTCCCAAAGTCATCTCTCTCTCTCTCTCTCTCTCTCTCTCTCTCTCTCTCTCTCTCTCTCTCTCTCTCTCTCTCTCTCTCTCTCTCTCTCTCTCTCTCTCTCTCTCTCTCTCTCTCTCTCTCTCTCTCTCTCTCTCTCTCTCTCTCTCGTTCTGGACTGTTCTCTCTCACTCCCCCTTTTCACCTCCCCCACATATCTTCTCCATCTTCTCGTGCTGTTTAATAGTTTCTATCCTTCCATTAGCCAAACGGCCTCACACATTGTGAGGGTCCGCGTGGGTGTTTCCATGTAAAGCTTTCCTCATAACAATTATTTCTTCCTGCAGACCTATCAAACTGGGCATCGGCCCACATGGCGTCGCAGTTGAACTCCATTCTTTGAGGATACGTGTTAATAAAACAAGTGGCAGATAACAGTAATTACCACTCAATGGCTCCGGTTGTCTAGGGGGCATGCAGAGAGAGACTCCAGGCTTGCGTGCTATTGATTCATTTATAGGTTTATTTCACCCAAAAATTTTAATTCTGTGATTATTTACTCATCTTCATATCATTCCAAACCTCTGGTTTGGGGGGTGGGTGCTGATGGGATATAGCCTCAAATAGCATAGCAATATTAGCGAAAGTATGTTAAAAGCTTTGTCATTTGGCTAGCAAGCAGCAAGTTCAAACTAGAAGGACATTTAAGAGATACGGTACAGTCATACCACTTATTACACAGCATTTCGCCACATAAATAATTATGGGGATAAGAGATAATGATCTGATATTAAACTGTTTTAAAATTGTACCTGTTTGTTATCTTATAATCCATTACAGTGTACAAAACAAATGTTGCAAAATGGCAGTAGCTGAGTTTGAATGAAACAAGAGAGAGCAAGTCCATGATACTGGATGGCATAATTAAATAACTGAACACAAATATTGATTTGACTGAGTTTTAATATTTTATTAGCTCACCAAACGCAAAACTTCCACTAGGGAAAATACGTTCCTAGCAAGCGTAAAGCACTGCTGACTTCAGTAACCAGATGAGACTGTGTTATCTGTTTTTAGCGGTTGTTATCGAGGAATAACATATCGCTGGATGGCGCGATTGACCAATCAGAATCAAGCATTCCAAAGAGCCGTGTAATAAAGTTACTTATGTTCAGTAGAATGTCTGTTGGGGCACCATCAAAATAAAAAGTTAGCAGATATTACAGTTTTTCTAAATTGCTTAAACACATTTCTCGAAACCATCACTCACTTTCTCAAAACATTAAACACAAAACCAAATTTTCAAACTGCATTCAGAGAAACTGACTCTTCTGGCAAAATCAAACAATTGCCTCAAAAATCATTTTGTCTATGCTCAAAGGCAAACAATGCTTTCAGATCTTACACAGCAAGTCAAAATTATAAACACTAAAGATCATTCATTAGACACTACATAAAAATAAAATATTGTAACAAAGTAAACACATTTTGGAATTACGTAAAAAAGTATAGTAATGACAACTTACAGTAGTAAGGTGAATAAATTGTATACTGTATTCACTGCAAGTATAGTATTGTACTGAATATTGTATAGTATTGAAAGTCTCAGCACTTGCATACTGTGAAAATACAGTGACCCAACTGCAAAAGCCAAAAAGGTTACAGTAAAAAAAAACTCTAAATGAAAAGCATGTTACAGTAAAGTACACTCAGAAGAGCTGTGCAACTGCAAAATCAGGGTCAGTGAGAGAGATTTTATTCTGCTTCAGCATCATGTCTTCATGTTGGGTCCAGCCTGATGACTTTGTCCACATCACAGGCAATCTCTCCCTCTTATATTGTTTCCATCCATTGTTGGTATATCAACATTCAGTGCAATATTTTGAGTCAATTTTGGCACTCTGAACTGACTTGTATTATGTACAGTTGGTTTGGTCACATCATTAGAAATAAGTGTGAACAATTTTGAGTCGTTGTGTGTAAACGATGACAACAGTGTTGTAGTTGTGTTTAACTTTTGCCTGCCTGTGTGTTTAGTGTTTTGAAACATAAGTGCATCACAGTGCAAAATGTGTTTTAGTGAGTGAGAATGTGTTTTGCAAAAAGATTGCTTGAGATTTGCAAACAGTGTTTTAACTACCCGAACTTGTTTCATTTTTTACAGAAAAAGGCTATTGAGAATTTGGTTCAGGGAATGGGGTTTAGTGTTTAAGCAATTTCAGAGAAAACTGTAAGCAGACATTATACTAACTATCATAAGTAACTGTTCAACTACATGTCAACTAGCTCTCATTAGAGTATTAGTATTAGTCAGTCTACTAAAGTCTACTAATATATGAGAGTTAGTTGAAATGTAGTTGCGAAGTTACTTATAGTTAGTAGAATGTCTAAAGTAGACCATCAAATAAAGTGCTAACTGGCATTATTCAGACCTGGGACAGTCTTGCGCATTTAATTCTGTCGTATGCATGCGTTATGAAGTGGCCAAGACCACAAATGTGGGTATTGGGACAGGCCTAGACCAATTTTGTTAACTGAATCAACTGATTTATTGAAAAGATTTGATTCGAAAGAATGATTCATTCATAACTCCCCGTGTCTCTTATGAGCTCTCATAACAGGCCAAGAAGCACTAATATGTCAACGACTTCAATTTCAGTCTGTTCGTATCACAAAGCTCACTTAAGGCTTTAGAAAACTTGTTTTTTGTCATTTTGAAGCTTGACAACTCCCGTCCTAATTCACTTTCATTATATAAAACTTTAGAATGACATGAGGTGTTTAAATAATTACAGAATTTTTATTTTTGAGTGATATGCTGCCATTCACCTTCTTTCCATCCATTCATCCATCTATCCATCTGTACCACCTCTGTCAGGCTGTCTCTTCTCAACGTCCTCCCTCTGTCACCAGAGTATTAGCATAAGTAATTACAAATTCATGTGTGCCTGCATGGGTTTCTAATTTAAAATAAATGTGTTGATCTCTTTGATTCGTTTTTAGTTCAGAGCAGCCTGTCTTGTACAATTAAGATAACAGGAGTTTGTGATGGATGTCAGCAGAGGGGGGTAATTGGAATTCCCACCCTCTTTAAGCTGTTATCTCTTTTTGTTTTTAAAGTCTTCCGAGCTTTCTGAAGACTCCAGCGGCGACTCACTCGTGCCGCATATTGAAGTCTGTGTGGCTATCGCAAGGATCCACAATGAATGGTGTTTGGAGCTCAATGCTCGTGTAATTCTATTGATTTCACTTCAGAGGAAATGTGTGTGAAACACAGGGATCCATATCCACTTAAACCGCAGAATAACGCTTCGCCCTGAATAAGAGTGAGACGTAAATACACAATTTAATGTTGCTCTAAAACAGTTGTCGGCTCTGACTGAAATCACAGCGAAGTTGATTGTATTCAAATGAGTGTCAGAGCTGCACTTGACATGCATGCGTTCACAATAGAGTGCTCAAGCTTATGATATAGTGTGCTTTGTCAGGAAAACTGACTTCACTGATTTTGACTCCAATGCTGTGGCAAAAAAAGGAAAGATAGCGGGAAACAACTCACCCACTTCAACAACAGTTTCAGTAATGTTTATGTTTTAATAGTGGTGAACTGATGTGGTAAATGCTAATATATGTGTATAAACTGAATTTTCATACAATATTTAATCCAAGTAACTAAAATATATATGACCACAAAATTGTCAAAACAGATTTAAGAACTGACACAAGGGGGCGCAACTATGGTACAATGCATTAATGATATCAGATAATGCCATGGCAATGAAAGATTATCTTATTCATGTACTATATCAAGGTAGTTCCCTTTCAGTCAGTCACATTCAACGTTACGTCAGAACTGAACTGATGAATTGGGATCTCGCCTTAGAGCCCAATCACCATCGAGTGTAAACTAAATGAGCCAATGCACATTGGAGTGCAAGATTTGTGTCTCGAGTGTCTGCGAGTGCTCTTCGGTAAGAGGCCTCTGCTATCTGGTGTTGGTGTGACGGCACTGCAGCGGTGGTCGCGAGCCCTAAAATAGCTTTTTGCAGGCTGCACTATTCCCTGCCAGCTGTGCTGCGGCCATTTCCCCTGTGCGTTTTAGCACTATAAGAGAGCTACATTTCCCTGAAAGAGCAAACACGGGTGTGACACGGCGTCTTTTTAAAGATGTCACTCCACTCAGAGCCGGCCAGGCCACTATGTGACCGTTGCAATGGCATAGGGCCTCGTGGCCAGCAGAGGGCCCCCTAGAGTCACTGCTGGGGGGGGGGGGGTTGGGGACCTACAGCGCTCTTTATCAGCCATCATGATAAGCACAGAGTTGTTATTTATTTAGTTCTGTATTATGGCAAATCAGCCGGGAGCTCCCCGCGAAGGCGCGCGCGAGTCTTGATCCTGACTGACCCTATGATGTCACTCATTGGATAAATTCTTTCGGGGTTTCTAAACCTATATTGTGCACTGTGTATTTGTCGTATATTGAGAGCCTTCTTACTTTTTCTTTCATTTGTTGGTTTGGTAATATTTCAGTGAAGGACCGAAACTGTTTAAATAATATTGTGAAAGTCTGCTCCAAAATTATTGGAATTCAAATGTGTGACCTAAATTCTCTTTGGGAGAAACGTGTTCTTCAAAAAGTAAAAAGCCTGATGAATCAAGATCATATTCTGGGGGACGACTTTGTTCTTATGCCATCAGGTCGGCGTTACTTGCAGCCCCCTGGAAAGACTAACCGCTATGGAAGATCATTTATTCCCTCAGGAATCAGTCTGTTAAATATTGAGCTGAGGAAATAATTATGGACTGATCTGTTCTTGGCATTATTTTATTTTATTTTATTTATTTCTTTTTATTATTATTTTTATTTTTAATAAACTGTCCTTGGACCCGGACCCTATCATGTTACCCTTGTTATACACTACATGCTATGGCGGTGTGAATGGTTGTATGTATAGACGGTGTACTGTAGAAACTGAATTGCCCTTTGGGGATTAATAAAGCTCTCTGTATCTGTATCTGTATCTGTATTGTCACTTGGTCAGTCAGTTAGCGACTCAGACGAATCGACGATGTCTGACAAGAAACGAAAATATCTTTCTGGCCATGAAAAAATGACAAAAAAAGAGCCTGGAAGAAGAGAAGAAGCAAGAAGATAAAGGTACGTAAGCCTGTAGGCTTAATTTTCCGATATCTGTATGGATAATCTACACTAAAAGTCTTAACATTAGCCTAAATCGTGCTTGTATTAATTTTAGTGCTGTCAAACGATTAAAATATTTAATCGCGATTAATCGCATTAATGTCATAGTTAACTCGCGATTAATCGCATTTAATCGCACATTTTTATCTATTCTAAATGTCTCTTGATTTCTTTTTGTCCCATTATTTTTTCTCATTTTAATGCTCTTATCAACATGGAAAAGTAGATCGGCTTGCTTTGAACAGTATATGCCAATATTGTTTTCAATAAAAAACATTTGCACAATTTCACACTAAAACATTCACACTTGGAGCAAATAATCTCTCACACAATGTAACACTGTCCATCAATAAAAGGGTGAAAGAAATACTGACGAGGTCCTGATATTGATGAGGGGGCGGAGAATTCGCATCAGCTGTGTGTGTGTTTGTGTGTGTGTGTGTGTGTGTGTGTGTGTGTGTGTGTGTGTGTGCTTGGCCATCATCATCAAGTGGTATTCAGACTGGAGGTGCTGCGATGATGATCAGTTCACAACGACAACACACACAGATCACTTTGGTCTTGTCAATGGAACCATTTGGCAACTTTTTAAAAGTAAACTTTCCATTCAGAATCTTATTGGCATCCATTTCGGCGTCTCGCGCTCGTCATCCACTCAAAACTGGACCTTTTGAACGTTCCTATAACATTCAGAAATAACGTTTTTATAACTTAATGGGAACGTTATGAAAACGTTCTTATAACCTAAAATTGTTAGCTGGGGAAGAGGAGAGATTCGCGATTGCACTGAACACGTTTTAAGTGCAGGCACATATTCTCTGAGCGAGCCCAGAGAAAATTCTTACAAGAGCAGCGTGTATCTGAGAGCGCGCGACTCGAGCAGAGAGATTCGTGCTCGGCACATTATATTCCGCGCGCGAGCAGAGAGATTCGCGCTCGCGCATCCGGCTCGCAAGCCCAAACAAGTGTGTGCGGCGTGCCTGTTGTTTTGTTTCCGGTCTAGCTAGATCCGCTTGCGCTTTCAAAACGTCCTCGCGCGGCGCAAGCCATTGAAATGAATGGGTTTCATAGCGCAGCGCCGTGCATGCCGCGTCCTGTTGCAAAAGCATGTGGAAAAAAAACTACAAAGTTTGCTAGGCCAAAAAGACCGTTAATCGCGCGATAAAAAAATTAACGCCGTTAAAATGGGTTTGCGTTAACGCCGTTAATAACGCGTTTAACTGACAGCCCTAATTAATTTTCGTTATTGTTTACATGCTAATAATAACATGCTGCATAAAATTGGTTTAGTATTAGGCCTATACCATTTGCTGTGGTGTTAAAGCATTTAACAGAACAATATAAACCCAGTTTGGCTTCTACACTATAGGGCTAACATTAATTTACTCCTCATGTCCCCTTTCCAGGAGCAGTATTAATGTATGCTGCAGTAAGCAAAGCTCCAGCTGTTGGTGAGTATAAAGGGGCTGTAAAATGATAACCTTCTGCATTTTAAAAAGTAAGTCTAACTTTATGTATAATTATTTTCTTTATTTGGATTGGATTTTAATAGTTCTACTGAAATGTTACCTTATTCTTAATATTGTTACTATTGATCTTCTTTGTGGTGTTTTAGATGTTATTGTTAATTTTGTTTATTTTAAAAATTCAAACATTTATATGTTCTATTTATTATTTTATATAATATTTTATTTAAATGTTATTCTATTTGTGTCAGGGTTCACAGAGGAAACAGACTGGATGGTAAGTTATTGTCGTTTATTTGTGCAGATGGATACTCAGTCGGAGATAACAGGAAAGGATCAATTGACATGGAAACATAGAATAGGCTTAGCTGAATGGTAATGTCCTTTTCTCTCTTGCAGGTGGATTGGAAGCAGTCACACTGGAGATGGATGGAACGGAAGGATCTGGAAGCTGGTAAGTAGCAGGTGAGTGGAAGGAGAGTCTGTGAGTCATGTAACGAGGAGACCAGACAAGTGACTGCAGTGAAGGTGAGTGCTTAATAGTGCATGTGGGTGATGGGACACAGGTGACGGTGATCAGTAATCAGGTGATTGTGAACGGGGGAGTGTCCGACTGGGTGATTGGGAATGAGTGGGCGGTGATGGCGATCGTGACGTGGATGGAATCCTGACAATTTGCTATATTTAATTTAAATTATATATATATATTGCTGTAGTTTGTGACTCTTAAACTCTCGTGTCAATAAAAATGTATCTTTGGTCAGTGAAATCGAGCACAGCGTTAGTTCAGACAGGCCACGTAGGCATAGGCTGCGATCAGCTGACGCGGTCAGCTGTCAAATCGCTCCAACCACTACCGTTCTCCTATTAGACCGGAAGGATATATATGCGCGGCACTTCCGCCTGGGATATATGCTTAAACTGCTCGCAACCCTCCCCCCCACCCTGACCACTAAGTATCAAGCATTTTTCTGTGCACCTTTTGGCTGTTGTCTTCTTTGTTTCAGATCACCAAGGCTTCCAAGTCCTAGAGTCACGGACATCATCATGAGAAACACACCCTCCCTCATAGCAAGCTACAGCATAGACGTCCCGGACTTCACTGATACATTTAAACCACAGCTAAAGACATTACTAACTGTCTTAATCATCTGTGTATTGCCAAGCCGATGGTTCCATAGGGGGTTAATGCTAAAGCTACGTATGTCATTAATTATGGAGCAAGAACCCCCATAAGGAACCATACCGCCAAAGATAAATTTTGTTCAATAAACTCAAGTAAATTTGCCAAAGTGGTCTCGTCTGAAATCACTTTATCAGTCTTTTTATTCAGCAAGTTCATCAGTGTGTGTGTGTTCGGTCTTGCACTGCCATTCAGCTCAGTGGTATCATCATTTTCCTTTTAGACATCAAACATAGTAGATATAATATAGTTATATAGTATGGTATAGTTATAAGGTAGTCATTGCTTTTCTTTAGGCCTTACTTAAAACGGTCAAAGGGGCCTCCAACCAAATTTTGCTTAGGGCCCCCATAGGGCCGGCTCTGACTCCACTTGTGTGTTTCTGGCGCTGGTTGACAGTCACGATCGTTGTCTCACGTGTCTGGGCGTCAAGCACGCTGAGGTAGCTTTTGTGGATGAGTCATGTACCCACTGTGGGAAGATGACCATCTCGGTCTTGCGGACAAGACTCAACTATCTCAGACGAGGTGGAGTCCCCTCGCCCATACCCCGATCTAGTTCCTGTTCTGATAATCAGAAGAGGGCTACTTGGGCTATTTTTAATGTATATATAATATATGCATATATTATCCTCTTGATGGAAATAAATGTTGTGGTGTTATTTCCATCAAGAGGTGCATACATTTTTGGTCGAGATCTTGTATTGACAATGCAAGAGTCACGCACACTGTAAATTCTACTCCAGCACATCCCAAAGACGTTCAATGAATTTAAGGTCTGGAAGCCAATTCATGTGTGAAAATGATTTTTCATGCTCCCTCCCAACCATTCTTTCACAATTTGAACCTGATTAATCTTGACATTGTCATCCTGGAATATGGCCATGATGTGTCTTCCTACATGGTTAAGAAATTAAAAGCTACAGGGTTCAAATAACTGTTGCCAAATATATGCTAGAAACATAATAATCACTGCAATAATGATCCAATACATATGTATTATTTTTGATAATCTATTTTGGGACAAAACATTTTTTTTCTTCAAGTTGTATTAATATTTTCATCTTTTATTTTTTTTGCTCAGTGAGAACATTTCATATTTTGTGACATCGAATCGCATTTATTCATGCTTTTAATGTTTGTTTTGTGCACACAAAAAACACAAAAAAGAGCAAAAGAGAGAAAAAATATAAAAGGGGAGGGGAAAAAATCCTCTTCGTTTAGACATCAGCTTTCCTCCTACTTCAGTGTGTTGGTCTTTGATAAAGACCTGTTACCGGGGCAACACAGACTGTCATGCACTAACCTCTGGAGCGGAGAGGGGGGTGCAAGAACGGTGAAGAAAGGGTGAGGGTGAGGGTGAGGGTGGGGGTGGGTGGAGGGGTGAGCAGGAGAGACAGTTAATTACAGAATGCAAATTACGTTGTCAGAAGAGCCATTCAAAAAAAGAGTCTGCTCCTGCCTTTCAGCTCCTCCCCTTTGGTGCAGGTTTAATAAGCGACTCTTTCAAACGGCCCTGCCTGTGGCTTTCAGAGACAACTGGAAATAATCTCAGAATGATGAACAGAATCGGATTGCCTCTTCCAGGCCTTGACAACCTAATTCAAATAGGGGTAAAGCCATGGGCATGGGACTATCTTCTTACAAGGTGTTGAACAACATCAACCCCTGGGCTCTGAAATTTCTAACCCCCTCTGTCTTTTTCTCTCTAGCTCACTCTTTCTTACTTTAACTTACGGTATCTCCGTTTTACCCACATTGCCTCTGTTTCTTAGCCCTAGGAAATGTTCCCTCTAGTAATCCTGTAATTTTATTTGACTTGTCACGGCTAAAGGAAACTTGAAGTATGCTGGATGTTGAGTGGCAATCCCACTGCTTCGAATATAGACAGACATAAATCAGTTTCTACATACTGAATAATTATAATGGTGGGAATAAAATATTGAATACTCATTATTGTAGCTGTAAATGTAAAGGTGACTCTGTCCAGCACTTCTAATCTTTTCTCAATGACTGTCTCCTGACTTTGATAAAATAATGTCACTAATATGTAGATCCAATAGTTTTGATATAGCAAGATATTTCAAACCTGTATGAATTTTTCTTCTTCTGCTGAACACAAAAGAATATATTTTGAAGAATGTAAGTAACCAGACAGTTGATGGACCCCAATGACTTCCATAGTTGGGAAAAAATACTATGGAAGTCAATGTGTTTCATTAACTTTGGTTACCGACATTCTTCAAAATATCTTCTTTTGTGTTCAGCAGAAGAAAGAAATTCATACAGGTTTGAAACAACTTGAGGGTGAGTAAACTATTCCTTTAAGTAGCCTACTTATTCAAAATAAACACTATTTTATGGTTTATTTAATCAATGTTGGCATTTCACAAACTCTTAACAAATAATGTTCCTTTATACTCCAAAAATATATGTGATATAGATTTAGGCATTCTTTTATAAATCTCCAGTGTTTTAAAATATATTAGCCTGGTTTCACAGACAGGGCTAGGGATAGATTAACCCTTTAAGACCGACGGGAGCGCCGGCGCTCCCGTTTGCGTGTGTCTGTTTAAAAGCCTATAGAAACTGAAACCAAATTGCTAGCTCAATCATTCTTTTTGCATACAAAACCAGAGATGTAACATGTTCAGATCAAGCCTCCAACATGCCCATGTTGCGTTGTTTTCACCCTCTAATCAGTCTGTACAAACTGCGTAATATGCGTTTAAAAAAAAAAAAAACACAAAAATGCATTGCACGTCTTTGCACACATGTTCTGTCGATCTGCGATTGATAGTTACGTCTTCCGATGGCTCATTGACGTATCACGTTCTGTGCACTATGACCCCCGGGTGTGTCGCATGTTGTGACGTCACAAGCTGCGTCATTTGACCATGCGTTTGACTCGCGTGATTTTTTTTTTCCCAAACCACTTCAGCGGAAATCCCGCCCTGCAGCCGATTCTAAAGTTTTCATTGGTCATGTCAATCACTGTACAGATTGCCTACACCAAGCACTGATCCCTAAACCTACCCGTCACTGTAACCTAAACCAATGAAATCGGCTGCAGGGCGGGATTTCCGCTAAAGTGGTTTGGGGGAAAAAAAAATCACACGTTTGACTCCCGTTTGACTCCCATTTGCTATATGTTCCTTCTTATCGTTATTGTCTTTTTACCATTGCTTTATTTTATCATTTCTTTCTCCTTTAGACACTCACAAATACAAGCACATTCACACACACACACACACACACACACACACGCGTGCGCGCACGCAACGTTATGTCTAAACGAAAGTACACGGACGCGGAGGTTTTGGAAATTCTAATTGCGTCCGATGATGATGAACTATACGTCTGCTCATCTATTTATTTTATATTTTAACCAATTCAATGTTCAATCAATATTCAAAAGCAAAATGTTATCTGTTTGACCACAAATGTAATTGAATATTTTACATGGCATTTCCCCTCCCTTTTTTTGAATGAGTGTATCTTAAAAACTAATTTATGTAAACAGTTCAAATCAATTCTGTATAGTTTTAAATTGATTTATGCACGTTTTTCACATTGACAAGTTTGAGGTTGACATTTATCCATTTTTTGTATTGAATAAAATATGTAAAAAATAAATAATTAAAATTGTTTTTCTTTTTGTTTATTGCACTTTTGAGATATTTATCTAGTTACTATTGATTTTTTACAAACATAGCCTTCAAATTGGGAGAGTAAGGATTATTTTGATGTATGGCATATGAAAATGCTCAAAAGAATGACAGCACAGCATGTAAAAATACAAAGATATACTCTGGTGGAATTGTTCTATGGCAGGTCATAAAGGGTTAAGCCAGGATTAGGCTTTAGTTCAATTAGGACATTTCAGTACCTTTTATAAATGTGCCTTATAAAAAAAAAACATTACTGGCGTGCATCTTGAGACGAAACAATGACACTGACATATTTTAAGAAATGTAAGTGCAAGTTGCTTTCAGTTCAAACATGCATTTTATTCTGGTACTAGGCTTAAGCCTTGTCTGTGAAACCGGGGAATTAAATGTTAGATCAAACTATACCTCAAATTCAATCTGCACGAAATGACCTCAGGGATTAGGAAAATTTCACTCTGTACTCTGATTCAGTTTGTTGCTATTCAGTTTTTGGGGAGAAAATAAAATCAAACCCTGTGGGGCCTTTAGCTGTGAAAACAACAAGCAAAGCTAATATTAAGATAGGGAAGTGTATACTTGTTAACATGCAGCCTTCGTTCACCACGTAACTGCTTGTGCTCCACCTGCACTTGTGGCTTCCCGAGGTAGTCAATCTGCTCGCCACCACCGAAATCGATAGACGTTAGAGTAGAGAAGTATGAGTTGAGTGGCAAGATCTGCGACTATTGTCCTCTTTAACCTCTTCCATTTACTGTGAGAGCGTCTAGGGGCCATTATAAAATGTTCAAAGGAATAGATATTGAACTAGCATTCAAAATGAGCTGAGCGAAAGGTAATCAAAGCATTCAGTAATTACAGTGTCTTCTGTAGTCCTCCGCCCAAAAAAGACTCCATTATGTCCTTGTTCTCCTGATAATAATGAAACAGGTGTTCGGCTGTGTGTGTGTGTTGGGGTACTTTTAAAGGGGTCATATAATGGTACATGCACTTTTACAAGTTGATTGTACTGAAATGTGTGTTGGCAGTGCCTGTACACAAATATCATAAAATGATAAAAATCCATCCATCTCCTTATATGTTTTCCCCTGCCTCAAATTGAGCCGTTCGATTTTGTGACGTCACACGCTCGGAAGCCCCTCCCACGATTGTTGATTGACAGCATCGTTTCAACACATTCTGTCTATGAGCAGAATGGCGTCTAAGCGATTGTGGTGTTCTGTTCTTGGGTGTAATAACGAACACAGTCATTTTAATGTTCCTAAATCCGAACCGCTGAAGACGCAGTGGCTGAGTTTGTTTTCGAAGGGAATATTCCCCACGAGCAACGTCAATGCTTTCATGTTTGCGCGAATCATTTCTCAGCAGACTGCTTTATAAACGAGGGTCAGTATGAGCTGGTTTTGCTAAGAAGCTGCACCTGAATAAAGGATCGGAACCAGCTATTCGTGTTCCTGCTGAACCTCTAGAACAACTGAAGTGAGTGTAACGTTTTATTAAACTTTATATTAATATTTATATTAATCTTTGCAAATCGCTAGCTGCACGCTTCACAATGAATGCGTCTAAGGTTTACACTTAGGGTACATTACGGCATGTTTTCTATGTATGATGTTCTCAATATAATTCATAATCCCACGTTTATACTGAACAAATAACCACTATTATGGTTATTGTGTTATTGTGTTACAAACGGTGTACACACAGAACAGAGAGGCGGGGTGAGCAAAGCTCATTATCATTTAAAGTCATATGCACTGAAACGGCGTGCTGAAAACAGAGCTGTTTTTGACCAAGTAAAATAAGTGTTTTCTTACAATACTAATGAGAATTTTTAATTAAAGTATAATACAAACTTTTAATTTAGACCCTAAAGATTCATACTAGCTTGTACAAAAATGGCATTATATGACCCCTTTAAGTCAAAGGACACAGTTACATGGGAACTGCTAGGGAGGCCAATTTGCAATGTGTGCTATAATGACAAATGTTTTTCAGTGTTTTGATAGAGGAAAAAAAAATGTGCTTGGACAAAATGGTTCATTATTCGTTATGAAATATAATAAGAGAGAAAACTGATATCATATACTATGGATTGCATCAGAATATATGGTTCCCCTTCAGGGACTACCGCTGCGTGTAATCGCAGTGGGAACGCCCCAGCGTGACGCGTCTGAAGCATGAATGAAATCAGTCAATGGAGAGAATGAGCGTACGGCGAGTGACGTCATAGACCAGGAAGCTATAAATATCCCCTGAGCACACAACACGCCAGCTTTTGTCACTTCAGCAGCTCTGTGCGTGTGTCTGAATCTGTCGATTGTGTTTGTCTGTTCTGTCAGGAGTTTATCACTATATATATATATATATATATAAAAAAAACCAATATGAGCGAGCAGTATAGGAAGTGTGTTCCCCCCTGTACTCGATACATCACGGGTGGGGATTCACACGAGTTATGTGTGGCTTGTTTGGGTGTTCAGCATGCCCAGTCGGCTCTTGAGGGAGTCGACTGTCAGCATTGCGAACGCTTTCCTCTTAGAACTCTGCGCTCGCGGCGATCGCTCTTTGAGGAGAGTGGTTTGCTGCGAGCTCCCCAAGGCTCGGGTCCTGCTTCTGTTGAGGCAGAGCGGCGGCGCTTGACTTGGGGTTCGCAGATGGATCTCACCGGCGATGTTGAGACGGGCCCCGCCCTATCTCAGCTTTCTCCGGCGGGATCCGGTGCCTCTCACCCGGCTTCGGAAGCACGCGCTGCGGCGGTTACTTCTGCCCAGGTGGAGGCATATGATGATGTGGAATTAAGATTATCCAGTTCTGAGGATCTGGATGTCGAAAGTTTTGCATCAGAGGGAACTAGTGTGACACATTATACTGCAAATGAAGAAGGTTTGATGGATGTGTTATCTCGGGCTGTTGAAAGGCTCAGTATCGAGTGGCCAGCTGATAGACAGGATTCTAAAATTAAAAGCAAACTAGATGATAGATTTCTGTCTGCACGACCTCAACCTTCTCGCCGGTGCTTACCGTTCTTCCCAGACCTTCATGCTGAGGTTTCAAAGACCTGGGTTAGACCGGTTTCTAGCAGAATTTACACGAATCAGTCAAATGCTTATGGTAACATTTTTGGTGCTAAATCTGCTGGTTATGTGACGATGCCGAAGGCGGAGGAGACGCTCGCGAGCTATCTCTCTCCTGCTTCTTCGGTTTCACTTAAAGCGCCGGCTCTTC
This sequence comes from Rhinichthys klamathensis goyatoka, assembly GCF_029890125.1. Classification (NCBI taxonomy): domain Eukaryota; kingdom Metazoa; phylum Chordata; class Actinopteri; order Cypriniformes; family Leuciscidae; genus Rhinichthys; species Rhinichthys klamathensis. Next base: position 20,812 of record NW_026606827.1, read on the forward strand.
CATCTAGACCACTAAAGAATACCTCTGTGCTGGTGGGGAAGGCTTACTCGGCGGCTGGGCAGGCGGCTGCATGTTTGCATACGATGGCTATTATGCAGGCTTATCAGGCCGACCTGCTCAAAGATGTTTCTGAGGGGGGTGAAATTTCGGCTGATATGATTAGCGAACTTAGGCAGACTGCGGATCTCACTCTGCGTGCCACCAGAGAGTCCGCTAAATCTATTGGTCGATCTATGGCAGCCATGGTGGCCACAGAAAGGCACTTATGGTTGAGTCAGACATCGATGAAGGAAAAAGATAAGTCTCTCCTTTTAAATGCTCCTGTTTCGCCTGCGGGCCTCTTCGGTGACGCTCTTCACTCGGTCACGGAGAGGTTCCAGGAAGAGAAAAAACAGGCGGCTGCTTTTTCTAAATTTATCCCTCTCAAAATACGTGTCACTGGGGCTGCTGAGCGAAAAGGGCAGTCCCAGCCGTCGAGTTCTTCCTCTTCAAAAAGAGCACAGCAGAAGCGGAGTGTCGCGTCTCGTGCCCCCCCGTAGGGAAACTGGAGGGACGAGGCGGGGCGCTCTCCGGCGCGGCCGTCTCGGGGCAGGACTGATCTGAGGACAGTCATTGTCGCCAGGAAGGCCGCGTCGAAAAAGTCCTGACGGGCTGAACGTCAGGACTCTGAGGGTGGTCCCCATCGGGAGAGACTTGAGTTCACCGCACAAGAACACGGTGCCCTGTCTTTCCCGATGCCCTCAGGGGTCTGTTCTACTAACCCTGCCTACACAGGGCGTAGAGAGACTCGGCGAGCGATTTCCCGAGGGACGCTCGCCCCCTCCGAGGAGGGTTGTGGAGTGTTCAGACCAGCTGTTTCCTGCCAGTATGTTACAGGGCGCTGTGTCTGTCACTCGGGATGTTCATCCAGAGGCCAGCCTCGAGAGGCTGGTTCCCTTAGTAGAGTTCCTGGCGGAATGAGAAATGCTTCCCAATGTTTCTCAGTGGGTCCTGAATATTATAAAGAACGGGTACGCTATTCAGTTCAGAACGCGTCCACCTCGGTTCAGAGGGGTTCTGCCCACTGTGGTAGGCCCCGAGCAGGCTCTGGTATTAGAACAGGAGGTAAAAACTCTGCTGCAAAAAGGGGCTATAGAACGGGTTCCTCCACCCAGCAGGGAGTTAGGATACTACAGCCGGTACTTCATCGTTCCGAAAAAAGATGGAGGGCTGCGTCCCATTCTAGATCTGCGTGTCTTAAATCACACTGTAGGGAAGCTCAAGTTCAAGATGCTCACTCTCAAGCAGATCGTGTCACAAATCAGATCCGAGGACTGGTTTGTCACGATAGATCTAAAGGACGCTTACTTTCATGTATCTATCCTCCCTCAACACAGGAAGTTCCTGAGGTTCGCTTTCGGGGGCGAAGCGTACCAATATCGGGTTCTTCTGTTTGGCCTAGCACTGTCACCCCGCACGTTCACGAAGTGTATGGATGCAGCTATAGCTCCGCTCAGGCTGCAGGGCATCCGTATTCTGAACTATATAGACGATTGGTTAATTCTAGCTCAATCGGAACATCAGGCGGTTCGGCATCGAGATGTCGTTCTTGCTCACATCAAGAGGTTGGGTTTGAGACTCAACGCCAAGAAGAGTGTTCTTTCTCCATTACAGAGAACCACTTTTCTCGGTGTAGTGTGGGATTCGACGACGATGCAGGCACAATTGTCACCTGCTCGTGTTGCTTCGATTCTCGCCGCAGTACATCAAGTCTAGGCCGGTCATCCACTGTAAAACAGTTCCAGAGACTGTTGGGTCTCATGGCGGCTGCGTCCAACGTGATACCTTTTGGCCTCCTGCACATGAGACCGTTACAGTGGTGGCTCAGAACCAGGGGATTCTCCCCGAGGGGAAATCCGCTTCGCATGATCATGAGTTCGCGACGGTGTCATCGCGCCCTGGTTATGTGGAAAGATCCTTGGTTTCTGTCCCAAGGCCCTGTGTTGGGAGCTCCTTGTCGTCGCGTGATGCTAACGACAGATGCCTCTCTCACGGGTTGGGGGGCGATCATGAGTGGTCGCCCGGCTCAGGGTCTGTGGGAGGACCATCACCGTCTATGGCACATAAATTGTCTAGAGATGTTGGCAGTGTTTCAGGCCCTGAAACATTTCCTCCCGGACCTAAGAGGCCACCATGTTCTTGTCCGGACAGACAACACATCGGTGGTTTCCTATATCAACCACCAGGGGGGTCTGCGTTCTCGCCCGCTTTACAAGCTGGCACGTCAGATCCTTCTGTGGTCCCAGGGGAAAATTCTCTCTCTCAGAGCTATTTATCTCCCGGGGTATTTGAATCAGGGGGCAGACATCCTGTCGAGGCAGGGGCCGAGGCCCAGGGAGTGGAGTCTTCACCCCGAGGTGGTGGAGCTCCTATGGGGACATTTCGGTCGTGCCGAGGTAGACCTATTTGCATCCCGAGAGACATCACACTGTCCACTGTGGTTCTCTCTCAGCCAGCCAGCCCCACTGGGGTTGGATGCTATGGTACATCCGTGGCCGAGGTCACGCCTGTACGCTTTTCCCCCGATCGCTCTGCTCCCAGGAGTTCTGGAGAGGGTTCGCCGGGACGGGCTCAGTCTCCTGCTTATAGCCCCGTTCTGGCCGGCCCGAGTATGGTTTTCGGACCTAGTGTCTCTCCTCGACGGCTCTCCCCTAGAGATACCGATCAGGAGAGATCTGCTCTCTCAGGCGAGTGGGTCGATCCTTCACCCCCGTCCAGAGCTATGGAGGCTGTGGGCTTGGCCTCTGAGGGGGCCCAGCTCATAGATTCTGGTCTCTCGGCTGAGGTCGTTGAGACCATCCTCCAATCCAGAGCTCCCTCCACGAGGAAGTTATATGCCGCGAGGTGGAAACTTTTCACCTCTTGGTGTGGAGAGCGCCAGCAGGACCCAGTTAACTGCCCGGTTGGTACAGTGCTGGATTTCCTGCAGGACCGTCTCTCCACAGGGTTATCCCACTCCACACTGAAGGTGTATGTGGCGGCCTTGGCTGCTTACCACACCCCTTCAAGTGGAGGTTCCCTCGGGAAACACCCACTTATATCTCGCTTCCTTCGTGGCACCCTGAGGCTGAGGCCTGCAGTTCGCACAAGGGTACCAGCTTGGGATCTGGCCATCGTCTTAGAAGGTCTCTCCCTTGCTCCTTTCGAGCCCATCGAGGAAGTTTCGGAAAAGTTTCTTACTCTTAAGACTATCCTTCTTCTTGCTATCTCATCTCTAAAAAGGATTGGTGATATTCAAGCACTTTCGGTGGCTCCCTCGTGCCTGGAATTTGCTCCTGGTATGGTTAAGGCCTTTCTCTGTCCGAGACCAGGTTATGTTCCTAAGGTGCCAACCACTTTGGTTAGACCTATAGTTCTGCAGGCTTTCTGTCCTCCGCCTTTTCTGACGTCAGACCAGAGGAAACTTAATTTGCTGTGCCCTGTTAGGGCTTTAGATGCGTATGTCCACAGAGCTGCTCTGTGGAGGAGATCGGAACAACTGTTTGTCTGTTTTGGGTCACCTAATAGAGGGTGTCCTGCATCTAAGCAAAGGATGAGCAAGTGGGTGGTCGAGGCCATCTCGCTTGCTTACGGTTCGGCCCATCAGCCTTCACCTTTGGCTGTAAGGGCTCATTCCACCAGGAGTATGGCTGCCTCTACAGCTCTTCTTTCAGGAGCTTCTCTTCAGGACGTTTGTGATGCGGCAGGCTGGTCCTCACCGCACACTTTCGTCAGATTTTATTCCCTTGACCTTAGCTCCACTCCCGGGGCTCAGGTTCTCTCGTCGGCTTGTGTCTCCTAATGACACACGACGGGGATTTGGTCGTATGGGGATGTGGGTATTGCGTTCCCACTGCGATTACACGCAGCGGTAGTCCCTGAAGGGTTACGTATGTAACCCTAGTTCCCCGAAGGGACGGACGCTGCGTGTCCTGCCATACTCTCGGCATCCCCTGGGGTCGCTGCTTCAGTAACTTTTAAGCTGGCGTGTTGTGTGCTCAGGGGATATTTATAGCTTCCTGGTCTATGACGTCACTCGCCGTACGCTCATTCTCTCCATTGACTGATTTCATTCATGCTTCAGACGCGTCACGCTGGGGCGTTCCCACTGCGATTACACGCAGCGTCCGTCCCTTCGGGGAACTAGGGTTACATACGTAACCCGGGACGTTTATAGTTAAAGCGTCAGTTGAAAGACCTAGCAATTTAGATTTGTTTTGGTTTTATTTGGCAGGATTTAGATTTTCTCTGACATCTCCATTTCACATGGCTTCCCAACGCATATACTGCACTTAAAAACTTGATTTGTTTGTTTTATTTTTAAGCAGTTAATCATAATAAATAAATGCTGAAATCCTTCATCTGCATGGTTCAAACTCTATTATAATGTTTGTTTAAAGGCAGATGATATGTAATTCTGGAGTCTGTGTCTGTCTGAGGGCTAAAAATCATTCTCTGATATCTCAGGGGAGCTGCTTTTGTGGCACGTAAGTGTCGCATTGGAATTCTGCTCAGGACCAGACCAGTGTCTGACTGTCATTCCTAATATGGATGGTGCCAATTAGACCACAGCTACAGAACCTCACACTCTATCACAATCTCTTATATACAATCCACTTTGAACATTTTGCCCCCTACACACTCATTAATCCATACTCAAAGTTTTGTGTGAAACTATTTATCCTCATGATTTTCATCACAAGCCACAGATCATCCCCAAAAAATCCATATATAGTAACTGTAACTTTTCTATAAAATTCTTCACTGTTCAAACATTTGAGTTTTTTAAGTCTCTTATGCTACCAAGGCTGCATGTATTTGAATTTGATTAAAATACAGTAAAAACGGTAATATTCTGAAATATTACTACAATCTAAAATAATTATTTTCTAATTTAATATATTGTAAAATGTATTTTACTCCTGTGATGGAAAAGATACATTCTCAGTAGCTTTTACTCCAGTCTTCAATGTCACTTGATCATTATCAATGGTGAAAAGAACTTGCACTTACACTGTAAAGTGGCCTCAAAAATTAAGCAAGAGTCTGGATCTAAATGCAGAAAAAAAGGTGTTTGATGGTTCAAAATGCGATACATATGCATTACTTGACCGTGGAACACATGACATGAGACGTAGCTGTTGACATTGACCCATGACACCATGAACCATGAAAGCCACGTACACACGAACAACTGGTTAAATAACTAAGACAATAATAGGATAACAAGAAACAACTGAAACGAATTAGCAAAAAAAAGAAAAAAAGAACTACAAAAGAACAAACTCATGAATGGCCAATTTCAAATTAAGAAACATACAATAAAGCACATGATCCTGACTTACAGTGTACTTAAGAATAAGGTAACTACATGGGTTAAGGTAAGGTTTAAGGGCAGGTTCAGGATTAGCACCTTATTTCCAAGTTATTGTACAGTATTTACTATAATAAGAACATAGTATGTGAATGGGGAACAGGACTGTAAAATATAGTGCTACCAAAATCTTTTGTAACATTATAAATGTCCTTACTCCCACTGATTAATTTAATGCATCCTTGCTGACACAAGTGGCCTATTAATTTTTTTTTTTTTTTTTATAAAAACAAAATTCTTCAATCATCTGCACTTGTGCTAGGATGTATAGACAATGTGATTTGTGTTTTCTTGTGATTTCAGATAAAACAAGATGAGTCTATCGCAGCATCCTATTAGCACAAAATACCTTGAAGCTGTTGAGTTCTTGTTTTCTGGGAATGGTGTCGGTTCATAAGTCTTTGAGCTCATGCACTGGTTTCCCCCCAACCCTCCATCCCTCTTTTCGAGACTTTTGCTGGCAGCTATGAGAGGTCTGAATGAGAAAGGACTGGCTTCTTCCAAGCTCTGTAGCGCAGAACATTTCAGAAAAAAAACATTTTAAGATGAATAGATGGAGTACACCTATCTTCAAACATTCACACTAACCATTCAGACATTATTTAATTTTTAAATTTAAAAAAAGAAAGTTATAGGGATATAAATTAGAGTATTTAGAAGCATAATATCTCTAGCTGCTTACAGGTAATTAGTATATGTCATGATTCTGCCCTCGTGTCCTTGATTTTCTCTAGTCTTGAGGCAGGATCATGACAGAATCATGTTTTGTGTGCAAGCACATGGTCTTGTGTTTTGAGCCATGTGCTTGTGTTGTCTCGTTACGTTACCCCGCCCCCTTGTTATCCTTGTCTCGTCATTATTGTCTAGTCAGTTTCACCTGTCCTTGTCTAGTCAGCTTCACCTGTCTTTGTCATTAGTGTCTCCCTATTTAATCCCCTTGTGTTTGCTGTCCTGTGTCGGTACATTGTCAAACATTGTGAGTTATTCTCTGTGAGTATTTTGTCTGAAACCTGTTTATTGAGAATTGTGAGTTTGTTTCCTGTCAAGTCAGAGTCTTCGTTTGTCATCGTGTCTTAGTCTACCTCCAGTCCTGTTTTGCCCCATCGTGGGTTTTGTTTTCTGTTTTGTCATCATTAAACCCCTTTTGAGTTATTTGCTGTCTGCGCATGGGTTCGTTCCTCCATCCACATGACAGTATAGGCCATGTTTAGAATAATTGTGCAGAAGCAAAAACATATGAAATTATACTGTCTGATAGACTCAAAATTATAAAAACAACACCCAGAGCAATACAATCGGAGTTATATTAAAACATTTCCTAGCTCTTCCAAGCCTGATAATGGGAGTGAATGGCTGTTTGACTTTAGAAGTCCATTAAAGCGCATCTATTCATGATCAAAGTGTTCCACACGGCTCTGCAGGGGGTAATAAAGGTCTTCTGAAGTGAAGCGATGCGTTCGTGTAGGAAAAATATCCATATTTAAAATTTTATCGACTAAAATAACTAGCTTCCGGCAGACGGCCGTACGCATCGCTTTACGTCAAAAGAGTAACGCCGCCTTCACACTGGCAGTTGAAATCAGCTCCGTAATACGCAATACGCAAAAAAAGTATAACAAAAATGGCGGAGAGATTAGATCTCTTCTTTTTCTGCTTGCGTCTCCAGTATTGGAGAGCGACAGCAAGAGCATTGACCAGCCGACGATTTGCCATCATAGAATTTTCTGGCTGTATGACAAACAGGGGTGCGTTTCCAGTAAAACGACGTAACTCGATGCTTCACTACCATAGTACGATGCATCGTTGAAGAAATCAACTAGATAGTCACGACTGTTTCCCGAAACCATATTGTGCAAAGTGGTCGTTCAACCACGTTGGTTTATGAGGTAATGCACGTTGTCACGATTCCTGTCTTGTGTTTTCCTTGTCTTGTGTGGACTTTTGTTATTTCCTGTTCTGTGCCATGTTTTGTAGTCCTTTGTAGTTTTTCTTGTTTATTAGTCTCTCCAGGTGTTTCTAATTAGCCCCGCCCCCTTGTTATCTTGTTTAGCTTGTTTGTCTGTGTATTTAAACCTCTGTGCTTCAGTTGTTGGTTGTCGGTCGTTGTTGTGTGTAGCTGTTTCTTGCTCCTGTCCTGAGTTCCGTGTCCTGAGTTCATGTTCTGTTGGTTTGCCCTGGATTACCTGTTTGTTTATTAAATTAATGCTTGCACTTGGATTCTCTCCGCTTCACTCCTGCCTCAACGTTACAGAACGACCGACCAAAGATAAATCCAGCAGCATTAAGGGGTAATCTCCGGCCAAGTAAGCGGCTATGCTTGATCCTTATTCCCAGGAGGGCTGCCGTCATGCCTGCCAAGTCTGAGTCTCTTCACGACATGCCTGAGCTTCTTCACGACATGCCTGAGCTTCTTCACGACATGCCTGAGCTTCTTCACGACATGTCTGAGCTTCTTCACGACATGCCTGAGCTTCTTCACGACATGCCTGAGCTTCTTCCCGCCGAGACCGTCCTGCCTGGGTCTAGTCCCGCAGAGCCTTCACCGCTGGTCCCGTCCAGCCGAAACCTGCTCTTCATGTCAGTCCTGCCATGCCTGAACTGCTTCACGTCAGTCCTGCCGGGTCTGCGCTCCACGTCAGTCATGTCGAGCCTGAGTTTCACGTCAGCCCTGCCGAGCCTGCGCTTCACGTCAGTCCTGCCGATCCAGAGACTGCTCACGTCACGTCTGCCGATCCAGAGACTGTTCACGTCACGTCTGCCGATCCAGAGACTGCTCACGTCACGTCTGCCGATCCAGAGACTGTTCACGTCTTCTCCGCCCTGGTCCCCTGAGCTGCCTGGTCCACCCTGGTCCACCCTGGTCACCCGAACTATATGCTCCGCCCTGGCCGCCTGCTCCGCCCTGCTCAGTAAATGTAAGTACACATTGGTGGCCTAAGACACGAAACGAGCGGTTTGTGTGAGAAAACGAACAGTATTTATATCGTTTTTACCTCTTGTAACCACAGCCACGTCCAAGTGATCTGAGGGCGCGGGCGCTTCGGTCTGAAGTGATCTCTCGCGCGTGTACATCACTCATTGTTTACACAGAGATTTTGAAAGTGTTACCTTTCACTGTGAAGATCTAAACATATTTAGATATACAGGAAATCGAAATGGAAGACGATTTCGATATATCAACAGACAACGTTGAATTTTTTTCGCAACCGCGCAAGAGGGATCGCTTACGGTGCTTTCCGGCGCTTGCGCAGAGCGAAGCGCCCGCGCCCTCAGATCACTTGGACGTGGCTGTGGTTACAAGAGGTAAAAACGATATAAATACTGTTCGTTTTCTCACACAAACCGCTCGTTTCGTGTCTTAGGCCATCAATGTGTACTTACATTTACGAGTCATTAAATCATGTTTAATTTGGACTTCTCTGTGCATGCTCTTTGAGGTGGTGACCATAGACCTGCATTATATGACTAACAGACAAGAACGGTTTGACCTAAAAATATCAAAATTGAAACTACTGCGGAAACAAAGACACCTACATCTTGGATGCCCTTGAGGTAAGCTAAAACATACCAAAAATTAATTTCAAAGTGAACTATCCCTTTAATAAATGTCAATGTTTGAAAAAAAAAAAAGAAAACACTGGAATATATTTCCCAGCACAAAAGTATCTGCCACCCAAGAAAACACCTCTGGATTTAACCACAAACAAGTATTCTGCTTTTCTGTAACTTTACACTCGTCTATCCGAATCTTCTTACATTCACTCAATCAAAGCCATACTCTGTGCAGTTGAGGTGGGTACAAAGAGAACTTCAAACTTGAAAATCCAACAACAGCAAAAAAAAAAAAAAAAAAAAAAGCAATTTTCCAATTTGTTTTATTTATGTGACACATGCTTTCCGGCAGGGAACTTATCTGCAGGCGTCAGGAGGCCCGTTTGTGGAGGAGCATAATCCCAAACAGAACGCCTCTGCTAATCTTAAATGGGATGGAAATCCTGGAGATCCTGAATAACTCAACATGGGCCACTCGTGTAACTCTGGACGAAGCAGAAAACAATAATTTGACAAATGTGATAATGCCAACAATAGCGATTTGGCAGTTGAAACTGCAAAATTTGCCTGTTGCAGAGTCACAAAAATGAATCTAATTCTTAAGTTCCAATTCAATAAGCTTGGATCTAATTAAATGTGGATTTATGATGCCACTTTAATTAGTCTATATTATATTTTGAACAATGCCATCTTTAATTTTGGTAACTGCCATCAGACTTGGATAGGTTTTTAGATTTTCCATGATTATCTTATAATGAGTTCTGCATTGATGTCTTCATATGGCCTTATGACATTTCCTCTTTGGTTTTAATGCCACTCTGGGATGTTCATCTGACAATAATTTGTCTCAAGACCAAATCTATTAGCACTACATCTACAGGGGGAGAATAATAAGTAGAAGACAAAGTAGAGGATGGAAACAAAATCTTTTTAAGTCATGTTTTCACTATGAAATGTAGTATTTTTTTTTATACATGTTCCCCACTTTATTTCTAGTTGTACAGACAATTTTATAGATTTTTAAATAATATATTTACAGCATTTACAGATTTTTGTTATTTATTTATTTATTTGATTTAAAGACTTTTATATGGATTTTTAATACATTTTTTAAATATTTATTTTTAAGATTATACACTACTTTTTAAAAGTTTGGGGTCAGTAAGATAAAAAAAAGAAATGTTACTTTTATTCAGAAACAATGCATTAAATTGATCTGTTACAAATATATATATATATATATATATATATATATATGTATATATATATATATATAGGGCTATATATATATATATATATATATATATTTTTTTTTTTTTAAAGGGATCCTATTATGCCCTTTTACGAAGTCTTGCTTTTGTTTTTGGGGTGTACTAGAATATGATTTTATGCTTGATTGTTCAAAAAACATATTTTTCACAGATTTTACATTATAACAATACTCTCCCCAGTCTGGCCCGAACGCACCATTTAGTTCCGGTAGTTAAAGTTTGTCAGAAAACTATGGTAATACAAACAGTAATTAATCACAAAACTAGGGTTCATTTTCCTAAGCGGCGGTGAACAGTATTAAAAAAGCTACAGTAAACATCAACACTAATGTTGGCTAGCAGGTGAGCGGAGGCAAATCTCTGCCCTTTGTTTACACTGTAGTAACAACATAAAACTTATAATTGGGACTGTTAGACCTGAAAACGCAACTACAAATCCACAAACAACAGATTGTCCCGACAAAGAGGAAACTTCTCCATTTTAGGAGAAGCTTTTGTGAGTAGCCTGCATTGTACTGGTTCTGGAAGCTGTTCTCCATGAAATGTGCAGCACACAGATAAACGTTGGGGTTATAATGTTTAAAATAAATTTAAACCACTCTAAGTTTGTCAGCCTTGTTCTTGGAAAGTGTATGAATTCTGTTAAATAAAATATCTCCCCTTGGAATAGAGTAGACTTTGAGCTTTGTAACCGTGCAGATCTTTTTTTATACTCAAACAGCAACGTTATAAACTAATTAAAGTTGAAAAAAGTGAAAAAGCATAATAGGACACCTTTAAATTTTGAGCACCAAATCAGCATATTATAATGATTTCTGAAGGATCACGCGACACTGACTGAAGACTGGAGTGATAATGCTGACAATTCAGCTTTTTATTACTCACTTCTATATCAAATTCCTCTTTTCCAAAACAGTAAATCTTATACTCTGAAACGCACCAGGCAATTTGCACGTCTTCAGGAAACCCATCTATTTTCACACTTTCAAACCAATTTGAGCTGTGCTTTCAGATTAACACTCTTGATGTCTAGAACAAGCGGAAAAGACAGATAGAGGATGTTTTTTTTCTTTTACAGGATTAGTTCACCCTAAAATGAAAATCATTACTAGGCATCATGTTGTTCCAGATCTGACTTATTTATATATATATAGAACTGTCCAAAGAGTGCACTCCACAAAGTTTAACCGTAGCAGAGTTCATGAGTCTGTCACATTCAAAGACTGCTTGAGGAACAAAGAAGAGGAAAAGACACTGAAGTTGAAGTGTCAAATGAGGGCAAAAGGAGCTAAGGTGGAATGGCGGGATAGGGAGGGAGGATATAAAGCGCGGTTTAAATGACAGATCAAAAGCTAGTTCTCTGTCTGGCTGTGCCTACTGTGACAAAGACAAATCAGACTTACAAAAAAAAGAAAAGAAAAAAAAAAGGTCGTTGGAAGTTGTCGTATACTGCTTCAGACAGAATGTTCAGAGGGTAAACTTGTCTTTTTTATCTTTAGGGGCCTTCCTAAACAAATGTTTACAGGTTCAACACAAGCCAAGCTCAATTGACAGCACAATTAAGACAATTTTATAACGGTTGTTTATCTGAAATGAGACTGCCTCGTCCTCGATGATGTGTGTGTCCTTCGAAGAAAGCTTTTAAGTAAGTCATTGAATCACTTATTTGATTCGTTCAAAAACACTGATTCATTTGGAATCAAAATAAGCGACTGTTTGTGTGTCTGACCGCCTCTGTGTGTTGCTTATAGATGCTCAATGGTTAATTCGGCTGTGGATTTGTTTGAACTATTTATTTGGCAGGACAAAAAATAGATAAAGTTATCCAATAAAATTACAGTTACCCCATATTTAAATGATTTTTTATTGAACTGTTGTTTAAAAGCAACAAAACACTCATAATAGTGGATGAATATGAATATGATCTAGATAGGTAATTATCTGTTGATGTTGTAGCCTACAGTATTTACTTTCTTGCTTTATTTTCTGCTTTTAAGTAAAACGTTTTTTTTTATGCACTTGTTTGATGCCAAAGAAGGCATATGTTGCAGGTGGCACCGTCCAAATGTTTCTCTGAACCTCAGCCAATCTCAGTAAGATGAGCTGCTACATTGGACGTTCTCCTTAAACAACATTCGGTAACACTTTATTTTACAGTACGTCCACTTCCTTGTACTTAAAGTGTACTTACCTAAGAAAGTACTGGGTATTAAGGTAATCACATGGGTTAAGTTAGGTTTAGGGGTAGGTTAGTACAGTTAGGCACAAGTGAGGCAGACACTGAGATAATCTAAAGTGCAGGTAATCACAGAGCTGCTTTGATCATTCCTCACATGTTGTATAGGAGATGTAACTCACCGCTGATGACACTGTTCTTATGTGGAGACTTTGTTTCAGCTACTTTTTTCTAAGGCCAGTTTCATAAATTGGTGCTATAGTCTCTGATTACAGTTTTAAATAGCTGTAATAGCACCAATATTAATACTGATACAAAAATTAATTTTATATATATATATATATATATATATATATATCACATTCCTGTACTTGCTCTGCAGTAATCTACAACAGCAGCAATATAATCGACAGCAGCTGCAATTATATATATATATATATATATATATATTGAACGATATATATTGTCCTTGAACTATCTGTTTCAGACACTGTAAGAAAATAGGTGATTCTGCAGTGTATATTATGAGTAAATAAAAGTGTTTTTTGACCTTGGATGCAAGTAAACCTATTGTAGGAGACCTTCAAAACCAAATTTGGAACTTACTTTAATACTTTAATAGCATTATTGGGGCAGTTTAATTAAAATACTCACAGTACTCACATACTCACTATTTCAGTGTATTTAGCACCTGGTAAAACTACATAGTTGGTTAGTGATGGTGTGTGGCTAGTCAGTTAGATGCAGGTTTTTGCATTGAAATAGGCAACTGCATGCAAAAGTGGCATAACGGTTTAGTGAATTCGCCCTTCGATTATTCACTGATCAAAATGCCCCAGTTAATTCTACACCATTTATTATGTGTGTGTGAAAGAATGACCTTTCAGTATCTCATGAGCTTGGACACGGTTTAAATGCCTCTCCCCCCGGGTTCTCCCTATTTGACTGTCTCACACACATAACCAGCAGCAGAGGGCACCAGTGATCTTCTAAAGCACTGTCCACTGGCACAACATCTGCTGGCTCTAACGCTGAAAATATCATCTTGCATTTGTGTGTGTGTGTGTGTGTGTGTGTGTGTGTGTTTGCGCGCATGGGTGTTTGTCTAAATCTGATGTTTAGATTTCTGTGCGATTTGTTCTTGCAGCGTTTGCACAGATCATGTTTATGGGTGCACCTGTGACAAATGCATGTGTAGCAGTATTTGAGTACACGTGTTTACATAAATGTATGCGGGTGTTTCTTCAACTTATGTCCCAGGGGTTGATTTTCCACCATTTTCCCAACAGAACAAATTGCTCTGCTCTTGACTAAGTGTTTTTCTGTAAAAAAAATCCCTTGTTGTTTACCAAAGAAACTGAGGTCAAAAGAAACATAAAAAAGTAAAATAAAGAAAACAAAAAAATTCAAATTCCATTTCCATCACAGAATGCTATTAAATGCAGTTGGTGAGTTGGTGGAAATGTTCATACAAAAATAACAGAATTATCCTGTGATGCATGTATGTTTACTGTTGGACACTGTTAGTGGATAGATTAAACTAGTGAGAGTGTGAAAGTGTGTATGAGAGTCCACAGAGTCAAAAGTGAACTCAAACACCCATTACACACCAAGTACACAGCCACAATTGCGGTAAAATTTGTTATCTTGCTGCGCTCATTCCTATCACATGTTGTGAGCTGACCGGGGGTCTACAGCAAACCTCCAAGAGCTCCATTAGTCTGGCCACCAACCCTCTGGAAAATTCTGTATCTCTGCATCTCCCATTTCCCTTCTCCTCAGGGGTTTTCACTCCTTATCTCAATGAAATACATTAAAAGAAAGATTAATGTGGGAGACCTTTTAGAAGACTCAAGAACTTGCAGGAGGGTGAGTCCTGGGAACCCAACCAGAGGAGCAGCAGATGCTGAAAGCATAAAGGCACTGACCATAAATTCACTGGTTTTCTTGTATGTCAGATCACAAGGTTGTAACATGTACATTTTAATAGGCCCCTGTGCTGTATGAATTATTCAGAATCGAGTGCTTTACCCTTTATGAAAGAATTAACTGTGTCTAAATACTGATTGTACACGACTATAATGCAATAAACAAGACTGGACAAGCCCCACGTAATAGATAAATAGTCATTTGCAAGATTTGCAAAGCATACTGGAGTCACGAAAAGGAAGATAAATTCTGACCTTCATTTGACATTTGAAGTTTATGTGACAATTTAGTAACAATTAAAAGTCATGCATTATGAAATCTTATTGTCTTGAGATCAAATGTTTATAAAACACATAGAGTTTCCTGTGTTCATATCTTGTCGTTATTGCCTAGAAATATAAATTGTGAAAATACAGTACACTTTAACACTCTTAAAAATTCCAAAAGGGGGTTTTCACATACAGCCATGCCATAAAAGAACCATTTTTGGTTTCTTAAAGAACCTTTTTAGTAAACAGTTCTTAAAAGAACCATTTTTTTCCCACTGAGTGTGAAGAACATTTTAATAATCTAATCTTCATGGAACTATCAATGACAATAAAGAACCTTCATTTGGAAGCTTTAGAAATGGCCAATCCGATCATTATCTTCATGGTATGGCCAACGTTTCAAATAAAAACAAGCACTAAAAAAAGCAATTGCTTTAAACACTACAAGTGAAGTTAAGCAATATAATGAATAGCCTATTAATTTTGAGATTTTCTAAAGTTACACTTAACAGTAATGTTAACAGTATATTCTTTGTGTTTTTAAAAATTAAAGGTGCAATGTGTAATATTTCTGAGGATCTATTGACAGAAATGCAATATAAGATCCATAACTATGTGTTCAGTGGTGTATAAAAACCTTACTCAATGAACCGTTATGTTTTTATTACCTTAGAATGAGGCATTTATATCTCCATAACCGCGGGCACCCCCTTCTATGAAGGTCGTCATATTGTGACGTCATGTTTCTACCGTAGCCGACAGCGAACAAACAGCGCTACAGAGCGCGTTTCGTTCATACCTTGAAAGAGAAGTCGCAGAAAGCTAGAAGCTAGCCATAGACACCGTGAGTAGTGACTTTTCCCTTGTCAGTGGTGTAAAATATGTAGTTGGATTGTTTCATGTAACTTAGTTCTTCTCCCTCGCTGTGTTATGGCTTTGACAATAAGCTGATTAGTACTATTGACCGTAAAACAGTAACGTTACAGGAGTCACCAACCCGTCGATCGCGGTCGACAAGTCGATCTTGGAAGCATTTTAAGTCGATCACGAAGAGTTTTCAAAACCAGAGAAAAAAAACAACAATATTTTTATTCATTATTATTTATTAATTTGTGTAGTAAATGGTGTCTAGGGGATGCGGAGGCGCGGGCTGTTACAATCACGTCATTTTTGCCGCGCGCACCTTTGCGCTTATGCGGACGCGTCAACTATAAACAATGCTTTACGCTTTAACCAGCTCAGCCACAGCCCTACAGCATAACAGCTCACATTAACCAGCTAAACTTTTACTACCCTGTTAGAAGAAATATGTAGTTGGATAGTTTCATGTGGTTCATCTCCCTCGCTGTATTATGGGTTTGCTATGTGGGGAGAAATGTGCTGGTTACGTTTGTGAGACAATCAGCTGATTTCTATTATTATATTATATTTTAAGACCCTTGATCCCCACCTGACTATGGCTTTGTAAACTTTATCCATGATGTGGTTTATAATGGACTGTGGTACAGAAACTTGGCTTACTCTGGCTATTCTCTGCTGTCTCAAACGACGATATGTTTGTCCCGTTTTAGCAACTGTAGCTTCTTCGAAAGGGAGGGGTGAGCAGTGGGCTGAGCCATTACTGCAACTCGCAACCGAACCGCTAGATGCCGCTAAAATCTACACACTGCACCTTTAATTGTAAGTGAGTTAATATGATGACGAAGGTAAATGTAAAAATCTTTTAAATGAGCATGCATAATCAAATACCCAAAACTGACCGGTACAAACTAATTATGTTATGTTTTCTGCAACAGTTTATTGTTAATAATTTCCTTGAAACCTAAACCAGAAAAAAAGATCCAGATTTAATGCAAAAGTCTGGCTCTTTGAACCCAGGACAATGAGAAGTATGGAAAAATAACATTCAGTGCCATGTTAGAAATTACAAAGGATAAACAAATTACAAAAATAGCAACAAAAAAAAATCAGTGTGACTGCATTAAAAATAAACGGTAAAGAGATTAATAGCTCTGTCAAACAGGTATTGATTAGATGTTTGCTTCTCAATTGATTTTGGTCATAGCTCAGCCAAGATGGGGGAAAAAAACACAACAGTCTTTTACCACCAGACCCCTGAAAGAAACTTTCACCCTCTGTCTTTCTCTTTTCTCTATCCTGTTGCACAGTGGTAGAGTAATTGACCATCGGAAAACCTTGGCTCTCAGAGTCAGAGGATAATATATCAGTCAATAACCCCGAAGAAACCATTAAAGCTGGAGAATGTTAGCCAATCTCAGGGAAGAAAAACAAAGTTCAAGCCTCTGTAATCTTCTCTTTAAAATGATCAATAAATCAAATTAAATTTTGGGGTGTATGATGGGGCTAAATCCTAGTAACCACCTGCAGCTTTACAGCCTTCAAAATCCTAACGTTCGGCACGGTGACGCACGTGTGTTCGCAGACGCATCCCCAGAAATCCTGCATTACAACTATTGCAGAATTAGGCCTGTCACCTTCATAATTCATAACTGCACATTCCCAACTTCATTAATATGATATCGGCGCAAACGTTGACAAATAGCTCACCTGGTTTAACGCAGGTGTAGAAACAGGTGCCCTGTCTGGGGCTGGCTGAGCTGACCAACAAACATTTCCCCTTCTGCTTCCACAAGGTGTCCCATCATAAATTACTCATGACATCATACCCTGCGCACATGATGGTTCCATGCACGTAGAGTAGCTTTCCTTGTTAACACTGAAGCAATGGACTCTGAATTTTTCAGTGGCCTTGAATTATTAAAAAAAAGCAGAGTAATTGAACTAAATCAAAGGAGGAACGCGTCTGCCAAAGAGGGAGTAGTGAGTCACGTCTCGCAACTTTTAATGTTTTTCTGTGGCAAAGCAGAGGTCGTAGGCCAGTGCTGGCGGCCAGTGGTGCATTGTGGGAGCTGTGGTGTAACCATGAATGTTTGAGGTTTAGCGGGCACGGCGTGTCACCATAAACATAATTATCTCGTTATCTACTCCCCATCCGTGCATATCGCCATGCAGACACACTTGCAGACACACTTGTTTCAGTGCTTTTGTGTGGGGTGTAATGGAGTTTTCTCATTAGGAGGAGTTGTGGGAGTATTTTTGGTGTATAATGATATGAAGAGGAAGGTCATTTTTCCTCCAGCAGACTGAAACGTCAGGCACCAGTATTCAGTCAGTCAGCTTTCTGATGAAATTAACGCCGCTCTTCACCCATCTTCTCCCTCTAAGCAGATTACAGCACTTCAGGGACATTATTTCGACTGTTTATCACTTCACACACCAATTGAAATGAAGTGGAATCTATGGCAGAGAGAATCTTTGAAGAAATCAAGCGATTGTTTGCGTGGTGTTATTAGCTATCCTTGGGTGGACATTTGGATGTATGCACAACTGAAGTTTTAAACAAATTAAATTCTAAATATAAAATAAAATGAACACTTTTGCCAGGTTTCAGGTTTAAACGATTTCAGGTTTTAATCCCACAAAATAATAATAAAAAATAATATAGTTATTCAATTATTTAAAGCTACAGTCCGGAGTTTTTCCTCTTTGTCGCCATCTCTGTTCGAAATCTGCAATTGCAGTTATTCGCGGAATTATCAACTTAATGTGAGTTGTAATTCGACACGGCACAGCGCGGATGAACACAGTGTTTGAGGAGAGTGTGCAGCTGTCAATCACCGTGCCGTTGTGGATACTGGCATTCAGAATCACAGATTATTATTTTTGGAAGTATGACCAACATAATAATTTTCGCTGGAAAATGTCATCTGAACAAGTAAGTACCATCCACTTTTGTTCTGGTTCTGACATTGCAGTAAATCGCGCTGATTAAATCTAAAAATCGCTTATCATATCAGGCAAAAACGTGCAAATTATACTTTGTTCAAACTGTTAATGTTAACAACGTCAGCATTGCGTGACTACATGTAATGTCCTTCCGATATGTATCCTTGTTTTCGCATGGGTCCGGTTGCAGTCTCTTTTTTTCTGTAGCCACTCCGAAGTCCGAAGTCTTTTGCATTTTACAGCGGGTGAATCTCCAGTTGTCACTGGTGATTGTCGTTTGAACCTTTCTGGATCCGCCATCAAATTGATAAGTTTAATTATATCAAGTGCTGTGAGAAAAGGCTATAAATCTCCACCTCCAACATCCTCACACGCAATATAGACTACTAGCCGAGACTCTTCTTTATGTGTACAGATGTGACGTAATGACGCAAAGACATGCTCGAATCTCCCGCGGAAATCCACCAGTACCACTGTAATTAAAAACATTATTACAAGCTTACCGCTTTGAATCGAGCTAAGGCAAGCAGATAATTTTGAACACTGGCTGGTTATGTATTTTCTCAAATATGTATTTTGGATAATTTTTAACCTAAAAAAAGCTACGGACTGCAGCTTATTTAAAGGGATACTCCACCAGTTTTTCTTATTAAACTATGTTATTCCATTAACTAAGACGAGTTGATACATACCTCTCTCGTCTCAGTGCGTGCACTATATCGCTCTGTATTGCCGCAAAACTATGTTAGCACTTAGCTTAGCCCATGCATTAAATATGGGCCAAGCAGAGAAGCGACCAAACACTTCCACGTTTTCCCTATGTAAACACAGTTACTCGAGTAGTGTAACTTGACCTGGGCTGGTGACACAAAATAAACCGTTGCGCTTTTCTAAGCGTTTAAAATTGATGACTATATTGTATGGCGGAATACCATAACAAGTGCTTTTGAGCACTTCGACTTGGCGCAATAATATCTTCACTCGTGAAAAGTCCTCTTACCGGCTCCCGCTTCCTCTCCCCCTCCCTCTGACATTTCCGTCAATACAACCAACGTGACATGCGCCGGTAGTAGTAGTTCGAGCGGAGTTGACGAAGTAACAGGTTGTTGGAAGCTAGTTAGCATTCTAAACAGCACAGGCTCTCAATTTCGGTCGGCATCTGTTCGCAACAGTCACACTTGCACCACCAATTGCTGTTTGCCCGTGGTCTTTCGCCAGCTCCGGTCTGTTCTGGATTATATCTTTCTTGCCTCTCACGGTCCATAAGAGCTAATTCCTCCTCCGTGTACTCGGGTTCAAACAGATATGGCTCTGGGTCTTCTACAAAGAAGTCATAATCATCTACAAAGTCCGCCATTGCAAATGATCTGCAGTTTGCAAATGATCTGCAGTTTGCTAATAGCACAGGTAGTAAAAGTCACGTTGGTTGTATTGACGGAAATGTCAGAGGGAGGGGGAGAGGAAGCGGGAGCCGGTAAGAGGACTTTTCACGAGTGAAGATATTATTGCGCCAAGTCGAAGTGCTCAAAAGCACTTGTTATGGTATTCCGCCATACAATATAGTCATCAATTTTAAACGCTTAGAAAAGCGCAACGGTTTATTTTGTGTCACCAGCCCAGGTCAAGTTACACTACTCGAGTAACTGTGTTTACATAGGGAAAACGTGGAAGTGTTTGGTCGCTTCTCTGCTTGGCCCATATTTAATGCATGGGCTAAGCTAAGTGCTAACATAGTTTTGCGGCAATACAGAGCGATATAGTGCACGCACTGAGACGAGAGAGGTATGTATCAACTCGTCTTAGTTAAGGGAATAACCTAGTTTAATAAGAAAAACTGGTGGAGTATCCCTTTAAGAATTTTTTTTTAACTTTTTTTTTTCAGATTTAAATATTTACATTTAACAAAAAATATATCAGTGGATGTACTTTATATCAGGACCAGAGTTGAATTTGTATACATTTTATTATTTATTATGTGATATGGAGTGTAGAACTGTGCAGGAGAGAACATTGCTTCTGTACAACAGGATCCGCCACTGATGATAACATCAGTTTACACAAAATATCCAGTAGTAAAAAAAAAGAAAAAATACCCTCATTAAATCATGCTAAGAAAATTCCTGCTCAACAACTTCTCTGTATTCGATACATCCCTGCTGCTAGTTATTTTTCCTCATTTTCAAAAGAAGAAAGGCCTTCATAAAGTGTTGAGGACAAAATCGTCCACGGCAAAAAGTAGTGGGACATGTTCGCAGTGTCAATTATGCATATGCATGAAAATATTTACCAAAGCTGAAACACACAGTTCTGCTGCAAGTATAAAGCCTTTAAATTAAATTCTACTAGTCGATTCTATATCAAAATAGCAGAGTAACTAAAGTAAATGGAGAACGATTGCTGCTGTGACTGGTATTCTTTATTTGTTTTTGTTTTTTTCACAACAGCTACATTGTCTTGTCATTAAAGTGGTGCATATTTACTAATATGAACCTGGCCTCTTCCATGATTCCTAATTCTTTCCAACAACAAAACACTTGAACGTGACAAACTAGTAATTATGACTACAGGAGTAGGAAGTATGGAAATTTCAGATAGCACATGGAGGCAGCATTAACCATTAGTTTTATTTCTGTCATGACAACTCTCGGAGTGTCAACTCTCTGTTGATATGTTTGATTTTGGCGGAAGAGATCAGCTACGCTGCTGCTGCCAATGCATACATGACACGCTGCTCTGTCCTACAAAGCAAAAAGGCAGTAACTACGCAGAGTGCAGAACAGAGAAAAATGACTTTAAAGTTATCCTGTCATCCAGCCTAAGTAGTTGTAGGTAGATTATTGGACATGTGGCTGTTTTGTTACTTTATATTAGCTTATTCTTTGTAGGCCTACATATCAATCTATTCTATTTTGCAGTTACTGTATTCTTGCTTTGTATTACTTACCAAAAACGTGGCACCATACCAAGGAAAAAGGCAGTAACTACAGATTCTCCAAAAACTATTTTGCCACAACTTGGGCTCTGGGTGTGTTAGATACACTGTTTTTGAAATAATTGGAACCATTTGGACAACATTTTTTTTTCAACATTTTTGTGTTACGAAACTAGTGTTGCGGAGCGGGTGTGTTATGGATACGTGGTGTAAATTTTTAGTAATCAAAAATCATGTCTAATTAATTGAAATCATGAAACTTTTATTACAAACTATTATTAAACTTATACAATATTTTAAAAATATTCTATGAATATTAAAAATAAAATATATTAAAATTCGAATATATTATTAATTACATTTCTTTTAATCATATGAAATTCAAATTAAATAAACATTTTTGGTCAAACAACATGCTGCACAATGAGCTTTACTGTTAAAATTAAAACATTGAACAAAAATTACGTTTTAATCTTAATTTATTTGTATTAGTGTTAGTATTATTATTACATTGAGACGTTTCTAAATTCTATTGTACAGCAGTAATATATTTCTGTCAGTTTAAACCGAACTTTTATTTTGACGGGTTGCCGTGAAGACATTTGAGTTTCTGTGTTTATGACATGACGATAGTTTTTCTCAAATGTAGCGGTTAAATGCTCACAAAGTGACTTTAAGAGCGGATCTAGAGTCTGGAGAGTAAGCAATCGTGTCATCAAAAAACAGCTCGAGCGTCACACGTGCTTCAGCGCGCGCGCACCCGCGTGTGTGTGTGTGTGTGTGTGTGTGTGTGTGTGTGTGTTAAATGACTGCACCATTCACAGAACATGTAGGATTTGTATTTAAATAGTACTATTATTGCGGTTTAATATTCACACAGTAGCCTATCACGATTTAATTTCAAGTCAACTGAACTGCTATATCGCGAAAATCATAGTAACCGCTAAAGTTACTAAATGGAGCTTTTGCACCTTTTTTTTCTTTCTGGAATATTTTTTATTCTTTCAGGGGAGAGGGGGGTAGTTTGGTAGGGGAACAATTAGGGGAAGTTAGAAGGGTGAAATCGCAAATGTTAAAATCGTCCCGTGAGGCTGCTAATCACTCAATCAGCTGTGTGTTCACCATGGCAACAGTAACTACACTGCGCAGAAACACGGTTATTTTTTGTTAGGTAAAACATAACAAGAATACAGTAATGGATGTTACTGTACTCTTGCTTTGTTTCACTAGGGCTTTTTGCAGTTACTGTACAAACGACTACCATTTTTCTCCAAAACAACACACATTTGAGATAAGATGTTTTGTCACATAACAAAGGATGCCTTGAATGTCATGAACATTATAATAACTCATTTTTGACCAAACATGCAGTTACTGCCTTTTTGCTTTGTAGGGCAGCTGTGAGCAAGTAAAACATACTGCTGCTAAACAAAATAAACAGGTGGAGCTGGGGAAGGTGGAGGGTTTAGCGTGCAGCACTACCATAGAAATTGCTGACCAAGTATTTGAAGGTTGAGCAGCGAGTTAATTGGCTACTGATACAGCACGAACCAATCAGCTGTGCCCTATAGAGAATGACGTGATTGCAAGCAGACTGAGTTCAGGACCTATCAGCCAGCGCCATCTAGAGTTTCATGACAGAACTTTGTGTTTATTTTCTATTGGGTGATAATAGCCACAGCCATATAATGTGCTCTTGAACTGTTTCTCATTCATTTCCATTTACAAGCAGTAAATAAAACAAACAAACAAAAAATAATGGAATGAAATGAAACTAACATCAAAGTTTTTAAATGCTTGGTAAGGGGAGGATTCTGGGGGGGAAAAGCCTCAGACTGCTTACTGCAGCTGCTGTTTTTATGCAGCACACATGAGGAGAGATCCAAAATCACACATTTTTAAGAGTCTGACAGCTTAATGGCATTTTTAGATGGTATGAAAGACAGGGGGTTGAGGCCCCCCTAAATAGAATGTGGAAAAGCCTATGGTCTGTGTGCACTCTTACTCGTGTTAACAATATAAATACCTGGGGCCCTATATAAAGCACTTAGGTGGCAATGTTTTACAATCCTGCAGAGAAAACCGGACACAGATATCTATAAATCACTTCTAGCATGAGCTATTCTGGTTCAAAAGAGAACAGGGAAGCCAGCCAAAACATACCCTCGTCATGAAAGAATGATGGAAATAATGATCTTTCTCTTACCAAAAATGATCATTCAGTGATCCGGACTGCACTTTGTAGTTCTGAATATGACAGGATCCTTATTCTCTAAGATATTCTCTCTCTTTCTCACTGCTCAGTGCACTGCGGGGTGTTTGTATGGTCTTGAAGATTAGAGGTGACAGCGGTTCCCATGTGGCCTCTCTGGGAATGCTGTCAGACAGCCGCGCTGTACACACATTCAAAAAATACACACACACAAATTGGCTATAACTGCGTTCCAACTGTTGCTTTTTAGTGTTTGATTGAAAACACAGCATTTGACAGTCTTATGACCTTTTAAACCCTTCTTCTGAGCCACAGTATGCCACAACACAAAAGAAAATACATATGAAGTGGAGTGTGTTTTACTAATTTAGCCCCATGTTGTTTAATGGTCTTTTCCACAGTTAATTTTCCTTTTATGCCATTTGTATGGTAGTCTTTTCTCCCAATCTGTCACCAGCGCAATATCATGTCTGATCTGACAGTGGATTGGGTGTTTGATTGACAACTCTATTCTCAACGGAACGCGTCCCACTGTAAACCATATGGATAAACTCAAATGGCATTTATAGGACCCAAGATGTTTAGCATTCATACATCCTCAACCACCAGACAAGCTTATATTTTCCAGTGTTATATTAGTATTATTTATATAACATCATAGTTTTTATTTAGAATATTTTTAGTCTTTTATTTTTATATTTTCAGTATTAATTTTAATTTTAGTCGAATTTTTATAATTTTGTTCATGTTTTTGTTATTATTATGTTTTTTTAAATATTAAAAAAAGATTTTTTTAATTTTTTTTAGTTTCAGTTCAGTTCAGTTTTATATACGCAGAAGCAGAACCTAAAGGGACATGGTGGTAGAAAAAAATATGAGATGGGAGCAACAATAATAAGTCAATGCTTTTGTGTTCCACAAGAAACTGTTGCATTTCCCCGAGAAACGTTGTGGTCACTCGCAAAACCAGTTGAGCTCTCTGCGAGCGACTGCAGTTTCTCGGCAGAATGCAAACATTTTTATAAGGGAACGCAAAGTTTCTAGGGGGAAAACAAAACATTTGCGAGAGAACGCAAATGCGTTGACAAATAATTTTCCCTCCATCTCATATATTTACCATATCACCATGTCCCTTTAGGTGCTCCATAGTTTTAGTTTTCATCAGTTAGTAACTTAAGTGCTTCAACTTCAACTTATTTCTATATCTATATTTCTATATAGGGTGTGGTTCTCTTACGAGAGTATCTCTCGTACTGCGTAATAGCTTACGCTAGGGGAAAAACTCTTTTCCGCGAGATATTGAAGCCAAAAATTATCCTTAATTTTTAATTAATGTAAAACGCTTTGCAGCAGCAAGCAGACATAGGCGAAACAGCTCGCGCGCCTATTGGTTGCTCTGCAGCAAATGCAGCAGCCTATCGAGAGAGACTCTGCGTGACGTAATGACCAATGGGGGCAATTCGCGCCCATATCGTCACGTCCCGCCAGAAGGGGCGTGGTCTCACCCTATAAATATGCTCGTTAGGCTGATACAAGCTGATTTTTACCTCTTCAGCGAAGCACACGCATCGCTGGATCCGGAGTGAGAAGCCGCGCCGTCGAAGCAAGCCTTTCAGCGGGACGAGCTCTGGAGTCGCTGGCCTCGCCGCCTTCAACTGCCGTACCTGCTGCGCTTTCCGGCGTTCTATATCCTTTCATACTCTGTGTGTATTTACTCTGTTGAGAGTGTTTGCTCGCTTACTTGACGCGACTCACACTTCTCTCACAAAAGAGCTGCGTCTTTTTAAAGATGCCTTCCTGTGGCTCGTGCCGCGCCCCGCTCAGCGATGGAGACCGGCACGTCATCTGTGTTTCCTGCCTGGGTGAGGATCACGCGGCTCTCGCGCTCGCTGACGGCGGATGCCCTCATTGCGAGTTTTTGCCCATGGTGACTCTGAGGACTCGCCTGGCATCATTCTCCGAGCCTTCACCGCAGCCCGCCGTGGTGCCGCGCCGCAAGAAGCGCCGCGCCCAGCGCGCTCCCGAGCTTTCTCCAGCCCGCCAAAGCTCGCCGGTTCGCCCGCCAGCTTCGCCGGCTTCGCTCGAGTCGCTCACTGACGGACAACGGCCGCCGCCTGCCGCCGCGTCCATCCACGAGTTTGACGAACCCACCGAGGCGTGTTCTCTTCTGGCATCCGATAGCGAGGATTGGGCGAGCTCCGTGGACCTCCCCTCCGCTAGCGTTTCCCGCCAGACCACTGGTAAGAGAGCCGGCATTGAGACTGAGCTGATGCGTCTGCTCTCTCAGGCCGTGGAAAGCATCGGCCTCGATTGGGAAGCGCCCGCGCAACAGGCGAGCTCTGTGGACCTCCGCCTTCTGTCCGCGAGTCGTCAAGGAAACGGGCCAGCATCAAGACCGCGAGCCCTAAAACCGCGGCTAGCTTTCTTTACGTTATAAGAAATCTACCCCGCCCCCCATGGGCGTGCGTCACCGGCAAATGAGAAAAGAGTGTGTTTTAGTCCCCGCCGAGGCCGGACTAATCTCCATTTCTTAAACATTTCTCGGCTCCTAGTTTGAGCGGCTGAAAATGTCATTATTGCAGCAATGAGCCTGTTGTATAACACGCACACCTGCATACAAACGCCGACACACACAAAACTGTGATGACGCTCTCTTATCTGCTTGCGCTAGTGTAGTTCTCCCTGTGGCCCAGTGGCGGAACCCGAAGCTTTCACGCGAGAGACCCGTGTTCGATCCAGGCTCTCGCAGCAGATAAAAATTTAGTCTCGCCGCGGCCAGACTTCCACCAAAAACTTTTCGCTCGTTCAGTTCCAGAAAATGCGACTGTTCCAGTGTATTTTGCAGTAAACAAGCTGGTACCACGGCCCGCTTGCCTGCACATAAAGGCCGTTTCCACGGCGACCCAGAAAAATCATGTAATCATTGTATTTCTGGTTTTCCGGCCACAGCCGATGGTGTTATAAGTGTAATAAAATGCTCACAGCCCAGTGTTCATTTCTACACACAAACACAGCCCGCCACGGTACAGGGCTCGCACAAATGAAATCGACGCATGTCAATTGTGCATTAAATGTAGTAAATGTGCCCACAACCCAGTGCCCACAAACACTACCACGGTTTCTGTAAAACGAAACCAACACAAGTCTTCCTAGCCTCCTAGGAAATCGACGGTGTTTCAGTCTCGCCGTGGCCAGACTTCCACTGAAATTTTCGCTCGTTCAGTTCCAGAAAATGTGACTATTCCAGTGTATACTGCAGTAAGCAAGCCAGTACCATGCCCGCTTGCCTGCACACAAATGCTGTTCCCACGGCGACCCAGATAAATCACATAAATGGTGTATTTTCTGGTATTCCGGCCACAGCCGATGGTGTTATGAGTGTATTGAAAATGCCTACAACCCAGGGCTCATTTCTACACACAAACACAGCCCGCAAAATGCAGGGCTCGCACAAACAAAATCGCCTCATGTCGATTGTGCACTAAATGTAGTGAATGTGCCTGCGTCTCAGTGCCCACAAACACTACACACCACATGTCCCACGGGTTCTGTGAAAACGAAACCAACACGCATTCAGTCAGCTCAGGCCGACGGTGTTTTTCAGTGCAGTAAATGTGCCCGCTGTCCTGCGCCCACATTCACTCACAGACATGTTAAGCCCCACGGGGCTCGCCCCGCTCTCTCTCCCTCAGCAAACTGCTATAAGGCGATCGGCGCGCCCCCCGCCTCACACACTGTAAACACAGTGTCTGCGTTACAGCACGCCGGAGCTCTCTTGCCGTCACTATGTCTCGGCCAGAGCCCAGATCTCATTCTACCCCTAGCTATTCACGCGAAAGTGTGGGCACAGCTTCCTGGGGTATCAGAATGGGTGCTGAACACTATAAATAGAGGCTATTCGCTACAGTTCGCTCGACGTCCCCGCCGTTATACGGCGCGCGTCGAGACGACGGTGGAAAACGAAGTATCTCATCTACTTCGAGCCGAGATAGCGAAACTACTGAGCAAAGGTGCTATAGAACCTTTATCTCAAGCTCAGAGCAAAGGGGGCCTACACAGCAGATATTTTCTGGTACCGAAAAAAGATGGAGGTCTCAGACCCATTTTACATCTGCGACAGCTGAACAGAGCGCTTGTGAAGCGCCAGTTCAGAATGCTTATGACCAGGAAAATCCTCGCGCAAGTGCGCCACGGGGACTGGTTTATGTCAATAGATCTGAAAGACGCCTATTTCCAAATACAAATGGCGTCCCATCACAGGCGATTCTTGAGATTCGCTTTCGAGGGCCAGGCATATCAATACACAGTCCTGCCGTTCGGCCTGTCCCTAGCACCTCGTACATTTACGAAGTGCATGGACGCGGCGCTCGCACCCCTGAGACTTCAGGGCATGCGAGTCCTGAACTACTTGGACGATTGGCTGATTCTAGCTCGATCACGATCGGAGCTCATAGAACACAGGGCCGCATTACTCGAGCACCTCGAGGAGCTGGGCCTCACAGTCAATTGGGCGAAGAGCTCACTGTCTCCCAGTCAGAAAATTTCCTTTCTGGGAACCGTGTTGGACTCGCTGTCCATGACAGCACGCCTGTCACCAGAGCGCGGGCTAAATATTCAGCGCGCGATAGTTCCGCTCAAAAGGTTTCAGAAAATGCTGGGGCTGATGGCCTCAGCAGCCTCTGTACTCCAGTTGGGCTTGCTGCGCATGCGCCCACTGCAGATGTGGCTGAAAGGGCGGGTTCCACCCAGGGCATGGACAGCGGGTCTGTTTCGCCTCAGGGTCGACCTTCAGTGTGTTTCAGCTCTGGAACCTTGGAAAATAACCGACTGGTATCAGTCAGGTGTGAGTCTGGGGACCGCTTCGAGTGTGAAGGTGGTGTCTACGGACGCCTCCACCTTGGGCTGGGGAGCGCTGCTCGAGGGCAGACCGCTAGCTGGCCTGTGGTCAGAACGGGAAAAGCTCCTTCACATAAACTGCTTGGAGATGATAGCAGTCGACAAAGCGCTACGGCATTTTTGTCCCTAGGTAACAGGCCACCACGTCTTGGTCCGGTCGGACAACATGTCAGTGGTGGCATACATAAATCGCCAGGGCGGCGTCAGGTCACGAAACCTTCACAGGCTGACGGAACGCCTCCTGGTCTGGGCTCAGCACAACCTGCTCTCACTGAGAGCAGCGCACGTGCCTGGTCACCTAAATGTGGGACCAGACAGACTGTCCAGGAACAATGTTCCAGCAGGGGAATGGTCGCTGCACCCGCAGACGGTCCAGCTGCTGTGGAAAACGTTCGGCAGAGCACAGGTGGACCTATTCGCGTCCCACGAAAACGCTCATTGCCCGGAGTTTTTCTCGAAAAGCAAGGACGCGCTGGCTCATGTTTGGCCCCGCTGCCCCCTATATGCTTTTCCTCCTGTCTCGCTCCTGCCTCAGGTGTTGGAACGAATCAGGGAGAACGGATGCCCAGTGCTGCTCGTAGCTCCGCTCTGGACAAACCAGACGTGGTTCCCTGCCCTGATGCAGCTGACCAGCACTGCCCCATGGCCTGTACCATTGAGGAGAGACCTCCTCTCTCAGGCGGAGGGCTCGATTTGGCACCCTCGCCCGGAGTTGTGGTCCCTGCACGCATGGGCCATCAACGGGTACACGCTAGCCTCCCAGAAGGAGTGTTAAACACGATCGCGCAGGCTAGAGCTCCGTCTACCAGGCGGCTCTACTCCTCGAAATGGTCTGTTTTCTCTGCATGGTGTCAAGCCCAGAGCTTTTCACCTGTGGAATGCGGGGTTTCGGAAGTGCTTTCCTTCCTTCAAGAGCTACTGGATAAGGGCAGGACCCCATCCACGCTCAAAGTATATGTGGCGGCCATAGCAACGTTTGCAAAACCGGTGTCTGGCCAGTCGCTGGGGAAAAACGACTTAGTCGTGCGTTTTCTTAGGGGAGCTCGGAGGCTGAACCCTCCCAGGCCCCCTTCAGTCCCGACGTGGGACCTTTCCACGGTCCTGGAGGCCATGAAAGGCGCCCCGTTCGAGCCAATCCAGCTGGTGGACATGAAACACCTGTCGTTCAAAACAGTGTTTCTCATGGCTCTCGCTTCAGTGAAGCGCATAGGGGACTTACAGGCGCTTTCAGTAAGCGCGTCATGTATGGAGTTTGGGCCTAATGACTCGAAGGTCATTCTCAAACCAAAGCACGGGTATGTCCCGAAATCCCTCAATACACCGTTCAGGGCCCAGGTAATTTCCCTGTCCGCCCTTCCGGTTCTCAGTGAGGAGGAGGATGCGAGTCTCCTTTGCCCCGTCAGGGCATTGAGAGCTTATGTGTCACGCTCGTCTGTTTTCAGACAGACGGAGCAGCTTTTTGTTTTCTTTGGCGGGCGTTCCAAGGGACTCGCCGCCTCAAAACAGAGCCTATCCAGATGGATAGTGGATGCCATTGCGCTCGCTTACTCTGCGAAGGGCCTACAGTGCCCCTTGGGTGTCAGGGCGCACTCCACGAGAGGCGTGGCCTCTTCGTGGGCATGGTCGAGCGGGGTTTCCCTGCAAGATATCTGTACGGCCGCGGGCTGGGCCTCGCCGTCTACATTTATAAAATACTATAACCTGGAGGTACCCGCCTTACAAGCTAAGCTTTTGGCGGTCTAAAATTCAGTGCTATCTGCCCCGCTGTGCGGCCCAGATGCTGAGTTTACTGCAGCCCCATGAGTGTTGACACACGTATGGCCACCCAGATCAGGCTGAAAGCTTTCACCCTGGCTGCGCGTTTTATTGTCATATAATAGCCCCGCTGGGTGCTTTTTTATAGGGAATGACGCTTCCAGCCTCTCTTCCTCCACTCTATGTGAGTTTATGGTGATTATGCACTACATGAGCCCTGGGCTTCGGCCCCCGGGACTTTGGTGTTGGATCCCTGTACGCACGGCGTGTTGCATTGTGTTCCCCTAGCGTAAGCTATTACGCAGTACGAAAGATACTCTCGTAAGAGAACGTACTCGGTTACTAACGTAACCTCGGTTCTCTCTAGAGAGGGAACGAGTACTGCGTATCTTGCCGTGCTTGGAATACGCTCTGGTTCGCTTCAGTGAACAAAACCAGCTTGTATCAGCCTAACGAGCATATTTATAGGGTGAGACCACGCCCCTTCTGGCGGGACGTGACGATATGGGCGCGAATTGCCCCCATTGGTCATTACGTCACGCAGAGTCTCTCTCGATAGGCTGCTGCATTTGCTGCAGAGCAACCAATAGGCGCGCGAGCTGTTTCGCCTATGTCTGCTTGCTGCTGCAAAGCGTTTTACATTAATAAAAAATTAAGGATAATTTTTGGCTTCAATATCTCGCGGAAAAGAGTTTTTCCCCTAGCGTAAGCTATTACGCAGTACTCGTTCCCTCTCTAGAGAAAACCGAGGTTACGTTAGTAACCGAGTACGTTTAGTGGTTAGAGCTGGTAACCAGAAAGTTCTCCACAAGAAGCAAGCTATGTGGGATTGTCATATTGCCCTTGAAAAAAGCACTTAACCCTAGGTTGCTTCAGGGAGATTGTCAGTTTAAAAAGCGTATAGTTCTGTTTTATGGCAACATTGGCTACATTTACTACCTAATGCCTAATTTTAGTATTTTCTGTCCAAATCCTTTTTATTTTACAAATTTCCCTTCTTAATTAATCAAATGTGTAAAATACATTACCCTGGCATGTTCATCGGAAGTAAACAAACAAATGGATGGAAGCAATTTTAGTAAAATAGGGCAGGCTGTCTTCAAATTGCATGTTGATTAGTGTGCGATTATGACAAATAAATAAAAATCTGATTAAATTTGACCTGACATTGCAAAAACTCAGCTCAGCCCAAATCGGAAGTGAAAATGTCACTTTTGTCATCCAAGTAAAGATCAGAGAAAATAGTATGAAATTGTATAAAACAACAACAGCAACAACAATAAATAAGCATATAAATTGAATTAATTTAACATGGGAAAAATAAAATAATAATTTGACATCTTTGCGTTTCCTTTTTACAATCATTATTATTATATTAGACTAGACAAGACAAGCCCTCTGCACAGATCTTCAGTGAAGACCTCAACAACTAGACAAGTCCTCAACAGATCACTATGTTGAATGTGTCATGCCAGGACCAGCTATAGGATTGCAATGCAGTCTTTAACAAGCAGGATCATCACGCTTAAGCCAGTTGTCCACCACTGACTAAACGGCAGATCTACCGTCATGTTTCAACCTGGTGGTTCACCAAATCTTCCATTTTCACCTAATGCCACCATGACGTATCCCTTTGCATTTGCTGAATGCAATTAAAAAAAATATATATATAAATACACAAATCATCGCGGATTTCTCAACATGGTTCCCTGAAAGGAGGGACCGAGGCATTGTGTAATAGCTTACTCTACTGGGGAAACTTCTTTCTCCAAAATTGCTGAAACCTGATTGAATCACGCTATTGCACTTGCTATAGCCAATGTCGCTCAAGCGCTAACACGGTGTTATATAGGTAGATTATCTCAGAATCTTTCTCCTTCATTTCACATTGGAGCCTGTTTTGCTGTAGACCTGTGCAAAAAGAGCAGACGTGATCCAATCCTAAGATTCAGCGAACCAACGAGGATGTCACTTTGAGGATGCCACATGTGCAGCGGGCCCATAAGAGCTCCCGGACTCGCATGACGACTGCGTGTTGTGCTTGGGCAGTGCCCACGCCGAAGCGGCACTAGGAGGATCGGATTGCCACTCCGGCGAGGTCCTGCCTATCAAGATTATTCGCGCTACCCCTCCGGCTACCACACCTCCCCTTCTTTCCACCATCGAGCCGCGAGTGGAGAGGCTGCAAACAGCTCCCTCACGATGCTCTGCTGATGAATTAACACCGGCCCAGCGCCCACTTTCTCATTGCCCTCCAGGTCTCCTATGAGGACAGCCTTCGCCCTTCTTCTGAAACGTTGGACCTGGTCTCTTTTGGCTACGAAGAAGTCTACCTGCGCCTCTGACCCGAGTCCTGGTCGGAGGCCCAGATGGAAGAGATGAGAACCACTCCAACTTCTCTGGACGAGGAACTCATGAATATCCTTTTTCCGAGGCTGTGGCCGATATGGGCCTGGAGTGGTCAGTCCCAAAGCAGCTGGTGAAGAAGTGGATGAACGGGTCTTATCTCAATGGCCGGGGCGCCTCCCTTTGAAGAGGCCATTGCGGCTCAGTTGATGCTCCCAAGCTTTTTTTCTCTCCATTACTGTCATCTGGTGGGTTTTGGGCTTCTTACAACTGTCACCTTTGGCTTGCATAGTTGGAGTTTAAAACAAATTTAATATTTAGTAATATTATTGATCTGACTGCACTGACACTATATGAGAACAAACGTCTCGGTTACGTATGTAACCCTCGTTCCCTGAGTACAGGGAACGGAGACGTGTCGTCGAGGAGTTCCCTGACGAATTGGGATCACGCTAGGGAGCCTATTGCCTTCGAGAGAATTAAAAACGAGCCAATGGAATTGGCATGCAAGATTTGCATTCCGCGACCTGCCTACCAGCGCGGGTATAAAAGGCGGAAGTAAACATTGCGCAATGCTTTTCGCTGAGGAGCCGAACAGTGTTCAGACCTCCGCGAAGATACAACAACATGGCGAGGGGACGTCACGTCTCCGTTCCCTGTACTCAGGGAACGAGGGTTACATACGTAACCGAGACGTTCCCTTTCGTCCTGGGAACTCCGACGTGTCGTCGGGGAGTTCCCTGACGAATTGGGATCTCTAACAAAACGCCATGGTGCTGGCCCCTTCCAGCGCCCAGCTAAGCTACCCAAAAGCAGTTTCACAAATTGCGGGAGCTAGCTAGGGAGTCACACTGCTGTTCCGCAAGACCCACACAGTGGACATTGGATAACACTGGAAAAGCGTGCCCAACCCGTAAGAAAAGGGGAAGGGAACGCTGCGGAAGCCAGGTACCTGAAGAAGGCCTGGAATACACATATGTACTAGCCCAGGGGGATAGTGAACATATGACAGTCCCTGAGGTAGTCCCCTGCAAGGGGAGGCGTACTCAACAGGGACGACAGAACGAGTCTGTCAAGGGGAAGACACGGCTGGACTGCACGTGGCATAATGGGTCACCGAAGAGACCACTGGACATAACACCCAGTCTACACAACAACTCCCTTAGAGGTAGTAGACCTGGCGCCGGCGGTCCGCCACGCCTGGCACCGGAGGGGTGATGGAGGAACTCATGAGGCTAACCAACGTAGGGCGCCAACGGAGCGAAAGACCAGGGCCGGCCCTGACCAATTTGCTGCCCTAGGCAAGATTTTACCTGGTGCCCCATGCATTACAGCCCATTTCACCCCATCATTGTGTTGGTGATTATTTAGTCATATATATATATAGCAAGAGCATTACAGCTAGCATTCAAGTCAAGTCCCCTTTATTTTTATATAGCGCTTTTTAGCCTACAATACAGATTATTTCAAGGCAGCTTTACAGTGATAACAGGAAAATAATGCAACAAAGTTTGCTTCTCCTGTACAGCAGATCTAGAAGAAAATATTGTCATAATCAAGCTTAAGTATGTTCAGTGATGGTTTATTTTGTTGTAAAAAAATAGTAATTTA
Organism: Rhinichthys klamathensis goyatoka; assembly: GCF_029890125.1. Classification (NCBI taxonomy): domain Eukaryota; kingdom Metazoa; phylum Chordata; class Actinopteri; order Cypriniformes; family Leuciscidae; genus Rhinichthys; species Rhinichthys klamathensis. The sequence continues at coordinate 54,960 of NW_026606827.1, forward strand.
TCTAAGTTATATATAGCTTGCTCTGGATAAAACAGTGATGTCATCGTCCAAATGTCATTCATGCACAAACTATTCATTGAGCACTACCAAAAGTGTTTGTTTGGGAGTTGATGGCAGCAATCTTCCACTAAATTATGGCACAGTTCATGTTTTCAACATGAATGAAACTGCAAAATGTCTTCTTTAATGTGAATTTTACTTAAAACATAATAAACCTGTAGCCTATAAATATCGTTAATAATTTTGGCAAATAAATTTTAAAAAATGCCACATATTCACCTCAAAACTGCACAACTTGTTAGTAAAACATTAATTAATAAAAGTGATAGTAAATGCGTCTAAAAAACACTGACATGATTGTTACAAATCGCATTGTCTGGGGGCTCTGAAGAACTCAGAACTACTGTTAGCATAAAGTTATAAGGTAAAAATAACTGCCATTAAATTATAGTATCTTACTACTATGCAATTAGATGAACTGTTCATTCATTACATCACTTTACCTCTGTCTTTATCCCCTTGTAGCCTCTTCTCTTTGGCACTGTATCTATCGCAGGCTATAATGCTAATTTAAATGTGTCATGAAAATTCGGCCATCCGTCACAATGAGGTAACTTTCACCATGTCTAGACCTGGCGCGAGCTGCCAGGCCCATTTCTAGTGCTTGAGTTTGTTAAGCGCCCTCAAACGAAAGCAATGCTGTCTACATTGGATGCGGCGAGGGGCGACGCTACACAACAAATTACCAACAGTAGGCCTAAACTGATCGCGCGCGCTCTGTTTCTGACGCACTTCAAGCACTCGCTGGGCGGGGGAAGATTGATGCGCTGGACCGGAGTCGGGGGACTTAGTTAAGTTTTTGTGGAGTTGTTTTGCTTTATTTTGTAGTATTTTGAATTAATGGTTTTAAAATAGTATTAGTAAAAAAAATTAAAAAAAAAATAATAATTCACTGGTTCACTCATTTTGGCGCCCCTATTGAGTGGTGGCGCCCTTAGCATTTGCCTATACTGCCTATGCCACGGGCCGGCCCTACGAAAGACGCACGTATCCGGCTGAGGCACGGAGTGGCGTAGCAAGCCGACACAACCTATTCCCTCGCACCACTGGCCGTAGCGAGTACTCGGGAGGAAACAGGTTCCACACGTAGGCTATAGAACCTAGCGAACGTTTTCGGTGTCGCCCAGCCCGCAGCTCTACAAATGTCTGTCAGCGAGGCGCCTTGAGCCAATGCCCAGGAGGCGGCAACACCTCTCGTAGAGTGAGCACGCAACCTGGGAGGACAAGGCTCACCCGTAGCTTCATACGCTTGGGTGATAGCATTCACTAACCAGTGAGCTAACCTCTGCTTGGAGACGGCCTTCCCCTTCTGCTGGCCTCCGTAACAGACAAAGAGCTGATCTGAGGTCCTGAAGCTTTGCGTTCTGTCAATGTAAACCCGCAGGGCGCGGACTGGACAGAGAAAAGCTAGGGCTGGGTCTGCCTCCTCCTGGGGCAGCGCTTGCAGGTTCACTACCTGATCCACGAAAGGAGTGGTAGGAACCTTGGGCACATATCCGGGCCGGGGTCTCAATATCACGTGAGAAAGGCCCGGCCCGAACTCTAGGCACGATTCGTCGACCGAAAAAGCCTGCAGATCCCGACCCTCTTAAAAGAGGCCAGTGCCAACAGGAGCACTGTCTTAATGGACAGGATATTAAGCTCCACTGTCAGCAAACGCTCAAAGCGAGGACTTTGTAGAGCTCTCAGTACCAGAGCTAGGTGCCAAGAGGGTACAGAGCGCAAAACACGAGATGGATTTAACCTCCTAGCACCCTTAAGGAATCTGATGACCAGGTCGTGCTTCCCCACGGACTTACCTTTTACTACATCATGATGCGCGGCTATTGCGGCAACATACACTTTGAGGGTGGAGGGAGACAGCCTTCGCTCCAACCCATCCTGTAAGAAGGAAAGCACGACTCTGATCGGGCAAGTTAGGGGGTCCTCCTGGTGGGAGGAACACCACTCGACGAATAGGTTCCACTTCAACGCATAGAGGCGCCTCGTAGAGGGGGCTCTAGCAGAAGTGATGGTGTTTACTACTGCCTGTGGCAGATCACCTAGAACCTCAGCGTCTCATCCAGGGACCAGACATGGAGTTTCCAGAGGTCTGGACGCGGGTGCCATAGAATGCCCGTCTCTGAGTAAGGAGGTCCTTCCTCAGAGGAATTGGCCAAGGAGGGGCTGTCGCGAGGAGCATGAGTTCCGTGAACCAAGTCCTGGTGGGCCAATACGGCGCCACTAACAGGACCTGCTCCTCGTCCTCCCTGACTTTGCACAGTGTTTGTGCAAGAAGGCTCACTGGGGGAAACGCATACTTGCGCAGGCCCCGGGGCCAGCTGTGAGCCAGGGCGTCCGTGCCGAGGGTCCCCTCGGACAGGGAGTAAAACCACTGGCAATGGGTCGTGTCCAGAGAGGCAATCGACCTGTGCGACTCCGAAAACACTCCAGATCAGCTGAACCGCCTGGGGATGGATTCGCCATTCTCCTGGCAGGGGAGGCAACCGTGAAAGTCTGCCACACGGTTGAGCTCCCCTGAAACATGAGTGGCACGAAGCGACCTCAGATGCTTCTGACTCCATAGGAGGAGGTGGGAGGCGAGTCGCGACATGCGGCGGGAGCGTAGACCACCTTGTCGGTTGATGTACGCAACGGTCGCAGTGCTGTCCGTACGGACCAGTACGTGCTTGTCTTTGAGAAGCCCCTTGAGGCGGCACAAAGCCAAGCGTACTGCTTGCAACTCTAGGCAGTTGATATGCCAATGCAGCTGGGGCCCCGTCCACAGACCCGAGACTGCATGCCCTTTGTACTAGGCCCCCCACCCCATGGCAGAGGCATTTGTGAAAACCACAGCATGCCTGGAAACCTGGATTAGGGGCACTCCGGCCCATAGAAACGCAGGATCCGACCACGGGGAGAAGGTTTGGCGACAGTGCGGGGTTACTTTGACCCGGAACGTGCCGCTCTGCCACGCCCACCTCGGGACTCGATCGTGAAGCCAGTGCTGGAGCGGTCTCATATGTAACAGGTCGAGCGGCGTTACTGCGGCTGCGGGTGCCATATGCCCCAGGAGCCTCTGAAATTGTTTCAGTGGAACCGCTGTCCTGCCTCGAAAAGACCTGAGGCAGGTGAGCACTGACTGGACGCGCTGCTCCGTGAGGCGCGCGGTCTGGGCGACCGAGTCCAACTCCATACCGAGATAAGAGATCCTCTGCAAGGGGCAGAGTTTGCTCTTGTCCCAGTTGACCTGAAGCCCCAACCGGCTGAGGTGCCGGAGCACCATGTCCCTGTGATCGCACAACACCTCCCGCGAGTGAGCTAGAATGAGCCAGTCGTCGAGATAGTTGAGAATGCGAACGCCTTGTTCTCTCATGGGAACAATGGCCGCCTCCGCGACTTTCGTGAAGAGACTGGGCGACAGGGCCAGCCCGAAGGGTAGGACCTTGTACTGATACGCTCGAACATCGAAAGCAAACCGTAGAAACGGTCTGTGACGAGGAAGAATCGAGACGTGAAAGTACGCGTCCTTCAGGTCGATCGCTGCAAACCAATCCTGGGGACGGATGCACTCGAAAATGCGCTTCTGCGTGAGCATTTTGAATGGGAGTTTGTGCAGGGCCCGATTCAAAAATCGCAGGTCCAGGATTGGCCGTAACCCACCGCCTTTCTTGGGTACAATGAAGTAGGGGCTGTAAAACCCGGACCTTCTCTCGGCAGGAGGGACCGGCTCGATCGCATTCTTCGCCAGCAGGACATCGATCTCTTTACGCAGGACAGGGGCATCCACTGACCGCACACGGGTGAAGTGGACGCCCCTGAACCTGGGAGGTCGGCGTGCAAACTGAATTGCATAGCCGAACTGAATGGTGCGGATGAGCCATCGGGACGGACCCGGAAGCGCTCGCCAGGCTTCCAGGTACCGTCCCAAAAGGCCCACCCGAACCACCGGCGTACCCGCGGAGGGGCAGCAAGGTGGAAGGCAGGGACCCGGCTCCAGTGGCAATGTAGCCACTGGAAGCGGGGTCTGGGCGAGTTCGCCAGAGACCTGCTTCCACCGTGGGACAGACGGCAGAGAGAGCTCGTAGGCTTTCTGCTGTGGCCTGCCCCATGGCGAGGGGAGGGGAAGAGACGAGGCACGAGGCCCTGCCTCCTCGTGAGCTGGTCTCTGCCCCTCTGGGCCCAGCCGCCGACCGGAGCGACGCAATCGGGGACCCGCAGCAGGCCGCCTCCTATGCAGGACATGCCGTATAGCCTCCGACTGCTAATGGGCGGCGGAGAACTCCTGGGCCAAGTTCTCCACCACGTCGCCGAAGAGGCCACCCTGGGATACGGGGAAGTTGAGAAGTTTGTTCTTCTCCCCTTCCCTCATATCTGCCAGGGTCAGCCACAGGTGGCGCTCCTGGACCACCAAAGTGGACATCGCCCGACCCAGCGAACGTGCGGCGACTTTCGTCGCCCAGAGGGCGAAGTCCGTCGCCGCACGCAGCTCCTGCAGCAAAGCTGGGTCGGGACCACCCGGCTGCAAGTCATGGAGTGCTTTAGCCTGTTGGACTTGGAGCAACGCCATGGCATGCAGGGCGGAGGCGGCGTCTCCACACGCCATGTAGGCATCCCCGGTCAGACCAGAGGAAAACCTACAGGCGCGGGAGGGGAGTGAAGGGACAAGGAAGCTGTCTTCGGACACAGCTGCATCGCGATAGACCGCTACACTGGGGGGATTCCCTCTTACTCGTGCGCCGCCCCGCTGTCCAAGGTGGTAAGGAAGGAGGAGCGAGGTTGTCTCCGCCTGTACGCCAGAGGCGCCAACCAAGACTTCCTCAACTCCTCATGCACTTCCGGGAAGAAAGGGACCGGAGTGGGTCGTGGGGCAACAACACGGCCCGCTCCAAGACACCAATCATCCAACCGCGAATGTTCGGGACCCGGTGGAGGGTTCCACGCGAGCCTGACATTCGCGGCCGCCCGTTCGAGCATAGAGGCCATTTCCGGATCCGGCTCAGCCTGAACCACCACACCCGAAGGGGGCAGTCCCGCCGAGTCATCACCAGAAGATGACCGCTCATCCTCCGATGCCACGATCGACATCTGATCCTCAGGTGGCGCCCCGAAGGAAACAACCGGAACCGCCCGAGGGGGCTCCAGCCGCTCCACCGGAAGCGCCAATGGCAACGTGCAACTAGAGGCGTGAGGCGCCCGACAGTCTCTTTCACCAGTCGGAGCGTTCCTCACGGTGATCCTCATTCGCTCACCAACAGGAATCACCAAAGTAGCTGCCTGCCGAACTGAACCGGCAGACGAGCTAGATCGAGGATTATCTGAAGGGACTCCCCCGTGTTTTAGGGTTCTCAGTCTCGAACGTAGCATCGCCAGAGTCATATTCCCACAATGAGAACATGACTCGTCCACCAACGCTGCCTCAGCATGCGCTAAGCCCAGACACGTGAGGCAGTGTTTGTGGCCATCAGCCTGAGGGAGAAGTCGACCGCATCCAGAAACGCATGGGTGAGACGACATCCTGAAAAGGACGCGAACACACCGTGAAGCTCTTTTAGTTTTATTGGAAAGAAAAAAAAAGAAAAGAAAAGAGAAGAAGAAGCACTCTGAAGCGCCGAAGCACCGAGGGATCAGCGCGGCAGACACCTCTGGGAAAAACTGCAAGCCCTCATGCTGCACTCAGTCGCGTCGATCACACAAGCGCCGTCACACCAGCAGCCACCAGAGAATCTTCTTCCACTCAGCTCGTCTCTCTCTCCAAAGGTAAGGAACAGCAGTATACAACTGAGAGGCTCCGAAGAAAAAAGCATTGCGCAAGCAATGTTTACTTCCGCCTTTTATACCCGCGCTGGTAGGCGGGTCGCGGAATGCAAATCTTGCATGCCAATTCCATTGGCTCGTTTTTAATTCTTTCGAAGGCAATAGGCTCCCTAGCGTGATCCCAATTCGTCAGGGAACTCCCCGACGACAAGTCGGAGTTCCCAGGACGAAAGGGAACTGGTAGTTGTTCTGAACAAGGCGCATGGCAGGAATCATCCAGGAAACAGTCTTTAACTCAAAAATACTTAGCTCAACATTGACAAGACAGGACAAGGACTGCAATAACACACGGAGTATAAATACTAGAACAAATGAAGGAACTAATAAGCTAATTAATTGGACGACAGGTGTAATGAATTAAACAAACACAGATTTGGAAAACTGGGTCAACTGACATGGCACACAGGTGAACAGGACAGAACCAAAAAGTAAAAGTAAAAACAGAGCATTCATGTTTCAGCTGCTTTGTAGCCGAATCAAATTTGTTATATAGAACTGAATTGAATATACATTGAACTGACTCAAGCTGAATAACGACATTGTAGAGGAGCTGCTTATAGCTGAATTGAACCTGTTTCATAGTGAACTTCAGTTATTGACTTTTTAAAGCTGAATTTGAATTTGTCTCATATTTAATAAAGTTTGCATCATTGATTCTGTCATTTTCCTGTTTATCACTGTGAAGTTGCTTTGAAACAATCGGTATAAGGCGCCATTCACATATAGCGCCTAAAAACGCGTAGAAAACGCTAGGCGCGCCACGTTCTCCTTTTTCCAAAGCGCTAGGGCGGTTGCGCTCCGGTTGGTTCTTGTCACGTGACCTACGGTGCGCTTGCGGCATTCTGAAAAGTTGAGATGTTTTTATCTCGATGCGGCGCGGACGCGCTTGGAAAAAACGAGTGCGTCGCACCTCGACCGTGTCGCTTCCATTATGAGCGCACATACCACGCGCCTACATTTGAAATAACGAACTTTCCCGAACGCAAAGGACGCGATATGTGAGCAGGCCCTAAAGATGTAAATAAAGGTGACTACAGTGTCAAATTAACAGAAAGTACATATTTTACATATAATATTTAATTTGCATTTATAATATCTTTATTTTTCACATTGTAAATGCACCTTTTAACATAAAAAACAAGCTGCTTATATATTCCAGGAAGGGTCCTTCACCAGGGGTCCATTATATATACTGTTGATGTCTGTGTCGCATGTGAAGGATCAGATTTGGACTGTGTTGTGAACGTAGCCAAAGACTCTGTTATAATCTCTAATGTGAATTGTATTTAAAATACTGCAGCAAACCTTCAGTCCCACGTCTCTCTCCCTTTCCAGAAACTATTCTCCAGTCGGGCCGGAAGGGCCACTCATTCAAACGCCACATGTTGTTTTATGTGGTATATGACAGTTGTCGGGGGAGTGCTGTGTGCTGGATTTAGAATATATCTCATACCCAGGGTTGTGGATAATAGCTTACAAGGGAGGCGTATGATTGGTAACGGGCATTAATGAATTCCTGTGTAACATCTGCCGAGATGCACTCCACATGCTGACTATTAAAGGGAGGTGATGGAAAGCACTCTTTCGGCAGACATTAATTGCTGCCTCCACCAGATGCCAATTCTCCCTCCTGGTAGGTAGAATTTTGATAGACAGAGTGGATTGCTCTTGTTTGACATAAAACGAAAAAGAGTGAAAGATGTTGCAAGCACCCTGTCTTCACTCTAAAAACTTTTACTATGATTTACATTTTTTTTTTGGTGAAACCTTTTTACACTAAAAATATTGACAAAAAAATGTAAACGTAATGAAATTAATTACATATACCATATGAACTGAGTAAATGTAAGTAAAAAAAAAAAAGTAGATCTGAGTAAGTATTTACTCAGTATTTAAAGGCACACTGTGGAACTTTTCAACCTTTATAATATATTACCAAATCCCATTGAGATGGTACATCGACTTACAATAGGTTGAATGACACGTCTGCCGAAGCCTGAAGGTGTCTGTATCGCTTTTACTAGCACTATGTAACTTCGGGTTTCGGGTAGGAACCCGAACACAAAAAGAACTACAAAATTCGACCGCTTTACGGCATACGTCACTTCCCCCACCACCCCAACTTCCTCAAATTCTAACGTGAGAGCTCAACTCGCGTTTGATTGCCGGCGTCTGTATGTTGTCGTCATGGCTGAATCAACAGCTACTCGGAAGAAAGCGAAGAAAGCAAAGATTTTGTCAGAGGAGACCAAAAAAAGAAAAAGGGAGAGTTTAAAATAAACATCGGCATAAAAGTGTATATATAATGTAATATTTACTGCGAATTCGTGTAACAAAACTGATATAAGTCACAACATACTGCCGAATACAAATGTAAATGTAAATGTTTTTTTTTCCTTTCAGCTCATATATGTTTGTATTTGTGTAAAAAGGAAAAACAAACTGAAGACTACAAATAACGGAAATATGTAGTGAGTTATATCAGTTTTGTTGCACGATTTCCCGACTACTCGATTTCATCTCCAACCCATTGCAAAGAGATCCTGAAGACGTTAATTGTTTGCTTCAGGTGTGTTTGATTAGGGTTGGACATGAACTGTGCAGAACAGACGATCGGCAGGAGCAGGATTGGGCAACCCTTGTCAATGCGACTTACCTGATCAGACATTGTTTTCTGCGTATGCTACTTTTATTCAATTTGTTTTCTTTATAGGATTTATATTATTAATCTTATATTTATATTATTATTTTGGTCAGTAGTGAATCGATTTACTTTCTCCAACATACAAATCAAATGCCGTCTGCACACACATAAAGACACGGGTAACACAGTCTCATCCCAAGAAGTCATATAACTGACGTCTTGGGACGTCTTTTGACCATACGTCAATATCCGCCTTTTTAGGGTACCCTTAAACGTCGGTTTATGACGATCCTGGGACGTCATACAACTGACGCTTTACCTTTAACGTCAGTTAGGTGACGGGGTAGGTTTAGGGGTAGGTTTAGGTCTGGGGTAGAGTTAGGATCCGATAACGTCATCTAACCGACGTTTAAGGGTACCCTAAAAAGGCGGATATTGACGTATGGTCAAAAGACGTCCCAAGACGTCAGTTATATGACGTCTTGGGATGAGACTGCGCTGACACGGGAGGTTGACTGTTTGTTGACTTTTCCGACAATGCTGCGGCGCTTGTGGCCTCTAGGGGCACTAGACGTGAAAATTACAGGTCGAGCGCACCCTAGTGGCCAAAAATTCCACAGTGTGCCTTTAACTCAAACAATCAAGTAAATGATAATCAGAGATTTCATTAAGTTAATAAAGTTAATTATCACTGTGATATTTAATAAGCCACTGAATTATTTTTAGAGTGTTGTCTCCTTTGGCCTTCATCACGTTAACTAGATTTTTTATAAACCTGGAATGCTTGGAAAGGGCTCCACACCACAATTCAGTTTCCCGGGGTTCCCTGGTGTTCTGTAATTAGTCTATTTAACATTGTTTGTCTAAACAGAGTGCAACATTGATAATTTTCACAGCATTGCGGTGGTGTTTGTTTGAACCTGACAGCAGAGGAGAATGGCGGGCTCATGTAAAGCCGCTGTGGGGGCGTTTATGACTCATGCTGTCGGTGAAACTGCAAAACAGTGATGGGCGAAGCTCATTAGTGACCTTGGATACAGCTAAATCTGAATCACGGCCATGCCAGAGCATCCTCGTTCCTTTCACTTATTGATTATGTCACAAACGCCCTTGATAGGGTCTCTAAGTCCTTGGACTTAATGTCTTTCGATCTCATTCTGAATGAGTCTTGTAGAAATACTTGTCATGGTTGTGTTGTGGGCTGAATTATCGTCTTAACCTGGAACAATAATATGAATTAGTCTGCTGTACAATTCACTTAGCAGATCACAGAGGCTCAAGCCACATGCACTTAGCATGTGTTTTACAGCTTTCACCAATCATTTTGAGCCATTTCTACATTAGCTAATGCAAAAAATACGGACATAACATGATCAAGAGTCTATGCATTAATGAGTCCATCACAGGGTACAAATTAAATGGGTGTGGGGGTCTGTTTGCTGACTTCATTTAAACTTTTGTTGTTGTTGTTTAATTACTGTTTAATAAGAGCTCATCTTTTTACATTTGTTGATTGCCACCCTTCTTGAGGTTTGTGTGTTAAGTGTTGGGTCCTACAGTTTGTTTTTATGATTGTCCCTTTACAAAGGTATAACAGCTCACTTAACATATTAAGTTTCTTATAAGACTATATATGGTTATCAAAACAATACATTTATGTTACGAAATGAAAATTTACTGAACATGAAATTGGTTGTTGTCTTGACAAATTTTGAGACATTTTGCATTTAGTGAACAAATACAAATTGAAATCAAAGCACTGTTGCTTAGTACAATTAAGACAGTTGAGTGAACTTAAAAATCTGAACGCATCAAGTTGCCTTGGATTTTTAAGTTCTCAACACTTTATTTTTCTTCATTCAACGCTCAAACCCTTCCGGAGGAGTGAAACCACAAGAATGGAGGGTCTTGAAAGTTTTTCAGTAATTCAGTTGAAAAAATTAAATATTTAATGAGATAAATTTGTAGTGGGAACTGATATTTATACACTACCATTCAAAAGTTTGGGGTTGGTACGATTTTTTAAATGTTTTTGAAAGAAGTCTCTTACAAATGGAAAAATACAGTAAAACTGTAGAATTGTGAAACTTCATCATAACAATTTTAAATAACTGTTTTTAATTTGAACATATATATATATATATATATATATATATATATATATATATATATATAAGGTATTTATTCCTGTGAGGGAAAAGCTGCATTTTCAGCATCATTACTCCAGAGTGTCACATGATCCTTCAGAAATAATTTTGATATGCTGATTTGGTGCTCTATAATGCATTTTTTTCAAGATTCTTTGATGAATAGAAAGTTCAAACAAACATATTTTTTTTATAATTTATACATTTATTTACATTTTTGTAAAAGTCTCTGCTGTCACTTTTGATTAATGCATCCTTGTTTGAGCATTATCACACACACACACACACACACACACACACACACACACACACACACACACACACACACACACACACACACACACACACACACACACACACACACACACACACACTTTATATAACTGTGCTAGGGAAAACTTGGATTGCGCAAGAAGAAACCGAAATACTTTGAGCTCCCAAAATTACTAGAAATTTCTTCAAAAACCTTGATATTCTTCGTATTATTCATGCACTGCCTTCAACACTTGTTGGAATGTCACGTTGTTGCCTCCCTGAGATCTCTTGGCATCCCTAGCATGTCATTGCTTTGACAACTACCTTTCTGCAGCCAATTTACACACCTGCTGCGTGAATGACAGTAAATCAATACAGGCAGTGTCACAATTTGGCTGCAAGCTTACTGTCCAGTCATGAAACTGCATAGGCATGTGTGAAAATCCCCGTGCATGCTGTGAATTTGGATGGGTTTCAGATCTACAGTTGGCGATATCAGTGTGTGCGTTGTTTGTTATGCTGTTTAAATAAGTGTGAGGTTAAGACCAGCGCCAGAGAGAAAGGCATTATCTGTTGTCACAAAATATTAAGAGCATACAGATATAGCAAGCTCAAAGATTTAACACGCATTGCTGATTTATCTTGTACAAAACAAGATAAGAATATTGATGCTTAAAGAGCCATATTAAATATTAATTTAAATATTAAACATGCATAATGTAATTTGTTCTTTGCCAGCTGTTAACTGTTCCTTTAAACTTTAAAGGGTCATATCATAAAAAAATCAAACCTTCTTTTATTGTTGTTTTTAATTAAAAGGGTTTGATTAAAAACAATGTTCAATGTTCAATTTTCAAGGAATGTTCAATTAAACAAAAGCAACCTTAAAAGTGTAGTAGTGTTCAACGTGGTAAATTCTTGACATGCAATTGCATTATGTGCTGATAACGTGTTCTCCCATCGTGATGGAGTGATCTTGGACAGAACTTCAACTTTAAAAAATAAAACATTCCTCGCTTCAGGCAAAATTCTGCCTCTACCCACAACCTCTCCTCCAGTGTAATCTCCCCTGAGCACCATAAGAGTGCAATCTGTGATGACCACGCGCTGCTCCGGCCCCCTCATGCGGCACTAACACACATAAGAGAGGCCATAAATGCTCCTCCATTCCACTCTCAGAGCTCCAGCAAAGATGTCAGGGGACAATATGATTAACCCCCCATGCCACGGTTCACCAATGCCCGCCGGGCAGAGCTGAGAGCTCTGCTGAAGAAGGGACATCCCTGGAGAAAAACCTCCACCTCCGTTCATAGTGCACACATGCCCACACACTATATAGCATCACTGCGCACTCTGCAGTGGTCAGAATGCTGTTGTGAAAAAGCCTGTGATAATGGGATATAGTGTAGATAAAGAGTTGATAGTATGCCAAGGTCTAAGCTGACCAATCAAACTGTGACGAATACTGTCAGTAGAGGAGGTTCAATCTAAGATTTAGTTTGCATCACCATCACTTGTGTACTGATATGACTGAAATGATCATTGGAAAAAACGAAATTGTCATGTTATTGACGTCATAAGGGTTCCCTTCTCGTAAAAGCAGTTATAATGGAAAGGCAAAGACAAAATCTACAGACTTTTTTCACATTTTCTGTGACAGTAAAGATTTTTACATTGTTACAAAAGATTTATATTACAATGAAATGCTTTCTATTCATCAAAGAAGCTGCACAGTATATTATATTCAATCTGAACACACACAATTTTGATGGTCCAATTTGAACATTCTGTTGATTATACATATTACGTAACTTTGTAACTACAGGTCAACTAACTCTCATTAGAGTATTATAGACAGTTTTCTAAATTTGCTAACTCTTTATTGTGATGGTCCTCCAACAGACACTATACTGACTATAAGAAACGTCTCAGGTTACTACTGTAACCATTGTTCCCTGAGAAAGGGAACGAGACGATGCGTCATCGACGCTTTGGGAACGCCCCCAGCGTGAATGCGTCTGAGCATCAATGTCAACTAGACTAGTTGACATTGATGCTCAGACGCATTCACGCTGTCCAATGGAAAGAATGAGCGTCACGGGCGGATGACGTCATGACCAGGAAGGCATAAGAGCACATCCGGTGAAACGCGGCATTAGCTTCAAAAAGTCGAAGCAAGCCGATCACAGGGAGTGAAGCACGTCACTGTGTTCTCTTATACATGTGAGTGGCTCATTATCCAGAGGTGCGCCCCGAGTGGGCCGCCACCGCCTCTGCGCCGGTGGCGCCAGACCTTTTCCTTCGAGCCGAAGCTTTCTCAGCATGAAGAACGGTCCTCGGATCCGGCTTCTGCTTTGAAGGCTTTGGCTGCTGTGTTGTGTATGAGAAACTAGACGGCTGGAGCTGCTCACGCCCAGCAGCCCCAGGGGGTTGGACATAGCGAGGGAGAGATTATATTGTATCTTTCTCCATGATTCCCATCAAATTGAGCCAGAGGTGTCTCTCAGTGACCACAAGGGCTGCCATCCCTGAGAGATAAATCTGTGGCCCGACGAAGTTCTCAAACCCCATTGGGCCAAACTCCCTCACTTCTGTCCAAATACCACAGCAGGTGAGCCTGATATGCTTGTAGCACTGCTATAGTGTGCAAGCAGGCTCCTGCTAGACCCACTGCCGTAAATGCTTTTCCCACTAGATTAAAAATAGTTTTCTTTAATGGATTAGTGAGAGAAGCCGACGCCTTCAGGGTCGATACTGAACCGGGAGACAGATAGCTCGCAAGCGTCTGTTCTAACCGGGGTACTGCCCCATAGCCATTCTCTCTTAACCCCCTAATATCTGAATATACATGAATGTGGGGGCTAAAAAACAAGAAGAGTAAGGCTTTTTCCATGATCTAGACAGCTCGCTGTGCAGATCGGGAAAAATGGAAGGCCCTGTGATGGAGGTGAACAAATAGAGGGAAGGAAACTCGTTTTATTTTTTTTTAGAACGAGTGCCCTCTTATTTCTGCTGGCCATTAAATATTTAATTTATCTACAGCCTTACTAAACACCTCCACCAGCTTATTTTTATATATATATTTTTTATATATAATATATAAACTATCATATATATATAAGGCTTATATATTTCTCATACGCTGGGGAAGAGATGGCAAATCCACTTCCCCCATGATTGTGTACACTTTCAATGCCCAGCACATCTACCTCCTCGGAGGTAGAGCACTGAAGCATTGATTTCTCTCCCCGGGCGGAAGAGACCGCAGCGCGGGCTTCCGAGACCGGAGAGAGAGCACTGGATCCCTCGTGGAAAGGGAGGAGATAAGATCCGCGGACCCGTCTCCAACCCCGTAAAGAGATCCTATTCGCGATCCACAGGAATGCATTCTCCGCGCTGCCTCGGCAGACGCGGGTCCTGCACCCTGAGGATCGCGAGCCTGGCCACTTTCCTCGAAAAGTGACAGGCGGGAGTGGAGCATTCGAAGCGAAAGCTTCTCACAATGTTGCAATCAGCCCCCTCGGAGGCTGATACCGCATGCTCCACTCCCAAACAAACTACACAAAGCTCGTGTGTGTCCCCACCCGTTAAATAACGCGGGCAGGGAGAAGCACAGAGTTTGTAAAGTTGTTTCGCCATAACTCTTCCCAATAATATCGAACAGACAACAATAAATAGACAGAGACAGAGTAACACAGATCGCTTGCTGAGACACAGAAGCTAATGCCGCGTTTCACCGGATGTGCTCTTATGCCTTCCTGGTCATGACGTCATCCGCCCGTGACGCTCATTCTTTCCATTGGACTAGTTGACATTGATGCTCAGACGCATTCACGCTGGGGGCGTTCCCAAAGCGTCGATGACGCATCGCGAGTTCCCTCGAAAGGGAACTTTGCAACTACATGTCAACTTATTCTAATCCTAACCATATCAGTCTACTAATACTCTATTTACAATCTAATGAGAGTTACATGCAGGTGCAACATTACTTATAGTCAACAGAATGTGTTAAAGGGACCATCAAAATAAAGTGAAACCAATTCAGCTTTGCTATCACAGGAAAAAATTTAATTTTAAAATAGAAAATAGTTCAAAATATGATTATTTTTACTGTATTTTTTATCAGATTCTTCATTGAAAACCCATTGTAACACTGGTATTAAAAAAAGACATTTTATTAATATAATCATTCATATTTATAGATAATAAAGTATATTTTCTTAATCTACAAATGATATAAAGATCTGAAAAAAAAAAAGGTAAACGTTTATGCAGGTGAGCAGAAGACAAAGACAAATCCACACGGCTTTTAAATTCAACAAGATCAGGTTCAGTTCAATTGCCTTGTGTCAAATTGTGACCACAGACAGCAGCAGCGGCTGAACATTCCAAGTAGAGCTAAAGCTCATTCTCTAAATCTGGTGACAGGTTGTCTGAGGGAACCAGCGAGGTGACCTACAGTATGTGTGCGCACAGGTGTGTGTGGAAGGGTGTGGCACCTGCACATGGCTGTTCTGTGTGTGGATTAGTGAGTCCCCAGTCTGAGGTGAGAAAGCAATCACATTGTTTAGCTAGAAGAGAGGCATCTGGGGTCAGACCGCATCTGCAGAGTGGTAATAGATTAGAGGCCTATCAGGTGTGGATCCTGTAGACAAGGGGCCCCAGCATGTGCTCTCCACTCACATCTTTAATTTCATTCACGGCGGGACATTAATGCACTGGATACAGCGCAAAACAAAGATACAGTCTTCAGTAATAGCTCTGAAAATTTCAAATACAGAACTTATATCTAAGTTATTGTGTGGCGGAAGGACATCTTCCATCAAACACATGTGAGATGTATTTATAGGCTTAGGGAAATGTTAGTGTCATATTAGGAGTACTGCAGTGCTTGGCTTGGTCCAATCCGATAAGGTAAGAACTTGGTCCTGCAGAAACACCTCCTGGAGAGCAGCTCAATAACAAGTGCCAGTCTATTGAAGTGCTAAACAGACTAAACCAAAGGACGCACACATACATCAAATGTTACAAAAATCAGACACATTTTGTGAATACGTAAACACTGCATGTTTCTGTCTCTAAAAGGAACTTGGATGTTTTAAAAGTTTATGTGAATAGAAATTATATATATATATATATATATATATATATATTAAAGTGGTTATATCATAGTTTTTCATATCATAGTTTGCATCCCTTGAATAACAGATTGTAAAATCTCCTTGAGTAGGGCTGCACGATTACCTGAAATAAAAACAAAATTGCAAAATGGCTTAGTGCGATTATGAAATCGCAAAGACTGTGATTTAATTATTAAATATGTGCGCTGCATATTTTTGGAGTGAAGCACGTCACTGTGTTCTCTTATACATGTGAGTGGCTCATTATCCAGAGGTGCGCCAACCATTTCTCCCATACTTGAAATGAGAACGCTTTTCAACAAAAGAGAAGCTTTTACTGTCAAAATAAAATGACGAAGAAAAAAAGTAACAAAAACAGTTTATAGGTGTTTTGTAAAATCATCATTTTTTAAAAATACAATTTTGCAGTGAAATATTACAAGAGTAATATTTCTTATTTTGTTATTATTATTATTATTACTTTGTAGTCAAATTGTAGCCTGGGAAAACCCAGACAACTTCCGGCAAATTTAGATTTGCTCTGCAAGTTAGTCTTGCAAAGAGCTCATTCAAGCCCATTTCTAATCCGTCGAAATCGTGGCACCAATCAGAAACGTTGGGGCGGGCTTTACACGCTGACGACAGCACAGCGACGGTGAAGCAGATTTTGTACATTTACAAAGATGGATGCCGCCGTGGAACTATGTGTGACGGTTATAGTTGAACACCGTCATTAGAACTCTATAAACCGCCAAAACCATGTTATTAAAATATTTTTTTTCACAAACATTTTTTTTATCATAGAGAATGTTTAAATACTAATACCAGCTTATGAGGGAAACGGAGGCAGAGTTAGTGGTGCTTCGGAGGCTGCTACTGCTGGAGATGATTCGGGAGAGGTCTGTGCCCCTTTACCGATCAGAGCGCGCGCTGACACAGAGTAAAGCCTTGTTTATACTCGACGCGTCCACACAAGAGCGAAGGTGCGTGCGGCAAAAATGACGCGTTCGGTGCGCAAGACCAGCAAGACCCCATTTCGCTTGGCTGTGTGCACAGGTTTTTTTGTAACAGCACGCGCGGTGCCGTGTCCAAGGATGAACGACTTCAAGCCGAATCTGCCCGAGCCGTACATCTCACCGCACCGGCACGCAGTTTGGGCGTCTAAAGTTCATTGCAAAGTTTTTTTTGTTAAGGTTTTGTTTACTGTGTGTGATTTATTTAATGGAAAGCACATTCACTTCTAGTTGTCTTGCTGTTAATTTTAAATAAACGTAGAGCAAGTAGCTAATCAGTGTCTGCTCGTTTATTCAAACTAAGTTGTTCTATAACAGACGAACGTCGCTCTGCATACATCATCTCCTTCATCGCTCTGATTGGTTTTAGGTCTATCCAATTGCGCCCAGAGGCATTTGAGTTACGTCCGTTGGTGACTCCCCTTTGGAAATGATTTCTCGATGAAGTTTTGCCAGACCATAACTCAGTTACAACTGAGAATGGTCTGGTTTAAACCAGGCTAGTCATATTGATATATAACCACAAAATTTTGGCGTGTGCAAAAAAGTGTGCAGCCCTACTAGCCTGACGTTGTCATACTCAGATTCTAGTCAGTAAGTTCGGCTGGCATCCAGGCTACAGCCCTACAAGAAGCACAGCAAACCTGGATAAAAAAAGCAGTACGCAATTTTTATCGCCAAAAAAATGCTAATGGGTTTATTCCCCAAATTGTGGTGCCCTGCCCTTGAGATACAATATATCAAACCACCTAAACCACCCATGGCCTAGCAACAACAACACCTTAGCAATACTCTAGAACCTTAACAATGAGCTAAAAATACCCCAAACATGCTTTTGTGCAGAAAAGCACCAACACAATTTCATGAAAGTGCGTATCTATAGCACACATTTTATTTCTTGTGCCCTTTATACGCCAAAAATTGTTTTTGCATGCAAATGATACACACTGTAAACCCCTTGGGTAGGATTAGGGGTGTGGAATGCCTGTGTATTACACGCCATTAAGTGCGTATTATATGCACGCGAAAACTGCGTATCATATGCACGCAAAAACTATTTTTGGCATATAAATGGTACGAGAAATACAATTCGTGCTATAGATACGCACTTTCATGAGATCGGGCTGAAAGCACCACTCTTCTCGTCATTCTTTTCAGATAACGCTATCAATAATGTTATTGTCTGATAACTTTGTGGTGACAAAAAAAAAATCAGTACTGGATTGCAAAACATCTGTAATCCCAAATTCTGCACTGTACATTCGGTCCCATGTTAATGATGCTGACATGCAGCTCCTAGAGCATTTGGTTCCACTAATACTGTCATTTGTCCTTCATCCTACCGACCGTCAACTGCAGAGTAATTACATTTTAAACGATTCTGCACACAACTGCTGAGGCATTACGTTTTTAATTCGCACAAATCACACTGAGAACAAAAATCTAACGGGAGTTGGGGGATAAGAAACGTTCATTCAGTGTTACATTCCCTGATAAATGCACACAAGTTATCCGCGCCTCTGGTGTCCATTTATAATATTTTGAATATTTATTTATTTTGCCAACTCTGCATAATCATTTTGGCTATAGGTATATTAGGTAATATCAGAGAAAAGTCAGAGTTCCGCTGTATGCATTATTCATAAAGGAATGCAGAGAGAACAGGATTTACAAGACAGTGCTGAAATTTACCAGATTCATCTCTCTCTTTATCGTGCACAAAAGCCTCACGGACAAGGAGAAAAAAGGCCACTAGATAGAAATGAATGTGTGTAATGAGTAAAATTATGTGACGATGAGGTAATAGGGATTAATAACTCGCAGTAGCCTATTCATTTGCCTCTGAAGACAAGTCATGCACCTTGTACTTAAGAGTAACCTTCCACCATCTACCTCTTGGGTCAGATTTACTTGCTGTGAATTTAACTTGGTCGACTAGCAAACCATTTACAGCCTCACACAGAGAGCAATCCCTCTAATATCATTTAATCAGGATCTAATTGTATAGGACCCTAAGAAGAGGAAAAGGCCAATCATTTTGAAGTGACGTTTCCGCTGTGAATTATTTCCTCATTTTTCATCCTGTTCTCTTGACCACTGTGTCTCACACTTACACTGGCTCATTTGGAGGGTAAGGTGCAAAGCTGTAGATCAGAGATAAATGACTTCATTAAAGTGTGGCACACACTGCGCCTGAATGATTCCTGTATCCCCGTCGTGCCACGAGAGATTATGAACTTCATAAGTCAATATGTTTCGATAATAGGATAATGCTCGCCAGTTTGCCACCTAAAAAGATGGCAGGATCAAATGTGAAATGGACATAGCAAGAGGTGTGTGTTTATGTGTTAAGGAATGTGCTGGATGCTGGAACTAACTTTACATAACTTTATATATATATATATAATAATTCATGCATACATTTAGGATAACATGTAGAACTAACTCAAACCAAATATCTGTTTTATGGACAAAAGTATTGAGACAACCGACAATTTCAGCAACAGGGACTGTAATGACATCACATTCCAGAAGATTTTTGCCCATTCATCCAGTAGAGTATTTATGAGGTCCGGCACTGATGTTGGATGAGGCCTGGCTTGCAATCTCCATTCCAGTTCATCTAAAAAAATGTAAACTCCAGTCAAGTTCTTTCACACCAAACTCATCCATGTCTTTATGGACCTTGCTTTGTGCACTGGGGCATAGTCATATTGGAATAGAAAAGGGCATTCCCCAAACTGTTTTCACAAAGTTAGAAATATAGCATTATCCAAACTTTCTTGGAATGATGAAGCATTAAGATTTCCCTTCACTGGAAGTGAAACCAGTGAAACCACCAAACTTTACAGTTGGCACAATGCAGTCAGGCAGGGAACGTTCTCCTGGCATCTGCCAATCCAGACTGCCAAACAGAGAAGTGTGATTCGTCACTCCACAAAGCATGTTTCAACTGCTCCAGAATCCAATGGCAGCGTGCTTTACACTCCATCTGAAGCTTGGCATTGTACTTAGTGATGTGAGGCTTGTATGCAGCTTCTCAGCCATGATGTGAGGCTTGTATGCAGCTTCTCAGCCATGGAATGGGAAACCCATTCCATGACGCTCCCACCATGTAGTTTTTGGGCTGATATTAATGCCAGTGGAAGTTTGGAACTCTTCAGCTATGGAATCAGCAGAGCATTGGTAAAGCAAGGACTTTTATGCACCATGCGCCTCAGCACTCGGTGACCCCGCTCTGTGACTTTATGGTCTTCCCCTTTCGTGGGTGTGTTGCTGCTGTTCCTAAGCTCTTATACTTTCCAATTATACTACTTAGGGTGCTTTCACACTTGGTTCAATTGCCAAGTCCGAACCCGAGTTTGATTGCTCCCCCCTCCCCTTGCACCTTGGACTGTGTTCATGAATGTACAAATGTTCTAAAGAACTCGGCAGTTCATTTATGTTGCAGTTACAGTTGTCAGGAAAGTGAGCTTTCATGCTAGCACTTTGGTGCTGTTTTCCAAACTCGTACTCGTAGTCGATCTGGGGTACGGTTCATGTAAACTCCGGTAAGGTTCGCTGCTGATATGAACGCAATCATACTAAATTGTGGAAGTGAAACGCTATTGATGACGTATGATTCAATAAAACTGTGTTTGTGAGTGTAGGGACCCTCATTATGCTACCGTGTTAGTGTGGGTCTATTTTGAGCCTTGTTAGTGGTATTAACAAGCGATTTTTATTTGTCATTACACTATGCCCAATATACTAGCGTTTTACTAGCTTTATAGGCTAAACTGTTTTTAGAGATAAAACTATTTACATTCGATAATCATGAAAACAAATCTCAGATAACGGTTGACCCTGTAACAATGTGTAATTAGACCAAAGGTTCATTTTGCGCCGGAGTTCTCCTTTAACGTTACATCTTACAAGTTACTGTTGCCTCTTGCAAACACGTAACAGTAGGGGTGTGAAGGTTATTATATAACCGTGAGAACAGTTATAGTTGAACACCGTCATTAGAACTCTATAACCGCCAAAACCGTTATTCAAATATTTTTTACAAACATTTTTTATCATAGAGAATGTTTAAATACTATTATCAGCTTACGAGGGAAACAGAGGTGGAGAGTTAGTGGTGCTTCGTAGGCTGAGTGCTGGAGATGATTCGGGAGAGGTCTGTGCAGCACCTTTACCGATCAGAGCGCGCGCTGACACGGAGTAAAGCCTTGTTTATACTCGACGCGTCCGTTTTTTTTACTGTCTATGGTCCGCGCGCACCTTGCAAAAATGACGCGTTGGGTGCGCAAGACCCCATTTCGCTTGGCTGTGTGCACGGGTTTTTTTGTAACAGTGCGCACGGCGCCGCATCCGAGGATGAACGACTTCATTGCAAAGTTTTTTTTTGTTAAGGTTTTGTTTACTGTGCAATGAACGTGCTTTGTTTTAAATAAATCACACAAAGTTATTTTTTTTCTTAAGGATTTGTTTACTGTGTGTGATTCATTTAATGGAAAGCACATTCACTTCTAGTCGTCTTGCTGTTAATTTTAAATAAACGTAGAGCAAGTAGCTAATCAGTGTCTGCTCGTTTATTCAAACTAAGTTGTCCTATAACAGATGAACGTCGCAACGCATACAGTTCAATTTTCATTCAAGCTCCAAACTGCAATTATTGTTAAGGGGCAACCTAACGGCTCTGCTCTGGCGATTTTTACAAGCATGATACATCTTATCTATTTTTCAGGACAATGCCTGGTGAGAGCCACTACAGAGGATCATAGCCATCGTTGGAATTTTGAAAGGACGTGGGTGAATATCAATCTGCCAAATGAACTTTTTTAGCATGCACATTCACATCTGTATATTAATACTGATTATATATTAACTTTGTTTGTTACTGGAAAGAACTTAGCTTCTGAACTAAGAACAAATAACTTTTTAACTGAAGGACTTGACCGTATTTTATGTGCATTTTAGCCTATGTGCATTTTAAAGTAATCCCCATGCCGTAATGGAAAAAGTATGTACATCTATTGGACAGTTGCTTGTAATTGCTATCGAATATTGTTTACATAAAATAAACATGTGTATTTTTACATATATTGGAGAAATGCTTGTAATTACTGTCTATTAATGTGTATATAAAGTGAACCCATACATTGAGTAAATGTCATGTTGATATATTGGAAAGTTGATTTTAATTAGTATAAAGCAATGTTTATATAAAGTATACCTTATACATTGATGTTAAAAGTATATAGAAGGTAAAGCCCCATACATTAAAGGTACAAATATGTAGAAATATTGGAGAGTTGCCTGTAATTATTGTCAAATAATGTTTATATAAAGTGAACCCCCTTATTTAAATGGTAAACATGTAGAAATATTGGAGAGTTGCTTGTTATTACTGTCAAATAATGTTTATATAAAGTAAACCTGCATACATTAATGGTAAAAGCTTGTAAATTTATTGGAAATGTGTCTGTAATTACTGTCAAATAATGTTTTAATAAAGTAATAACTGTTAAAAATATGTTTCTGAAACTTAATATCATAAGATCTTGTTTTTTTGTACAGGATAAAACCCATATTTAACAGGAATTTACTGTAAATGGATTGAATAATGACATAAAATAAAAGTTTAAATCGATCAATATACTGGTATTAGGCTTTAAATTAGGGTATCTGAAGGTAATTATACAACATTTTCTGTGTGTTTTACATAGAAAAGTCTTTACTTTGACAAGGAGTTCTTGTAGATGGATTGGATTATCCTAAAAATATACCAAATAATACTGTATTAAAACAGAAGTCTTTGTTTTAATTATGTAATTTTAAGGTATTTCTGCAATATTTGTAAGTTTTTATACAGATTTATACATTCGTTTAACATTCAACAGACATTTTTTTGAGATTTTTCTTTTCTGTCTACAGCAGTTTGACTGTAAAAATACAGAAAATGTTTACGGTAAATATCCGTTTTCAAAAAACAACATTTTTCTGTAAAATAATTAAAGTTTTTTTACTGTAATTTGACGGTAAGTGGTTGGCAACTTTGCTGCCAGACTTTTTACCGTTATTTTACGAAAAAATTTTTACAGTGTACCTTCAAACCGAAGCATTGAGAACTTTGTAAGTGTACAGACAGTTTAATAAGAAGATATTTTAAACATAGTCAACTTCGCGTATACAGGCAGAAGCCATCTTTGAAATACAGCCTTTACCAGTCGATCTACGAACGCCGATCCAAGTGCGCTGGTGAGAATGTGAACGAGCTATAAGTTGTGATAAGGTGAGCGCGAACAGCTGGCTTGGATCGGGGTTCGTAGATCGACTGGTAAAGACTGTATTTCAAAGATGGCTTCTGCCTGTATACGCTTTATAACGTTAATGTTATGATGGCTGATGCATGTTTCACATTCAGGGCTAACGTTAATAACGGTTTAACTTTATTAGGACCAGCATAATGTTACATTTGCTAAAGCTAGACAGACTTTTATAAGGTTAATACATAATGTAACAAACGGCGAGTTTTAACGTTAGCTCTGCTGACTCGACATAATGTTAACTTGCATATTAAAATTGTAAAATGTATAAAAGCTGCCGCACTTAACAAGCACATTTGACATTGTGAGGAAACATAAATATATATATATATATATGAAATTTATTTCAATTGTAAAAATGTCATCTTTGAGTAATGTCATCTTTGAGACTGTTAGTTGTTACATGATTAAAAATGTAAACATACACAAATCATGGCAATCCAGTCAGAAATGTGTATCAGAGAAAGGGAAGCACACACACAAAAAATGCCAGTTGGTACACCAAAATAAAATAACCCTAACCCCATCAAATAATTTTACCTGCATCTGAGGGTCTTTCCCTT
Source organism: Rhinichthys klamathensis goyatoka (assembly GCF_029890125.1). Lineage (NCBI taxonomy): Eukaryota > Metazoa > Chordata > Actinopteri > Cypriniformes > Leuciscidae > Rhinichthys > Rhinichthys klamathensis. The sequence goes on from NW_026606827.1 coordinate 78,872, forward strand.
AATGGTTTCCAGTGATTAAAGAAAGGACTGATGAAGGTGACACGAATCTCCCCTTTCAGTGCGCCACTTCAGCAGAAGAAAGACAAAAGGACAGAAAGTTACTCAGACTTTCCATCAGTAACAGTATGAAAGTCACACTTAATACTAATACTATCCCAGTGTAGGTTTTCGAACAGTACGTGGGTAAAATTGACTTACTGTAACGTTAGTTGGTGAATGGGTCTTTCTGTTGGGTGTTCTCCCCCGATAAACATCTTATTCCAATGCTTGATCTAAAAAATAAAGTAAACAAATATCTTTTCAATATGTTATCAGTTTGAAGAGGTTATGTAAACATACTTCTAACGAATAAATGACGGTTTTATCACTTTACTCATTCCCACGCTTTTTTTACCTCTCATGTTAACTTACCAACAACAAAACACAGCAATGTTAGATGGTACTAACACATTGAAATACGTGCTAATATCGCTACGTTAATAGTGAAGCAGTACAAAAACACACACAGAGATAACTTATTTATCTTATGAGGTTACAGTAAGCCTATGACAGTTCAATTACCCGTGTCCCTAAACGTTAGACTGTTAAGGACTGAAAAATGTTTTCTTACCTGATATCGCCAACGACCCCTTCCTCTGTTCATATTCCAGCTTTTGTTCTTCATTGACATAGCAACTAAAATTCGCTCAGAATTTAAGAATTCAACAGGCAGATATAAAATAATCCAGGTCTGACCGAGTAATCACCGCAAACAGCAGCTGCTCACACCAACCGAGAGTAACGGACGTATTTTCAAACTTAAAATAGGCGCGCAGAGCAGCGCACATTCTCATTGGACAGTTTCCTGGAAGACAGACAGATTAACCAATCATGCTCAAAGTAAAACGGAGAAACAACCAATAACAATAGCAATAGTTTGCGCGAGTTGCAGTCTGTATTACTATTTAATTAATTGGTCAAATGACATGACAGTGTATGAATATGTAATAATGCAATGTAAACTGTTAGGCAAGCAGACAAAATTGGCAAGCATACAAAATTGTAAATTCACAAAATCACATAAAGCAAAAGGTTTCTGCTGCACTGCTCTGTTGAGGGTGAAACTATTATTGTTAATGATAATACTTATATTTTAACATCTAGGCCTACATTGAAGAACTGTTATGAAAATCAGAAAAATCATTAAATGCTAATGAATTATCATAATAATATGTTAAAAGGCAGATATTTATGTATGTTGTTGAAAACATTACGTTGTTTCAACGTACAGATCTTGTAAAAAATTAAACGTTGATTTAGAAAGTGTTTTTGTTAACCTTTTTCAACCATTTAGCATTAAACGTTGTTTCAACGACTGGCATTATTTCAATCATATTTCAACGTTGAAGGTCGGTCATGTGCCGGCTGGGTATATTAATCTACCTTTAGTGAAAGCTGAATGCCGATATCGTGGAAATGTTCCATACTTTATCCAGGCTCTACTGCTTCGCGCGAAGTTATGACGTATCCCCCTCCCAAAGTCAAACAATATCATTGGTCGAGATTGCCTCTGGCGTATGATTCGTCCAATGATTGTACAACATTCAATTATTTGAATCTGCGCGCACTTTCTTGATATCTAAAGCACATACTAGAAAAACAATTAGGATGTTTGTTTACACGTTGTGTAATGTTTCAACCATTTTAATGTCTTCAATTCCTTCACCCCCAGTTTACCAAAGCTCGAGTTTATCAAGAGCCTTGGTTGAACTCGTGCCCCAGAATAAATTCCTTGTCTTTCACACATTGCTCACTTATTGTAAATTAAAAATATATAGCACCCCATTGTAAAGCTTTATTCATAGTGTGGCGGTTTGTTCCCATCAACCGAGAAAATTGTGGAGTGGCCTAATGATTTCACTGCAGTGAGGGCCTTGAATTTTGTTGAATATAGATTGACTTTGTGTCTTAATGCTTCAACGTTTTTAAAGTGGATTTACAGCCTTTACTTTTAAATTGAATCACATATTTTCTTCTCAAACAAGCATATGAGATACGTGTCAATATAGTATATGGTCAGAAAATCACTGTCAGGGCAGCATTTCAAACAGACAAAAAGGACAATGTCACCCTTAAAAGCCAAGCCAAAAGAGGACATATCAGCACACAAGATTCAAGAGTCCTTTCACACCAACAGGCAGACAGGCATTAGGAGGTTAGTGTCCAGCATTTTTGAGCCTGGTTGTCTTGCAGAAAAACTGTCCCAAAGCATGATGATCCGAGACTTGAGGCTGCAGCACCAGACAGCAGCAGGCAGCAGTGCACGGGGTGGGGTCTGAAAATGTTGCCACTCAATTTTTTCTCTGCCACTTATGAAATTGTTACAGAACACTTCAGAATTGTAAACACTGCAGTGGTACCTGACAGTAGAAAGGCTGGATATAGGATGCATAAACAATCACTGACTATTCTTGATTTAATTTTATATTAAACTTAAGCTCAATTATTTCATGTACAATAACTGTATATTTAGTTACACTGTGCAACAATATCTCCTACTGTAGTCATCCATCTTTCAAGGCAATATTTTTAGATCTGTTTCTGTAGTATAACACACAGTAATTATTATGGTCAATTTTTATTTACAGCATATCTGCATGAAAGGTATAGCCTACATAGCTGTTTTTTTATTTTTATTTTATGTATATATTTTTTCTCTATCACTCTTGTATCTGCACTTGTTGAATCTTAAGCTGATGTGGCCAGCAAAGTTTATCTTTGCTTCTGAAAAATATCTGCATTGGTGGCAGGGGACTTGGAAGTTTTACATTTACCCTGTATTTGATAGGTGTGAGGTGCTAACCTAACCCTAACCCTATACATTAATGGTAAAGTAATGTAGATATATTGGATAGTTGCTTTTATTTACTATAAAACAATGTTTATATAAAGTGAACTCCTTGAATTAAAAGTATGTGGATATATTGGATAGTTGCGTTTAATTACTATAAAAGTAAGTTTATTCAAAGTAAACCTATACATTAATGTGAAAAGTACGTGTTTTACATCTAAAAATCTGTACTTTGACGGGGAGTTCTTGTGGATATAATTGATAATGTTATGAATTTACCAAAGAATACTGTGTAAAAACAGAAGACTTCTTTAATTGTATAATTGTAAGGTATTCCTGCAATAATTTCCAGTTTATATGCAGATTTATTAATTTGTTTAATGTTCTACAGACATTTTTTTAATGAGATTTTCTTTTCATTCTACAGCAGTGGAACTGTAAAAATACAGAAAATATTTACAGTAAATATCTGTATTTTAAAAAACAGAATTATTCCGTAGAATAACTTAAGGTTTTTTACTGTAATTTGACGGTAAGTGTTTGGCAACTTTGCTGCCAGACTTTTTACCGTTTTTTTACGATTGTTTTTTTACATGTATTTACCTTAAATTTAAGGTTTCACAGTAAAAAAACACATAGTTGTCTTAATTTTAAATAAGCGATTTTTTTTTTGTCTTTTTACATAGAATTTAATGTAATTTAACATTCAAGCCAATTAAACAAAAGAATAATCCTGTAAAAAAACTATAATTTCTCTTTATATGAATTTACAGATTATTACTTTTATTTTATGGTTAATGTTTTTAATAAAAGTTTTTTTCTGTATTTTAATGACATTTACACGTAATGTTAAAAAAACAGAAAATATCTGTAAAATAATACAGTATATTTCTGTGAAAAAACTTTTTTTTTTTACAGTGCAGCTTACAGTTGACCATGGAATATCTAGCAAGGGATGAAATTTCACATACTGACTTGTTGTAAATGCAGCATCCTATCCATGCTTGAATTCACTGAGCTCTTCAGAACGACCTATTTTTTTTCACAAATATTTGTAAGTGCAGACTGCATGGCTAGTGCATGGCAAGCAAAATCATGCTTGATTTTATACACCGGTGGCAATGGGTCTAAATAGACTATATGGACTATGCAGTATATAAAATGTATCTATATAAAAATACGAGTACAATTAAAAATACGTTTAATATATATTTTATGATATTTGTTAATAGTAAAAATGTTTTATATACTCTCTCTGTGTGTACATATATATACTAACAATACAGTATATAGAACTGATTTCTAATAATAAGTATTATATTTATGATTCAAATCAGTTCTGCATAAAAATACATACTTGTGTGGTTTAAGTCTATATAAAATGTGTTAATAATTGATGTTTTATCAATGACATGATATATATCAATGATGCAAGAAAACCCCTTTTTGAAATGGAATAAAAACATCTCTCTTTTTGATGAATAGATCTTAAGTAGTTTGGTTACACAAATTCAGACATTTAGTGGACCATTTTGTCATTTAAAATGACTCATAGAAACATTTAAAAAATCTGGACAAAACAAGATGTTCAAAAGTGACAGCTCATGTAGAGGAATTCTACAACCAGAACTTTTTTTTCTACTTCAGAGAGAGAGCTTTCACCTGGGATCTGAACTTATAAACACCTGTTCAAACACCTCCAACCCTCGGGGCAAGCCTCCAGCGACCCTCTGCTTCGGTTTAACTGTAGAGCAGTATGATCGAGCAGAGACTCAGTGGTAATTGTACAGAGCTCCTCTCTCAACCTTCCCTGTCAGGAGCAAAAAAGAGCCCATCGCTCATTGCAGCCATTACTGGCCTGCATGCCGTGAATAATGCAATTTGTATCCTCCATGGAGCGCATCCAAAACAACAGCCACTCCAATAGACAAACAGCCCATATGAGTGGAAATCCACTTAATGCAATGGCCAGGCCAAAATTTCTGGGTATTACACAAATACCTGTGACCCATGAATTTACCCTTTAATCTAACTGTTAAGAGTATGGAATTTCATCAGTAATCCAGAATAAGTCTGGTTAAAATTACAGAAAACAGGAGTGTATCAGATCACTTCCAAGTTTGGACTGACATGAGGGTTAGTAAATGACAGAATTTTAATTTTGAGGGTAATAATTCCTAGGAGTACTACTGAATATATATCACAAACAGAGTGGACCAATAGTGCACTGACAAAGATATTACTTCAGTGTCTTTTCTAAATGCAGTCTTAAGGACGAACACACACAACAGACACACACAGCCACAGAACGTGTCCTATTCTGTGTAATTTTATAGACCATTGGCACTGCATAATCTAAAACAGACCCATAGATACTGGACAAACAACCTAACACATACAAGTTATTCCTAGAATACATCAATACATAGTTTTAATAAGAAAAAGTCATGCATGTCAAAAGATGGTTATTATAAGCAGCATATACCGAGATTATCTTCAAAATCCAACATTCATAACAAAGAATGAGAGCTCAAAGGTCAAAAGGATGTCTATTATGTTCATTTTATTCAAAACTCGACTCAATTTCACGCAAGGGTATGTGTTAATATCCAGTTAATTGCTGGAAAATAAATATAGATTAATTTGGAAAGATGTATACTCTTACACATACAGTACACTCTCCATCTTTCTTACACACATACACAAGGCTTCAAAAACAACAGTGCTCTTTATACCCTGCTGGGAGATGTACAGAGAGGTGTTAGATTTGTTGTACCAGGGTTTTAAAGGTCGGCAGTTGACCTTCTCTGAGCGCTAACAGCCACTGGAACTGAAATGAATCTGTGTTGGTGGGGCAGGTGAGAATAGTCAGGCTTCAGATAAAGTTGCTTAGTGGATCATCATTCATTTTAGAAACTGCATTAACCGAAACAATATGTCAGGGTACATGTGTGTACAACAGTTTGCAAATAGCATATTTAAATATATCGGTTACAAATGTCACAGACAATACTGCATCAGTTGTTGCACCTGGTGTTTTTTTTACATTTATATTTTATATTGTGCTGAATTAGATTTCCTTGTAAAGGTGTTTACTGCACACACTCCCCCGTTACTGAATCTTCATTTGTGAATGTTAGTTCACCGCAGAGTTCGTTGTACAGAATGCGAAGAAAATAACGACAACAATGTCTTTCTATTGGGTTGTACTTCAAAGCAGCACACTTTTGTTCGATTCACAAACAAATGCCTCTCATGAATCAGTTCTTTTTAGTGAATCAAACACATCACAGTGTAGACTGATTCATTAACAAATGACAAATAAACCAATTATTTTAATGAATCAAAAGCATATAGCATGATCAGTGAGGCTCGATTCCTGAAACTATAACTTTGATGAGCCAGTTCTTTTATTGAATAGTTCAAAAAAAGACTTACCAGTTTGAATCAGTCGGTCAGAATCTGAATCTAATTGGTTCAATATAGAATCCTAGGGCTCTTGGCTCAATTTTAAAGAATCCTTTATGCCAAAAAGGTTGTATATAAGGAGACATGTCTTAAATAATTGCATAATACTTGCAACGATTGACGGGTAATTAAATTTGTTTTGTGTGTGATAATGCAGCCTATGTTTACGAGCTGTTTAATAAAAAAAAATCGAATGAAAAAATAATTAATCAAAACTAAATCCATACAATGATTCCATGATGGGAAGCCCACATGAAGCGCCTGACAGAACCCTTTCAAGTTCTATATATAATCTTTTCTTGTGTAGTTTTTAAAAAAAAGGACAGAATAACTGTTTCTGTAACTGCATTTGTTGGAGTGCATTTATAGAGTTGTCTACATCATGCTCCATTTGATTGTCATATTGCTCTCACCTGAGCTGGCCAGCACAACATAATCCTTATATTTCCCAACATAGTGGATCCATGGTAATTTGCCTACATTGATCAGAGCACAATCATTTCATTCAACAGGAGGTTGCGCAGAATGAACAGGTTTCATTCCCCCATGTGACACTAAATTATAGAAGAACATTATCGTTACATGTGAAGAAGCTTTTTTAGCTCTCATGACTGTACAATGTCCTTCATTCCCCTTCGGTCTGCCCACCGGGGGCCGTCCCACTGAGACACACACCGCCACAACCGAAGACTTGCGGTGCGATATTACTCTTGCTTTATTGGGCACAACTTGATGGGTTTCTCTGGCACATCAAACAACCCTGCAATGAACACCTATCCTTGTTGTTCCTGTTATTGTTTCTTCTTCTGTTGTTTCTTCCTGTTATTCTTTGTAACAGATGACACAGCTGGAGACTCGTACATGACAAGGAGACTGTTGAAAACAGAACAAAACAATTGCACATATTTGGAAAGAAGGGAAAAGCTTCGTGGATTATTAACACAGGTCCCTGTCCTATTGTCATCATGAGATGTGGCACATGAGAGAAGCAGATGGCATGGGGAGCTTGGAGAGCAGAAAGGAGCCAGAGAAGGAGGCAAGGGCTCCAGACAATGCTGGAACAGATTGCGGTTCAGATGAGCTTTCACGAGCTCCAAATGGAAATGAGCTTTTGTTTGAGCTGTCTTTTTTTTTGTGTGATGGGCATGATACTGCTCATTAAATTTTATTATTGAAACACGAGAAATCTGGAGCCTGTAACATCCCAGGTGGAGCTCTCCTCAGAAGGATATCTTCTGATTCAGCACATCTTACTGAAAAGTTTTGCGTCTGAATTTTGGGTTAAATGAGAAACACCTGGAACCATCACTATGGATTTGAGAGATTATCTCAGTGACTTTCTTTCTTTCTATTTTATTATTTAGCCCCATAGAGACTGTAGAGAGAACAGAAAATTTTTGGAAACCATTAGGTGCATCCCAATTTCCTGTACTTATGCACAGTGTAGGGGGTAATGCATTACAAGTAACGTGAGTTATGTAATCAGATTACTTTTTTCAAGTAACTAGTAAAGTAATATATAACTTTTAAATTTACAACAACATTTCTGAGTTACTTTATCGGATAAGTATCATATATGTATCACATAATATTATATAAAAATAATATTTATTTTAAACAGCAGCATCTGACCCCAGTCTGTTCAGATTGGAATCATTTCTGGACTAAAACTCCACTGAGAAAGATCTTGCAAGGCATGACTCACCTTGCCGCAGACCCCTAAAAGCAAGCACACACACACACACACACACACACACACACACACACACTTACACGGTTCACTGTTCTGCTCAGCTCAACTCAAAGCTTTCGACCTGCCTTATCACGCATCGCACACACCTCCCTCCTGCCATTTCTTTTCCCCTTACATTTTTTTCTATTTCCATTTACCCCAGCACCAATATGTTTTTATTCCATTCAGTCGTTTGTCAACCTCTGTGTAGTACCGAGGCGAGCGGGAAGCAGCAGGCAGGTTTCCACCGGCGAATACTCGCTTATTGTACGCACAGCCTTTTTTCGGCACATATGTCGCAGGCAGAGATAGCTCAGAGATGTGTCTCTGCTTGGTCCTTTCCTATCTCACCCAAACAGGTATATATGCAGAGCTTTGAAAACAAATCAGAACAGGACAAATTGTTTACCTTCTCCCGGTAACTGTTGTGAAGGTAAAAAGGTAAAAGACACAACTAAAATATCTCTCGTTTGAAAGATGTTTCGAACTGTTTAATTAGAAGCATAAAATAGTGAGGGGAAAGTCAGAAGTTGGATTTACACGATTGATTTAGCTGCAGTGCTAATCACACCCCAGGACCATATCACTGATAGACTGAGTCATTATGTAACAAGATTAGGAAATTAGAGTTTCTTCTGTGGAACTTTCTGGCTTTCCTGTACAAAGGGGATTTAACTCTCATAGAGGGGGCTGGCTTATTTGCACACTACATGTCTTTTGATTTGTGAGCAGGCACATTTCAGCTGATAACTACTAAAGTGTAGCTTTTTGCTGAATTTAGTTTCTTACAAATGTTTATTAATAACAACTATTAATAACAGTCTTCAACTATGGTTATGGATTGAAAATAGATTCCAAATCTGGAATCGGATACTTAAGGTCACATTTTAATGTGATTTCAAAACCCCACACAGCGTTTTCTTTCTCATCCAAAGCGAGTGCACAGAGAGCTGCCTCTCATATTGTTTTTTTCATATTCATATAGTGCGCGATACTGAATTGAGTTCTCGTACGTGTCTTCTTGTGCTTGAATGCACAAATGCACACAAAAAAAGTCGGGTTTGTCTTAAGTGAACGTAAACAGTTGAGAAAGAAAATGCATGTTAGTATATTGGATCCTGCATGAGGACTTAAAGTGACAGCAGCCTCATAAACCTGCTGCAGTCAGTGTCATTACCGTTAACCAAAGAACAAAATCAGTCACTGATCTTGACTGAATAACTTTTGTAACTTTAATAAGGATTAATCTATATTTTATTTATAAAACAAAAACTATTCAGTGCGCACTACGCACAGACTCAAGCTCCAAATGATGTCATTGGCACAAGATGTCAACGGCCATTTTTTCAAGACATTTTGGCTTTATTTTTCTAGAGTGGAATGAAGTCTTCCATCTTTTTTACAGTTTATGGAAACACACCATAAATTATGTATTTAAAAAAAATAATTTCAACCCCTGCGAATTTATATTATTTAATGTATTACTGACTAAAATCTGGTAGCACCACTCCTTTCGGCGAGCCTTGCAATGAATCACAAATTATGACAAAAATACATTGCTATACAAAAATAGCAATAACCCATGACATTTATCTTGCAAAACATACATTTAGCATACATTTAGCACCCTAATACATCTAAAACATTTCAACATTGAATGCTGCTGGGTTGAAGGTCAGTGCAGTGCCCTCTCGAAGACATCTGGGGTTAAAACAAAATTGTAATCTCAGTATATCTTTCTTACTTAGAATTTAACAAATTTTAGTTTGCAGACCAGCTTATAGACATTAGTCAAAATAGACACCATAATGTACAGTCTGTACATAAGTACAGTCTGTTCAATGTATTGTACTGTTGTGTACCAGGATGTCAATCATTCAAACAATAAAACAAATATGTCAAAATGACAGATACAGGAACAGATCAGACAGTTCAACATATTGAACACACTGTATTTCCGCCACTCACAACCTAGTTTTCATCAAAACATGGCTACTTCTGCCTAATGCCTCTATGTATTCATTAACCATGACCCCTGGTTTGGCTACCACCCAAACTAAACCAGACTAAACCCCTGTAAAACAAATAAGAGGAGCATTACAGTGTCTGGGTCAACATGAAACGCAGCACAGTCAGAAGGGCACTTAAAGCACAATGCCATGCTGGAAGCAGCTGGGCTATTTCTTCTTATCTCCACCAGCCCATCTGACCAAATTGTGGCTAAATCAACCAACCACTGTTTTTGTAATGTTCTACAGCCTCACAAAAAGGCTTGTCAGTTTCTATCAGCCAACTGCTGTTATCCATCTATTCAAGCCTTTCGCAAACACAACCCCATGTAATTTTTGTGTCCTCCAGTCAGCGGTGTTCCAGCACTAAATGTGTCTTCAGGAAAGGCGTTAGTTCTAATTCAAATAAAAGCTTATCTGGAATTCATTCATGGGACTGTATCCCCCCCCCCCCCCCCCCCCTCTCAAAGAATAATGCCTGAAAGGAACATTTATTTTCTCTGAAGGGTAAAAGCACGTCAAAACCTGCATACCGAGGACAAAACATGTCTTTCCGACCACTGCACTTCTGATTATCTATTAGGTGGGAGACCCAGTAATAATTTACCTCACATGCTTCTTTTGTACGATTATACGGTGAATGTTGCCAAATACCAAAGCCAAAATACTATCTAGTGAGTTTATTCAGAGCCTAAAGTCAGCCTTTAAAACAGTTACAGCCTTAAGTGTTATATATTTGGATATAGTAAAATTGTCTTTAGTATCATAAAAAGGTCACATGAAATCAGTGCTACAACTATACATGAACATAACACATAACCCCCATATAATGGCCAAAGTAGCATTGAAAACGAAAAACATTTTAAAAGGCTGAAAGTGCTGTATTGTCATTAAAATTATATTAAGATATAGAGAGTTAAATACAGCACTTTAATCAATGATACTTCTATGCTGTGCCAAAAAGCCAGCTTAAGAAAACTGGGAGAGTTCATTTTATAGCCTGATGAAAAATGACACTGCAACAAATATGGCAAACAGATGTCATGCTCATTGGCTTCTGTAAAAAAAAAAAAAAAAAAAAAAAAAATATATATATATATATATACAGTATATATATATATATAAATTACAAATGTACAAATACCATCTACTCCACTTTCTTGTAACACTGCAAACCAAGTTTATAATTCGTTTGTATTCCTTCTATTTAGTTTTCTTAAAGAAATGCATCACTTTTATTCCCCAAGGATCGACTAAACTAATCAAAAGTGACAGTAAAGACATTTATAATGTCATAAAAGATTTCTGTTTCAAATAAATGCTGTTCTCTTGACCTTTCTATCCATCAAATAATCATGGAAAGATTCACCGGCATCAAGTCGACAGATGAGGACATTCAAATTACACTGTGATGGTTTGATTATTAAGTATATTTGAGACTAGTTTGAATGAATCCCTTTTAATAGCTCTTTCGGCTACATTGTATAAGCATTCATTGCATATGTCATAAAACGGAAGATGGGTATGGACTCTCAGAATGCGTAAACGTCACATCCTATTGATTTTCCAGGCAAAAAAGTCCCAAGTCCTTCACATAAAAATCAGCCAACAGGCTTCAATAGACAACCTAGGACAACCTAGTCAGGGAAAGTCTTGTTTTTTTTTAGTTTAGTTTAGTGCTGGGCCGTTATCGGCGTTAACGTGCTGCGTTAACGTGAGACTCTTATCGGGCGATAAAAAAAATATCGCCGTTAATCAAAGTTGGGTTGGGATCATAAATAGCTTTTTCGAATATCGTTATATTTTCGGGCAATTCTAATGTGTAGCATGACGCCGCGCCTACTGTCACAGATCGCGCAGTAGAGTATTTTCCTGTCAGGGACACAAGGTGTACTTTTACTTTGTTACGTTAGGCGACGTTCCTCTCGTTACTTTATTTTAATGCAATACGTTGTTAAATGAGTTTATTCCAAGCGCGCTGTGTCCTTTGTATGGACATGAGCGATGCTCATTTACAAATGAATCACTCTTTTGAGTCGATTCTGTTCAAAGACTTCATCAAACAAGTTGTCAGATGATCTGTCTAAATCGGTTCGCGAATCAGTTGATCTGTTCAGTTCCTCGCGCACTGAATCGTCTGAAGCGCTTTCAATTCACACTCGGAGTCGAAACAGGAAGATTTAAGAGCATCAAGAGCGTTTGATGAAGTGGCCGATCTACAGTCTAGTCTAGTGAATGCAAATCTGCAAATGCATCATATTTTTGCCAGCGATGAAGATCTTTATTAGTTGAACATCTTCGTAAGCTGTCTGTGAATGAATGATTCCACAGGACGATACATTCGATTTCATTTCATTCAGGTAATACATTGTGTGTGTATTGCGCGTGTATTGCGCAGTGGCATAATCACACGAATAGTTTACATTGATTGAAACTAATTTGTTTAAAAATGAGGCTATTGCAGTAACAAGGCAGGTTCACATAAAATTCTTATGACATATGATGACATTATTTTTTGATCTAACGAGCATTGGCGATGCAAAAACGGACTGTCGTGTGTATTGTTTTTTTTTCTTCTTCCAATTAGCATACTATGTTAAAAAAAAAGGACGAACACATGTTACTTGTTCAATTAATAAACAGTTTGTTTGATGACAAATCGCTAAAGATGAAATTGGCCTCCCTTTCTGTCATTGCGTTTTTTTTGTTTTTTTTTTACGATATTCGACTTTTGCTCCTCGATTGTCGAATGGCATTTTTGGCAGAAATGCACATCCCTACGCGAGGCAAACTATTCTCAAAGACTTACTTTTAGTCATTATTTGGGTAGCACACATATTCTGAATGCCTTCGGGAGAATTCAAATGAGCCATTTTAATCTAGATTAATCTAGATTAATTTCAATATTAATCTAGATTAATCTAGATTAAAAAAATTAATCTATGCCCACCTCTAGTTTAGTTACAAGCTGTTCACACATTGCAATAAAAAACCCAGATTAAAAAGTGAAGTAGACAAGTATGTGCAAAAGTTTTGAACAGTAGTATACCACTGCATATTCTTATCACATGACTCCCTTATGTTGCATGAGTGTAATTTGGTTATAAAATTGGAAATAAAAACTGATATTTTCAATCAATTTCGTGTAAAAACGTTGTAACTTTTGGCAGTTTGGTCAAGTTATGAGTGAAAAAAAAGTTGAGCAAACTGCATGATGTGATTTAGTATTCCAAGCAGTGCATTATGTTGAGTACTGCTCATTTTGAAAATATGTATACACATACTGCAGTTATACGAGTAGAATGCTAGTAAGCTATTCCAAGCATAGCCCCAAAACTCAGTGGACAAATGATAAAAAAAAAAAAAAGAAAACATAGTACTATTCAAAATAATATCTATTACAGCACAACTCACAAAGTATTATTCAAATCACAATGCATTGCAATTCTTCCAGTGATCGAGAGAGAAAGAAAGGGCTACAACGCGGATGTTTCAGCCTGATAAAAGGACGTCTGAGATCATCGGTTTTGAAGAGAATAATGTGAGGAGACGACATTTGTGTTTGACTGCGTGTTGACTTTTCCCAGCTCCCCCCCAAAAAGCCTAATCCCACCAATTCGCGGCTGTCACCAGGCATGCTTAAATTAGCCGGCGTCCTTGTAGGTGAGTGGCACACGGAGGAGGAAATCCGCAGGAAGACGTCAGCCGGAGCAGCCGTGTGGGTTGACAGAGGGACTGCAACAGGCCCGTGCCTCTGCGGCTGTCACCCTCCGAGCACCATTAGCACGGCATTCCTGGGCCGTCCATAGCCAGCCAATGTGCCCAAAGAGTCCAGCTGTCACATTAAAAGTGCCACATGTGATACACTCTGCAGCCAAATACATTATCCTCCCCCCTCTGGCTCTGATGCCTACACTGTGGGGCAAACACAGATCTCCCAGTTCTCCAACAGACTCCAAAGTCGTGCGCATACAAAAAAATGGTTTAGGGGCCATTCACGCAGAACAGATTTTTTTTTTTTTTTTTATTAAAAAACCTAAAACGCAGGGCAGATGAATGAAAAAACGCATTTTGTTTACATCTTTTAACTTGAGGGCAATGTTTTTAGAATTCTGTGTCATGCTGCAAAAGATGCAAGCCCATTTAATGCATGTTTATATAGAAAAACAATGGAAAAGCAGCACAGTGGAGTGCAAAAACACTTTTTGTGCGAACAACCCCTCAAGGCCCTGATATAAGTGGAACCGAAGAATGGACTGGTATGATGCAATTTCGAACCTAATCAGGCCAAAACAAAGTTAATTTCGGTTAGGACCACTATCTTCAAATACGATTGACAATTAGCATACAGTTTGGATTGGCGGTATGGTTCTGTTCTGGGCAAAAACTCCCTGCGCATCCATGCAGCCTAGCATAAATAAGAGCAGGGAGAGCAGCAATAACCCCCTTTAGGGTAAACAGAACAGAACCAATATGATTGTATTGCAGATATCATTTATTCAATATTTTAAAGTACAACATAATTCGAGAATTTACTCTGATTCAAAGGGGAATCAGAATACCAATCCTGACTGGACGAGAGGAGGAGCTGGGGATGGAGGAGGGAATTGTCTCCTGAGAAACGCGAAAGCTGCTGATAATACTGAAGGAGCGTATATATGTATACAGTGATAGGCGTTGTATTCCTATAGGTAGACGTGGATAAACTGAGAGTCAGCTTGACTAACGTGACCTGCCAGAACTGACGCTACACTTGGAGTTCGTTTCGGGAGTTCGAAACAGTTTGTCAAAACAAACTTTCTGGAGATTGCAATTAGGTAGGTGTGCTCTGAGGCTCTGCCGGTCAGACACGGATAAAAACATGAACACACTGCTTTAGAGTAGAAACTGAAGTTGTAATTGTAGTTGAAAGAGACACGTACACTGCTTTCTCATGTTTAGTAAAGATGCTTGTTTTAAAGGTGCATTGTGTAATATTTAGGAGGATCTGTTCACAGAAATGCAATATCATATACATAATGTTTTCAGTGGTGGTGGTCGCAGGTGGATGAGATGAATAGTTAATGATGGAAATATCAACTACATTCTCTAAAGTGTGAACGTGTTCAAAACTTAATTTTTCGTCAGGCACTAATTTGCAGGCTCTCAATAAGCCAGTTGTGGGGTCTACTGGTTTTAAATGTAGGCAAAACAAATCCAAGAGAAAAGGAGAATTAAAAACAAAACAAAGGGAGGAAAATAAAAGTCCCATGTGGAAGTGATTTAGTGAAGTATAGTTAACAAGGATCAATCAAGTGCTGGGTATGTGATGTGTAATGGCTGTGAAGCGCTGTATGTATATGACAATAAACTAATAAATTAGCATATCCAGCCTTTGCTTGGGCGTATATAATTTTTTTTAATGTGTGTTTGGGAAGTTGCTGTGATGGAAACGTTCCAGTTTAAGTTTGAAGGGAGTAAAGCCTGTGTTCAGGCTATTAAGGGGCGGCAATTTTACTTTGGGGCGGCAGTGGCTCAGTGGTTCATGTGGGTTGTCTGCAAACCGGAAGGTTGGTGGTTCAATCCCCGGTTCCACCTGACTAAGTGTCGAGGTGTCCATGAGCAAGACACCTAACCCCAGCTGCTCCCGACGAGCTGGATGGTGCCTTGCATGGCTGCCGTCGCCCGTCGGTGTATGAATGAGTGAGTGAATGGGTGAATGTGAGGCAAATTGTAAAGCGCTTTGGTGGCCATTGGGTCTGTGAAAGCGCTATATAAATGCAGTCCATTTACCATATAAAAATGTTCATTTAAAAGCAGCTTATAAATTAGTGTAATATGTTACCATATCATCACGCTTAACACTGAGAATTAGAATAATTTTATTGTGAGGAGGTGAGGATATCTGAGTGGCTGTTTATGGGACATTCTTTTAAACTAAAAACGGAAAACTTTGAATGTGTTTTGGCTGTTCTTTTACACGGCAACAGCGTTTTGTGGGCCTTTTGAGAACAGATTTCAAAGTGCACGTTTTTGAAAACGTTATCGTCTCCATGTAAATGACAAAACAGTGAATTTGTGAAAGCGGTGACGTCATGCGCATGCATATTATGTGTTCAGTCTATTGGCACATAGTGTTTCTTTACAATGTGGCATCGCCAACTGGCCTGGCAGCATAATACAGCATATTTAATCGTTTTTTTGATTCATGTGAATAGGGATCATTTAGATAACGTTGTTGTCTGTACGCGGAAAAACTGTTTTGCCATTTTTAGTACATCTTTGTTGTGTAAACATACCAAATTTTTAACAGCGGATTGAGGTGACGTTAGAGGTCATCCGCACATCTATACTTGAATGCTTTCTTAACTGCTGTTTTGTAAACTGTCATTTTTGTTGTGTGTTTATTTTGTTATTGAGAGGAAAGCGTGCAGAACAAATTTACAAATTCATATAAACGCCGCTTTCAGCACCATTGGTGGCGTTGAGATGTTCGCTAAAAGAATAGAGCTGAAAAGGTTTTTCTAAATTCCCCCTAAGTGAAGAACAACAACAACAAAAAAGTCTTCATCAGTATACCAGGGCTTAATTGTAAATATTCAAGAACTATTTGTACCAAGGAATTAGTACAAAAACACAGTTGATGTTTTTATTTACGACTTGTTTTTTAAGCAACATGTTCTTGGTCATTTAGTCTCATTACTTGAATCATTTATTGGTAATGTTGTTGTCCGGTAAGCTGAAGGGGCTCTAACTTGAACCATTATGTTCAATAATTCACATTAATGACTTGACTAATCAAGCTAACTACTTTTCTAAGAATTGTACCTATGAGTTAGAGGTTTGTCTGCTATTACTACTAGATTTCAGCCATTACGATCTAGTGTTTATTGATTTTACGCTGTGCAACATTAATGCTATGTCTTGGGGATTGGAAGTCACAGCACTGGATCTTATCTGGCATTTATTAATGAGATAAAATGCTGCTCTGCACCACTGCTTTGGCAGAACAACAAGCAAACATTTCATTTGATTTTGTCCCTCATTGTAAATAGGATGCACTGCATAAATATGCACAGTTACCTTGGTGACCGACGTTATTCATTCATTAGTGCTGCTTGTGTTCACCTTGCCGGGTACACTAACAATAGCTGTCCCTTTCCAAAAAAATCAGC
The DNA here is from genome assembly GCF_029890125.1 of Rhinichthys klamathensis goyatoka. Lineage (NCBI taxonomy): Eukaryota > Metazoa > Chordata > Actinopteri > Cypriniformes > Leuciscidae > Rhinichthys > Rhinichthys klamathensis. The sequence goes on from NW_026606827.1 coordinate 96,065, forward strand.
CTCCTTGTGTGAATGCACCATGCACTTTAACAACTCGCAAATAAATTCATGCCAGTGTATCATTCTAACTTCCTTTTGTGTTCATTAATTATACGTAAAAGGCGGGCACACGGTTTTATCGTATGTAGTTTATGAGACAGTGAATCCCCTCAGCTGATTATTTTTAGTCATGCAAATGAAAACTATATCAGAGAGACAAAGGCTTTAGGTGACTATTGACCAAGAAACAACCTGCGGCACAAGTGACCAATGTGAGGCATGAGGTGATGCGTTCAGGCTAAACATACTCATGTAATTAAGCCATGTCAGCCGTAATATTCCTCATTGGGAGCGGAGGAAACGGGAAGCGGAATACAGCAGAATTAGAAGTGACAGCTTGAGGCTGGGGAATGAGCATACTTAAAAGGCCTTGACTCATAAAACATTGATTTACTCATGTACTGACAAGATAACTCAACAAACGCACAAATCAGAGACAATTAACAAGACGGTGAGTGCAAACACAAAGGAACAAGAGCGTACGCACACACTTGTGTCCAGCGAGACGCATGCATGCATGCACACTCAGTCACTAGCCATAAACATATCTGACACTCAACAGATTTTTTTTCATGCTATCACATTTCCACACAATTCATCCATTCACTAACCTTTTTTATCACAACCACAGTCCAAGATCAATTCAGTCGCACTGCATGGCCTTGAGTGTTGAACCGAAAAGCGCTGAATCACATTTATGAGCTAACAAACTGACCTTTTTCTGCTTGTTACTACATGCGTTCTTTTTATATATACATGGTATACAGATCTGGTATACACTGTATCTGTTTACAATGTGTTTTTTCGAGCAAAATCATGTTTCCTTACTGATTTTTTTTTTTTAAATCTGTTACAAAAACAAGGGGAAATACAAGCACTCTAGTATCTTATAACTCTTTAATCCCAAAACCCAATTCATATAATCCTTTTACATGCCAATTACCCAAACAGTGTATAGAGGCATCAGCAGGGGTGGTTCTAATAGGAAGGCCAGTGTCTCATGTTAGCCATCTTGGTGCCCTGAGCAGCCCTCCTAATTTCATACTTTATATCACCAAATAACTATAAGTTTATAAATTTTTGCAAGTTGCAAAGGATTTTCTTAAATTCCTGTGCTTAGTGTAAAATATTGCCAGGTAATTGTAATATTCTGAACAATTATTACCAGAGTTTAGTATTTCAGTGACGTTATTTCAAAAGTGAGTTGCACATATACTACATTTTTATCAGTAGAACAAATGGGATTCTTTACAGTATTGACAATCCTTTAGTCAACGTCTTAGTGAATTAGTCAACCCTGTCTGTATAGGAAACAACATGGTATTGTTGACTATTTCTACAGATATTTTTAGAGTACTTCCACCACGCGCAGGAGCTTCTGTCTGCTGATACAACCACAGACCTGTCACACGAAAAACGCAGCAGCAGGAATAACTCATTTTAATTGGCTGCCACGAGCGATCAGGCAAATCAAGACTGAATCTATCATATTGATCAATTTTTAGAAACTGAAGATTTGGAGTTGAAAATATCAGCCCTCTTTGGCCACATGGTGATGAATGATCAATTCCTACAACATTTACATTTTCTGGCCGTTTTACATGTTGTTACATTACCATGGACCATATGACCCTGGATTACAAATCCAGTCACAAGTAGCATGGGTATATTTGTGGCAATAGCCAACAATACATTGTCTGGGTCAAAATTATCTTCTTTTTTTATGCCAGAAATCATTAGGATATTAAGTAAAGATCATGTTCCATTAAGATATTTTGTAAATTTCCTACCGTAAATAATATATAAAACATTAATTTGTGTGAGTGAATCCAGCACAATAGTGAACATAAATGGACAACTTTAAAGGCGATTTTCTCAATGTTTAGATTTTTTTGCACCCTCAGATTCCAGATTTTCAAATAGTTATCACTGCTAAATATTGTCCTATCCTAACAAACCATACATCAATGGAAAGCTTATTTATTTATTTTCAGATGATGTATAAATCTCAATTTCAAAAAATGTACTCATGTGAGTCCAGGGTCACATATACAATGAACATCCCCTGAAGTATTCTTAGAAATCATACAACCAATGAAATGCACAGAGTAAATGGCAATATTCGATTTATTCAAATAAAACGAAAGGAGCTTTCAAGCAAATATGCCTTGAGCATAAGAAATGGCAGAAGTTCACATCTCCGACCCCTCGGTTCTCGCTCTGCACACAATTCAAACCAAACGCCTTTGAGAGAGATCAAGCGTGATTCGCAAAAAAGCACATCACAGTCCACTATCGGTTGCATACAAGTAAACGCATGAATCAGAAGAGTGTGATAAAAGAAGGAGGTGTGGAGGCAGGCTATTTTTGTCACGCTCTCTGGAGCGTGCCAATGAGTCAGGGCCACATAGACACATAAGCTGCAGGTGGGCCATGGAGATGTCAGGCTTGGTTAGCAGGAAGGGGGCGGCACCACTCTGGCCCAGTCTAAGGGTCCACAGCGGGCCCATCTATCAGCTCTAGCCAGCAGCAAACGACTCTGCGTGGCCCTCGAGTGCACTCTTGCTCTGATTAGAGCTCCCATTGGACTTGTGTTGACACATCTGCACCGAAACCCGGTAGTACAATACAGGCCCTGCTACACACATTAACAAACCACTTTTCCACAACAACAAACATGCACTATGCCAATGGGATTTGAACCAGCAGTACGATGCCAATGGTAAAGAATAAGAGACTTTGGGTAAAAGCCTCTCTGAGCCTCTGCGATTAATGTGTTGTCAATGGAAGGGGATGATGACAGATGGAGCACAAGGGCAAAAGTGGGTTCTTCAAAACAAAACAGCGGATGACTCTGTTCTTACATTTCAGCTTCCAAAAGTGCTTTTAGGCTCCCTCACATTTCTGATGCTATAAAAGTCACAGTTTCACCATAAAAGCCAGAGTTCACCCTTGTCTCTTATTCGAAATTCACACAGTGAATGTTTCTCATCTTCTAGACCTTTCTAATTAATTGACAGAAATGCCACTGAATATTTTTCTCTTTATGATCATCTTTTTATCTATCTTTCATAAACTGCATCTGCCATTTACCTGACTGTAATATATAGACTGTTATAGCAAGCAGCATTACATTAAGCCAGTGGTGTAACCCAGTTTTATAAAGTCGGTGGGACAGGAGTGTGTGGGGGGCTGTGGGGTATCACATTGAGACAAAACAATGGCACTGACATATTTTAAGATATATCAGTGAAATTTGCTTTCAATTAAAACAGCTCAAACATGCATTTTAGTCTGGGACTAGGCTTAAGCCTTTTGTCTGTGAAACCTGGGGATATTGTCTAAAAATAGTTTATTGATAGTTCATTACTGAGTATATTAGCTCTCTAGTATTGTGTTTTTTTTTTTTTTTTTTATTGTGTTTAAGTACAGTTGCAGCAGTGCCAATAGGGTAACAAATTGTCCCTGTACTAAAACACTAGGGATATACCTTTGCTGACATGGAAAGAAGGAGGATGCCGTGATCACTGGCATTTAGAGACAACTAAATAGAGCCCTCAGGCAGGCCTTGTGGAAAGTTGGGGGCTTCATTTGAAATATCTTCAACATGCTGGATTTGAAATATGCTGGATATCTGGAGGGCAACACTGTGGATTTTAGAGGACAAGTGAAAAGCAACTCATATATCTGCCCTGTTAATACATACTGTCTATTGCATATTAATATTTAATCAGTAATTATCAAGCATCTATGAAAACATGCTAGTTATCTGTTGTGCCCTTTATTTAAGCTGTGAAAGCCCCACTTATGGCCCTCACAGCTGTACCATAACTAGCACTCTCAGGACACTTGCCATGTGCCATTCTTGCCATGTGACACTTGCCAGGGTTCTCCTCAGCCTGCTCGCCACAGGAGGGCGCCCTCGGCGGCGAGCAGGCTGAGGCGTCTGTACCGACGGCTGGGTGGAGGCAGCAGCGGTTCGTCGGGGCAGAATGTGTTTTACCGCCTCAGACTGCTTCTGTGCGGTTGAGAACTGCTGGGTGAAGTCCTCAACCGCTCCGCCGAAGAGGCCGGCCTGGGATATGGTGGCGTCGAGCAGACGAGTCCGCTCAACGTCCCGCATATCGGCCAGGTTCAGCCACAGATGACGCTCCTGGACCACAGAGGTGGCCATCACCTGACCCAAGGAACGTGAGGCCACTTTCGTCGCTCGGAGAGCGAGGTCAGTGGCGGCACGCAGCTCATCGAAGAGCTCGGGGTCAGTCCTGCCCTCGTGCATATCTCTGAGCAGCCTGGCCTGGTAGACCTGCAGGGTGCTCATCGCATGCAGGGCGGCGGCCGCCTGTCCTGCAGCTCTGTGAGACCTCGCCACCAGGGTAGACGAGAATCTACAGGCCTTGGACGGGTGCTTAGGAGTACCACGAGAAGAAGCACTCTGAGGACACAGTTGCATCGCAACAGAGCGTTCAACCGGGGGAATCCCAGTGTACCCATGGGCGACCGCGCCATCGAGGGGAGGAAAGGCGGAGAAAGCTGTCGAACGCTCATGGGAGGTCAAAGGAGCCTTCCATGACTTTGACAGCTCCTCATGCACTTCCGGGAAGAATGGAATTGGGGTTGGCTGCGGCCGTGAAGCGGCAGCCGCACCCAAAAACCAATCATCCAACCGCGAGCGCTCGGGGCAGGGCGGAGGACTCCACTCTAGCCCGATGCTCGCGGCGGCCCGGGAGAGCATGGCCGTCATCTTGGGATCTGACACGGGCAACGCTGGCACTCCCGAGGGAGGCAACGCAGCCGCATCATCACTTCCCGATGACTCATGCCCGCCTTGTGATGCCACGATCGACATTGAATCCTCCCCTGGAGCGCCGAATGAAACACGCGGGGCATCCGAAGACGGACCCGCCTGAATCACTGCAGCACTCGCGGGTTGCAAAACTGTAGAGGGGGGCGTGGTCCGAGGACGCATCGTCGGATTGCTCCACACCGTCACCCTCAAATCACCCTGTCCACCAGCCAAAGTACCACCTCTCGTGGATGGGGTAGATCGGGGTGTGGATGAGGGGACTCTCTCTCGAACGAGATCATTGAGTCTCAACCTCAGTGTTGCGATGGTCATGTTCCCACAGAAGGAACATGAGTCATCCACAAGCGCTGCTTTAGCGTGCTCTAAGCCCAGACACGCAAAGCAGCGATTGTGCCCATCAAAGGAAGATAAATATTGACCGCACCCAGAAGAACACGGGCGAGACATCTTTAAAAAGACGTGCCACGTGCAGCTCTTTTAGAGAGGAAAAACTCTACGATGCTGAGGCGACCAGGGAGAACACACAGACCGGCAGACCACTGCTCAGATCGCAGGCAATGTGAAGCTCGCTGGATGCCACCGTCACACCAACACCGGAGAGTTCGCTCGTCTCGAAGAGATGAAGTCACTGATATTCTCAGGATTTGGCTTGTGGAGTGAAGAGATGCTCTTGGCTGCGAAACGAAAACATGATCTGCTTTTGCCGGTGTCTCTCCTTAAATACCCACGCGGTGGGGCGGTGATACGCTATGGAAATTCTGCAGACCCATGGCATTTCATTGCCATAGGCTCGTTTTTTAATACTCGAAGATGTTAGGGTTTCTGGCGAAACCCCCATTCTCTGTCATCCGACGTAACTCGGAGTGACTACGAAAGGGAACAATTCTTTTTCTGACAGAATAGTTGAAACAGTTAATTGGTTGGTATAAAATTCTAAGTGAGCAGTTGAGCTTATTAGTTATATTATGCACATGAGTGCTGAAAGAAAGATCAGAGTCAAGCCAAAGGCCAAGATACTTAACCTGGCTATAGGTTTTATAGGAGTTTGATACATCAAAAGTACAAATGTACAACTTACCTTGGGGATCAGTTAGTTAAAAGCAATTGCAAAAATGGCTAATAAAAGTGAAGCTGGTTCTGAGAAAGCTCATATGCTACTTGGTTTGATGTTTGGGCCTAACGCATTAACATTTATACATTGTGTGTCCAATGTGATTAGTGTCCAAAAGTGTTCAAACACTTTCTGTCTAAGAATTTCTCTCAGTTTTACTCCATTGAGCTTGTGTAACAAAGTTGTAAAATAAAGATATTTATATGCACTGACACCATAGCTAATCTGATATTTTTTAAATAGAAATAGAGTACTCCTTTCAAAGATATATCATCATTCAGCAAAAACGATTGTGCCACACAAATGTAAGGTGTGTGATGGACAGCAGTAGTAAAGGGCAACTAAGAACACAAACGCAGGAAATGATTAGGAGCCGTCAGCGGGACAGCGGCGTGATTTCCCTCGCTGCTAGTCCTTGCTGTCGTTTTTCAGCTAGCACTGGCTGTAATGGCAGCTGGGCTGCCAGCAGCACTCAATCACTCTGTTTATGAATCCAAACAACAGTCAGTAACGTGGTGTGAGAACCCACAGAGGAGGGCCCAGAGCATTCAGCCTGTCACAGCCAGCATCTTGGGGTTCTCCAACGGTAGATGAGATAGATTGCATGAAGAGGTACTTTCTATAAAATGTATAATCTAAGAAAGATTGGCTATATACAAGTTACATCATGTCTAATAAAATAACAAAGTTTGGTCATAGGTTGTGCTGGAAATAATTGAAATGATAGTATCTCTAACATTTGTTTCTATTTTCTGTAATTTTATACACAAGCCATTCTTTTGAAGATTGCATTTCTTATGAATATTTGATATCATATAGCCAATATCAACATTTTAAATAATTAAAAACACCAAATCTTAACATATATTTTTTGGATTTGTAGGTCTATAATATCCTAGGCTACAAAAGAAGTAAAAAAGATTAAAAAATAAATAAATAATAAAATCATCGATGAATAGCAAACATTGAGTTGAAACATGTTCTTTTTATTTATTTATTTATTTAATCTCACAACTGCCACCAAATGGACAGGATACTGTAAAATATGTTTTACTGTAATAATTTCATCTTTTCTCAGTGTCATTGTATGTTTCTACTGTGTAGAAAGCCTACTATTGTAGGCTTCAACATATGAAGAAAATGGAAGAATGGAATAATGTTTCAAATATGAGAATAACAAGAATGCTTCACCAAGGTTTCTTTAATTAGGATCCCTGTGAGAATGTTTCTAAATTAGGAAAACACCATCAAATACCTCTGTGTTTATCTGTGAACATTATGCGATTTGTAATTCTTTCAATAAAAAAAAGAGAGATAACAATTTTTTGATTTTGCAATTATTTACAATTATGCATGGCAAAACTTATATAACTTCCTAGTGGCAAAAAATCACAAATAATCATGTTTGTTGTTGTTTGGAAATGCAAATGAAGTGGATTTTGATATTTGGGTCATTTTCTCATTTAATGGCACTGATACTGGTGCGCAGATTTCATTACTCCATGTGCGTCTAATGATTAGGCTAAACATCAGAAATCCTCTCATTTATCAGCTTATCTGTAAATAAAGTCTCCCATCTGTGTTGCCTCCCCGACAACAAAACAATCACATTCCTGCACAGAATTCAAATCAAACTAAGCCACGGTACACATAGAAACCATGGTTTGGAATATGAAAATAAGGATGGACAAAGCCATTACTGCATGTTTCCTTCTACCTCTTCCTCAGTTTTGGATCATTCTCCTCTGGGTAAAAGCCTCAGGGCTCAAATGATTCAGCCTGACTGTCCTGTTATTGTGACTCCAGCTGCTTTGTCACAGAAAATGCTAGATGCAATTTGCCCCCCACCCCCCAGGGGAGTCAGGATGCAGTGTCCATTTCAATTCTTAAAGTACTGAGCTGAATTTTATAAATGGACACAAACTAAACTGCTCAGGATTCTGTTTTTAATTTCTATAGAACAACCTTGTTTGTTATAATGCGTTGAGATTACTTTTTTTCTTTCTTACAAATAACAAATAATGATGATACAATAAACTTATTTGAATAGTTCAATATGGCACCAAAAAAAAAAAAAATCAACCCAGGGTGAAACAAAGGTATCCTGCAGTGAAGTCATATCTACACGTTATATATACACTCACCGGCCACTTTATTAGGTACACCTGTCCAACTGCTCGTTAACACTTAATTTCTAAGCAGCCAATCACATGGCGGCAACTCAGTGCATTTAGGCATGTAGACATGGTCAAGACAATCTCCTGCAGTTCAAACCAAGCATCAGTATGGGGAAGAAAGTTGATTTGAGTGACTTTGAACGTGGCATGATTGTTGGTGCCAGAAGGGCTGGTCTGAGTATTTCAGAAACTGCTAATCTACTGGGATTTTCACGCACAACCATCTCTAGGGTTTACAGAGAATGGTCCGAAAAAGAAAAAACATCCAGTGAGCGGCAGTTCTGTGGGCGGAAATGCCTTGTTGATGCCAGAGGTCAGAGGAGAATGGCCAGACTGGTTCGAGCTGATAGAAGGGCAACAGTGACTGAAATAACCACTCGTTACAACCGAGGTATGCAGCAAAGCATTTGTGAAGCCACAACACGCACAACCTTGAGGCGGATGGGCTACAACAGCAGAAGACTCCACCGGGTACCACTCATCTCCACTACAAATAGGAAAAAGAGGCTACAATTTGCAAGAGCTCACCAAAATTGAACAGTTGAAGACTGGAAAAATGTTGCCTGGTCTGATGAGTCTCGATTTCTGTTGAGACATTCAGATGTTAGAGTCAGAATTTGGCGTAAACAGAATGAGAACATGGAACCATCATGCCTTGTTACCACTGTGCAGGCTGGTGGTGGTGGTGTAATGGTGTGGGGGATGTTTTCCTGGCACACTTTAGGCCCCTTAGTGCCAATTGGGCATCGTTTAAATGCCACGGCCTACCTGAGCATTGTTTCTGACCATGTCCATCCCTTTATGGCCACCATGTACCCATCCTCTGATGGCTACTTCCACCATGTCACAAAGCTCTAATCATTTCAAATTGGTTTCTTGAACATGACAATGAGTTCACTGTACTAAAATGGCCTCCACAGTCACCAGATCTCAACCCAATAGAGCATCTTTGGGATGTGGTGGAACGGGAGATTCGCATCATGGATGTGCAGCCGACAAATCTGCGGCAACTGTGTGATGCCATCATGTCAATATGGACCAAACTCCCTGAGGAATGCTTCCAGCACCTTGTTGAATCTATGCCACGAAGAATTGAGGCAGTTCTGAAGGCAAAAGGGGGTCCAACCCGTTACTAGCATGGGGTACCTAATAAAGTGGCCGGTGAGTGTATATATATATATGCAGTATATACAGTTACAGTATACAGTTGTAATCAAAATTATTCAATCCCCATTGCAAATCAGGTTTATTGGCAAAATTTACAGACTTTCAGCTGTTTGCAATGAACAAATCAAACAAAAGTAATTGAAATAGCTCAACATAACAAATGCTTCAAGTGGTTTCCCCAAATTCAACTTTCAATGACTTCTGCAGTCTCAAAATTATTCAACCCCTTCATGGCAAGCATCTTTAGTACTTAGTAGAACACCCTTTTGCTGTTATGACCTGCTGCAAACGAGATTTATAACCAGACACCAGCTTCTGGCTGCGTTTCTGAGGAATCTTAGCCCATTCCTCATGAGCAATGTACGGTGGCCGAGACAGCTCAACGAGCTGCAACTGAAGCAAACACATGCAAATAGAGAAAAACGCGTGCAAATAGAAAAAAAACGCATGCAAATAGAAAAAAACACATGCAAATAGAAAAACACCCGTGCAAATAGAAAAAAACACCAGCAAATTAAAAAAAACATCTTCATCAGTTTCACAACACACGTGTGCTCCAAATAAGGAAACGTGCTGCAAAAGTTCACAACACAACCAAATACAGAAAACGCGCTGCAAATAACACAGACCACAACGGAAATGTTTCCAGGGGAACCAAATAAGTGACGGACCCGGCTGAGACGTGCTTATTGCTCGTGAGCTTCCCTATGCCACACTCCCTTCGAAGGGCAGATTGCAGAGCCCTTTTGGAGTGAGCAAGGCTCTAGTGTGCTGTTAGGCAGCCGTGTGGAACGCACTTGATGAAGGGAGCAACTAAAGACAAAGTAGGATGTTCCCATGACAACGCAGCACGGTGTCCATCAGCTGGTCTTACGACAGAAATATGATGCTGTTAACATAACGGATGCAAATACATTTTTATTTTTAGTTTACAAAAAAAGCTTTTAAAATATGCGTTATATATCTGTGTCTCAACTTTAAAATTTTGGACCCTACATTACCTAACATTTCTTACGAAACTTTTCTTTATGAAAATGTAATAACATGAAACAATGTGTACAGTGTAACTGATGTAACTTATAGATAAATATCTTTCCTTCATGTTTTTCTACTTTATCTTTTTTATTTATTTATTTTAGTTTCCAGCTCATTGTTCTTTTCTCATTTGTATTCTGATGACAATGAACATATTGTTAATACATTTTGTACATTGTTGTACATTTGTACAAGTTGTATGTCATAAAAAATGTAATCTCTGTATGTTTTGCACAAACAAATAAATAAATAAACAAATAAATAAAGTATTATTTTAAGCTGTAAGCACCAGCACGCATAGATTTATGGATATCTATGCCAGCACGTCCCAGCCGGGTTCGTCACTTATTTGGTTCCCCTGGAAACATTTCCGTTGTGCTCTGTGTTATTTGCAGCGCGTTTATGTATTTGGTGGTGTTGTGAGTATTTGGAGCACACGTGTGTTGTGAAACTGATGAAGATGTTTTCTTAATTTGCAGGTGTTTTTTTTATTTGCACGCGTTTTTTTCTATTTGCATGCGTTTTTTTTCTATTTGCATGCGTTTTATTTTATTTGCATGTGTTTTTTTTTCTATTTGCACGCGTTGTTTTCTATTTGCATGTGTTTTCTTCTATTTGCATGCGTTTTCTTCAGTTGCAGCGCGTTGAGCTCTCTCGGCCACCGTAGCAATGGCCTCCAGTTCAGTAATATTCTTGGGTTTGCGTACTGCAACCGCCTTCTTCAAATCCCACCAGAGATGTTCTATGGGGTTCAAGTCAGGTGACTGTGATGGCCACTGTAGAATCTTCCAGGACTTCTTCTGCAACCAAGCCTTGGTGGAATTTGAGGTATGCTTGGGATAATTGTCCTGTTGGAAGGTCCAATGATACCCAAGCTTCAGCTTCCTTACTGACGGTATGACGTGTTCTCCTAGGATTTCCTGATACACTTCAATGAATCCATCTTGCCTTCCATACGTTGCAGGTTTCCAGTGCCAGAGGATGCAAAGCAGCCCTAGAGCATCACCGAGCTACCACCAAAGAGTGTTCTTTTCAGCATACGCTTCATTCTTCTTCTTCCTCCAGACATACCGCTGATCCATGGGCCAAAAAGTTCCATTTTGTTTTGTTTCATCGCTCCACAGAACAGAATCCCAAAACTTCTTATTTATATGATTTTGAGTAAACTGAAGCTGACTTTTCTTGTGCTTTTGGGTCAGTAGTGGTGTACGTCTAGGAGTTCTGGCATTGAAACCACAAGCATTTAGTAGCCTACTTGCCTTACTGTGCAAACTAAAACCTCAGTGCCTGTTGCCACCAAGTCTTGCTGCAGGTCTTTTGCAGTCACTCAAAGTTTTTTTTTTAACCTGCCTTCTCAGAAATCTGGTTACAGCCGTTGATTGATAGCTTCATTTTTCTGCCACGTCCAGGTAATCTTCCATCGGTGTCTTTAGGAACATTTAGTACCTTCGCTATCTTTTTGTATCCTGTTCCTTGCTTGTGAAGGGCGATGATATATTCTCTTAACTTTTTGGACAATTTTTTTGACTTTCTAACATGCAGTCAAAAGTGACTCAACAAACCTAGCCAGTTCAGATATTTCATGTGTTCTAGCTCAAGCACACCTGGTGCAACCAATGAAGCCCCTGATTAGTTGCATCAGGTGTGCTTAAGACAACACCTGTTTTGCGGATTTGTGCTGTTGTGAGGGATTCTTTTCAGGGGGTTGAATAATTTTGAGACTGCAGAAGTCATTGAAAGTAGAAATTGGGGAAACCACTTGGAACATTTGTCATGTATTTCAATTACTTTTGTTTGATTGTTCATTGCAAACAGCTGAAAGACAACTGAAAGTATATATATGCACCCACATACATATACAGTATATAATATATATATATATATATATATATACTGTATATATATATATATATATTATATTATGCAGACAAAAACTTATGTTAGATGCGATTAATCGTGATTAATCGATTGGACAGTTAATCAATTTGACAGTTATTTAACAATATTACTGTTTTATTGTACTTTTTATTAACAAGAGTTATTTAAAAAAAATATTAAATGGTATATGTTAAACAACATTTTTATATTCTTTTTTAATATAAATGAAGATTTAATGGACTCTTCAATATTTGTCATAAATGCTTCCCAAAAATCCTCCCAAGATTTCTGTAAATTCAGAGAGATTCTTCTATCTCTGAAAAGCTGCGGTGTGATAATAACAGTTATTAAAAAGAGTTAAATAAATCAGAACCTAATGAAATGGAGAATTCCACTGCTAACTATCATGTATCTAATATTTTCAGCAAACACAAATGCAGCCATCTCTTTGAAGATATTTGTTAAAATATCACCCTGCAGCAAGTAAGGGCAAAGGATCGTTTGTTTTGTTTTTGTGCACTTTGACAAGCTGTGCTCTCTTATCATGGACCAGATCAGAAGCAATATAAACACAGCGCTGAGATAATGTGCGAGCATCATGTTTACTTTACGGCAATTGTACGGCATCTAAAACATCAGAGGATAAATCGGCCCTATTAGAATAATAGTGTGAAGGACAAAGGAGTGGATGAGAAGCAATGGTGGAGGAGAGAGAGAGAGAGATAGATAGAAAGTAGTAACCATAGCCTCCACGCATTGCAGATTTACTGATCTGTCTGCACTTTATGTGGACGAAATGGAAAAGAGAATGGTAGCATGTTTACAGCGCTATAAAGTTTTCTTTAAATTCCCAAGGACTCGACCACCCTGAAACTGCGTCGGAGCCACCATAAAGCTCAGTGTAATGCCATCCTTTAAATCTGATGAAACATTTATTGATCTTCTTAGATCTTATTTTATTTTCTTCCCTTACTTTTACCTCTAGCCGAGATACAGGAGCCCTGGCGAAAGACAAGATGTGCATCCAAAGACTTAAAAACAAGAAATGTTAAAGGGACAGTTACACACACAAATTAAAATTCTGTCATCATTTACTCACAAAAGGAGAATTATTTTGAAGATGTCCTAGCTGTTCTTTTTACTATGAGAGTGAATGGAGACTAGGCCCATTAAGGTCCAAAATGACTTTTGGCATTCGAATGGGCCCCTTGAGACCTGAGTTTGATGTTCCTATAGGCTGATATGTTGGCAGCGATGGTGACAGTGAGTTATGACCGCTCAAATATCCAAGTACATTCTGACTCAATAAAATTGCTAAGTCCAAAATCCCATATTTGGTATGACTTCCACCCTCTCTGAGGCTCACGGCTAAGCCAGGGAGAGTGCGTCTCTCCTGCCTTGGCAGAGTGGGTCAGCCCCCTTGGATGAATTTAACTTTTCTGCTTATATCTTGGGAACATCTCTGCGAAAATACTTGAAACTCGTGTCGATTATAGGCCTCCACGGGCCAGTCTGAACACGACCGGCACTATTTAAAGGCGTAAATTTGGAGGGCTCAACCGCTTGGGGGGGTTATCTACTCGCTACCGGGGGTGTTCGAATGAGCCCCTCGAGTCCTTTATTCTTCCCGAGTTTGACGTTCCTTTAGGCGGCTGCATCACAGAGTTATGACCCCTCAAATATCTAAGTGAAAAAAAACATATCACCATAAAAGCATGCATAAAATTGGTCCTTATGCCCTGTGTACTATATACGTATGCTTTGTCTGTGGAACAGACTAAAATTTAAGTTGTTTTTCACTGAACGTTTCTTTTGAACCAAATATTTGAACCTCACTGGTAATTGAAATTATATGTCTGAATCTGTAAATGGAAATTAATTAAGACATTTATTCTAATTAGAATGCAAAGTGAGATTAATGTTCCTTATAATCTCTGTGTCATCTTCCCACTCTTCCTCAGCAAACAGTCATGATATCATAACCTTGTACATTTTAGCAGAAACTTCACTTGGCCAGTTCACATTTACATTACATTTACAATTATGAAGTTAGCAGATGCTTTTATCCAAAGAGACTTACAAATGTACACATCATTTACTTTAAACTGCAGTATACAATTTGCAATGATAATGCGCACTACTTCCACTGATCTACGATATATTTCAGTGATCATATTCTTAGTTTTGTGCATCATCAGTGACTAAAACAAATAAATGATGACATCAAATTAATAACACACACAGTACATTAAAGCATCAAATTTGATGAAAATATGTTATATATTTTTTAATATTCAAAACATGAGGGAAAAAACACCATATCGATGGCAAAAAGGCAAACTTTAGCTAAAGATTTTATATTACTATGCGAGAAAAAAATATTACAGTGACTCTCGTTTTCATGTGCTTATGGCCTAAATTATGTCTGCACAGTTTGACATATTTCATTGCGTTATCACAAATAAAACATTTGACTCCAAGCACAACTATGCAATATGCTTACAAAATGTTTAAGTATATTTTTAAAAAATAATATTTTAATAAAGGGTGAAGATGTCAATCTTCCCATGCCGGACAACACCTTTGGCCACTTTCTAGACATTGTGACATTGCCCATATGAGCTCCTAGTACAGGCAGTAAGATGTTCTTGTTTTCATTGAAGCAGAAGATGCTCTTTGGATCATTGCTTAAATCATGCTAGAGAACGTCATTGCAGGTTTTATTTAAAATTGTGGAGTTAATGCATCTGGAGTGCTGCTGTCATTAGAGCAAATGGGGGCAAACACTAAGAAACTGCAAAAGAAAACACATAACAGTAGCAGATTTTTGGACCCCAGTATTTAGACCAGAATCTGCATTTGTGTCAGCTCTGAAGCTCAAAAGACATTTTAATTTAGTGCACACTGCTTTTACAAACCTGAGGCAATGTAGTGGAATTTAAAATTGGCCGAATTATAGCAAATAACTTTTGCAGCATTAGTCCTTCCTACAATGGTCCTCCTAACTCCAAATCATGCCTGACTAACACATTAATTCTATAGTTTCTTTTGAACAAACCTGAAACATCAAGTACATTCAATAGAAATCAAATCCATCCTCAGGGCATAGATTCATAAGAGGGAATTTAAAAAAATTAAAAATGATGTTTTTGTCCTCAAAATGATGAATGACAACATTGATTATGTGAGTTGTATTGGGTTTCATTTCAATTATAAAGCCAAGGATTGTTAATCAATATTAATTAGGGTGATAACTAATGTAGTGGAGCTTTTAGTGTTATCATATGCTCACTCTGAAGTATTAGGATTTGCATGTTTGCTTCTTGGTTCATTATAAACCCATCAGTCCTTTGGTAATCATAATAATAAGTGAGTTTAGCTGTTTCATAATCTCTCTGTGACAAGCTTGTTTTGTTACTATGTTTAAAGAGACGTTGAAACTGTCACAATTTCAATATAAATAAAGTTGAGGGATGAATTAACTAAACACTTTACATTTTCTGTTAATAAGGCAGCAGTTATTCAGCAAATGACGATTCAATTATGGAGAAAGTCACATCTAGACATAGTGTAGTCAAAGGCACTTTTAACATCTGAAATCACCATGATTTTCCCACGTAATATTCCTGGGTCAAAATACTTATTGATCCTGGAACAACATTTCTGTCTGAAGATTTTGTCATAATCCCTACCCCTAATCCTAACCCTACCCATAACTTTTCTCTAAAAATCAGAGGGGAAAAAAGATGAATAACACTGATGTAGAAGCACCTAACCCGGGTTGTAAGCCTAAACTTGACATGAACTGTACACTTGTCCCTCAAATCTGATTGGTTGATTAGAATCTTGTTCCAGGATCAACAAAGATGGTGATCCAGTAACATGTTATACTTGATGAAATCATGTTCACCTTGGGTCGCAGTGGTGAAGTGATGATACCCCCTTGTAAAGTAAGCCAGTTTGTGCCAAAGCATGTGCAATTCTGCAATTCATTCCTCTCTAAGTGGAAAAAATGACCACATGACTATTGGAAAAAACACCAAAAAAAAAAAAAAAACATTTTGACAGTAACATCTCACACAAACTATAATGACATTAATTTATATTAATATTCAACAAGCATTTTATACTTTCTACTTTTGATCTATAAGGTAGGCCGTGTGAATCCTGCTCTTTCTGAGTTCTGCACGATCTTCATTAGTTTATTCTTTGTTGTCTGACTGACTTTGTATCACCCCCATTTCAGCTGTGTTCATTATGCAAACAGAAGGGCTATTCCGAATGAACTAAGTACCGTGTTTCAAAAGGGTTGATTAGAACATTAATTGTTCATATGGTGCTTTCACTTTTAAAAAGCCTAATTTTTTTGTTGTTAATTATGTGCACTTGTATAACAGACTGTTTTAATAAACCGGGCCTCTAGATTGGAAATAAGGTCGGTGTTGCAGGGTAATTAGAGAGAGAGAGAAAATCTGTCTGCTCATTTGTATGGAAATGATCACCCTTCACCCAACAGGAACATATACGACAAATGATCTGATGGGACTTTGCCTAATAAGAGGGTGGAATGTGATTAAAGTTTACACATAATCTCCACATATCATGAATCCAATGAGGCTTCAAATTCGTACATGCAAGGACGCTCAGACTTTGTCTCCGCTCATTGTGGATGTCCACAGTTCGGTCCAGAATTTTAAACACTTAACCTTTTGTCTCCATAATAGGATTATGTGTTCTGAATTTTTGTCCAGCGCTCCAAAAATAGTGCCTATTATATTTTATTCTATTGATTTAAGCCTTATTTTCAAATAAGGCTTTAGCAGCCAAGTCAAGAGAATGTCGCTTGATTTTCATTCCCAAGGTTCAGTGAGCTAAGCGCTCAAGAGAAGTTTCAGGGAACTGCCAAAGTGCTCCGTCTTCACATGGAGCACCTGTGCTTAGTAGTAGCATTTTATTGAACAGTCAAGAGCAAAACTGACATGTACAAAAGTGCAGGAAGGTCAAATCTGCAGGTTGAATCATGAGAAACTTCTAGTGAAAACGCAAGCAGCTGGTACACATGCTCTCTCTCTCTCTCTCTCTCTCTCTCTCTCTCTCTCTCTCTCTCTCTCTCTCTCTCTCTCTCTCTCTCTCTCTCTCTCTCTCTCTCTCTCTCTCTCTCTCTCTCTCTCTCTCACACACACACACACACAACCTCAGAGTGGATAAACTGAGGAGAACTCTTGGTATTTCCGAGCACAATCCTGGCGTGTTGTCGTAATGGAATATGACAAGAGATTTATTCCCAGCACTAATTATTTGTTTGGAGGTAATTTGTTATGATGAGAATGCAGAGACACTGTCTTTGTTTTGTAATTGAATAACACACGAATAATGAATTGGTCAGATCCTCTGCAGCAGCTGTTTTGGTCTTTGTAATGTAACTCATCTAGATGAAACAACTTTACTCATTTAGAGCGACACAAACACACATGCACGCACACACACACAGAGAGAGAGAGAGCAAGAGAGAGAGAAAGCTACATGTTTATTTTAACACTGCAGTATTTTCAATAATGTCAAAAGGCAACTAGGTTGTTTCTTGGTTTGTCGTCTTTTCACATAAAACGTTATTTGACTTAGAAATAGTTGTTTTTCATTACAACTATTTGTATATTAGAACAAATCAAATGATGATGGTGAATACAGAGTACAGAGGTGCTCATACATAGTTGTTGAAAATCATATGTGTCTTTATGTTGCAGTTGCCTGATGCTATGATTTCAAAACACATTTTTAAACAATGGATTTTAAAGCTCTATATTTAATTAATGACTCTGTTTAATTAAGTCAAGATTGAGTGTATGGGAATTGATTTCCCTTGTGTTATAAAAAGATAAAGTGATTTATTTTGTGTTTAGTGCGTGGGAAAATATTTCAATTAGCGTTGCTGAATGTTAGATTGTAATGACATACCTTTTTTTATGTGTCAAGTGTTTTATTTATCTAATATAAATAAAATATAGTGGGGTTCAAAAGTGTGAGACCACATTGAAAATCTGGATTTTTTATTTTACATAACCGTACGTTCACACCGCCGCCGGCGAGAGCGGCAAAATTCGCTCTCGCCGCCCTGTCAGCGACGCCGTGGAAAGATTCGTGGACGCTCTGATGCTCTGACGTAGATCGAATGCTTGGTCTTTTTTAAAACTTTATTTAAAGGGGCCGCGAAGCAAACAAGCATGTCGATCGTTATGTTTGCAGAAAATGTATCGATGGAAAGAACTTAATTATAGTGACATGTTTGCTAACGAAATAAACAAATTAAAAGCCATTTGTTTGGTGTGGCTTTTGTGTTCATGGTTAAATGCTATTCTAATTTGCATTCCCGCTGAAAAACAAGCGTTCTAGCACGAATATCTTGCCTATAAATAGTGTTGCGCGCCTTCTTATGAAATTCAAATGATCAACCTCTCCTCTATTTTGCTTGGGAACTAATGTGGTCGGAACCTTTGTTACTTGACTGCGTTCTCTGGAATCCTCTCAAACGGAGCACATCTACATTCCGATTGGTTGCCGCCGGCTGCCGCCGAACCGCGTCATAGCTCATTTCCCTAAAGTTGAGCTGATTTCAACTTCTTCTCGCCGCTCCTCGCCGCTCTCACCGTCCAAGACGCGCCGCGCCGCCCTCGCCGGAGCTCGCCGCCGGCTCTCATTGAAAATGAATGACTTCCGGCCACTTTGACGCTCTCGCCGCCGGCGGTGTGAACGCACAGTAAATCAATGCTATTATTCAGACACGATAATCAAAAGTGACAGTAACACTTTAACACTTTTTACAATTTTAAAATAAATGCTGTTCTTGTTCATTAAAGAATCCTGAAAAAAAATGTCATGGTTTCCAAAAAAAAAAATTTGAAGCATCACAATTGTTTTCAACATTGATAATAATAAGCAAAGTTTCTTAAATCAGCATATTAGAACGATTATTTCATAAACATGATAAAAAATCTTACCGCCATTAAACCTTTGACAGAGAAAGAAAGTGTGTGTGTGTGAGAGAGAGTTATATATGTGATTGTTTGTGTGTGTGTGTGTGTTTAATTCCAGAACCTTTAAATGACTAATTTCTGTTGGGTTGGCAAAGCCTGTATATCTCGTTTCTGTAAGGAGGCTGTGGGTATTCAAAGAAATTATAGCATCTTATCTCTAGACTACATTAGGTGCTTTATGGTAATGGTTTATAGTATTAGTCTTCAGCGAGCCTGCATGCGTGTGCCGGCTGAATTGATGTAAAGCTCTATTAAAATAGATGGCAATATTTTTCAGGGGTGCGAGGGTCACTCTGTCTCGCAGGACAGGCTCGGTTATTCCCAGCGGATGTTGACTTATGCCTGGCTGGATGGTAATTAGGCCAGGTAATAGCCTGCTTTGATGAGGACCGTGTGTGGGAGTCACAAGAGAAAGAGCTTATAATTGAGTGGTCAGCCAGGGACTACCATCAGCTAACAGCAATGAAGTGCACTGATCAACAAAAAACGTGCTGTCGCATTCAACAGTGGATAGACAACACACACACACACACACGCACGCACACACACACACACACACACACACACACACACACACACACACACACACACACACACACACACACACACACACACACACACACACGCACGCACACACACACACACACACACACACACACACACACACACACACACACACACACACACACACACACACACACACACACACACACACAGCCAGGCTGTAAACATTTATCACTGTTGGTACACACATCCACCTGGGTTACATTGATCAGAACATAAGTTCTGATTTCTACCTGCAAACAAACTAACGTGAGTGTGGCACATTTTCCACAATGCTAGTTTTCCAGGTGTAAAGTTTATAAATACTTTTTTATAGTATACACTAAAAACATATTATATGACTGTATTGACAGCATGACAACATGACAGCATGTAAAACAAATATTCTCAGCTTTACAAACATAAAATCGCAATAAAATGTGTGCTAAAATCCCACTCTATGTATAGCTATTACTAATGTGATCACATTGGGTTTTCAGTCTGATCCAATAGAATGACGGACATTTGAAGAGACAACCACAAATGGAAGATGATCAAAAAACCAGCCCTTCTAGTTATGCCTGAAAGAAACATCCCTGCCTTGTAAGTATACTGATTGGAGACGGATTGTAATTCTAGTCATATACGGTGAACAGACTCTAATAAGTAGTATCTCTGTCAACGTCTGACTTTTAATTGCTTAATGAGAGCCAAGGATCACGATAACTGAACTCTCATTTCGTGCCTGCTGGAAAGTGTTTGCTAATACTGGCACTGTCTTCGTTAGTCTTGGCTCAGAAGCTAAAAGGGGCCAACTTCTGACCTCTTAAGAATTGGACGTTATCAGACACAAATTGATGTTTGGTTCTACATCTGTCTCCAGCTCAGCTTTAGTTCTTTGATCATTTTTCAAAGCAACACACTGCAAAAAGCCTTTATATCTCCGTTTACAGAGAGGGATGTTTTCAGAGATGAGCCCTATTCATGTTGTCTTGTTAAGTACCCTAATGAATACACCACTAGCGAGTGTCTATATGTGAGGTCATCTCAGTTCAGTTATTGTAGCACCAAAAAAAAAAAGAAAAAAAGAAGCAAAGATCAAATTTTATCAGCAATTATTTACTTTTTATTTACTCATGTCGTTCAAAAACTTTCACTTTCTTTCTGATGTGGAACACAAAATAAGATATTTATTAGAAACATGTTGTCCATTCAATGTCAATGGGGACCAAACCAAAACTGGACCCCACATACACTGGACTTTCAGTGTATGGACAAATAAAAGAAGTAGGAAAGTCATACAGGTTTGAAACTGTATGAGGGTGAGTAAATGATGACAGAATTTTAATTTTGGGGTGAACAGTCCTTTAAAACCTGACCACAGACAAATTGTCTGGGTTTAAACTCCCTACAACAATGAATCTACTTTACACTGTAAAAACAAATATTTTTCTACTTCTTCTACTAAAAAAAAAATCAACTTGGATGTTTAAGTCATTTCAACTTAAATTGCATTAAACGGACTTAAAAATGAGTTAAATCTTGTATAACATAAAAAAGTAGAAAATTGCTTAACTTATTTTTGATGAGTTAAAGCAATGTAAAAACATTTGTTGTAACTTAACCTCCCAAAATGCAGTTCTTAATTTTCTTTCATGAATTTTGCTGGTTTTATAATTTGCCCTATTGTACAGTCCTCACAATTAAATTCACATTCAGCCAAAAGAATCTCAGTCTCTGGGAAGCGAGTGATGCGTTTCATTGTTTAAATATTCTTAGTAAATGATTTCTTCGAGTTAATGTCCATGACAGTCAATGGCTCTGGTTTGGAAGGAAAAAGGAAAGGGAACAACTGTCACTTGTTTTGTCCCAGTTAATAACTAATACGTTAGAAATGTTAAACTATTGTTAATCTTTTTTAAATGCCACAAGAACAGTGAAATACTGTGATGATATAAATATAGGAAATTAGCTTTTTTTTCTCATTAAAAAAAAAGTGCAATAAACTGATACACACAGTAGTACACAGATTTGAATAACCTGATTTCTCTTTCATCTTTGTTGATCCTGGAACAACATTCCAATCAATCAATACGATTTTAAGGAACAAGTTTACAGTTTATGTCAAAAGTAGGCTTACAACTCAGTGTTAATGTAGGTGCTTCTACATATTCATCTTTTCTCTCTGATTTTAGGGATAAGTTATGGGTAGGTTTGGGATATGGTTAGGATTAGAGTTTTGGACTGGAATGTTGTTCCAGATTCAACAAAATATGTTGACCCAGGAAAGCGTGTAACGTTGCAAAATCCAGGCGTGCCATTTATTGTTAATTTATTAAATAACTGCTAAAATAACATTTCAGATATTTCAAAGGTTTAATGACAACGGTTAAGCACAAGAATAATGACATCAAATGCATATACATCAACATCCATAGCAACATCAGTGCTCATCCTGTCAATAATTTCCTGTCCAGTTTTACCTTTTCGAAAAAGATCACACATGAAATGCTCTTCGCAATCATACAAACTCGCACAGTAACTAGAATGGTCGTGACCAATGAGAAAAAGAGGCTGACTGCCAAATAAGAGATTTAAAGTCCAGCAAAAGCAGGAAGCTTCAGAAGTATGCCTTGCTATAGTCAGAAAGTAATTCCATTTCATGAATAAGCGCTTGACTGCATACAGTGACAGCCTAGTCTTCAGCCTGTCTCTCTTGGCATCTCTGCCCGCGCCAAACACTGACAGAATGTCATTTTAATGTTTGCAAATTCCAGGGTGAGAGCGGTGCATTCTTCTCTTCCCTTTTTCAACTTGCGCCACACCGAAGGATGTTCAAAATAAACGTAAATAGGAAAAGGGGAATTGATTGACATGCTCCATCTCATCTAATTGATTGCGTACAACATAAAAGCATTGTGAGTTGGAGTGAGGGCCCGTATTTTGATACAAATGAAAATGAAGGCGCTGAAATGGTACATATACTCTTATGCTACGTTCACACCGGACGCGAATAGCGCGTCAAATTCGCGTCTACCGCGTCTAGTTTGACGCTTGACCACTTTGTGTTAATTCGCGTGTCAATGGCGAAATTGACGCGCGTAAAAACAAAAGTTTGAAGCGAAATTTACGCGCGTCAGAGGCGAAAGTTTCGAAACCCGTCGGCGGCCATCTTTTTAGATGTTTATCGAGCATTAGCATTAGCATTATTCGAGAGAGTCACCGCTCGTATATGCTCTGGAGAGCAGAAACAGCTGCGTAGGGGACATCGTCGCTGTACTCGGGTCCACCAGACCCTCCGGAGGGTTTCAGGAGTTTCATCATTTGTTCCAGGAGCTAGGTTTGGTGGAACTAACGGTGAGGACGCTGACGAGGACACCGTAGGCCGTGTAAAGCCTCGGCCTCGAGTGGTCGCTGCCTGACGAGCCCGCGCTCTACAGCCCGGCGCGAGGTTCACCCTCGCCCGCACATTTATTTAATAATAAATGGAGCCAGCCTCCAAAAGTGAAACCTGTCCTGTGATTTTTTTATTTATTATACACTATGTGTTTGTTGTTTTTACATTAAAATAATAATGTTTCATATAATCCAAAATAGATATGGAATAAATAGCATTCAATACAAAATGAGTACTATCTCTCATATATTAAAATCGAGTTTTTATGTGAAAGATTTGCTTTGTTGTGCATTAGAACCACACCAGACATTTTAGTAATATTACAAAATAATTTATTAAAATAACAAACTTTCACTTCACCACGTGACAGCAGCAAGCAGGCTCCTGATTGGTTAACGCGGCGCGAATTGACGCAGAAGTTCAAATTTTTCAACTCGGGCGGCAGACGCGAATTCGCGTCAAACGCATGAATGCACAAATAGCACTAACTAAATCATTCGCGCGTAACGCGCTTCCGTGCCAGACGCTTCAATTCGCGCCATTCGCGCGAACTTGACGCGCGAATGAGGCGTATTCGCGTCTACCGCGCCACGCTCTACGCCTCATTCGCGCCGCAGGAATTTTTTACGCGCGTAACGCGTCTTTGCATTGACTTAACATTGAAATCACTCGCGCCTGACGCGCTATTCGCGTCCGGTGTGAACGTAGCATTAAAGGGGTGGTATAATGCCCTTTTCACAAGATGTAAAATAAATCTCTGATGTCCCCAGAGTGTGTATGTGAAGTTTTAGCTCAAAATACCCCACCGATATTTTTATATAGCATATTAAAGTTTTGAGGGTTAGCAAAAACGCACCGTTTTGTGTCTGGCCCTTTAAATGCAAATGAGCTGCAGCTCCCGGCACAGTGGGCGGAGCTTCAAGAGTGTGTGTGTTAGCAGCTCCGATTACCTCATGCAGACACACGCTAAAATGTCAGAAACTGTTCTGCCTTTTATGTTTAAACCGGAGTCAGACAAAGATGGAGAGACTAAGAAGAAGTGACAACATGTAGAATGCAACAGGACATCTCTGAATGGTCAGTTGATGAATTTATGTTGCTGATGTGGAGTTAACTATCTTCAATTAGCATATTCTGTCAGGATAATCTATAAATCGCTTGTATAGGAACTGTTGTGAGATGCACACGAGTGACTACAACAGCTCTTCCTCTCCTCAACATGGACTGTGTTCCCGGGGGCGGGGTTTATGTAAATTATAGGGTTAGCGATGTCTTAGAGGAAGCTCGTGTAGTTCCTACCAGCCGTTTGTTGTAGTCCTTAAAAAACGATTTCTTTAAAAGCAAATATCTCCCTTTGCTTTGAACTTTGAGCGTTGTAACTTTGCAGATGTTGTTTATGCTCAAACAGCAACATTACACACTAACTAAAGTTAGAAAAGTGAAATCATAATCAACCACCCCTTTAAGAAAAATCTAAAGCATGGTGGTCAAGATGGTTTTCCTAGATTAGCCAGACCTAAACAGATAGTTCCCCCCCCCCCCCCCCCCATTATAAAAGAATTATAATATTTCATCACCACTTAGGATCTCCATAATATAATGTAACTTGAATTAATTTAGCTAAAAACATTATAGTATTTGATCCAAAACGTTAATGAATAGTTTCTACTGTATTTCTGTCTGATTCTTTTAAAACTGTCACAAGTGATTCTGACAAATTTGACAAAAATGCTAACTAAAGAGCATCATCTTGGTGACAAGAATGTGCAACAACAATGCAGAATACATCACAGAAAATCAGGCAAAAAGAAATGGATATATAAATCAACAAAAATATTTTCCTTGATAAAGCGGCACTGACCTAAAAGCTGTAAACTTAAACCATATAAAATCAGTTATCCTCCGTTATCAAGGATCTTTTGGAAGGTCTGCTATGAAATGGCATGGATCTTATGGAGAAGACATGCTGTTATTGCCTCTAACATTTTAACCACTTAAATAATATGCGGTTACACTCTGATGTTGCCTGCACTGTTGTGATTGTGCACAGATGTGTGTAACACTTATTAGAGCTAGTTTTTTCAACATATGTGATTTATTTTCTCACATCCAACTCATTGGGGTTTTCTTAATTTCAAGAACAAAAGTCTTTATTTCTACTTGCTGAACTAGACTCAGCCTAGAAAGTCATTGTAGATTATTAAACACTGTTCTTTAGGTGTGAGACAAGTGGCTAGGGTCAGCAGATGAGAGGCCAAACGATCAAAACAGACGTGCTAATCCAAGGGCCGAAAGAAGCATATGCCTATAGTGGGACGTGGGTGCAATCTTCTTTCAGTCTAACTGGGCCTGACAGTTTTCTTTTTCAGAACAAGCACAGAGAGATGCATTATGCATGAGAGGCCTGTATACTGCCTGCCCTCCACTTTACTGACCGGCCCCTTTAGAATTGGGAACTAAAACAGCTTCACCTGACAACAAACATGCCTCACCAAGTATTATCTTGCCCAAGTTGACATTTGTCTGAAGATTTGTGTTAGGGGTTGTGTAGTTTAAATCAACTTCTTCATAATGCTATAAAACATGAAGGAGGTTGTGTCAAGTTAAAGTTGTGCGGTTGCTGTGCCATGATTCACTCTGTTGTAAAGACCAGTTTAACTTAACCCTGGCTGGCACCATTTCAGCAAAGAAACATGTCAGATTTCTTCCTTCCTTCCTCATCCATCCATCCATCCATCCATCCATCCAATCCGAGATGAACGCCATCACAAAGAAAATTTAAATAGTAAACATAAATATTTTTACTGGCCATGAAACTGTTTTTGAAAATAATGACACCAAAAGTTTTGATACCAGTGAAAATTCACAATTCTCTATTCCAATTTCGATACCACAGCTAAAATTACTAGCCTTACTGATATCAATTTTACACATAAAGCTTTCCACACAGTAACGAAATGAGCTCCCTTTGTGTCTTCTTGTCAAACCTTAAACTTTCGTGACGATGCAGCGCTGGCCCGTCCACTGTCCCGAGCGCCGTTCACATTTGTTCACGTTCATGCATTGTTAAAATTGATACAAATCTTACCGGGCCAAATGGCGACTGACACATTTTCATGTACTCGCCAAAGCCTATAATTACTCACAAATACAATCAGGATTCTATTCATACTTTACACAGGGGGTATACAGACAACAAAAGGTAGGTTACTCCATTTCATAAAAATAAATAAATAAAAAGACTGAAGTGACAGATTGCATTTAATTTTGACAGAGATATTTCAGTGTGATGCCAAAGATGTCATCCCATGTTAACATAATGATACACTATGAACTCTCGATTGGTAGTTGTCCAACATGCATAATACTTGATTTTCTGCTGACATCCTCAAGATGTAATTATGAAAACACCTCTTCCCTGAAATACCTATTTTCAGAGTTATCAAATAATATGTTTGCCGTTTCTTTAACTGTCTATGAAAAGCTTCTTAGGTATGCCTCTTTCAGTTGGCCATGTACGATTTTGGGTAATTGGCAGAATGCATTTGTCCTCCACATGGTACATATAGATAGTGCCCAAACTATGTGGACGTTTGATGTGGCTTTGTATTTTCATGGTTTTCATATTTAATGGTGATTCAATGAAAGCAGGCATCTTTTATGAGCAAGAACATCAAGTCTATCCTGAAGCGTGTTTTTCCATTCCACTGCACTACTTTTTAAAAATTGTTTTTCAATGTAAACACTTGCTAGTTGGATGTTTTTCGTATCTTTTGCAGCATCTCGCGCATGACAGTGCCTTCTAAAATCGAGGCGCTCAAGTTAAAAAGTTCATCTTTTAAGACCTTGCACTTTTTTCATTTCACTGACCTGCGTCTTGCATTTTTAACAGCAAAAACGTGTTCTGTGTGAACCGGTCCAGACATGCAGAAGAGCAAAATCAATCAGTGTCAAACCTAAAATAGAAATGACCAACATGCACTCCAAATCAATCTGTACATCATAAAATCTTGCCCATATATTCATGCTTATGGATTGTGATTCCTGACATTTTGCTGCTCTTTAAAGCAGCAGTGAGTGAGCAGGCTGGTCAGAGAGAAGTTATGAAGTGGTGGAAGACATTTATCCATATGTCAGTGATAAGAGGCAACCTGTCAAACCCTTGATGCTAAACTGCACCACCCAATGCGTAAACACTCTCTCTGACTGCACGCGGACAGTTCTTTTGTGCGATCAATGCCAGCTAGAGGCATTTTAGAAATCATCGATAACAAACACACCTCCGTTCTCTTTCTTATTCCATCCTGTATCTGTCAAGAACAAATTTGCCCATTGCCTAAGCAGTGGAGACAGTGTTGCATTATTGACCACGCTGTCTGCATTTATGTGTGTGTAAGTGACTGCCATCATGATGGAAGTTTTAATGGAAGTGCAGGGCAGTGACAAATGTTTTCCATTGACATGTTTACTAAATGTCCTTTTATGCAGCTGTAACTATTAAATGCACACTTTGGAAAGATACATGTGACCGTTTGAGATTGCGTAATCGTGTTTATGGATTCATTGGGATTCTGCTTGGTTATACAGTATTAGTCTGGGAGACCAGCTTGGAGACCAACTTAAATCATATTAGACTTTTTTTTAGGTTAGGGAAAAATGTGTCCCCCCCCCCCCCCCCCACCACCACCATTGTTCCTGCCAAACTTAAAAAATTGCCCGTGGCAGATTATTTTCTAATATTTGTGCTTCCTCCAATGACTTGTTTTGCAAAATGTATTCAAGTCTCGGTAGCTATTGTGATCGCAAACACAGCAATATGTTGCAGAAGCTCGGCCCATTAGAAGGACTTTAATTCTCACTACAGAGGGCTTCCTGATTCATGAGGCCTAGAGGAGCAATAACTCAGAGATTTATCCCCTGCTAACAGAGTTGCAAATGGGACAGCCAAGAGAAGCTGATGATGTACTGCTGCTGCCAGTTAGCCAACATTTTACCACCTAAACAAAGATGGATTTAGGAAGAATTGCATGTTAGCATTTATTTTTCTACTAGCTTGACCCAAGGGATTTTTGTACATGAGGGACAAAATTAGTCTCCTTAAAGAGAAGACAAAGACATGGTTTGTTGAATATCTCTGGTGACCAAACATTCAATATTACAAAATTATTTATTTATCTGTTCAAAAGTTTGGGGTCAGTAAGATTTAAAGCTGCAGTCCGTAGCTTTTTTTGGATTAAAAATGATCCAAAATACATATTTGAGAAAATACATAACCAGCCAGTGTTCAACGCTATCTGCTTGCCGTAGCTCGATTCAAAACGGTAAGCTTGTAATAATGTTTTTTATTACAGTGGTACTGGTGGATTTCCGCGGGAGTTTCGAGCATGTCTTTGCGTCATTACGTCACATCTGTACACATAAAGAAGAGTCTCGGCTAGTAGGCTATATTGCGTGTGAGGATGCTGGAGGTGGAGATTTATAGCCTTTTCTCACAGCACTTGATATAATTAAACTTATCAATTTGATGGCACATCTAGAAAGGTTCAAACGACAATCACCAGTGACAACTGGAGATTCACGCGCTGTAAAATGCAAAAGACTTCGTTCGGACTTCGGAGTGGCTAACTTACAGAAAAAAAGAGACTGCAACCGGACCCATGCGAAAACAAAGATACATATCGGAAGGACATTGTAGTCACGCAATGCTGACGTTGTTAACATTAACAAGTTGAGAACAAAGTATAATTTGCACGGTTTTGCGTAGGGATGTCCCGATCAGGTTTTTTTGCCCTCGAGTCCGAGTCCGAGTCATTTGATTTTGAGTATCTGCCGATACCGAGTCCCGATCCGATACTTATATAATACATAAAAAAAGAATAAAGAAGAGAGAAAAAACAGATCCAGGATGTTCCTTATTTTTTATTTAATTCACCTTATTTTAACATTCAACAACTCTGTTAACAAACAGAGCACTTCTGTGAGGTAGCTTGAACAATCAAGTAATAAATAACATAAAATCTTCACTTTTGGACTTTAGTGCAACAGTAAATATAGAAAAAGTCTAATATAAAAACAAATAGCACCTCAAATACCCGGCAGGCATGTAAACAAAAAATAAAAATGTTTTAAAAGTGTATAAAAAAATAATGAGAATATATATATACATTAGGGGTGTAACAGTTCACAAAATTTGCGATGCGGTTCGATACGATACAGCATAAAGAAAGAAATGGCAGAGAAATGAGCTTTCCTACATCTTGAAACTTTCAGGTTTATAAATGGGGGTAATCTTTGAAGGACGAACAAATAATGTTTTGGTAATCACATTAAAAATAACATTTCAATATACACTTCCGTTCAAAAGTTTGGGGTCAGTGAGAATTTTATTTTTTATTTTTTGGAGGAAAGAAATCAATACTTAATTTGATCGAAAGTGACAGTAAAGACATTTATAATGTTACAAAAGATTCTATTTCAAACAAATGCTGTTCTTTTGAACTTCCTATTCATCAAAGAATCCAAAAAAAAAAAAAACTGTACAACTGACAGACCAACAACTGTTTCAACATTGATAATAATAATAAATGTTTCTTGAGCATCAAATCCTCATATTATACTGATTTGTGAAGGATCATTTGACACTGAAGACACTGACACTGGTGATGCTGAAAATTCAGCTTTGATCACAGGAATAAATTACACTTTACTATATATTCACACAGAAAACAGCTGATTTACACTGGAATAATATTTAATACTATAACTGATTTTTGTTGTATTTTTAATCAAATAAGCGCAGCCATGGTTAGCAGAAGAGAATTCTTTTAAAAGTATTTAAAATCGTACCGACCCCAAACTTTTGAACGGTAGTGTATATTTATATAATATTTGAGTTTTGAAGTGCAACATTAAATCCATGTTCATTCACGGCACAATGTTTCTCCTGGTTTCCACGTCAGCGCTGTTTGATCTAATAGAGATCTACGGTTAATAACGGAGAAATTTGAATGCTTCTCACTAGATCTCGCAGCGATGTTATTACTTCAGTGGCGAATTCAAATGTTTTCTTCACTGGATCTCTTAGCACAGTGTCGCTTGATCTCGCGCTACACAGATGTTGCTGGTCCGAACTGATAAAGGGTCCGTTAAGCACAATATAATGAGTAGCGCAGTTTCGTTCCGCTTTCATTACATTTGCCATTTGATGTTGCACAACGTTGTGGTGATTGCGCCAGCGCGGATTTTGTCTGCAGGAAAAATGGTCCTAGGAATCGTTCGGTTTGTATGCGTACCGAACCGGAAGCCTCGTACCGAAACGGTTCAATAATTACGAATACATGTACCGTTACACAACTAATTTACATATATCCGAGTCCTGATCGGGAGGTAACGTCCGATTCCGATCGAGTCTGAAACCACGTGATCGGGCCCGATTTCCGATCGCGTGATCGGATCGGGACATCCCTAGCGTGATAAGCGATTTTTAGATTTAATCAGCGCGATTTACTGCAATGTCAGAACCAGAACAAAAGTGGATGTTTCTTACTTGTTCAGATGACATTTTCCGGTGAAAATTATGTTAGTCATACTTCCAAAAAGAATAATCTGTGATTCTGAATGCCAGTATCCACAACGGCGGGGTGACTGACAGCTGCACACTCTCCTCAAACACTGTGTTCATCCGCGCTTGTGCCGTGTCGAAGTACAACTCACGTTAAGTTGATAATTCCGCGAATGACTGCAATTGCATATTTCGAACAGAGATGGCGACAAAGAGGAAAAAATGCAGACTGCAGCTTTAATAATAATAATAATAATAATAATAATACTTTTATTTAGCATGGACACATTAAACTGATCAAAAGTGACCGTAAAGACAAGTATAATGTTACAAGAGATTTCTATTTCTTACATGCTATCCTTTTGAACTTTCTAATCATCAAAGAATCCTAAAAAAAGCAGGTTTTCCAGCATCAAAATTTAGATTCAGCATTTTAGATCATGTAACTGAAGACTGTAGTAATAATGCTGAAAAGACTGTAGTAATAATGCTGAAAAGACTGTAGTAATAATGCTGACAATTCAGCTTTGCTGTCACAGCAATAAATTACATTTTAAATTTTAATAAGCAACAATTAGGAGTTTATTGAGGCAAAAGTTGTAGTAGTTAATTAATAGAAAGAATTGGACCCTAATCTAAAGTGAGACCAAAAAAAAATGTATCAACCTGGTTGGTAAATTTTTTTGGTCTCCCCAACCTTTTGAACGGCAGTGTACCTGGTGCCCATAATGATTAATTAACATTCTGTTAGGATTATGTTCTGTTCAGTGTGTTTGTTTTGGTCATTCTAAGTTGACCTAGTTTCCTCTGTGTCAGTTTCATTCTGTTCACCTGCTGTTTGTTAATTATTAGTTCCCTCGTTTAGTCTGATATACAGTATTTTCTCTCTTTTGTTCAGTCCTTGGTCCTGTTTTGCATCGTTTATGCTAGTGGCTGTGTTATCCAATTCTCCTCCAGTTATCTCAAAAGTGTTATATTAAAGACTGTTGTTATTGTATTTCGTTGTGCGCTTCTTTCACCGCACAGACACATGTGACACATTCATATATTTAAAACCTTCTCTCTGAGTTCTTTGCACATTTTGGATTAGCATGGTGACAGAAAACAAATACTAAAGATGCATTGTTGTGCAACATCTCATATATCACTGCAATACATATTTTTTTATGTTACAGTTTTCGTAAGCATTTTTGGTAACTTTTAATTGTTACATTCATACACAGATTTAGGGTACGTTTACATGACAACAATCTGCTCAAAACTGAGAAGTTTTTACTTTGAGTTTTTCGCGTATACAGACGACTCCATTGTCAAAATGATCCCCGTTATCACGGATCACGACTAAAAACGCTGTATTCTGCTGCCAGGCCATTAGATGGCGATGAAACATTATAGACTGAACATGTAATACGCATGGGCATGACGTCATTGTTTTCACAGATTCACGTTTTTATTGTTTACACGGAGACCGTTTTCAAAAACGTCCACTTTGAAACTCGTTTCCAAAAGTCTGCGTTTTCAGCCACCCAAAATGCCATTGGCGTGTAAACGAACGGCCTAAATGCATAAAAAGTTTTACGTTTTTAGTTAAAAACGGTGTCGAGTAAACAGCCCCTTAGCTAACAAGGAACATTATAACAACATTAAGCTATATGCATGGCTATAATCCAAGCTTTACAAATATCTTACAAATTAGGGCTCTCAGACTCTCAGTGATAACGTTTCTTTCTAACTTAGCAGTAGTAAATGTTAGCTATAACTAATCTGACAAGGCCTTAATTTAGAACCGTGTGGATTCCCACTCAACTTAATGGCAGCTGCTCAGTTGAATGTATGCAATTTGAAATCTGCCATCTTTTGAATGGTCACCAATGAAGAAAGATTCTATTATCAGCCAAATTGTGTATATAACATCTACAAGCTAACCTGTCAAACTTTGACCCCTTCCTATACAGTATATCCTATACATTCCCTCAGTTAAATTGTAAGAACAAAAAAGAAGCTGAATGCTCGAATGAAAGCTAACCCTTCTCATGTACTTCACATTTATCAACGCATACGCTTCTACAGCTTCTACATTAATTCATAAACACAGCAGCCAAGCATTAACATTCTGCAGCAGCCATCACCGATGTACCAGACGAAATTGCTATGACAGAAAAAGCTATAACTATACCCCATTCAAATTGCACGTTGACTTTCTCTGCTCACAACAGAGATCATCAGACAGTGAAGATAATCACTCTGAGAGGGAAGCATAGTGGGCATGTTGCTGTCTCTGAATGAACAGTGTGCCATGAAGTTCCTGTCTCATATTGATTAGCAGGTGAATGACTGATCCAGTACAAACCTATTATTTCCATTATTTGTATGTCAGTTCTCTTGCCTTCACAAGCTATTGAAGTTTTATGAGCTTTAAGTGTGTGTGCGATAGACAGACAGCGAAATAAATGGACAGATTGGTTTTTAAATTGTACTGTTTAATCAAAGCCGGCAAATAAACAATATACGGGTTAGGGTTAGCCTAACCCTAACCTAACCCTCAACCTAAATATGAGCAGTGCAATACAACACGATATACTGAACATTTTAAATATTAATCATTTTGGAAAGAAAGCCTATGGTTTTATGGTTATGCAAATGAAAACAATAACTCTGTTCTCTCTCAACAGGTGTTCTATAACGGCAGGCTACCTGCTGCATTCAAATGTCAGTTTATGATACCAGTTTTTGGTAAACACAGACAGCAGGTTACAATCTTAAAAGAGAAATGTACACCAATTATGTCTTTCTAACAATCAAATTGCCTTATAAAGAAGGTTCATAAAAAGAATGTCACAATTACAGGTTTTTCTTTCACAGATTACATATTTGCGCTCTAGAAAAATAAATATACACATGTATTTTGAGCACAGTGTAGCAAAAGATCAACATGAGCTGATATGAGAACTAGCATACAACTGATTCTTGAGACTGGACAAAACACATAATTTTGACAAATAAAATCAACATTTGTACCTTGCAATTAATGATTTTAACACAAATGTACCATTTCATTTATTGTGCTTATATATTTTTGTCACAACCTGGATATGTTAATTGTTTAGAATATTTTACCCATTTAAGTAAGTCATATTAGTAGCAACAACAACAACAACACACACACACACACACACACACACACACACACACACACACACACACACACACACACACACCTTAAAATGATGTTAATAGAATAGAGCTGAAAAACAGTTTAAAATGCTATGTAGTATCAGTTCATTAATTAATTGAAATGAATGATAGATTCGTAGTGTTTACCCAAATTGAATTATAGGCGAGCAAAAGCACAGCCAGTTGTGTCTCAGTACTCAAGAATCAGCGATAAATGACAGAAAAGAGATTTTAACGTTGGCATAGAAGCCCACAGCAACATTTAGTCTATTTGGATTTTGTTCTTTGATTCGAGTCCACTTTGAAGAGGTAAGGAGCAATTAAATGCACATTACAGTACAAAGCTCTGATTAAAAATCATTAAAAATAGACTCTTTTAATGAACACTCACACACACTCACATTTAAGTACAGGCATACACAGAAAAAAAAAACACACAATCCGACAGAAATACAGATATAAATAAGAGGAGAGAAAGTGAGCGCAGGTGGACTACAGACTCTTGTTTTGCCGGGAAATTGGAGTGGAAACCGAGATCTCTGAAAGAATAACAAGAAAAAGGTAAAATGTCACAAAGCAGGTCGACACCATTATGAAGGACAAAAACCGGTGGATGCACTGGAAAACTGCTTCACCCCCGGCATGATATCTCTAGCCAGTTAAAACATTAACTGGTGTGGAAGCAAATTGCACATTTTATTATTAATTTGTCCTGAGGTTCGGGGATGTAAATTATGATTAGTGGTCAGACTGAAAGTTTTAATTAAGTGCAAGCCTAAGTTTGGAACAGAAGTGGTTCATTAATCATCCAACTAGGCAATCCATAAAAGGCCATAGCTCATCACTTTCATCCGAAATTATCTTTATTCAGAGTACAAACAAGAAACCTTTAAGTAAATGAGAGTTATGGAGGCATTATTCCCTGTCACTGGATGTTGGGTAGTATCACATGCTTGTTATCCAACATCAAACTTAAGCTTTCAACTTTGCTACAGTAAAAAAAAGCTACAAAAACTTTTCTTAATTCCTTAATCAGCATTGTCTTGTTTTCCAGTGAAAATATCTAAACATAAAAGCAAGATAAAGTTAAATAAAGATAAAGTATAAAAAGAGTATATATTCGGCTGGGTTTAAAAAAAAAATATATATTTTATGATTTAAGAGGAATAAAGAATTGTCACTGGGAAAAGAAACATAAACATTTATTTATTAA
Source organism: Rhinichthys klamathensis goyatoka (assembly GCF_029890125.1). NCBI lineage: Eukaryota > Metazoa > Chordata > Actinopteri > Cypriniformes > Leuciscidae > Rhinichthys > Rhinichthys klamathensis. The sequence goes on from NW_026606827.1 coordinate 131,198, forward strand.
AATAAAAACATTTACAGCTAATATTCAGCAAAACAGCACTATTGCTTGTGTGATATTTCTTAAATATGTGACTTGTCCTCATCAGCAGTTGCAGACCATCCATCTGTGCATCAGAATGTGAACGATTCTGTATGCAACTGACCAGAATGAATGAATCAGCTATTACATAACTTGTTATGAGACCAGCCAGTCACTCTTGAAAACGTTACTAAACACTTCCCACTGTCTGCACAATTACCTGTATTTACACCCTACATGTTTTAAAGTTCTTTTCATTTCACTGGCCTTACTCTGTCTTTCTTTTCCCTCAGACTCATTTCACCTTCTGTGCCTAAGGCTTCCAGGTCACATCACCAGGGTCTGAACAGTAAGTCTGATCTCAGATGACCTGTCTCTGCCCGTCTGGGTCTGCAGGGCTGATCTGAGGTCAGAGCTGACACACGAAGGACTCAGAAAAGGCCAATAACGTAAGAGTGAAGGGCACTGCAGCGTTCTGATGTGCTTCTATACCTGGTTTAAGCTCTCCACCCATGTGGGGTGGCTGGGCTTCTAATCCATGCACACACGAATAAAAACGCAGAACAAAAGAAAATCTATAAGGACTAACACAAGAAGAGATTAAGAAAACAAGAACAAGGCACAGAATAAAGGCATTTTCACAAGAAGTGGCATGAAACAAAACAATGTGAACTAAATTGCAAATGGAAATTTAAACCTTTTTTCTTTAAAAAAGTCTGCATACCTCAATGAAAGCAAAACATCAATTCTTCAATGCAACCCATTCCACATCCTAAATAAAATAAAATCTTGTTTTTAAACTTGTACACTAAATACATGTAATATGCCACTATATGGAATATATACAGTATACACACAAAAGTTTCTTTGATGCATATAGAAATCCTAAAATAACAGCATTTATTTGAAACATATTTTTGGTAACATTTTTGGTAAAATGTTTTAACTGTAAATTACAAAAATATTATAAAAATAAAAATATATATTTTTAAATGAAATTCTTGCTGACCCAAAATGTTTGAACATGAGTTAATGTGCAAACAAAGTAGTTCTTTCATGCACAAATTTGAAATGGGATTATCAGTTTGCTTTGGCCTGTTTCTCACACAAAGCTATTGTATGCGTAAAATTATGTTTTATAAATGATATGTGTTACAGTTATGTCTGTCTTGTGTCTGTATTCCTGTGTTTTCCCCCGTCATTGTGATTTGGTTTAGTCCTGTGTTAGTTTTCCCGCTCCTCGTTTGTGTTCAGTTCCTTCACCTGTGTCTAGTTAATTTGCCCCAGCTGTGTCTTGTTCCCATGATCCGTTCTCTGTGTATGTAAACCCTGTGTTCTCCCTCACTCCTTGTCTGTTCTCGTTGATGTGTAACGTGTGTTTGTGGTCCCAAAGACTTGTATCTGTTTAAGTTTGGTTTCCTTAGTAAAGATTATTGAATTTGATCTGCTGACTGCTGCCTCTCCTTCAACCTGCACCACAACCGTAACAGAAGAACCGACCTAGACAGAAAGTGACAAGATGGGTATTTTCCTCACCCCTTCCAACTCCAACGAATCTAAGCTGATCTGTTTCCAAGACGGCCGGCACATCGAGGAGTATGTTGCTGAATTCCTGGAGCTCTCCGAAGGGGTAAGCTGGGCAGAAGAGGTCCAGAAGACCGTCTTTTGGTTTGGGTTAGATGATACCCTTCATCATCAAGCTCCAGCGGCGGTAATCCCAGGATCTTTTGCCCACTACCTGGATCATGTGCTATGGTTGAGTGGCTCACCCTTCACCGTAGTTGAGGTTGATGACATCGCCACTCAACCACCAACTCCAGCCATCTCCACCACGCCAACCATCATCCCAGAGTCTAGTCCCGCCGAGATAGTCACACCAGAGTCCTTAGTTCCTCTCCTCGTCCAGGTTCCAGAGGAGATGAACCTTATAGACTTTGACTCTGAGCCAGTGTTTCTCCCCGTCACGTCTGCCGAGCCTGAGCTCCCCTGCAGCCCTGCCGAGCCTGAGCTCCCCTGCAGCCCTGCCGAGCCTGAGCTCCCCTGCAGCCCTGCCGAGCCTGAGCTCCCCTGCAGCCCTGCAGAGCCTGAGCTCCCCTGCAGCCCTGCCGAGCCTGAGCTCCCCTGCAGCCCTGCCGAGCCTGAGCTCGTCGCCTGCCCGCCAGAGCCTGAGCCCGTCGCCTGCCCGCCAGAGCCTGAGCCCGTCGCCTGCCCGCCAGAGCCTGAGCCCGTCGCCTGCCCGCCAGAGCCTGAGCCCGTCGCCTGCCCGCCAGAGCCTGAGCCCGTCGCCTGCCCGCCAGAGCCTGAGCCCGTCGCCTGCCCGCCAGAGCCTGAGCCCATCGCCTGCCCGCCAGAGCCTGAGCCCGTCGCCTGCCCGCCAGAGCCTGAGCTTCAAGCCAGCCCTACAGAGCCTTCTCTACTGGTCCCATCCAGCCCTCCCAAGCCTGACCTGATGCACGTCCCTGAGCCTGGCACTCTCCCCAAGAAAATTTTGGGGGGGGGATATAGGCCACCTGATGGTGCGTCTCCGCCATGGCCCCCTGACCAGCTTGCTCCGCCCTGGCCACCGGAAGAGGCGTCTCCGCCCAGGCCACCTGGAGGGGCGTCTCCGCCATGGCCCCCTGACCAGCTTGCTCCGCCTTGGCCACCCGAGGGGGTCTCTCCGCCCTGGCCACCGGAAGAGGCGTCTCCACCCTGGCCACCTGAAGAGGCGTCTTCACCCTGGCTATCAGCACGGCCTGCTCCGCCCTGGAGGCTTCCTGTTCCGGAAAAAGCCACGCCCTCGTCAGCCTCCAGGGCGCCCACCCTCCCGCCCCTATTTGATGTTTATACGGCGTGGGGACACGCCTTTTCGAGGAGGGGCGTAATGTTACAGTTATGTCTGTCTTGTGTCTGTATTCCTGTGTTTTCCCCCGTCATTGTGATTTGGTTTAGTCCTGTGTTAGTTTTCCCGCTCCTCGTTTGTGTTCAGTTCCTTCACCTGTGTCTAGTTAATTTGCCCCAGCTGTGTCTTGTTCCCATGATCCGTTCTCTGTGTATGTAAACCCTGTGTTCTCCCTCACTCCTTGTCTGTTCTCGTTGATGTGTAACGTGTGTTTGTGGTCCCAAAGACTTGTATCTGTTTAAGTTTGGTTTCCTTAGTAAAGATTATTGAATTTGATCTGCTGACTGCTGCCTCTCCTTCAACCTGCACCACAACCGTAACAATATGAGGGTGAGCAGATCAGTTTTGGGTGAGCTATACCTGTAAGTTGGGGTGAGGCGAGGGCATTTGTGAGATATACACGCATTGCACTATGCAGTCCAATTTCCTTTACAATACGCTTTATTTTAATTCCACATAACTGTTTGTGTTCTCATATTTGTTACTGCCACATTTGGTGATTTGATATGTTGTTTTAAAAACAGCCAGATATGTGTGACTAAGCATCTCGTATGAATTCCAGTAATATTGAGAACAACAAAATAAATGTCAACTGATGATTCTGCCAAAGAGAGGAGGAGGTTTTTAATGTGTGTGTGAATCAGGAAAAAATAACAAGGCGAGGCAGAGAGAGAAATGACAGATGAGCATTATGTGAACGTCTCACAAAAAGGTCTCAGAAACGTCCATCAGTCCTGATGTCATTGTCGCCACTGTGTGGGAATCTTGGCTGAGACGATGAGAGACAGAGGGGGAGTGAACAAGCCAGTAAGCGAGGGGAATGGTAAAGGAGTAAAGGGATGAAAGGATGGAGAACTGAGAAAGAAAGAACACCTGCTTTGAAGTGACAGAGATCAGAGAGCAACCTCCACCCAGGCTGTCTCTCTGGCCAAGAAGCTCGCTCTGCTGGGTACGTCCACATCAAAGACTGCTTCACAGCCACCGCGGGGAGGATCTCCCCCAGACACCGAGCTCACAAGTCTCACTCTTCCTCTGTGCCAACTGTGCCACTATACCCATTATACCAGCATCCTACTCTGAGTGATAATAACATGAGAGGGGAGCTAGAGAGCATCTAAAGCAACTCGCAGGCTTATGAGACAGAGTTGAAGTGATGAGGAATCTTCTAAACATAAGCACATAAACTGGCAAAACAGAGCAATAGCTGAAGACTAGGGTATATGGGGCCAAAGCTCCCAGGGTAAATGGGCCCATCTGTCCTTTTCCATGAGGTCATCGCGTGCCAAGAGAGAGCGAAGCTATGATACTGGATGGCATAATTAACTAACTGTACACAAAATATTGATTCGACTGAGTTTTAATATTTTATTAGCTCACCAAAAGCAAAACTTCCACGAAGAAAAAATGTTCCTAGCAAGCGTATAGCGCTGCTGACTTCAGTGACCAGATGAGACTGTGTTATCTGTTTTTAGCGGTTGTTATTGAGGAACAACATACCACTGAATGGCACAATTGACCAATCAGAATCAAGCATTCCAAAGAGCTGTGTAATAAATTGAGCGTCAGCGTCAGTTCTGGCAGGCCAGGTAGTCAAGCCGCTGCTTATGCTATTTGCTATCAACACTGTCCCGTCAGCTGATCTGCTCCAGCTGAGCTGCATTAGCTGGTTAACTCCCCTCGCTGCTCAATGGCCAAAGCTCAAACAAGGCGCCCTATTTAAAGCTCATTCACCTTGCTCATACATGCTTGCTGCTCGCTTCTGCTGGCTCGCTGCTCGCTTCTGCTGCCCGCCACCTCCCCAGCTCCTCCTTATGCATAACGTGGCATTTGCTATGTCATGTTGCCTGCTCTGTTCACAGGGGGATATTCTAGCTCTCACAGTCTAAAACTGTGTGAGCGTTCCCTAACGCTGCTGCTGCTGTCCTCTGACTCTCTGCTATTTCATGGTGCTCATGAAAGGTCAGAGAACTCCCTGAACAGAGCCATACCGCCAAATTTCAATTCAGGAACATCAACCTGTTTGCAATCTATTCAAATAATTCTTAATTATTTTGTCTGTGTGTTCTCGACTTAATGGACCTGACAGAACTTACTTTAATGCACAAAACCCCCCCATTATTTTTCACACCCAACATTATTGGAGCTACTCTATTCAGTCTGTCTGAAAAGTGCTAATTTCTACAAAGCCCATCCTTACAAAAAGCTCAGAGTGAGAAGGAAAACATTAAAAAAAGCATCATATGACCCCTTTAAAGGGATCATTCCCCCAAAAAAAATCCTTTACTTTATCATATCGTTCCAAACCTGCATGACTTTCTTCTATGGATCTCAAAAGAAGATATCAAAATAATACAAAATATGCAACTAAAACTGCTGCCATAGAAAGATGCAGAATACATGTAATTGTTTTATATAATTGGAAAGGAATATATTTCTTGCAAAGGATGTTTAATTTGGCACACACTGACTCCAATCACAACTGAGATTAAAGGCACAATATGTAATTTTTCGCCACTAGAGGTTGTTTATTCAAAACAAGTGTGGCATAGCTTGATGACGCCTTGATTTCACGGAATCATGGGAGTTGTTGTCTTCACCTCTACAGCCGGTGGAGAATACGACTGGCAGAAATCATATTCATGGATGACCAGATTTATTAATGTTAGGAAAGCCGTTGGAGCGTAACGAGGCCGCTGGAGCGATTGCTAATGACAGACAAGCACGACACACGGCTCGAGAGCAGTGGAGCTTTTATTATGCCATAGACTGCTTCCACTTCTTCCGGTGCATGTGGGGTAACGCAGTGCTGTTTTATCATATCATAGTAGATACATTTGAGTGTGTTGAAAGTTGTTAGAATGCTACTCTGTGCGTTCGCTCGACAGCTACTATAGGAGACACTTGTTGCACACCGCAGTGAGCTAGATCAATATTAGGCATGGTAAATTTGGTACTCGCAGTAAATAAAGAAAACGAGATTTAAACAAAAAGACTAACTGTGTTGAGCTGTATAACAATGATTTGTTTTCTGTCGATGAATGTATCCAAACAGTTGCTCACCAGTCACATAACACATAATATATTAAAGCGTCTTTGGTGTTTCCATGGTTTCTATTAAATAAAACCGAGGGTAATGTGGGTTTGACGTGTCCTGGTTGAAACGGCTTATTTCTCTGGATTTAAACATTCCTAGAAACATTTGGGATAATGTAAGTACACAAATAAACAAAATATATAACATTGTTCTAGTGTTTTTTGGATATTTGAATCCAAAAACCTTACATATTGTGCCTTTAATTCGGGAAATACACCTGCATTTACATTTTAGCTCTAAGGTGTAGGCAGTACTGCACTAAAATCAGAATATTACAGAGTTCTTACATACATACTTAGTCATGAGGTTATGAAATCTCAAAAGTGATTAAGAAGTGATAAAATTGGCTCAACATTTGCTGATGTGGTTATTTCGAATAAGTGTGCACTTAAATGTTATTTAAGAAGAATCTTGCTAAGCTAAGTATTTGCTTTTGACACATTTTTATATATCAAAATTTTGCTAGGCTGGGGACAGAATATATTGCCTTTATATTTGCATGATTTAAATAAAAAAAAATCCATTACAGACATTTTTATTTTATGAGTTGCATCGTGCAAAAAATGCAAAGTGCATATTACAGGTAAACACGAGAAAGCAAACGTTTCAGCACATTGCAACTTCAGTGCTGGAGCAAATGATAATTAAAAGTACATTTGGAAAATACCTTCTAAACTTCCATCAATACCACCAACTTCTATACTGTTTAAAAAGCATCCCTGAATGCATCTCATAAAGTTGTTTGAGAGAAGACTCAAGTGGCTAAAAGCTACAATATAAACAACATTAAAAAAAGATGTGGAAGGGTATAAGGAAATGTTGCATGCCATTCCCAAACTTGCTATCTGCGTGAACACGACAGCTGAACGTATCAGAACATATGCACTAACCACAAGTCCGCGGCTACAACATGTTCATGTTTTAAAAGGAATTCAAGCAACATATGAAAACAGCTGTTGGGAATGTCAAAACCTTCATGTGACAGATTAAACTCCAGACCTGGATAAGAAGGGGTTTCTGCTCTTTTTTTCCCCCAATCCAAGAGTTCTAAGATTTAGTAGTCAGACGCTATTCTGGGCAAATCAATGTGGACAGATGGGCCCCTGCACTCCAAAAGCATCCGTCTCGCCCCATTTCCAGTCCACGTCCAGATGCCTTCTCCCGATAGCACATATCAATCAAAGCCAAGCACTCTTCACAGCCAAAGTATTGATTGTCAGAGAGGGAATTAAATGGTACCTCAGCACCTCAGCACGCAGAGCGAGTGCTCTGTATGAGTTGAAGGCAGAGAGCTGTTTGGAACTTCACGTTCTAGTCCAGCTGCCCGCACACAATGCAACACACTTTTGGACACACTAACAGTCTCCTCACTAAGTGCATAAGCTTTTACACCTCCAACAGTGAATAGACAAGCTATCTGAGAACAACCATCTTTCTGTCAACCTGCCCACTTGAAAAATATTTAGTGCCCCCCACCCCCCCATCCTTTGACGCAGAATGTGAGTCATGTTGTAGGGTTAGATGGGGCAAAATAACTCTCCATCCATCCTACCATTAATTTCCCTCTTTACACATGGATGTCACTACATCTCATTTAAGCACATTCTTAATTTTGACATTTCATCAACATTAACATCTTTTTTTTTCTTTATGTTTGTGAAAGAAGTCTCATATGCACATCGATGCTGTACTTATTTGATCCAAAATGTAGCAAAAAAACCCACAATATTGTAAAACGTCTCGTTACGTATGTAACCCTAGTTCCCTGATAGGGAACTTCGAGCTGCGTCAAACGCTGTGGGAACGCCCCTGCGTTGTGCGTCATGAAGCACGTATGGAATCAGCCCAATGGAGAGACGGAACGTCATAGGCGGGTGACGTCATCGACCAGGAAACTATAAAGCACCCCAAAAACACAAGCGCATCAGCTTCTGATAGGCCTGAAGGAGCGCTTAACGGGAATGCCGGGAGTATGGCAGAACGACGCAGCGTCTCGTTCCCTATCAGGGAACTAGGGTTACATTCGTAACCGAGACGTTCCCTTTCAAGGGAACTTCGAGCTGGGTCAAACGCTGTGGGAACGCGAATACCCACGTAGCCATAGGAGCAAATGACCGTCATGTGAGATCTAGCGCACAGCGGACGAGAGCACCTGCACGGTGAAGACCATCCAGTCGCATCACAAACCTCACTCAGGGACACTCCTGACAATAAAGCTTTGGATGCAGCCATACTGCTAGTAGAGCGGGCTCGTACAGCCAAAGGTAAAGGCTGACCAGCCGACTCATAAGCATGTGAGATAGCCTCGACCACCCACTTGCTCATTCTCTATTTAGACGCAGAACACCCTTTCCTGGGTGGCCCGAAATATACAAATAAATGTTCTGATTTCCTCCACAGGGCAGCTCTGTGGACATAAGCGTCTAACGCCCTCACTGGGCAGAGCAAATTAAGTTTCTCCTGGTCTGACGACAGAAATGGAGGAGGACAGAAAGCCTGCAGAACTGTAGGTCTAACAACATTAGTAGGGACCTTAGGAACATAACCTGGCCTAGGGTATAGAAAAGCCTTAACCATACCAGGCGAAAATTCCAGGCACGAACTGCTGGCCTCAGCCTCAAAGTGCCACGAAGGAAACGAGTTATAAGCGGGTGTCTCCCAAGAGAAACTCCACTGAAAGGGACGTGGTAAGCAACCAGTGCCGCCACATACACCTTTAGTGTGGAGGGGGATGACCCTGTGGAGAAACGCTCCTGCAGGAATTCCAGCACTGCACCCACTGGGCAGTTAACTGGGTCCTACAGGTGTTCTCCATACCAAGAAGTGAAAAGTTTTCACTTCAAAGGCATATAGCTTCCTCGTGTATGGAGCTCTGGAGTGAAGGATGGTCTCAACAACCTCGGTTGAGAGACCGGAATCTAAGAGCTGGACCCCCTCAGAGGCCAAGCCCACAGTTTCCATAACTCTGGGCGGGGGTGAAATATCATGCCGCCCGCCTGAGAGAGTAGATCCCTCCTGACCGGGAGCTCCAAAGGAGAGCCGTCCAGGAGAGAAACCAGGTCCGCAAACCATACTCGGGCCGGCCAGAACGGGGCTACTAATAGTAGGCTGACCCCGTCCCGGCGAACCCTCTCCAGAACTCCTGGTAGCAGAGCAATCGGGGGAAAAGCGTACAGACGTGACCTCGGCCACGGCTGCACCATAGCGTCCAACCCCAGAGGGGCTGGATGACTGAAGGAGAACCATAGACGACAGTGCGATATCTCCTTGGAAGCGAATAGGTCCGCCTCGGCGCGACCGAAACTCAACCCAAAGGAGCTCCACCACCTCGGGGGTGGAGTCTCCATTCCCCCCGCCTCGGCCCCTGCCTCGACAGAGAGTCCGCTACCACATTCAAATACCCAGGAAGATACATTGCTCTCAGTGATAGTAACTTCCCTAGGGACCACAGGAGGACCTGACGGGCCAACTTGTAAAGCCGGCAAGACCGCAGGCCCCCCTGACGATTTATATAAGAGACCACCGACGTGTTGTCTGACTGAACTAGCACATGATGACCTCTCAGGCCTGCTAGGAAGTGTTTCAGAGCCTGAAACACCGCCAACATCTCTAGACAATTTATATGCCCTGATAGATGATGGTCCTGCCACAGACCTTGGGCTGGATGACCACTCATGACCGCCCCCCACCCTGTGAGGGAAGCATCCGTCGTTAGCTTTACGCGACGACAAAGAGCCCCCAGCACAGGATCTTTGGATAGGAACCAAGTTTCTTTCCACAAGACCAGAGCACGAAGGCAGCGCTGCGTGACTTTGATCGTGCGGAGTGGATTTCCCCTCGGGGAGAATCCCTTGGTCCTGAGCCACCACCGCAGCGGTCTCATGTACAACAGGCCAAGGTATAACGTTGGACACTGCTGCCATCAAACCCAACAGTTTCTGAAACTGCTTTACAGTGAGTAGCTGGCCTAGCTTTACTGTTTCAAGGCTGAAGAATCGAAGCGATGCAGGTGACCTAATCCCAAACAACGCCCAGAAAAGTGGTCTCCAGGGAAGGAGATAAACACTTTTCTTCGCATTCAGCCTCAACCCCAACTTCCTGATATGCGCGAGGACGACATCTCGATGTCGAACCGCCATCTGCTCCGTAAAGTACGGGGAGATAGCTAGACCGAACGGAAGAACCCTATACTGGAATGCCTTGCCCCCGAAGGCAAACCTCAGGAACTTCCTGTGTTGTGGAAGTATGGAAATGTGGAAGTAAGCGTCCTTTAGATCTATCGTGACAAACCAGCCCTCGGACCTGATTTGTGACACGACCTGCTTGATAGTGAGCATCTTGAATTGAGCTTCCCTACCGAGCGATTTTATAGGCGCAAATCTAAAATTGGACGCAACCCCCCATCCTACTTTGGAACGATGAAATATCGGCTGTAATAACCTAGCTCCAAACTGGGAGGAGGAACCCGTTCTATAGCCCCCTTTTGAAGGACCGTTTTCACCTCTTGTTCCATTACCAGAGCCTGCTCGGGGCCCACACTATGGGCAGAACCCCTCTGAGTTTCGGTTTCCTAAATTGGATCGCATAACCTCTTACTACTGTCTCCAGGACCCACTGAGATATTCTTGGAAGGCTTTTCCACTCTGCCAAACAAATTCTACTAAGGGTACCAGTCTCTCGAGACTGGTCTCTGGTGTAATTTGAGCAGCAAACACAGCGCCCTGTAACGGCGCACCGGCAGGGAACAACTGGTTTGACCGCTCTGAGACCCTCCTCAGAGGGAGCGAGCGTCCCTCGGGAAAGCACTCGCTGGGACCGTCTACGCCCCGGCATGAAGGCGGGGTTGGCAGAACGGGCCCCTGAGGGCGACGAGGAAGAATGGGCACCGTAAAAAGAGGTGAACACCTTTCTCCCTCGATGGGGACCACCCTCAGTGTCAGAGGCGGCGAGCGTCCCTCGGGAAAGCGCTCGCCGGGACCGTCTGCGCCCCGGCATGAAGGCGGGGTTGGCAGAACGGGCCCCCTGAGGGCACCGAGGAAGAATGGGCACCGTAAAAAGAGGTGAACACCTTTCTCCCTCGATGGGAACCACCCTCACTTTTTTTTTTTTTTTCAGAGGAGGAGGCGAGCGTCCCTCGGGAAAGCGCTCGCCGGGACCGTCTGCGCCCCGGCATGAAGGCGGGGTTGGCAGAACGGCCCCCTGAGGGCACCGTAAAAAGAGGTGAACACCTTTCTCCCTCGGTGGAGACCGCCCTCAGCATAACCAATATAACTGGCCTCAAAACAGTTCTATTGCTTTTTATATATATATATATATATATATATATATATATATATATATATATTATATTATATTATATTATATTTATTTTACAAAAAGCTTTGGCTGAGAGTGCCGCGTCTGGTCCCACTGTCCAGCAGGAGGAGCGCGAGACGCGATACTCTGCTTTGCTGCGCCTATGCGATGAGCTCGTGGACGGCCGGGGCTGCTCCCGCCCAGCAGCCCCGTGGACGTGAACTTTTAATGGAAGAAACCTTTTAAAAGCTGCTGCCTGCTTATTTTCTTCCTGAACTTATCAATGACAGTATTAACTAAGTCACCGAATAACCCAGCAGGGGAGAGAGGATCATCTAAAAGAAAGCTTTCTCTTTCTGTTTCATGTTGGAAAAAATCATTTTACCACAAATCGGCAGCCTGACGCAGTTCTCGAACCACATCAGTACTGCCTCCTCACTCACGCTCACGTCCTTTAGCAAATCAGCCTGGTATATGCCTGCAATATAGACATTGTATGCAGACACGACGCAGCCTGACCTGCCGCCAAATACACTTTACAAAGCCGAAATATTTCATAATGGCTTGGAAGGTAATGCCGGTGCTTTAAATGACAATGCAGCCTCGGAAGAGAGATAGCTCACAAGCGTCTCTTCTACCCGCGGCAAAGCGCCGTCTTTTCTTTTCAAAACCCTAGCCCCCGCTAAATCTGAATATGTGAATGATTGGGGGCTAAAATTATATCAGAAGCCTGCTTCTTCCATAATCTCGACACCTCAGTCTGGAGATCATGAAAAAAAACGGCAAGCACCGGCATGGAGGTTGCACACGGGAAGGGAGAAATCTTTCATCTAACTTAGATTTAATAACAGACTCCTGCCTATAGCCACTGGCCACTCAGTGCTTAGTTCTGATACAGCTCGAGTGAGAACCTCCATGAGCTCTTCGCTTTCGGGAGTGTTAGGTGGCGAGTCCTCCACATCTCCCTCAATACTGCTATTTTTATCTCCTAGTTTTTATAACAAACGTTAGATAGTTGCAGTACTGGTGCCTCAGCCCGGGCGGAAGAAACCGCAGAGCGTGCTTCCAAACCGGGCTGAGACACTGGATCTAACAGGTAAAGGCAGAGATAAGGCAGAGCCCGTCTCTAACCCCGCTGAAAGATCCATTTGCGATCCCCACGATAAGCGTCGCCGCTCAGCCTCGGCAGAAGCGGGACTCGAACCGCGGGGAGCGCGCACCGAGCACTCTCCTCAAAGAGCGCCCGGCGGGAGCGGAGCGTCCATTACAGACGCTCGCAATGCTCGCAGCCAGCCCCCTCGAGAGCTGACTGGGCATGCTGCACTCCCAAACAAACAACACAAAGAACGTGTGTATCCCTGCCCGTTAGGTAGCGCGAGCAGGGAGGAACACACTTCTTAAATGCCGTTCGCTCGCCATAGTCTCTCATACAAAATTGTTTGTGTGGTGTAAATGTGATAACTCCTGCCTAGCAAATACTAAAGACAGACACAGTGTTTACATTCAGACAGATTCACATATAGCGCAACTGAAGGCACAGAAGCTGATGCGCTTGTGTTTTTGGGGTGCTTTATAGTTTCCTGGTCGATGACGTCACCCGCCTATGACGTTCCGTCTCTCCATTGGGCTGATTCCATACGTGCTTCATGACGCACAACGCAGGGGCGTTCCCACAGCGTTTGACGCAGCTCGAAGTTCCCTTGAAAGGGAAATAGTATTACAAATTATATAATTATTTGATGAAAAGAAAGATCAAAAGCATTTCTTTGAAATACTAGAAATCTTTTGTAACATTTTAAATGTGTTTACAGTCACTTTTGATCTATTTATTGTGTCCTCTAAAAGTGTTTATTTTTCTTACTTACCCTAAACTTTTGAATGGTAGTGCATCACGGTATCCACAAAAAATATTAAGCACCAAAAACTGCTTTCAACACTGATAATAATGTTTCTTGAGCACCAAATCAGCATATTAGAATGATTTTTGAAGTATGATGTGAGACTAATTAGAACCATAATAAAAACCACAATTAAGCACCAATAACAACAGATTATAACTGATTATAACAAATCAGTATATGAGAATGATTTCTGAAGGATCATGCAGCACTGAAGACTGGAGTAATGCTGCTGGAAATTCATCACAGGAATAAATTACATTTTAAAATATATTAAAATAGACAGTTCAACAGTTTAAATCGTACAGTATATACACATATTTAAGATTGGCAAAATCTATTATATTAAAATTTCAATATACATTGTTCTAAAGGGGGCATCTTAGTTATATTTTCTATGGAATGACAACATATTCTTTTAAAATCGTTCCCTGCTTGCAGTCCCCCCAGCAGCATGTATTCGATGACTCCGTGCTGATCATTTGGCTATAATGGCATTTTAAGTCTTTTTAATGTGGTGTCTAGCACATTAAGGTGACCAATCAGCTTTAGGTAATCTGTGCTCTTCCTGGAGACACCAGCCAGCAGCTGAAGCTAGGAGGGGGCTGTCTCATTGTGACACCTGGAAAAGCATATCCAAAAAAAAAAAAAAAAATGAGACACGTGTGATTTCTGTCATCCTCCATTTCAGAGAGATGTCCTCTATCTCTCTGTTTCCTTCTATAAGCTACTAACATTTAGGTTTGGGACTCTGCAAACTTATAATACCTCTACCGCACATCTGTTTCTCACATGGGAGCTTCAGCGCCTGTCTCTCACTCGGAGAGTTTGTCGGTAATCCCCATGAGTAAAGTTCAGAGTGAGCTGACAGCACTAAAAAATAGATAAATAAGGATTTTCATTTTTCACCCTGTAATGGAAAATTGCACATAACATTTCTCACTCAGCATTTATCCTAATAGCGGCTGCAAATCCATAGCCCCTAATTTCACAAAATCACTTCAGTGCAGAGAAAAGAGGTAGGAAACACAGTTTGTTAAACATTTTCTTACTCTTGTTTCCCCTCTTGTTTTTTTTTCCACTCATGCCAGAGAAATCGATATAAAACATTTTAAATACACTTTACATAACAGGTTCTATAAGATTGATTTTTTTGGGGGGAAAATAACTGTCAAATTTCACTCACCGATCTCTTGCTGATTCTAAAGTAAGAGAGTCGACAAAAGGTATAAGTAGAGCAAATTCAACCAAACAGAGCGACAACAAACCTCAGTCACAAGTGAACTCAGAAACTTCTATCAGTCAGTGGAGAAAGTGAGTAATGTCTTGCATTAAGTTTGTTGTTTATTCTTGGCCGGAAGCAGTGAAATAACCCTATTAAATCCAGTAGTCGCCCTGCCATTAATCTCAATGCAGCTGACTAGTTCCTCAAAGCTAATGGGGTTTAGAATTTGCATCAAGCAAGTTTACCCACAAAGCTTTGCCTAAGAGGATTTTAGTCCATACAGTGGGCTTATTGTCACACTTGTTCATGGACGCGGATTAAATATACTAGGACTAGTGCACTATGAAAACTCCAAGTGCGGATGCACAAGCTGCCTTTCATTTCTGATGGCTGCTACTGGCTATAACAAGTAGAAAATGACCTTCCCTAATGAATGTGATGGTGGTTGTGGGGCGGTTAAAGATCAGGGGGCCGGTTGCAATGAACCCCTTAAGCTAAGAAAATCTTATTTAAAACTATAGGTGAAATTATCACTATGGGTTTTCTTAACTTAAGGGGCTCTATCTTGCACCCGGCGCAAATGACTTAATACACTGACTGATGTATCATTCCTATTTTGCACCCGCGCAAAGTCGGCGTACAAGGTAGGACGTAGCGTAGGAACCGTCGTGACATAGACGTTGTTTTGCTCTGCTCTCTGGCTGCGCAGGCGCGTTCGTTCTACGTCACGACGGTTCCTACGCTACGTCCTACCTCGTACGCCGACTTCCATCACCCGTGAACGCGCGTCGATCGTTGCTGGAAGTCAGATATTTTAATTTATAAAGTTTTAAATATGTATATTTTTACGACAAAACCGCACGGATTACCCTCAGAAGGCCTTCGTTTATCCCCCTGGAGCCGGATTGATTACTTTTGTGAAGGATGTATGCACATTTTGGGACTTGAAGGAGGTGGACCCCATTGCTTCACATTATATCCACTGAAGGGTTTAAAGGCCCGTTCACACCAAGCACGATAACTATAAAGATAACGATAAAGATAACTATGCGTCCACACCAACGACTGATAATGGTCTTTTTATTCTAAGCACGTGCGCGCCCGCGCTGCGGTTTCAAAGTAGACCTTTAAATTAGAATGGATTCTGATTGGCTGTCAGTGTTTTATCGTTCGACAGCTGGAAAAAAATCGTTCTGAAAGTGATCCCAACGATATCGTTCCTCATATCTTTATCGTTATAGTTGTGGTGTGAACTCTGTTATTCTTTAATATGGAGAACGATTTTTAGAATTATATCTTTATCGTTATCTTTATAGTTATCGTGCTTGGTGTGAACGGGCCTTAAGACATTTTCTAAAATAACTGAAAATGTGTTCGTCTGAAACAAGATTGACATATGCATCTCGAACGGCTTGAGGGTGAGTAATGCATGTGTTAAATATCATTTTTGGCCGAACTATCCCTTTAAAGGGAATGTGAGATGACGCTCTGATTGGTTTATTTCACGTTACGCCCAAACCACACCTATGAATAATGAAGCTACTTCAGACCAACCCCTTTTAGATCCAGGCGCAAGAGGCGTTTATCCCGCCGGGAAAATAGCAATAGCGCCGGGATCCGCCCACAAAGTTACTTGCGCTTTGCCACTTGCGTTTCAAATCGTTAAAATAGGGCCCATGGAGTTTGTTGCAACTGGCTGCAGGCTAATCGAGTTGCTGAGTTCTCTATTGCCATTCTACCCTCGAAGAAAACATTCAACCCCAAGCTGTTCTGATGGTACCTTCCTTCAGCAAGTGTACTAGGTTGCTTTGGACAAAATAAACAACAAAAATGTTTTACTTTATGGTAACACTTTATTTTACATTGTCCTTGTTACATATGTTACATGTACTTACCATAGTAATAACAGTAAATTATTAGGTCCCTATAATTTCCGCGATCACGGAATGGCGGACGGAATTGCGGAATTGGCAAATTAACGCGGAATCTAGTGTTAACGCGGAATTTCGTGGCATTTTACATATTTGGTTTGAAATTCTGTTTTTGTGTGGGAGAAGAACGTATGTCTGGTGAAAATGCAGACCGGGGGAAGCAAATCTGGGCGACACAACCCCTCCCGTCATTTCAGCTCCAATGACGGCATCAAAACAATGAAAGCATGGCGAAGCGGCTCTCCACGGCTCTGCTTTCGTCGACGAAAAAGTTAAGAAACTCGACGTTATAAGCCCTCAGTACCGAGCAGAGCAGTTCGCACGTGACTTTTATGCAGTGTTTCCCACACATAGACTAATTTGCGGCCACAAAATCAACTCCGGCCGCCACATATTGCGTTTCGTTAATTTTTTTTTAACGCCATTTAAAACACGCAGCGTATTCTTTCAGTTGTATTTCCTTTCCCCGCTCTCCCTCCGTCTCTCTATCACTCACGCGTCTCTCTCACATACGCACACACACACACACACACACACACACACACACACAACTCCGTGCACACCACGTCTGTCTATGAGGCGCCGGACTGGATAAAAGTGAAGCGAACTCCGCGAGCGACACTGGGCGAGAGAGAGACAGAGTGTGACTTTTTTAAACCTTATATAAACTAATATAATTTATTTTACTGGACAGTTTAAAGCTCATAACCATATTTTGTTGTTACTTGAAGAGTCCTGTGTTATGTTGCATCATGCAGTATTTGTCCTGAAAAGGCTACTGAGTAAATGTCTGTTGCCTCAATAAATTTAAGATCATTCCTATTTTATTTTTATACATTTTAATCATTAACTTTAAAAGCACAATCTTTTTACGACCAAAATAACAGTAAAGAGTAAAAAGAAAAATGAATTCCCCAAAAAAAAAACGGAAAAAAAAACGGAATTTGGGAAAAAATAAAACGGATTTCATAGGGCCCTAAATTATGCATAATTACATGCAACTAACCCTCAACCAAACCCTAATCCTATAGTAAGTACATGTAGTTCATTAATATTACTCAGAACATAAATATATAATTACACTGTTACAATGACTAGTAATTGCAATAACTGGGTAATAACTAGGTACTAACAATGAACCCCTAAACCTACTGTAACTTAACCCATGTAGTTACCTAATATTACCCAGTACTTTCTTAGGCAAGTACACTGTAAGTACACACAAGTGCACATACTGTAAAATGTTAAAAATACGCAAAAAAAATTACTAAAACTTTAATTGGTATAATGTAAATATAAAATATAAAATCTATTTAAAATATCAATAAAAAATATAAAAGTATCTCAATGATACTAAAATAACATGACTCAAATAAAATAATAGCATCATGTACTTGCATGCATTAATTTATTAAAGAAATTCTGCAACATTGCAACAGCTAAAACCTTGTGCTAATTTGCACAGTGCAATTCTCAATCTTGCATGTCAGTTTCAAGTTTTTTTTTCATTTGACAGTAGTAATAGTAAAGTATTTAGCTTCTGATAAACATCTCCAATGCATTTAATACTATATTAAATATTATAACTAATACTCTAATAACTAATATTAAACGCATTAATGAACAATGTATATTATATGATTGATGACATGACATGTATGGAAATATGTTAAGTTCACTGTTAGAGGCTCTGATGTTTAGTACTCTAGGCACCCTTAAATATTGTCTCGCTCTCTCTGTGCCTCTCTCGGATTTCTTTCTTTTCATCTTTGCAATGTCTCATCACGGTGAATACCAGCTCAGTGTTGTCAACTTAGCTTTTTCATTTGAATAAGCCTCTTTCTGCAGGAACCTGTCTGCTCTGTTTCACTGAGGCTAAATCAGCTTTAGCAGCTAAATATAAAAATGTTTCCTGAGCATTAATTCTTTAATATTTATCAGCGAAAAAAGGTGCTTGAAATTCTGCTTCAGCCCCGCTAGCAGTTCAGAGAGAATGACAAGCTGCACATAAGCTTCGATGCCTCGGTTGATCCTAAAAACTCAAACTGGAGTTGGATGTGTGTAGCATGACTTGTGCTAGTACACTTCAATGTTATTATAAAAAAAAAAAAAAAAAAAAAAAAAAAAAACTCTCCTGAAAACATGAAAAGTAAAAATACAATGAAGAAAGAAGAAGGAAAAAAAAAAAAACTAACCAAGAAGGGGGAAAAGATAACATTACCAAAAACTAGCTGAGAGCAGCTTGTTCAGTGTCAGATAAAAAAAAAAGAAAAACATACTGAACAAAAAGTGAAACCACAGGCAACTTTGGGGTTGAACTAGCTACACACTGAATGATGTTTTCCACTAAAATGGTTCAGAGGGATCTAAAAAACTTAAAATATATATTTCCAGGCCTTGACATTAACTTTTTTGCTCACCAGCCTGTGGCTAGTGGTTTTCCTAGTAGTTACTAGCCACTCAGCATTTTCATTGGCCACAATTTAGACATCGATACCATGGGGGAAAACTGCCATGTAGATCTTTTTAACATTATCTCATAATTTGGCAGCAGGTATATTAGGCTGCTGTCACTTTAAGACGGATCCATTATACTGTTACACATGCATTTTCTTTCTTAATCTCAACTGTTTACGTTCACTTAAAACATAATTGACGGTGAATACCCACAAAGACTGGCGTTTTGACATTATTCTGTGTGTATTTGACTGTTTAAGCGAAATAAGCAGTGGAAAATAACTCAATTTAGTTCTGAGAGGTGGTGTGAGCACAAAATCTGTTGGAATGAGTAAAATTATGCGCAATACGCACAATCCCATGCCAAAATTCAAGCCCTGTAAAACCAACCGTATTCACCCGGAGCAAATGAGGGGAGGAAGGTTTGTGTGTCAACTCGCTGTCGGAGAGATGAGAGAGCGAGAAAAAGTGCAGCTGGTTCTGCAAAAAATGAGTATGGTACTCGGAAGCGTTATCGATAGCCCATGTATTGACACGTATCGAAAAATCAATATTTTTGACAACACTACATTGCACTCAGTTTATTATTTCAGGTGCCTTTTCAAAAGACTATTGAAAAATGTATATATATACAATTCAACCCGCCAAAGTGGCAAGTATCTGATTTACACGCCACTGCTGAAATCCACACACATTTGGCATATATATATATATATATACACTCACCGGCCACTTTATTAGGTACACCTGTCCAACTGCTCGTTAACACTTAATTTCTAAGCAGCCAATCACATGGCGGCAACTCAGTGCATTTAGGCATGTAGACATGGTCAAGACAATCTCCTGCAGTTCAAACCGAGCATCAGTATGGGGAAGAAAGGTGATTTGAGTGACTTTGAACGTGGCATGATTGTTGGTGCCAGAAGGGTTGGTCTGAGTATTTCAGAAACTGCTAATCTACTGGGATTTTCACGCACAACCATCTCTAGGGTTTACAGAGAATGGTCCGAAAAAGAAAAAACATCCAGTGAGCGGCAGTTCTGTGGGCGGAAATGCCTTGTTGATGCCAGAGGTCAGAGGAGAATGGCCAGACTGGTTCGAGCTGATAGAAGGGCAACAGTGACTGAAATAACCACTCGTTACAACCGAGGTATGCAGCAAAGCATTTGTGAAGCCACAACACGCACAACCTTGAGGCGGATGGGCTACAACAGCAGAAGACTCCACCGGGTACCACTCATCTCCACTACAAATAGGAAAAAGAGGCTACAATTTGCAAGAGCTCACCAAAATTGGAAAGTTGAAGACTGGAAAAATGTTGCCTGGTCTGATGAGTCTCGATTTCTGTTGAGACATTCAGATGTTAGAGTCAGAATTTGGCGTAAACAGAATGAGAACATGGAACCATCATGCCTTGTTACCACTGTGCAGGCTGGTGGTGGTGGTGTAATGGTGTGGGGGATGTTTTCCTGGCACACTTTAGGCCCCTTAGTGCCAATTGGGCATCGTTTAAATGCCACGGCCTACCTGAGCATTGTTTCTGACCATGTCCATCCCTTTATGGCCACCATGTACCCATCCTCTGATGGCTACTTCCACCATGTCACAAAGCTCTAATCATTTCAAATTGGTTTCTTGAACATGACAATGAGTTCACTGTACTAAAATGGCCTCCACAGTCACCAGATCTCAACCCAATAGAGCATCTTTGGGATGTGGTGGAACGGGAGATTCGCATCATGGATGTGCAGCCGACAAATCTGCGGCAACTGTGTGATGCCATCATGTCAATATGGACCAAACTCCCTGAGGAATGCTTCCAGCACCTTGTTGAATCTATGCCACGAAGAATTGAGGCAGTTCTGAAGGCAAAAGGGGGTCCAACCCGTTACTAGCATGGGGTACCTAATAAAGTGGCCGGTGAGTGTATATATATATATATATGACCCTCTCGGAAAGCTTCACCAAGCCAGGTTCACAAGCTATACCTTCTTCCTCTGAAACAGTCAACAATTGCAAAAGCAACACACTAAGCCAGGAGCAGCAGTGATGGAAGAGAGACATTAAAGGCTTCTAAGGATAAGCAGAGGTAAATTCTGCCCTCCTCCCCCTGCCCTTCCCAGCATGCCTGTGGTGGGTGGGTTGGGTCTGTTATGTCCCTTCTTGCCTGGCAGCACGGTTTGACTGCAGCCCACACTGCTGCTTCAGTGGAGGGTATGGTGTCTGCCCACACGGGCGCAGGTCTGCCCACTAATCCTGCGCTCAGCGGTCAGTCTCAAACATGATAAGGGTCAAACAGAGATTTGGCCCGGCCGTGCAGTTCTGTGCCGGGGAGAAACGGGGAAGTGTGCTGGCTTTGCGCCCTTTCTGTCACATTCAAAAAGAGTCAGACTACGTGAGGTTGGACACAGACTGTTGTTTTTATGTGGGCTGCATGTGTGAACATTCGAAAAACACAAACAAGCAAAATTGGGTGATACAGAGATGAATGAAAGTGCCTTGTAATAGAACGGGAGTCCTTTTTGTACTATGAAAAATGTTGTATAATAAAAAGCTCTTGGAAAAATATCAGCTTTTTTATAAGCTTTGAATTCTTTGTTTACACTGTGCATATATTTGGTGCTTATTTTGTCTGCAATTAATCTGCATCATCAACTAAATGCTCTGTTTCTATGGCAGCAATGTACTTCCGAGAAGCAATCTCTTCACAGATATTAATTCTCTTCAGCGGATCTGGGAACACTTTTCCTAGAAGTTCAAAACAAGTCAGTGAAGAGCTTGTGGGATGGCCCCGTTGTGTAATGATAGAGGTATCTGAGGCCAATTCATAATTCAATTCAGGTTCCTTTTTACACAGTGTTGAGTGATTTGCGAGTGTGTCACAAAAATCTTTATACAACAGCACGGCCAAACCTAGACTTTTACCTTAAAAAAGAAAATTGTCTATAACTGTACAATCTTAAAAAGACATGTCATATTTGTAATGTAGAATGTATATTTACATGTTCTTTCATACTTACACATTCACAGAATCCTGTAAATAAAGACATGATGTGACAGAAATCATCATAAAAGACCTCCAAATGTGCCATAAGTGATATTACAATGTGCAGACTCTTGTTGTTATTTATATAAATACAAGGAAGTCAATTTGAAGAAGGCAAATATGTATCTTGCAATAGTGTTCTGACATTTAATCTAGAGCGAAATATACTAGCAATAAAACTGTAAGCAACACAATGGGATTAAGCTCCAGTTTTATTTCAAGTCTAGTCAGATTTAGCTATATTTTGCTGTGCCAAATGTGCCCACAAAGATAGAAAACCCTTTGAAAAACCTACATTGAGATCTCCATGAGGAAAACAGCTTCAGAAATGCAATTGGTTTAGTAAAATAAGGAATATGGTTGTGTTCGAAATCGCCCCCTATAACCTCATTTACTATTCCCTACATTAGTCTACTAATATAGTTTACTTGAAGGAGTGAATGAAAACGAGTGAGTGAATTCGGACACTGAGTGCGCCGGAAGGGCTGCCGCTTTTGTATAGTTTGTGCTTGCTGTTTAATAATCATTTAAAACTTAGCAAACTGGCAGCTCCAGTAGAAATGAGAAGATTGATCTTGAAACCTGTCATGGAAACTATGAACCTCAATTAAACAATTTAATAATCAATAAAAAAGGTATTTCTACCTGTATGATATACGATATGATTACTGTGTCATTATATCCACGCTTTGTCTGACAGCATAAATTACATGCAGTGAACATTACAAGTATGGATTCTGAAGTTTAAGCATTTTGTTTAAAAATGTAAGTTTAAATGTACTCAAATTTACAGTACCATTAGTAAGATTTTTTTTTAATGTTTTTGAAAGTGTCTTATCACCAAGGCTGCATGTCATTTACCAAAAATACAATAATAAAACAGTACTATTAATAGTAATAGTAAAACAATAATATTGTAAAATATTATTACAATTTAAAATGATTTTCTATTTATACGGTATATACACTCACCGGCCACTTTATTAGGTACACCTGTCCAACTGCTCGTTAACACTTAATTTCTAAGCAGCCAATCACATGGCGGCAACTCAGTGCATTTAGGCATGTAGACATGGTCAAGACAATCTCCTGCAGTTCAAACCGAGCATCAGTATGGGGAAGAAAGGTGATTTGAGTGACTTTGAACGTGGCATGATTGTTGGTGCCAGAAGGGCTGGTCTGAGTATTTCAGAAACTGCTAATCTACTGGGATTTTCACGCACAACCATCTCTAGGGTTTACAGAGAATGGTCCGAAAAAGAAAAAACATCCAGTGAGCGGCAGTTCTGTGGGCGGAAATGCCTTGTTGATGCCAGAGGTCAGAGGAGAATGGCCAGACTGGTTCGAGCTGATAGAAGGGCAACAGTGACTGAAATAACCACTCGTTACAACCGAGGTATGCAGCAAAGCATTTGTGAAGCCACAACACGCACAACCTTGAGGCGGATGGGCTACAACAGCAGAAGACTCCACCGGGTACCACTCATCTCCACTACAAATAGGAAAAAGAGGCTACAATTTGCAAGAGCTCACCAAAATTGAACAGTTGAAGACTGGAAAAATGTTGCCTGGTCTGATGAGTCTCGATTTCTGTTGAGACATTCAGATGTTAGAGTCAGAATTTGGCGTAAACAGAATGAGAACATGGAACCATCATGCCTTGTTACCACTGTGCAGGCTGGTGGTGGTGGTGTAATGGTGTGGGGGATGTTTTCCTGGCACACTTTAGGCCCCTTAGTGCCAATTGGGCATCGTTTAAATGCCACGGCCTACCTGAGCATTGTTTCTGACCATGTCCATCCCTTTATGGCCACCATGTACCCATCCTCTGATGGCTACTTCCACCATGTCACAAAGCTCTAATCATTTCAAATTGGTTTCTTGAACATGACAATGAGTTCACTGTACTAAAATGGCCTCCACAGTCACCAGATCTCAACCCAATAGAGCATCTTTGGGATGTGGTGGAACGGGAGATTCGCATCATGGATGTGCAGCCGACAGATCTGCGGCAACTGTGTGATGCCATCATGTCAATATGGACCAAACTCCCTGAGGAATGCTTCCAGCACCTTGTTGAATCTATGCCACGAAGAATTGAGGCAGTTCTGAAGGCAAAATGGGGTCCAACCCGTTACTAGCATGGGGTACCTAATAAAGTGGCCGGTGAGTGTATATATATATATATATATATATATATATTTTTAAAAGTCATTTATTTCTGTGATGCAAAGCTGAATTTTTAGTATCATTACTCCAGTGTTCAGTGTCACATGATCCCTCAGAAATCATTTGGATATTCTAATAGGCTGATTTGGTGTTTAAATAAGTAACGTAACCTATTATTATCATCAACGTGCTGCTCAATTTTTTTATTTTTTTATAAATACAATTTTTTTTTTCTTGTAACAAAGTAGCAGTCCTTTGACTAATTTAATGCATCCTTGCAGATAAAAACTTTTTAAAAGTAGAGTAGGACTTCAGCTACCAAGTATGTGGCTTTATGCGAATTGGATAACCATCATACCACAAATTGTGGCATGATGAATGAACAGCTCTATAATATCTATAAGAAATGCTTCACAGAATATAAAAAAAACCTGACAACTAATACCAGAATAAAATAGGTACATTTGAAAAACATGAAAACCACATTTCTTCCCTCAGCCACCAGCATAACAACAAATGTGCCAATTCACTAAACGAAATCGAAATTTCACCCACCAAAAATAACATTCTATCTAGACATTTGCTGACATGAGATAAGAGGTGATGCTCTTCAGGGGTCCAGACACCATGGGGTCGGAAAATGCTTTAAGATTCTCACGTCCCTTGTCAAACCGGCTGACAGATGGGGATTTAAATGCTTCTATAAGATAATGCATAACAGTCACAACATTAAAACGCAGTAATAGTCTGTTGTCTGCTGTTGAGGGTTCATTTTAAGCAATTGGTAACTAAATGAGTTGGGGCCGCTCTCAAATTGATCTCAATTTCAACAGCTCAGAGTTGACAGGACGGCTGTAGTTAGTTCATGGCGCTGACATGCATATTGAAAGATCCCTTTCACCCAAATGAGTCTGTAAACAAGATGTGAGGGCAGCACTGGCAACACAACTCGCAGGAATAAGTGTCAAGGAGCAGTTATTGCATTATTTAGAGCACTATAAAGTGCAGGGCTATTGATTTGAGAGGCAAAGCAGCTCTCTGGTTATTTCTGTCATTGCTGAATCATTAAACTGATATATAATGCACTGCGCTCTTCCCTCTGCCACCCTGTCTGTTTCCAACAACATCAGTCCAACAAATTTCCGATAATCCTGTGCTCCTTTTTATTCCTTTGCTTTTGTGAAGGTTCTCACTTATTAACCCCTCAGATTTGTCACTTCTAACTTTTTCTAAGCATCTAAGGCCATGTGAACACCTGGGGCCCTATTTTAACGATCTGAAACGCAAGTATCAAGCGCGAAGCGCAAGTAACTTTGTGGGCGGGTCTTGGGCGCTGTTGCTATTTTACCGGCGGGATAAATGACTCTTGCGCCCGATGCAAGTTTAAAAGGGGTTGGTCTGAAATAGCTTCATTATTCATAGGTGTGGTTTGGGCGTAACGTGAAATAAACCAATCAGAGCGCCATCCAACATACCCTTTAAGAGCAGGTGCGCATGTTGCATGGCGGATTGTTATTATTATGGCGGATTTACCAGGCGCGCGCCAGGAGCGGTTCACAGCCGAGGAGGCAGACGTTCTTGTCAGGGCAGTGAAAGACAGAGAAGTGACGTTGTATGGGGATGGGAGATTTTTTTTTTCCTGGTTCTTGACGGACAAACAAATTTGTCAGATGTCCTTATATACATATGTGTATATAAGGGCAAACAGGTCTGATCCGTCATTACTACAATTAGCCTGAAAAATTTGGGTAAATGTGTAAGCTAGATTTAGGCCTACATTCTTTTACATCTTCATGGACACCACAATGATTTCCCTCATGTGTTAATATTTTTCCTTGTTATAATGTATGATTTGCAAAAATAAAAACTGCTGCATCTGTGTTGATGAGAGAATCAAAGTGTATGCGCGTTGTGCACCCGCTACATTATGGCCAAGCATGCACGCTTAAAATAGCATTAAGAACAACGCGCAACGCGCCACTGACTTTAGACTAGGTTTTTTCTGGTCAGTGGCGGAATTGTTTTCTGGAACTGCAAAATAGCACTAGGGAACATTTGCGCCGGAACACGCCTCCTCTTTGCGCTGAACCGCCCCGGGGAGCGCAAGTTCATTTCCTAGTTTACCGACGTGCGTCTGTGGAGGGAAAAGCCCGCTTTGCGCGGGTGCAAAATAGGAATGATACATGCGTCAGTGTACAAAGTCATTTGCGCCGGGTGCAAGATAGGGCCCCTGGTATTAACATAAATTTTGGGTAATTAGATCACAAAATCATATTTACACCTGGCATTAACATTTATCTCACCTCATGTGAACCTTAAGAAGTTTATGCAACCGGCCACTGATTCTGTTGAGGGAACCAACTAACTAACTAACTAACTAACTAATTTAATTAATAATTAATAATAAAAAAAACACACCAGATAATTTGCATAAATAAATAACAGTTAACAGATAAATAAAGCAAAAAAATAAAATAAAAAATATGTACCTTTTAGAAAAATAAGAGAAAAATTCGATAAGTAAATAAAAAGTTCGGGGAAAAAAACAGTTAAGGGGGATCTAAGGAGTACTTTTTTAGTGTTTGGCAACCAGGGATAATTAAACGTAGAAAATGTAGAAAGAGATAATCACAAACTGTGCAGTGCATGAAAAAACAAAGTCTCACCAGAACCGAATGGCCCGTGTTTACATAGATTCAGAGCTGTTAATTCTCAATAAATCTATACAGCTTTTGGAGTCGGTTCCTAGCACACAAGCTGGCAAGTTCTCCTGAGCTTATAGTCTTTTATGGCACTATATCAAACAGTGCAGCTTTGGATGAAACCCTAAAAATTTCATAAGGACAATTTCATAAGATATAAATCCTTTTTAGTGATTTCAAATCTAGGTATGATCAAGTTGTTTTTAATAGGTGACGTTTAGGTTGTTCAAGATTTGCACATGATTATTTATTGAAAAGTGAAGAACCCTCATGCCTTCCTTGTCAACTCCATAGACCATTTCAATTTATACATATATTCCACATTTGACTGCTCAGACGGCGAGCCCACCATCTTGGAACGGACAGTGTGCCATCACTCACCGTAACACTACAAACTTTCGCAGATTCTGGTTGTGAAACCGCCAAGATTTAAATTCACAGAGAAACGGGATAACCTTTCACAGGTGAGAATGTGTTTATTTTTATTTTTTTATATGCATTAACTCAATATCACAGGGTTTTACTGTTACTTTTTAATATTTTTACTTTTACTATATTTTATTTTTACATATTAGCTAATGCCTTTGTCTTGTATTGTTTTAGTTTAGCAGAATCATCTGCTGAAGTCTATTGATATAGATATTTATACACGTGTCTAAGTCACCTTGATTTATATAGCCCTTTATACAAAGCAGATTGTTTCAAATCTATCTATCTATCTATCTATCTATCTATCTATCTATCTATCTATCTATCTATCTATCTATCTATCTATCTATCTATCTATCTATCTATCTATCTATCTATCTATCTATCTATCTATCTATATTATATGCTTAAGCTCTTTCAAGCAGGATTTTATAGTATTCATAAGCTGAAAAAAAAAATCGTTCTGTAATATTGTTCCTTTGTCATTATCATCACAGTTGTGGTGTGAACTTCCCTATCAAAATCATATTACCTATTCAAAAATGGGACCCAAGCCATACAGAAATCAATACTGTGGGTACTCTTCTGAATTGAGCCAGTCGTCAACCACCTAGCAACCTAAAAAACACACCCAGAACACCATAGCAACCACATAACATGACAGCAAAAGCACCACTTACAGTTTCTTCTAAAAAAAAAATATTTGAATTTTAAAAGACATAATAACAGCATAAATGAGTAGTAGGTCAAAACAACAGGAGTGTTGGAATACTGAAATTGCTACATCAATTAGTACTTACGAGTTCTCAATTTGTGAACAGTGCATATGGCCAAGCATGCTTGAGTTGAGTGATGTTTTTAGTGACAAAATCTCTCAACTGTTCTTATTTGCTCAAGCGCTTGGTAAAAGATGAGATCTTAGCACTAAAGTTCAAACAACTTATGCTCAGTGTTTCACTCTATTTCACAAATGCGAGTTAAGAGCTACTTAATTAAAGATGCTATCTACTTTGAGTTTCACACACGCCACATAAAAGGAGGTGTGTGCGTGTTGCCAGAGGAAAAGCGGGAGAGCGGACAGGGTACGGATCGATACGAAAGAGAGTCCAGGCTGTCACTCAGCCTCTTCTCCCCGAGGGAGGCCGTGAGAGATCGAACACACAGATAAACATATCATGGAAATGGAGTCAGTCCTCACCCAGTTTCCAACACTCTTCCTCTTCATACAGATAGATGAATGAGAAAAACCAATGAACTAATGAATGAGTCAATGAACGAATAAAAGTAGATTGTGAGGATAAATGAATAACAGAAGAGTGTAATTGTCAGTTGGCCTTTCAGAGATGAATGAGGAGGTAATCCATCTAACTGATAAAATCCCAGTCTCCTCAGAGAGGCTTGCCCATGAGTGAAATATTAGTCTGAAGTGCTTTCACGTATTGGCTTTTCGCGGTGAAAAATAGCGTCCTGATACGCCGGTTCAGGTCACACAAATGTCAAGAAACAATTAGGTAAGCAAGATTGTTTTGAAACCTTTTTTTTTTTCATGGAGATGATCGTCTTTAAAAGTTTTAAACAAGTGGCAGCTGGAGGCATTGGATATTTTACTAGTATTCAGTGATGACAACAGATTTCTAAATGACTTGCTACAGTCAAAATTAATGAGGAAATGAGGAAGCAAGTTTTTTTCTTAAATTGCTACTTTAGGCTAATATAATAAATACTATGCTATAGTCACGTCTGTTTTGTTTAATTTATGTTTTCATGTCTTTGATTTCTATAATTCTCATTGTCATGTTCCTGTTTGTCATGTAATTCCTTTATCCCATCATGTGGCCCTTTTGCTGAACGTGTCATGTTCAGATTTGTTCCTTGTTTTGTGTCACGTTTTGATTGGTTCACTGTTTGTTTAGTCGTTCATGTAGTCATTAGTCTTTGTGTATATGTAGCCCTCATGTTACCATGGTCTCTTGTCACCATTGTCTCTTGTCTAGCTTTGTTGGTTTCCTGTAACCGCTGATGGTGAGTTTTGTTTCATGCTCAAGTTTAGTTCATGGATCAAGTCAAGCCAAGTCTTTGGTCTTTGTTTACTTTGTATCTGTTCATGTTGGGATTTAATAAACACTGCACTTGGGTTCAACTCTGTTCGCCTTCAGTGGTCTTTGACTGTATGTATTATATGTTATACACACACACACACACACACACACACACACACATATATATATATATATATATATATATATATATATATATATATATAATTAATGTTTGTGCTGTCCCTATTGTATCCTCTCTCACTTTCTTTTTTTAATGGTGTTGTTTATATTACAGACTGGGCACAACAGACATTGCTTACCAGTGGTCTTGCTCTCATTTTCTGGCTGAAACTGCAATAATGATGATAAGCAAAGTAAGAAGCAGCACTCCGGCGATTAGCAGATAACACTTCCTCCTCCTTAGCTGCCTCTGTGGAAGACAGAATAAAAGAAGAAAAAAGTTTGAGATGTTATGTTCGATTAATCATAGTTCACCCAAAAATGAAATTCGTTATGATTTACTCATTTCCATGTCATTATAAACCTTTTTAACTTGCCCAGTTTAACACAAAAATAGTTTGCAGGATGTTTTCCATACGATGTGAATGGTGACCAATGACCATGCTCTATAAAGCCCTATAGACCTTATGCGCCAGAGAAACAAGTGCACAGTCATCTTTAGAATTTTGTCTTTGAACTTCAGTTTTAGCAGTAGCTCTGTATATTTCTATGGCATCGCTGTCGAAGAGTAATTAGCTGGTGAAGTGGATTTACTAGAGTTAACGAAAGTTATCACGAGCATTGTAATGTTTAAAGCAGATGTCTTAACATATGTCAGTAGACCGGGAAGATTTTAAAACGGGCAGTTCATTCATAAATACTTAAGATCGCTGTGGAAATACAAACCAGAAGACAAAAGACAACAAGCGCAGCGCTGAAAAGGGGCGGGGCTACATAAGGTCTATAGCACTATAAAAGTATTCCATTCAACAACATGCATTATATTCCAGGTCTTCTGAAGCCATGCATGCATTGCTTACAAATCTTTCCTGTTGCTTTAGCTCTCAATTCTTATTTCTACACTTGAATATGCAAATATTTACATTTATTGAGTTGTGAACTGCAGTGGAGACGTTTAGCATAGCATTTGTGTGTTTGTTTTTATAATTTTTTCGAGCTTGAAAGCCCCTGGTCACCATTCACTTTCATTACAGCATAATGCTGTGTCAGTGTTCTGCTATATTGTGCTCCACAGAAGAAAGAAATGCACACAAGTTTTAAAACAACACGAGGGTGAGTAAATTATGCAAAGATGGCATAAAAAAAACTAGACTGTAAAACAAGTTGTAAATAAAACAAAGACTACTGGAGTATGTTTTACTAGAAAATACTATTTTTTTTACAGTTTCTAAAGTTTGTCTACATCATAATTTCAAGCTGTTTTAAGTAACATGTGAAACATGTTTCTACACCATTTTATTTTCAGTGTACTCTCAAGATATAGAAAATACTCGTTAAATTAAAGCGTCTTGTGATGATGGACACAGTAACTGAAAATGCATTCAGATACCATCCAGCTACTCTTAATAGACTAATAACAACAGAAAGAAAGAAAGATTCTGTAATATCACATAGATTTGCAAAAAAAAAAAAAAAATCCATAAAATAAATTCTTTCTCAGTCGCACACCACTGTTAAAATCAATAAATCAACAGTCATTATCCAGTACAACTGGCCAGTCTAGGTACAAAAGGACCTGCATGGAATAAAAGGACAAAATTACACCATCATTTTCCAAACAGTTTCTCGCCACCGACGCAATAGCCCAATACAAAATGAAGGCGCTGCCATCAGTTGACCTCTATAGGCGCTCTCCTCAATACAGAGACATGCTTTGAAAATGATTTCTCAAAGACAGAATTGAATTGTGGCCTAAAGTCAAGAGCGGTTGGACAAGCATGAGAGAGCCGCATTCTCCACCGCGCTCGAGTTCTGACTGAACAGCGTTCGCAAAACCCATCTGGCTCTCTGATGCTCTTCAGCTCTGATAAGACGCCGCGGTGGGAGGAAGCCCTGCTCTGTTTTCAAAAGAATTTTGGAAAACTGCCGAAAGTGTCATTTGGACTTTCAACGTTTAAGACTGGAACCCCCTCCCGCCCTCCCTGCGTATCTATTGCTTTGTCATGTCTGAGATCCAGTTCAGAACCAATGCAACCAACAAGTGTGGGAAAAACAAACAACAGTGAATAGAATTTGCTTGCTGAGTGCGTTTCAATAAATGTTTTTTTTTTTCGATTACGCGGACTGAGCGCAGATTCTGTGTTGTTTTGAAATACCTTCCTTTTTTTTATTGACAAAGCCAGAATGAGCACCAGTTGTAGACCACAGCTAGGCTGGAGTCTTTAAATCCTGACGTGCTTCAAAGCGCGAAGAGCAATTCATCTTCTTATCTGAGACTGGAAACAGGCTTTCTATGTGGAAGTGTGCATGTGGGGGGGGGGGGGGGGGGGGGAGGGAGGGAAGAAGGCAAAAAAAACAAAAAACTGCTGTCGAGTAATTTTCCGTTTAAACGTTCCACTCCACAACAATTTGCATAAGCAGCCCTGCGTCTGTGATAAGAAGATTGGTAATTTTCAAAGGCTCTGTAGGGATTGGGAATTAAAAGCCTCTCTCTGCTATCTCCTCTCTTGCAGCTGGTCACCATAGATTCCCTCGCTTCTTTCTTACATTTCTCCAAAACCGCGCCTTATAAACTTTCACTCTCTCTCTCTCCCTCGTTCGCTCTATCACTCAGTATACAGTCTCTAGGCACTGATTTTCACTCTGTGTTATCCTAGGCCTGCTCTGTCATTCAGAGAAAAAAAGGAAAATAAATCAGGTAAAAAGGGAACAAAAAAAGCTTTAGGTGACAATACAACTGTTGCTCCATTTCGGATCTTGGATTTTTTCCTGATGCTGCGGAGGGGAGGCGAGGTGGAGATGGAGAGTGCAGACATTCACAGAGTGAGAAAGAGAAAGGGAAAATGACTTAAGGATGAAAGGGAAGCTGATGGAGTGAAGTGCCGACGAGAGGAGAGAAAAGGAAAAGGGAAATGAATTTTCTCCCTCTACATGTACCCAATTTAGTCAAGCTGCTGTAGAAGCACTAAAACTAAAGCACCTTGATATAGAAAAAGTTTTTTAGGGTTTTCCTATAAATTATTAAACTACTGTATGAATATGTGTGGTAATTTCATTAGAAGCTTTGATGTAGTTCTTAAACATTTTAACTTTGTGCAAAAATGCACTGATTTCACTACTGTTTTTGAAAAAAGTCTCATGCTCATCAATGCTGCATTTATTTGATAAAAAAATACAGTAAACACAGCAATATTGTGAAACATTATTACTTTTCTCTCCTCTTCAGTGTCACATGATCCTTCAGAAATCATTCTAATATGCTTATTCCGTGCTCAGGAAACATTTCTTAATATTATTATTATTATTATCAATGTTGAAAGAAGTTGTGCTGCTTAATATTTTTGAGGAAACCATGATCTTTTCAGTACTCTGATGAATAGAACGATCAAAAGAACAGCATTTATTTCAAATATAAATATTTTATAACAATGTACAGTAAAAGTCTTTACTGTCACTTATGATCAATTCACTGTTTCGTTGCTAAATAAAAGTATTAATTTGTTCAAAAATAAATTAAGGGGGACTCAAAAACATTAATATGCTTCACTGAAACCATGTTGAAAATTAATTCAGTGAAGCATTTTAATGTTTTGTAAAATACTTTTATATGAGGGGAAGTGCAACATACTGTTTCTGCTGGACCAACTCATCATGTGACAGGCATTGGTTTTAAGAGAGAGAAACACGGGGTAGAGAGTCATTTGCCTTGTGTGACATGAGACACATCTTTGTAATATCATAATAACGCAGCATGATGATTACCGTCATAATATTATTCTGCCTTTATCTCATCTGCTCAGAAAATTGAAGGTCCATAAAATAAATAATGTTTGCACTGCCACTGCCTGGCTTGTAATCGGCTTACGTGTAATTTACATAAAAATTCAGAATCCAAGTCTTCCTGATTATAATGTTTAAATGACACAGCAAATAAACACGAACTTGACGTCCCCACTTTGCAGTTCAGCCTTCGGCAAACGCACGTCGTTCTTAGCACGTTCTTTGCCTTAGGCTGCTATACACAAGTACATGAATGCTCAGTGGAAGAAAGCGTTACAGATGAACAAGGAGGGTTTTAATGTTGTACCTTGATCCTGACAGCTGACACCAGAAGTCTGAGACGACGAGCAAATTATTTTTATGTGGACATCTCTAGATTGCCAAATGTTTGAATTACAGTTTTCGTAATAGAAAATGCATAAGCTGCTTTAAATTAATTGTTAAGAGGGACAGTTATTGAAAAGTTTGGTGTTGATTATTTTGAAAAAGGTAGGACTTTATAATAACTTTCATTAAGTCATTAGGAATCATTATGACTATATAAACAAATCTATTTACATTCTTAAAGGGAATATAATATAATATAATATAATATAATATAATATAATATAATATAATATATTATTATGGGCTTTCAGTATCAGTTAATGGCTGCATCAGTACATCCCTATAAGTACCACAGTCTCATCATCTGTTTCAATCGCTGTAGCGTAGTTTTATAAGTAAGCTAGGCTATTGCATCCCAACATTGCCACATTCCAACTCATGGAGAATAATGTTCCTCTGCTAAACTCTCTACAACGTCCCCTCATTCACATACATATTCATTACACTTCAGCTCCAATATTACATACAGGCCTATGTGGCAGTCATCACAACCATCTAAATTCCATTCATCACTGTTACCTAAATTACACAGCATGATTGATTTGCATTGCTGTGCCCGATCACAGCATGACATAGCACTGATCAGCTGCTTTCTGCATTCATTACACAAACCTGACAAACTTTCAACATAAAGAGCAATTCACTTGTACAGAACGAGTAAACCACAAAGATGTTTTCTCGTTATAATATTGGCCTATTTTTATCCATACACCAAATTTCGACAACATGCATCAGCGTAAAGCAAATATTGGATGTAACAAAATTGTACATCTTCAGGAGAAGATGTGGGTGATGCTTTTTCATGCAAACATGTTGCCAGGGCATTGCTACAGTACACAGATGCTAAGTTGTTCGAAGAAATTTTTAATAAGTTACTAGGGTGGTTGCTAGAGTGTTGCTATGTGGTTACTAAGTGGTGTTAACCCTCCGGGGTCGGCTATCGTGCCGGCGCGACGAGCTCACTTTTTTCCTTATCAGTGCAAAAGAGACTCAAATTACTCTGTTGATTTTGATCTTACATATAAGTGTTGTACATCATTAGATCCTGTTAAGTGTCTATTTTTTTTTTTGTTGATACTCACAATAAAAACAAAGTGTTCTGCTTTTTGTCAAATAAAGAAAAATAAACATGATGCAAATTTTGCCTTCTCTCTGTCGGTGAAGTTCATTCTGAAACGTGTCTGAAAATGAACTGTAACTCAGTAAATACTTGTTACACAGGCATGAAAGATTTTTCATTATGAAGCTGAAATTCTCTTCTTTTAAATGAAGTAGTTTATACAAAAAAATTAATATTCTCAGTTTATGTAATCTGTATGAAAAGAGAGAGATGTCAGTCTTTTTCCTTTCAGCTCATTATAGTTTATTACGTGTTAATGTGACCACGCCCACTGAGAGCGCGCACTATTCAAACGCAAATGTAGAGGCAAGCCATGGCAACGCCCACATCAGCTGGATAAAACATCCAGTTTAATAAGAATCTTGTACTTTACCTCGTCTAGCTGCACTGTGAGGAATAATACTATCGTAATAATCCTGGAAAAGTTACCTCAGAAGTGCTGGTAGTTTCATTTCGAGGAGCACGGATTCAGCTGATGAAGTAAGTTTATTCTTAAGTGCTTTGTTCTAATCGCGTTATTGAATAGTGTCTGTAAACTGCACAAAGACTGTTTAAATATGAATTGCGTGTCTGTGTGTGAATGAATGAATGGCACAGACGCGCGCGTGATGTTGTTTACTACAGCTGTACATCGCATCTGTGCATTCATTCACTCTCACTCCTACATTAGTAAATTAAAAAGTTTGTTACAATGCAAGCTATATCAAAATAATGAATCCTTAACTTTGAAATATGTATGATAAAATGTATTGGCCTACTTTAAAAAATAATACTTTATAAAGACATTTATGGAAAAAGACAATTTTCTTTTCAAGATGTTTCCAACTCTAACTTTGAACCAATTCTGTAGAATGGCCCATATAACCTATTTGAACAGGATTTGTTTCCAGGTATGACTAAAAATGTGCTTTTGACTTTCATTTATATTTTGATTATATATATATATATATATATATATATATATATGTGTGTGTGTGTGTGTGTATATGTATGTATATATATATATATATATATATATAATCAAAAAAAAAATATATATATATATATATGTGTGTGTGTGTGTGTGTGTGTGTGTATATGTATGTATATATATATATATATATACAGTGTTTCCGCTACATTCATTCTGCCGTGGCGGGCCGCCACACCTAAAATCCTCCCGCCACGGCTGCAGCTTCAGTGAGGTCCGATATTGTGCATTCTATTGTGTTGTTGTTAAGCCCCACTAAAGGCATACAAAAAAACAGTGTAAAACACCATAAAGTTTTCGCACTATATTCCAAGACTTCTAAAGTCTTTCAATAGCATAATGTGAGGTAAAAACGAATATTTAAGTCGTTAAGTTAAAGTTAATGGAAACTCATCTCTCCTCAGTCATTCTCCATGTATTCAGCATTCAAACAGCGCGTCGCGTTCGGGTACCACAGTAACACGACGACACTCTCTTCAAGATCAATGTTTCCATTATTATACTTTATTTGTAGATAAAGATCTATGTTTTGCATAAAATGACTTTATCTTGTTTATACTGTATTGCGCTTTCTAAATCATATTCCTTTCTCCCGGGTGTCTGTTAGATTACAGCACTGGAGTAAAGAGCGCTATGAATTGTTCTTCATGCGCACTGTAACTCAAATTTAAAACTGTTAAAAGAAAAGGCTCAATAAACTGTTGCATAGATAGTCTCTTCTCTTTGGTTTGTGCTTTGAACTTTTCAATCAATGCGAAGCGCTGCGCGCCGCGCTGTGACTTCGCGTTGCTTCAAGAGCATCATTCTGCGCACGGGATGCGCATAATCGCTTTGCCGCTCTTATTGAAGCCTTTCATAATACTTAGGGGAGGTTTGAACACCTGGGGCAAGGGGGCGTGGCCAATGGGAATAACACTCATGGGCCACGCCCCCTCCCGAAATGGGCCTGCCACCACAGTTAGAAAAAATCCTAGAGGAAACACTGTATATATATACACTCACCGGCCACTTTATTAGGTACACCTGTCCAACTGCTCGTTAACACTTAATTTCTAAGCAGCCAATCACATGGCGGCAACTCAGTGCATTTAGGCATGTAGACATGGTCAAGACAATCTCCTGCAGTTCAAACCGAGCATCAGTATGGGGAAGAAAGGTGATTTGAGTGACTTTGAACGTGGCATGATTGTTGGTGCCAGAAGGGCTGGTCTGAGTATTTCAGAAACTGCTAATCTACTGGGATTTTCACGCACAACCATCTCTAGGGTTTACAGAGAATGGTCCGAAAAAGAAAAAACATCCAGTGAGCGGCAGTTCTGTGGGCGGAAATGCCTTGTTGATGCCAGAGGTCAGAGGAGAATGGCCAGACTGGTTCGAGCTGATAGAAGGGCAACAGTGACTGAAATAACCACTCGTTACAACCGAGGTATGCAGCAAAGCATTTGTGAAGCCACAACACGCACAACCTTGAGGCGGATGGGCTACAACAGCAGAAGACTCCACCGGGTACCACTCATCTCCACTACAAATAGGAAAAAGAGGCTACAATTTGCAAGAGCTCACCAAAATTGAACAGTTGAAGACTGGAAAAATGTTGCCTGGTCTGATGAGTCTCGATTTCTGTTGAGACATTCAGATGTTAGAGTCAGAATTTGGCGTAAACAGAATGAGAACATGGAACCATCATGCCTTGTTACCACTGTGCAGGCTGGTGGTGGTGGTGTAATGGTGTGGGGGATGTTTTCCTGGCACACTTTAGGCCCCTTAGTGCCAATTGGGCATCGTTTAAATGCCACGGCCTACCTGAGCATTGTTTCTGACCATGTCCATCCCTTTATGGCCACCATGTACCCATCCTCTGATGGCTACTTCCACCATGTCACAAAGCTCTAATCATTTCAAATTGGTTTCTTGAACATGACAATGAGTTCACTGTACTAAAATGGCCTCCACAGTCACCAGATCTCAACCCAATTGAGCATCTTTGGGATGTGGTGGAACGGGAGATTCGCATCATGGATGTGCAGCCGACAAATCTGCGGCAACTGTGTGATGCCATCATGTCAATATGGACCAAACTCCCTGAGGAATGCTTCCAGCACCTTGTTGAATCTATGCCACGAAGAATTGAGGCAGTTCTGAAGGCAAAAGGGGGTCCAACCCGTTACTAGCATGGGGTACCTAATAAAGTGGCCGGTGAGTGTATATAGTCTAGTGCTGCCGCGATTAGTCGACTTAGTCGACGTAATCGACCATGCAAATTAGTCGACGGCAATTTTTTTAGTCGACGTGTCGTTTTACTATTGACCGCTATTTATTTTTGGTCTCCCGTCACAAACGGCTCACTGTAATTCACCTCCACACACCAGTCTGTGCGCCGTGCGCGCCCTGCTGGTTTATCTGCTATCATTTTCCTTCACGTTTTTCCTTCACGTTCCCGCCCACCTTCACTGCTTTGATATGAAAAATTGCGGAGGCAGGTGACGGAGCTTTCACAGTGGGCTCGTTTGCTGCGGTCCGAGTCCGAGCGCGAGCGCGATTGTTCCCGGCGCCCTCCGCAGCGTTGGTCTGGTTTCACACTCAATTCTATCGAACCCTGTTGAGTTTGCGTGCATCTTATGCCATCGCAAACGTGCACGGCGCATGATAGAAAACAGAACGCGGGTCAATATATTGTGTTTTTCAAACGGACTCTTTTGTGGAGATTTCCAAATGTGTTGTCCTGATTGCACGCGCAATGCGCGAATGCACTGCAGACTCAACTCTCGCGTATCCAAGGTAAATCATCAACACTATCATCCCTTACATGTGTTTTATTTAACTAAATGCATCATAATCAGCTAAAACGCATGGGCAGGTTACTTAACTTCCTGAACAAGCGCTCCCGAGTCCGTGTTGCTTTCACATTCACGCGAACCGCGGCACGGGCCCGCCATGCACGCAAGTGTAAACGCGAGCTATACATAACTGCGTGCCTGCCTGCTTTCAGCGCGACTCATAGTGGGCTAGACTCTTTCAATTCAATTCCAATTTATTTGTATAGCGCTTTTCACAGAAAATGCATTGGATCTACTTTACTATTCAGAGTGATGTTATCAGTTATGCTTTTCAGAAATGTACATAAATTAATCATTATTAGCTTACTGTACATTTTTTAAGGCAGAACAAAGAGCTAATTTAAGTAATACATACATGTTTGTTATTAGAGGATTAGATTAGGACTCTGACTAATATGGCATAGCCTAATGGAAATGCAGATACTTAATGCTTAGATTGTTAATACATAATGTTTTTGAACAGGTGACATTTTATGTTTTGGCCCTTCAGTTGAGTTCAAAATAAAATGGACACAACGAAATAAACACTTGATTTTTTTTTAAATTAGTCGTTTAGATTAGTCGACTAATCGAAAAATTAGTCGAAAGATTAGTCGTTAGCAAATTAGTCGTTAGTGGCAGCACTAATATAGTCCTTGCATTCTTTCTTGTGTGACACACCTGAATGAAAGGCTCATTATTATGCGGGTCTTTGTCTTCTCAGGTGAGAACCACCTAATTATTCATGAGGGGATTGGGCCGTTCACGCCTCCACGCATATTGCCTTTCAAAACAAAAAAAAGTTTTTCACAATTTAAAACAATCTATTGTTTTATGTGAATGGCAGGATGATTTTCAGATCATTTTGAAGCAAAAACTCAAGGCGACAACATCCATTAGTCAAAAGTCTTGTGGACAGATATTTAGTATGTGTTTTGTGGCCTTATTTCAGAAACTTTCATTTTTAGTTTTTCAATAACCATGCATAAACAATATTCTCTCAAAAATACAAACATGTACATCAGGGTTCCAGACTGCGACCAAATTGGTCGCATATGCGAGTAGACGCTTGAGCAACAGAACGCCGTTGCATCAGCTGCTGCAGTCCGTAACTTATGTTCAAAATGAACGAGTAGGCTACATCATACATACATTTTCCAAACCGTGTTTTTGACTTATTCTGAATCACTACGGTACGCCTATAATAAGTGTTTATATTCGGACTATTTTATCCCGGGGTCGTCTCGGCTTGCGGAGTAGCCCAGTGCCTGCGTGACTCGCCATAGACATTAACGGAGAGAAGTTCCGTCTACAATGTTCTTCCGCAAGACACGTGTAGTTTATTTATTGACGAACGTAGACGTCACGCGCATTGCACACTGATGGTGAAACGCGCCAATTACGAATTCACGAATTAAGGCATATAAAAATGATAAAAATGCCTGGTCTCACGAAACACAGAGCCCCTTCCTCCTACGTCTTATACTTAACAGCGGTTATATTTTCCTCTGTCGAGCGATAACTCTCATGAACGCTCGACAGAGGAAAATGAAATTATTATAAAATGCAGAAGGTAAGGAGTGTGAGATTTCTGCTTTTTGTTACAACTATAAACTTTGATAACGAAAAATCTGTATCAGTTTATTATAATACTCTAATCTTTTAAAATGTAATGCATACATTTGAATGTTTAATGATTTTTAAAAGATAGAAAGATGATAATAGACGGATAGATAGAATATGATTCAAATGTAAATAGATAGATTGTATATAATTCAAATGTAAAATGCTTAAAATTACAGATTAAAATTACTGTCCAAAATCCATGAAAATCCTGAAATTTGGCAATGATAATTAATATATTACAGGTATTTCTGCTGCAACCCAGAAAGCCTTTGCTAGCCTTGGTCCATTAAAACCACTATTCATCAGCATGCATTGATTAATCCCATGGCATGTAGCAAAAAAAAAGAAAAAAAAGGTGCGACCAAATCATATGCTGGTGCGACCAACTGAGAAAGTTGGTAGCACCAGTGCAACCAGTGGAAAAGTTAGTCTGGAGCCCTGATGTACATACATGTGGCTCACATATTATGGTAGCCCTGTTTGTGCTAAATATAGTGTAATTTCACCTGTGCCATTAATATGTTTATAAGCAACTGAAAAAAGCACAAATGTCAGGGCATGTCAAAACATCTCAAGGACCCCAAAAACACCTTCGACCCCAGGAGCCGGTTGCACCAACAGGGCTTACGCCTGGTCTTAAAGCTCCAGTCCGTAACTTTTTTAAGTTAAAAATAATCCAAAATAATTATATTAAAAAAAGCTTATTCTGCCAGTGGTCAAAACTATCTGCTTGCCATAGCTAGATTCAAAACGGTTAGCTTGTAATAATGATTTTAATTCCAGTGGTACTGGTGGGTTTCCGCGGGAAATTCGAGCATGTCTTTGCGTAATTACGTCACACCCGTACACATAAAGAAGGAGTTTTGGCTCCTTCGGCTATACTGCGGGTGACGAGATGTTTAGATGTATAGGCTTTTCTCGCAGCACTTTACATTATTAAACTTATGGCATCCAGGAAGATCCAAACAACAATCATCAGTGTCAACTGGAGATTCAGCAGTTATAAAACCCAAAAGACTTCGTACTTCGGATTTAAGGTGGCTAGAGAAAGAGAAAGAAACCGTCTCATGCGAACACAAGGATTTAAACATCGGCGGGGCTTTTGAAAAGTGTGTGAACTCCGTGTTTTGAAGGGGTTCGAAACGGAAGAAGAGACGGCTTTTTTCTGCTGAACAAGTAAGACATTTCAATAGTTCAATCGTGTAACAGTACGTTTTCTTAATTCACACAGTTATGGAGTTTCCTTTGTTGTGCCTTTCTCGTTTTGCTATTATGGAGAATATGAATTCTGAACTACACAGGTAACCATAAAACACATTAAATTTAACATTAGTCACGCAATGCTGATGTTGTTAACATGAATTTGAGAACAAAGTAGGCTATAATTTGCACGGTTGCTGTAAATCGCGTTGATTAAATCTAACGAAGCTTATCATGTCGAATGCTTTTTCCCCCTTAGTTGGTCAGAACAAAAATGGATGTTACTTACTTGTTCAGAAGACATTTTCTTATGAAAATTCTTATGTTGGTCAAACTTTCAAAAAGTGAATCTGTGATTCTGTATGACAGTAGGCTATCCACACAGCGCGGTGACTGACAGCAGCACTCGCCTCAAAGCACTGTGTTCATCCGCGCTGTTTCATGCCGATTTACAACCCACGTAAAGATGATAATTCCGCGAATCACTGCAGTTACAGATTTCAAACAGAGAGATGGCGACAAAGAGGAAAAGTTACGGACTGGAGCTTTAAGGTAAGTAGGTCTTAACTCAGCATTTTAAGTCTGACCTAATAGTTACGACCGTTGCACCATCCAGGCACCATCCTCTTCTCGCTAAGACCGGGCGTAAATCTTACGCCTAGTCAGTAGCAGGTGTAAAGTCAAAATCTAGGCATATACAGAGCTGCCAACTCTCATGCATTGGCCGTGAGACACACGCATTTGATTGGTTTCACACGCTCACACGCCACACCCCCGATTTCTCACGCTGAAGTGTCAACCCGGTCGGTCAAATGCCTGAAAGATGAGTTTATCTATAGATTTACCTGTTGAGCCACTCGTGATCGACTAGTTATACCGCAAATTAGTTTAAATCTCCCGGAATCTAGAGTGAGCGTGCATGCGAGACAGAGACGCTCCAAACCGCGTAGCGCGCATGGCAGAGAGGGAAATGTTATGTTTTTATGCAAATAGTGCGTTTCAAAACACTGTTGGAGACATGATTAATGTCCACAAATCCACCGCATGTCAGGCCATTGGCAGTCAGTGTGTGCCTGTGCTAACTGTACAGCTCTATTAACTTAAGTATCTCGATGTCTGTGAAATTTCCTTTCCTTTTTCTTTGATCCTCCATTGATACGGCTACAAAAAAACAAAACTGCAGAAGATAGTTTACAGCGTAACCCAGCAATGCACGCTGCTAGGCAACCGCTATAGTTCCGTGGCCATTCACATGAACACGCAACGCTAAGACCAGGCGTAGTAAAGCCTAGGCTTAAGTTTGGTTGGTGCAACCGACGTTAGGTCAACTCTAAAGACTGGTCTTAACTAAGACCTACTTAGCAGTTAGGACCAGGCTTAGTAAAGCCCTGTTGGTGCAACCAGCTCCAGAGGGTTAAGGCTGATTTATACGTCTGCGTCGGACCTACGCCGGAGCCTCTAGGCTGTAGGCTACGCGTTGGTTTTCATTTATACTTCTGCGTCGTTGTCCGCGTTGACTCGCAATTACACATGCAGAGGGAGCATGTGAAACCCGAGGGAGGGGTTCTAGCAGACCAATCACAGCACTTGCGTCTGCGTAGAATTGACGCGTTGTTACATTTTTGGAGAGGTGCACATCAGGGTACGCCGAAGGGTACGCGTGCTACACACAGCCTACGACATAGCTACGGCGTGAGTTCGCCACAGAAGTATACAGGTCCTTCTCAAAAAATTTGCATATTGTGATAAAGTTCATTATTTTCCATAATGTAATGATAAAAATTAAACTTTCATATATTTTAGATTCATTGCACACCAACTGAAATATTTCAAGTCTTTTATTGTTTTAATACTGATGATTTTGGCATACAGCTCATGAAAACCCAAAATTCCAGTCTCAAAAAATTAGCATATCATGAAAAGAGTCTCTAAATT
This sequence comes from Rhinichthys klamathensis goyatoka, assembly GCF_029890125.1. NCBI lineage: Eukaryota > Metazoa > Chordata > Actinopteri > Cypriniformes > Leuciscidae > Rhinichthys > Rhinichthys klamathensis. Next base: position 174,396 of record NW_026606827.1, read on the forward strand.
AGCTATTAACCTAATCATCTGAATCAACTAATTAACTCTAAACACCTGCAAAAGATTCCTGAGGCTTTTAAAAACTCCCAGCCTGTTTCATTACTCAAAACCGCAATCATGGGTAAGACTGCCGACCTGACTGCTGTCCAGAAGGCCATCATTGACACCCTCAAGCAAGAGGGTAAGACAGAAAGACATTTCTGAACAAATAGGCTGTTCCCAGAGTGCTGTATCAAGGCACCTCAGTGGGAAGTCTGTGGGAATGAAAAAGTGTGGCAAAAAACGCTGCACAACGAGAAGAGGTGACCGGACCCTGAGGAAGATTGTGGAGAAGGACCGATTTCAGACCTTGGGGGACCTGCGGAAGCAGTGGACTGAGTCTGGAGTAGAAACATCCAGAGCCACCGTGCACAGGCGTGTGCAGGAAATGGGCTACAGGTGCCGCATTCCCCAGGTCAAGCCACTTTTGAACCAGAAACAGCGGCAGAAGCGCCTGACCTGGGCTACAGAGAAGCAGCACTGGACTGTTGCTCAGTTTTGCATGTCATTCGGAAATCAAGGTGCCAGAGTCTGGAGGAAGACTGGGGAGAAGGAAATGCCAAAATGCCTGAAGTCCAGTGTCAAGTACCCACAGTCAGTGATGGTCTGGGGTGCCATGTCAGCTGCTGGTGTTGGTGCACTGTGTTTTATCAAGGGCAGGGTCAATGCAGATAGCTATCAGGAGATTTTGGAGCACTTCATGCTTCCATCTGCTGAAAAGCTTTATGGAGATGAAGATTTCATTTTTCAGCACGACCTGGCACCTGCTCACAGTGCCAAAACCACTGGTAAATGGTTTACTGACCATGGTATTACTGTGCTCAATTGGCCTGCCAACTCTCCTGACCTGAACCCCATAGAGAATCTGTGGGATATTGTGAAGAGAAAGTTGAGAGACGCAAGACCCAACACTCTGGATGAGCTTAAGGCCGCTATCGAAGCATCCTGGGCCTCCATAACACCTCAGCAGTGCCACAGGCTGATTGCCTCCATGCCACGCCGCATTGAAGCAGTCATTTCTGCAAAAGGATTCCCGACCAAGTATTGACTATTGAGTGCATAACTCAACATAATTATTTGAAGGTTGACTTTTATTTTATTTTATTAAAAACACTTCTTTTATTGGTCGGATGAAATATGCTAATTTTTTGAGACAGGAATTTTGGGTTTTCATGAGCTGTATGCCAAAAACATCAGTATTAAAACAATAAAAGACATGAAATATTTCAGTTGGTGTGCAATGAATCTAAAATATATGAAAGTTTAATTTTTATCATTACATTATGGAAAATAATGAACTTTATCACAATATGCTAATTTTTTTAGAAGGACCTGTTTATTGGGCTTTAGGCTGGTCTTGGTTGTTGCTACCAAGTCAAAAGAGGGTATAATGGTCAAATCAAGTCAAGTCATCTTTATTTACATTACAGATTGTTTCAAAGCAGCTTCTATGTAATAAACAGGAAAATAACAGATTTGATGCAAACTTCATCAAATGAGACAAATTCAAATTCATTATTCTGTTGAAGTCAGTTCAGTTTAATAACTTTGTAAAGTTAATCAGTTGTGAAACGAGTTCAATTTAGCTACAATATAAGCAGCTCTACAATAGTGTTATTATTCAGCTCGAGTCAGTTCAATGTTGATTAAATTTTGAATAAGAAACTATATCAAGTCTATAAAACAATAGGTTACTGTCGTAACCCCGGTTCTCTGAAACATCGAGTGGAGAGATCCACCTATGGGAAGGGCATCCGTACCTGACCTCTGCAGAAGCATCCAATTGCACCAAGTCTGGCAAGACAGAAGCGCGCAGCCAATGTGTAACGCCTGCAAGCGCTGCTGTTCTCCATTAAGTAAATTTGCTTCTCGTGCGGCAAGCGGGGCAAAGCTGGTGGATCTCTCCACTCAATGTTTCAGAGAACCGGGGTTACGACAGTAACCTATTGTTCTCTTTCATCATCTCGTGTTCGAGATCCACCTATGGGAGAGACATGCCCAATACACTCACAGTGAGGTTCTGTAGGCCTCCTCGTCGAGACCCCGAGAAGGCCCGCGTCGTCGTCATTGCCAGAACCGGCCGGTTCGTCGATAAGCGGGAGGTTGCCCGCAAAGATGTCCTCTTCGGGGAACGCATGATTGGGCTGGTCAGCCCAGATAAGACAAGTCGCGCCACGGGCTCGCCACACTGGGTCGCGGCAACTTTAAGGTGGCGTTGCAAAAGTTTTTTCGGAAGCATCCGGCAATGACTGCAGTTCTCCGGGTTCTCCAAAGCCTCTTCCGCGTGCTTAAGGCCCAAGCAGACCACGCAGAACGGGTGAAGGTCCTTCGCGGCAATCAGCGCACCACACGCGGTTGGTCAGGCCCATGACAGGCTGTTCCTGGGAGAAGCGGCAGATTTAGAGAGTGACATACGGGCAAAAAACACAGAAAAATCCGTGGCGGGCAGCCGTGGAAAGGGAAACAGGTGAGAAGATGCAAGAGCGTGGGTGGCTCAGAAACAAACACAGCTAAACTTGGTAGAAAAACAACTGTCACGCCTGGCGGAGGCTGATCTGGCGATTTGTCCTCCTGCAGACACGTAAGGTGAGCAGCGTAAATCCAACCGAGCTGTATCAGTGCAGAGATCGCGAGAAGCGAATGTCAACTGGAGAACAGCAGTGCTTGCAGGCGTCATATGCCCTCAGGTAAGGGGGTGGGGCCTTACCTGGCATTGGCTGCACGCTTCTGTCTGTCTTGCAGACTTGGTGCAATTGGATACTTCTGCAGAGGTCAAGTACGGATGCCCTCGAACACGAGATGATGAAAGAGAACTCGTCAAAACTTCGCGAATCACAACAAGCATATCGGTGAGAACACTCATTTAAACAGCATACACACACCCGAACCTGACTGCACATCACATTTTTGACATTATTGAAACTGCTTTCAATCGTAATGCAACAAACCGGTCTACGGGACATAAATTAAACCTTTTAAATAAAAGGGTTATTGGGCTGTTCTCTTACGAGAGTATCTCTCGTACTGCGTAATATCTTACGCTAAGGGGAAAACCTCTTTTCCTCGAGATATTGAAGCCAAAAATTATCCTTAATTTTTAATCAATGTAAAACGCTTTGCGGCAGCAAGCAAACATAGGCGAGGCGGCTCGCGCGCCTATTGGCTGCCCTGCGGCAAAAACAGCAGCCTATCGAGAGCGGCTCTGCGTGACGTCTTGACCAATGGGGGCACTTCGCACCCATTTCGTCAAGTCTCGCCCTATATAAGCAGGTCGATAGCTGATACAAACTGTTTTCATCTCTTCAGCGAAGCTACACGCATCGCTGGATCCGGAGTGAGAAGCCGCGCCGTCGACGCAAGCCTTCAGCGGGACATCATATAAGCATTGTATTTTCTGGTTTTCCGGCCACAGCCGATGGTGGCATTTTATTATGAGTGTAATAAAATGCCCACAGCCCAGGGTTCATTTCTACACACAAACACAGCCCGCCACGGTACAGGGCTCGCACAAATGAAATCGACGCATGTCAATTGTGCATTAAATGTAGTGAATGTGCCCACAACCCAGTGCCCACAAACACTACCACGGTTTCTGTAAAACGAAACCAACACAAGTCTTCCTAGCCTCCTAGGAAATCGACGGTGTTTCAGTCTCGCCGCGGCCAGACTTCCACCGAAATTTTTTCGCTCGTTTAGTTCCAGAAAATGCGACTGTTCCAGTGTATTTTGCAGTAAGCAAGCCAGTGCCACGGGCCCGCTTGCCTGCACAAAAATGCTGTTTCCACGGCGACCCAGATAAATCACATAAGCAGTGTATTTTCTGGTGTTCCGGCCACAGCCGATGGTGTTATGAGTGTAATAAAAATGCCCACAACCCAGTGCTCATTTCTACACACAAACACAGCCCGCAAAAATGCAGGGCTCGCACAAACAAAATCGCCTCATGTCGATTGTGCACTAAACGTAGTGAATGTGCCCACGTCTCAGTGCCCACAAACACTACACACCACATGTCCCACGGGTTCTGTAAAAACAAAACCAACACACATTCAGTCAGCTCAGGCCGACGGTGTTTTCAGTGCAGTAAATGTGCCCGCTGTCCCGCGCCCACATTCACTCACAGACATGTTGAGCCCCACGGGGCTCGCCCCGCTCTCTCTCCCTCAGCAAACTGCTATAAGGGATTTGAGCGCGGCCAGGCTGCCCGCCGCGATCGGCGCGCCCCCCGCCTCACAAACTGTAAACACAGTGTCTGCGTTACAGCACGCCGGAGCTCCCTTGCCGTCACTATGTCACGGCCAGAGCCCAGATCTCATTCTACCCCTAGCTATTCACGCGAAAGTGTGGGCACAGCTTCCTGGGGTATCAGAATGGGTGCTGAACACTATAAACACAGTGTCTGCGTTACAGCACGCCGGAGCTCTCTTGCCGTCACTACGTCATGGCCGGAGCCCAGATCTCATTCTACCCCTAGCTATTCATGCGAAAGTGTGGGCACAGCTTCCTGGGGTAACAGAATGGGTGCTGAACACTATAAAAAGAGACTATTCGCTACAGTTCGCTCGACGCCCCCGCCGTTATACGGCGCGCGTCAAATCCACGGTGAAAACAGAAGTAGCACATCTACTTCTAGCCGAGGTAGCGAAACTACTGAGCAAAGGTGCTATAGAACCTTTATCTCAGGCTCAGAGCGAATGGGGCCTATACAGCAGATATTTTCTAGTACCGAAAAAAGATGGAGGTCTCAGACCCATTTTAGATCTGCGACAGCTGAACAGAGCACTTGTGAAGCGCCAGTTCAAAATGCTTACAACCAGGAAAATCCTCGCGCAAGTTCGCCAAGAGGACTGGTTTATGTCAATAGATCTGAAAGACGCCTATTTCCGAATACAAATAGCGTCCCGTCACAGGGGATTCTTGAGATTCGCCTTCGAGGACCAGGCATATCAATACACAGTCCTGCCGTTCGGCCTGTCCCTAGCACCCCGTACATTCACGAAGTGCATGGACGCGGCTCTCGCACCCCTGAGACTTCGGGGCATGCGAGTTTTGAACTACTTGGACGATTGGCTGATTCTAGCTCGATCACACTCAGAGCTCATAAAACACAGGGCCACATTACTCAAACACCTCGAGAATCTGGGCCTCACAGTCAATTGAGCAAAAAGCTCGCTGTCTCCCAGTCAGAAAATTTCTTTTCTGGGACCAGTGCTGGACTCGCTATCCATGACAGCACGCCTGTCACCGGAGCGCGGACTAGACATTCAGCGCGTCGCGAACTCCTTCCGCCACGGCTCTATAGTCCCGCTCAAAAGGTTTCAGAAAATACTGGGCCTGATGGCCTCAGCAGCCTCTGTACTCCAGCTGGGCCTGCTTCGCATGCGCCCACTGCAGATGTGGCTGAAAGCGCGAGTTCCGCCCCGGGCATGGACCGCTGTCTGTTTCGCCTCAGGGTCGATCTAAAGTGCGTTTCAGCTCTGAAACCTTGGAAAGTAACCGACTGGTATCAGTCAGGTGTGAGTCTGGGGTCCGCCTCGAGTGTGCAGGTGGTGTCTACGGACGCCTCCACCTGGGGATGGGGAGCGCTGCTCAAGGGCAGACCGTTCGACTGGCCTGTGGTCAGAACGGGAAAAGCTCCTTCACATAAACTGCTTGGAAATGATAGCAGTCGACAAAGCGCTACGGTGCTTCTGTCCCCAGATAAAAGGTCACCACGTCCTGGTCGGGTCGGACAACATGTCAGTGGTGGCACACATAAATCGCCAGGGCGGCATCAGGTCCCAAAACCTTTACAGGTTGACGGAACGCCTTCTGGTCTGGGCTCAGCACAACCTGCTCTCGCTGAGAGCAGCGCATGTGCCTGGTCACCTGAATGTGGGACCAGACAGACTGTCCAGAAACAATGTCCCAGCAGGGGAATGGTCGCTGCACCCGCAGACGATCCAACTGCTGTGGGAAACGTTCGGCAGAGCGCAGGTGGACCTGTAGCGTCCCACGAAAACACTCAGTGTCCGAACTTCTGCTCGAAGAGCAGGGATGCGCTGGCCCATGTCTGGCCCCGCGTTCCCCTATATGCTTTTCCCCCTGTCTCGCTCCTGCCTCAAGTGTTGGAACGAATCAGGGAAAACGGATGCCCAGTGCTGCTCGTGGCCCTGCTCTGGACAAACCAGACCTGGTTCCCAGTCCTGATGCAGCTGGCCAGCACTGCCCCGTGGCCTGTACCACTGAGGAGAGACCTCCTCTCTCAGGCAGGGGGCTCGATTTGGCATCCTCGCCCGGATCTGTGGTCCCTGCACGCATGGGCCATCAACGGGTACCCGCTAACCTCCAGGAGGGAGTGTTAAACACGATCACGCAGGCTAGAGGTCTGTGTTCTCTGCTTGGTGTCAAGCTCAGGGCTTTTCACCCGTAGACTGCGGGGTTACGGAAGTGCTTTCCTTCCTTCAAGAGCTGCTGGATAAGGGCAGAACCCCATCCACGCTCAAAGTATACGTGGCGGCCATAGCAACGTTTGCAAAACCGGCGTCTGGCCAGCCACTTGGGAAGAACGACTTAGTCGTGCGTTTCCTCAGGGGAGCTCGGAGATTGAACCCTCCCAGGCCCCCTTCAGTCCCGATGTGGGACCTTTCCACGGTGTTGGAAGCCATGAAAGGTGCCCCATTCGAGCCAATCCATTTGTCAGACATGAAACATCTGTCTTTCAAAACGGTGTTTCTCATGGCTCTCGCTTCAGTGAAGCGCGTAGGGGACTTACAAGCGCTTTCGGTAAGCGCGTCATGTACGGAGTTTGGGCCTAATGACTCAAAGGTCATACTCAAACTTAGGCACGGGTACGTGCCGAAATCCCTCAACACACCGTTCAGGGCCCAGGTGATTTCCCTGTCCGCCCTTCCGGTTCTCAATGAGGAGAAGGACGCGAGTCTCCTTTGCCCTGTCAGGGCACTAAGAGCTTATGTGTCCCGCTCGTCTGGTTTTAGACAGACTGAGCAGCTTTTCGTTTTATTTTGGCGGACGTTCTAAGAGATCTTGCCGCATCAAAACAGAGCCTATCCAGATGGATAGTCGATGCCATAGCGCTGGCTTACACCTGTAAGGGCCTGCAGTGTCCCTTGGGTGTCAGAGCGCACTCCACGAGAGGCGTGGCCTCTTCGTGGGCATGGTCTAGCGGGATTACCATGCAAGATATTTGTACGGCCGCGGGCTGGGCCTCGCCGTCTACATTTATAAAATACTATAACCTGGAGGTCCCCGCCTTACAAGCTAAGCTTTTGGCGGTCTAGAATTCAGTGCGATCTGCCGCGCTGTGTCGGCCCAGATGCTGAGTTTGGCCTGCGTATCGCTCACTGACTGATACAGCAGCTCCACGAGTGTTGACACATGTATGGCCACCCAGTTTAGGCTGAAAGTGTTTTCACCCTGGCTGCGTGGTATAATATCTATATGATTAGCTCCTCTGGATGCTATTTTATAAGGAATGACGCTTCTAGCCCCTCTTCCTTCACTCTCTGTGAGTCTATGGTGATTATGCACTACATGCGCCCCGGGCCTCTGCCCTTGGGACTTTGGTGTTGGATCCCTGTATGCACGGCGTGTTACACTGTGTTCCCCATAGCGTAATATATTACGCAGTATGAGAGATACTCTCGTAAGAGAACGTACTCGGTTACTAACGTAACCTCTGTTCTCTCTAGAGAGGGAACGAGTACTGCGTATCTTGCCGTGCTTACAATACGCTCTGGTTCGCTTCAACGATGAAAACCAGTTTGTATCACCTATCGACCTGCTTATATAGGGCGAGACCACGCCCTTTCTGGCGGGACGTGACGAAAACCAGTTTGTATCAGCTATCGACCTGCTTATATAGGGCGAGACCACGCCCTTTCTGGCGGGACGTGACGAAATGGGCGCAAAGTGCCCCCATTGGTCAAGACGTCACGCAGAGCCGCTCTCGATAGGCTGCTGCTTTTGCCGCAGGGCAGCCAATAGGCGCGTGAGCCGCCTCGCCTATGTCTGCTTGCTGCCGCAAAGCGTTTTACATTGATTAAAAATTAAGGATAATTTTTGGCTTCAATATCTCGAGGAAAAGAGGTTTTCCCCTTAGCGTAAGATATTACGCAGTACTCGTTCCCTCTCTAGAGAGAACAGAGGTTACGTTAGTAACCGAGTACGTTTACACTTATGTACAATAAAAGAGCCTGCACAGCAACAAGAAATAGAAATGAAGACAAAAAACCTGCTTAGTGCCTACCTTACACAACACTGACGGTGGACCTGCGCTCAGGAGTAGAGCGACTGCAGACAATTTTTTTTTTTTTTGCGAATTCTTTCTATACACACACACACAATATGACGTCACACTCTGTGCGTATGTTTTAAAAAACATAATTTAACATATACATAGTCCTAACACTTTTTAAATAGCCCACTTAGTGTTTATTACTAATAAATTACTAAATGCTTAAAATGAATAAATGTAAATGAACAAAAATTTGCATTACAAATCCTGTGAAAACAGGGGGTGCAGCACCCCCACTTCCCTGGCCTAGTCCCAGACTAAAATAAATGTTTGAGCTGTTTTAACTGAAAACAACTTGCACTGACATATCTTAAAATATATCAGTGCCATTGTTTTGTCTCAAGATGTACACCAGTAATTTCTAGGGCACGTTTATAAAAGCTACTTAAATGTCCTAATTGAACTAATGCCTAATCCTGGCTTAATCTAAGCCCTGTCTGTGAAACCAGGCCTAACTGTCTTTTAAACCCCAACTAGCCAAAGGCGACAGATAATGGTCCCCAGATATAACTCGGATCCATCCTCCACTATAAATAAATTACATTTTATTGTTTGCCTATTTTATCATCTACCAGGGGAAAATCTAAAGTCTGATTGCTCAGAAAAGTAACAGCACACCTCTCCTCCACAAACTGCATGATTATAGGTATCATCAAGTCCCTAACCCAAAGTATTCGCAACAGTAATAGTGATACTAATAAATTGAATTTCATTCTGCCCCCTTAGATCACGCTTTGGCTCCCTTATGTTTCGTGTGTGTGGGTGGAAGGGTTACGGAGGGTATGTTGAAGCTGTGAATCTGCTCTGGGCACACAAATAAGCCGTCTGGTCTGCATGGATTCAGTGCAATCGGGACAACATGCGGCTTATGTACAACCAGATAGCAAATAATAATCCAACACCACGCTCACTGTCACACTCTGCAGGCCACGAGATCATCCAACTGACATAAATACAGCCTAACGCGGCCCACACACACAAATAAATGTTCTAGTACACACCAGATACGAGCTATGTGCAAGCAATAATCTGTGAAAAAATTTGTACAAATGTGTTGCATAACAGTGGTTATGTTATTGTTTTTTTGACTAGATTACCATGTCCATTTTTTAATGTCTTATCTCAGCAAGGGCAGTGACTCTCCACTTCATTTTAACGAATGCATCCACATTTTCATCTAATAGAATTAAGGAAACTTTTGAACAGTTAAACAGTGCAATACATTGATCAAAAGTAAAAATTAAAGACTGTAACATTGTTACAAAAAAATATTTCATATAAATGCTGTTCTTTTGAACTTTTTATTCATCAAAGAATTGTTAAATATATCATGTTTTCCATAAAAATATAAAGCAGCACAACTGTTTTCAACAATAATAATAAGAAGAAATGTTTCTTGAGCACCAAATTAGCATATTATAATGATTCTGATATGAAGGATCATGTGACACGGAAGAATGAAAATTCAGCTTTGCCATCACAGGAATAATTGCATTAAAAAAAAAGAAAATTGTAAATTTATAAAATATTAAATAAATGCAGCTTTGGTGACCTTAAGAGTGTTCTTTCAAAAACTTTACTAACATTTTTTTTTCTTTTACCAAAAACCAAAACTTTAAATGGTTTCAATGACTTTAAATGATATATACAGTCAATTGTTTCATTCCTGAATTGGTTTAATGAGTGAATCAATGATTCACAATATGGGTATATACGGAGTATAGTGAATGATATATTTGCTGTATAAATAGTGAATGTGTACAGACAGTATAATAATAATTCAATTGACTGTTTATGAGTGAGTCATTGAATCTTTTGTTCAAATGATTCATACAAAAAATCTGATTAATTCAGGAAAGAGTGTTTCTTAGAGTTTCGCAAAGCCTCTTCTGTGGCTATGTTCACTATTTGCGTTGAGGAGCAAAAATGGAGAAAATAACTACAAATAGTGAGTCTAAAATGTATGTTAATTAAAAAAGTTATGCCATTACTGTATAATCAAGTCGGGAAAATCGACATGATAATTGTCAAAGAAAATACTTCCTGACCTTAGAAATGAATTGAATAAACTTAACTAAGGTTAAGGTTAACTTAACTAAGCACCCAGTAAAGCACTTTTCCACATCACAAAACGGCCTTGTAATGGAGAGAGGGAGAAAATGAATAATGGTAATTGAAGTCTGGAGTCTGTATTATGGTGTGAACTCTGTTCACTGTCTGTTCATTTGAGTTTAGAGTTTGGAGCAGCAGCATGGTAATGAACAATCATGTTCCATCGTGGTCCATTGAACTCTGATGGGGCTGATACAACATCATTCTTGTCATTTACAGACCTTCCATGAGCGGAGGGGAACTGCTTTTGGCTTGATGGATTATAGATTCAATTTATTTCCTGCGTTCGGTTAACTGACATTTTGGGCCACAGAAAGAAAATGACTTGCTATTTTTAATTGACTTGCGTGTGTAATGTTCAACACTGTGGGTTTATGGGAGATGTTCGAAAGGAAATGGGGTAGCGCCCTAAGCCAGGAGCGCTTCCCTCCTCCCTTCGGGGTGGGCGGCAGCGGGACCGACGAAGTGCTAAATTGCTCTGCGTGAGTTTGGTCACGGCTGAGCTCTCCTTGAGATAATGAAATGACAATTAATCCAAAAGCTGTTGCTACTCACTCATTTACTCCCTTGCGCTCTTGTAAGTGGAGGAAGGAAGAGAAGAGAAAACTACGGCCAAGAGAGGAATGCTAAAGCACCCCTTTGGGACCTTCATTTGATTTGACACACAAACTGACATAGATGGGAACCGGTAAAGAAACACAAACGCATGAATGTGTGAGAGCACACTTGCATGACCACCCATTATTAGCCAGTTTTTTATTTTTTATTGTGAACCCCAGAGAAGAATGATGCGAAAAGGCCACAACCAACACCAACTGCTCTAATCAGACAGGAATTTAAGAAAACAAAGGTCAAAGTGTCAGTTTGGGGTTGTCAAAGTACAGTAGAAAAAGGTGCACATCTGCTCTAAGCAGACAACAACAGTTGAAAGGGTCTCACATCTATGACTGGACAACAGAGATAAGAAGTAAATGGTGATGAGCTGAAATGATTTCTATAAGGCCGACTGGGGGAGTCAATGAGGTGGAGAAACCTAAAAAAGAAGTAGAAAAAATATCGGTTTCACTTTATTTTGATGGTCCCTTTAACACATTCGGTTGTCTATAAGCAGGGTTGGGGAGTAACGGAATACATGTAATGGCGTTATGTAATCAGGATACAAAAATCCAGTAACTGTAATTCGTTACAGTTACGTCAAAAAACGTAGTAATCAGATTATAGTTACTTTTTAAAAAAAGGGGGGGATACTTTCAGGATTACAATGGTTTCATTTAAAACTAAATAAATCTGTATTTTGGCATAATAACACTATTAAGCGTTGCTTGATTAATGACTCACGACACGAGTCACGTGTGCCACCCGCTGGTGCATGCGCAAAATAACAGCTCTCTATACAACAATCTCCTCAGACACAGATTGAATCACTGTGCTAGAAACGATGCTGCCCACGGCTAAAAATGCTTTCATTTCTTGGAAATTCCGCTGCTATTTTGTTTTTAAAGAAGAAAATGCCAACAACATGGTTGTACAGTGCAAACTGTGCCTTCCAGCAACGAAAACACTTTCTTTATCGAAGGACTTGACATCCAACCAAGCGGCAACATTCTAATCTGAAAAATGAAGCCTACCCGGAAGTGCGAAAAACTGCAATACATCGAAAATCCGCTAGGGGCAGGTCCCAAAAGGGAGCAAATGTCCATAGACCCCATGTTAAAATGTCCGCTTTCACATAAATTCATGTTTTTACAGGTTGGTCCCATGGACTTTTATTGTATTTTTCGATAGGTTCCGAGTGCCTGACAACTGTGAGGGGGGTGAATTTTTTTCTAACTCGTTAGTTTAGATCATATTTAGATATAAAATGTATGACAAATAAGGGCGTGGTTAACTTTGATTGACAGCTTGATTGACAGCTGATAACGGGCTGTGCCGAGTGGAATTCCTGAAATTTGACGTCTCGGCCATGATCTGACACAACACATCATACCACCTCTGTATACTTTCTGAACATTTGTATTGAAATATCGTACATAAAATGGGTTGCTCTGCTATAAACTGCACTAACCGACACTGTAGGAGTACTTCGCTCCATTTTTTTCCGGTAAGTGACATTCCACTTCTATTTCACGTAGTTAGCACTATTTAGCATCAATGTTTGTGGGCAGTTGCACTGCAACAGTTAGCATTAAATCGCCGTTAGCGTCCAAGGTAGGGACAGGTGGGGTTTTGGGGTGCTAATACAATGCTAAATCATAAATCATATGTACCTATGTACAATAACATACAGATGTCCAGCAATCGATTTAAATAGTACATTGTGTTTAATTAGTCGTTTATTGAGATCTAATATGTCGTTGTTGGCGAGAATTTTCACGTGAAGAAATACATAGATCTGACAATCACATGCATGCACTTTAATGGCCCAGTGGCAGAACTTTTGCCAAGCGTGTCAGAGGTTCAGGGTTCTAATCCGCATTCGTATAGTTTTTTTTTCTCTCTCATTAAAACCGATTATGTTTATCAGTGGTTGTATATCAAGCAGGGACACGTTTGTGTGCATTTTACTTTGTGATTTCACCGGAACGAATAGAGAGTCTCCGCAATGGATTAAAGCGCGCGTCCGAGTTCAAAATTGGTGGGGACAATATCGACCCTGGCAAAAAGTGGTGGGGACATGTCCCACCCGTCCCACCCGCAAATTACGCCTATGCCTCTGGTTATAACCGGTTATAACTGACGTTTGAAACACTGTAAATGCGTCTGCCAAATGAATAAATGTAACATAAGAATAGACTGATATGTCCCACATTGTTCTTCAGCAGCTTTGCAGTGAATGTAGTAGCCATAGACTGTAAAAAGTAGCCTAGTCTGCCAGTCGATCTTGTAACGTTACAGATAGCTGAGGCTGCTTGGCTGAAGAGGCGCATCCACCGGCCGGCTCAGTCTCACACAAAGAAAAAATTTCCCAAGATTTTCAAAAGATGGCGCCGCCCATACCCCCCATAAACGGCCTTAAAACCGTTATTCAGAAAGTCTATGGGTGACGTCACAGACGCTTTGTCCATTTTTTTTTTACAGTCTATGCATCCAACCTAGCATTTGCATTCTCTATTTTCCTGTTGAAGAAACATTTCCATTGTCAACAGATATATAGTCAACAGAATGTTCAAAAGGGACCATCAAAATAAAGTGTTACCAAAATATCCAAAAGAAAATGAACACATACACTTCCCATTCAAAGGTTTGGAAGCATAGATGCATTCATTAAAAAAAAAGTGTATTACGGGTTCATCAAAAAAATTAAGCAGCAATAATAATAGGAAATGTTCCTTGAGCACCAAATCAGCATATTAAAATGATATCTTAAGGATCATGTGAGACTGAAGACTGGAGTAATGATGCTGAAAATACATCTATAACATCACAGGAATAAGTTACATTTTAAAATACAGTAAATGCAAAACCGTTATTTTACAATTAAATAATGTTTCACAGTATTACAATTTTTTAATTAAATTACTACTGCTATTTTTTACTGTATTTTGATAAAATAATAATTTGAGCCTTCCGGCTTCAGAAAGTGGGGATTTTTCATTATACCAATGACAATTTTGTCAGTATATTATTAAAGATAGCCAGGGGACATCATATGAAACCTGTTGTTGTGATCGAGTAGATTGTTGAAATGGGTAATTTATTTAGTATAAAAATCCCTTTTTGTATCTCATAGGTAACAAAATCAAGATGAACAATTGTTTAAAATGGTTCAATGAGCAATAAAAAGTGGCAACACAAAAAGCAACGTGCTTTGTACATGTTTAATAATTAATTTATCATTTCAAATAATTCATGTATAATGTCATCTAACAGTCATCTAACAGTGTTTCCAACCATGTTCAAGATTATATAGCCAAAACATTGATTTGGGAATGCATAAACTGATGGCTGATAAAAAAAAATACTTTGAATGCAAATTAAGTCAATTTGAATAAAAACATCCATTATGCATGGCACCAGGATAGACAAAGGTGTAATACACAGCCATTTTGTTTCAACAAACACAATACTTAATACTTAAACTGAGCAAGTGAACAATCAATGACACATTTTCAAATAGGTTTATGGTCTACCAGTCAGGTAATTGGTAAAGGGTGAATACTGAAGTGAGCGTCTAATGAATGACAGCATGTTGAAAATCTCACTGTGTGCTGTCAACTGAATCTAATAAACAAACCTGTAACAATAATTGTGTTCATAGACTGTTACCGAAAGACTCCTTTTACATACCAAACTGCTTTTTGTGTGACATAATGCAGTAGCTTTCCAAGAAGTCAATAACATACCTGATAATGGCTGGCTTTTGCAAGCTCCTGATTGGCTGAGTCCACGTGTGATGAAGTGGTCTGAATGTAGTCTTCAATGCTGTCTGGGAAGAGAAAACAAGCATTAGCCTAATTTTGTTGTTGTCGTCATGTTTTTTGAGGTACACAATGTTACAATGTGATCAGGTTATTCAGACTTTTTCCAAATGATTTTCAGCCTATGTGTGCAAAACCTTAAAATTCATAAGAGAATGTGTGACTCACTCATACACATACACAAAAAAAGAATGTCCAAGCACGGGGTGTACCAGAGCACCTTTATTAACATACCCTCTCATTCATGTTCTCTTTCCCAGGGAGAAATGGATTAGAGAGCAAAGTGCCCAATGTTAACGCTGCCAAAAACTAAAGCTGCATTACATTTTGTGGTCTCAATACACCATCATCACAAAAGGCCATGTTGAAAGGAAGAGTTCAGCCAAAAAAAGAAACTTCTGTCATTATTTACTCACCCTCATATTGTTCCAAACCAGCATGCTATTATTTGTTTTCTGTTGAACACAAAACTAGAGATGCCATACAACAACATAATTTACAGTGACCAGCAGGGACAGCCAAACAAGCAACATACATTTATAAAATGAAATTATAAAATTAAATACTAATATATAAATTAATTATTATTTTATAAAAAAAAAAAAATGTAATTGTTTTTTTACATTATTTAAAAACAACCAAAATAGTTCTTAAGCCATACAATAACTTTGCATTTAGAGGAAACTGCCCAAAAATGTAATTTTTCACTGCATAACCTTCATTCATATTGAGAATAATAATAAAAAAGGGCATCACATTCAATTACAACTAAAAACAACAAATGTTTTGGTGTCAGATGAGAATGTTAATTTTTAGGTGAATTATAAGGTGCTCTTCATCACAGGGATTAGCCTTGCAGGATGCAGTTGTGCCATATGAATTATTAAGATTCAATTCTACATTGTTTTGGGAAGCATTTACTGCCTTACTGGTCTGTGAAATGAGAGTGTTATTCTAAAAATCTGTGAAAGTACTTTAATGATTATCAGTAGTGTGACCATTTGAAGCATACACAAATAGTTGTTGCATCTCTTATAGTACCAAGGCAAGATTAGCTAATATTCTACTTAAGAAACGCATCACAAAAAGACATTTTCCGCAGAGAATTGTGCTCAGAAACACACATACTGTATGATAATCAGCTGGAAACACACAAAGACTCGGTTATGTCCTTGCTTCCTTGATTCATAGGAAAGTCAGCCAATTATTAACTTTGAATAATCCAAATGAGTCGTCTTGTTTCAATGCGCATGTACGTATACGAGCAAGTGAGAACATTGATTCAAATGCAAAGTCAATTCCCTTCCCAATTAAAAACAAATGTGCGGTTCACCACACAGGAGAGCAGAACGAAAGCAGAAGCGGGGGAGTTACAGCGGGGTTAAAGCAGGGCAGGCTCAGCTGAGGGGAACACTGTAGACCTCACCTCCGCCTAGCTGGAGGAACTAATGAAGTTTTGTTTATCTTTCTCTGATTTGATTTGGTGCTGGTCTGCGCCGTCGCCGTGAGATGTGGAAAGGGAGGTGAAGTGGGGTTTGCATGGAAAGAAGCTGGAAACCTGTGCGAGGAAGTGATGTATTTGTCCTCGCTTTTCCGGTATTTTTTTATTCGTCTTTCCGTTAGGTGGCCTTTTTTAAATGGATTAACAAGAGCTCTAACATGCTATCAACTTGTAATCTTTCATCCCACCTTCCTGACATTCATTTCAATGCCACGTTTCTTTCTTTTTCTAGTAAGAGGCAAATTGCCTGTTTTAAATGAGCTGGGTGGAGAGCAGTCACTCCATGGTATAATTGAACCTGTAGAAGCTGTTGTACCACAACACTGCCTGGCCAAAAAAAAAAAAAAAAAACTGCTGTTTGGATTTGAATAGGCAAATGCTTAAGAGATTGGGTCATTATTGCAGTGATTATTATGTTTTTGCATGTATGCATGTAATTTGTTTGGCAACAGTTCTTCTAACCCTAATTGATGGAGAGTGTAGCTTTTCATTTCTTAAAGAACCATATAGGAAGACACATGGCCATGTTCCAGGATGGCAAAGCCAAGATTCATCAGGCTCAAATTGTGAAAGAATGGTTGGGAGGGAGCAGGGAGAAGAATAATTTTCACACATGAATTGGCGTCTCTAAGTCCAGACCCTTAAAATCATTGAAAGTGGGATGTGCTGGAGTAGACTTTACAGAGTGCTTGACTCTTGCATTGTCAATACAAGACCTTGACCAAAAATGTATGCACCTTTTGATGGAAATAAATGTTGTGATGTTATTTCCATCAAGAGGTGCATCGATTTTTTGACTCTAAACCATTTGCCTATGTTTTTTTTTTTTTTTTTTGCCGGGCAGTGTAGTTTCCATTTAGTTCATGTTTTTTAAGTTTATGATCTCGTCACAAGCCCGCTCTCCTGAACAACAAGATTCATTGAGTCACAAATGTGAAAAATAGCAAGAATAAGGTTTAGAGTACAGCAGACTGGAACGAACAAACTAAAGTTTACACAAAGTACTATCTGTAAGTGTGTGTGGGCTGCACGTTATTCAGGAAGTGCTCAGTACCTTCTCCAGTGACCAATGTAACCCTCCCAGCGTGAACATTTCTTCTGTCTCCATCTAAGATTACTGACCTGTCATCTACAACCAATATAGGCACACAGAATCTGGGTGGAAATGAGAAATGGCTCATTTAGAAACACTGAAGGGAGATGACACATCATACCGAGACTTATCAATCAATATTTCAATAGCGAAACTGAAAAGAGGGCTCTGTGCTTGATGAATCATCAGCCATGTCTGCTAAAGACACCCTGCAGGGCAACCAACCTCTTATTAGTGTCACTCATGTCAAAAAGACATTCTAAATGGAATTTTATCAAAGTTATTGAGCGATACAGTTCCAAAACGTATAGAGCCGCCTCACTGTTTACAGTCTACACAAGCACTTATCTTCTATAGCAGCATCCCAACTGAAATGGAACTTTGTAAATGAAATGATTTAAAATGCTTTTCATATAGCAACTCCGTAAACTGTCACTTGTGTACGTGGCACAAATGGATCCATACACGAAGCACAGAGGAGACTCGACTTGTGCTCAAGTTGATTTCAATAGAGCTCAACAGTGACCGCCCATTTTTTTTCAACAGCCTTGGTTGCAGTCAGAAGTACAGTATTCTTTCCATTCATGTTGTCCACAGAGATTTTAAAATATTCCACAATAAAGAGTGTTAAGCCATGAACCAAGTCAAACAACTCTGAGAGGAAAAACACAAATGATTTCAAGCAACAACAAAAAAATCAGACAAATGTACAGCACAAAACTAGGTACCTAAATTATGTTATGAGGGAATGAATAACATCACATTAAGCATTGAAAATTACATAATTTGAATCAGAAACAAGGAATGGTCAAATTAAGTTGAAATCACACATACTTTTGGATTACATCATCATAGTGCTTGTCTTTAAAGTCCCTGTAAAGTCAAAATTAACTATGTGTTCTGAGTTTGTCACACCACAGAAAAATGTGTTATTAGCCACCCCGCCAAATTTGAATGATAAAAAAAAGCCGGCAAGTACATAAAATAAGCTATCAAAATCTTGAAAAAAATGAGCAGTATTCTCTGCTCTCAAACGCTGGGGGCGTGTCCAATGGCTGCGCTGAAGCCACGCCCACTCGCGGGAAAGCTGCCGACGGTGATATTATGACACTGCTTTCGGGACGGGGAGATGAAGGCCGAGGCGGGAGATAGTCGGTTCGGCCCCATTCACCAGTAACAGCGGATTATCAGTGAATCCCAGTTGTCTCAGACGAAAGTTTATAAAACTATCCTGTGTAAAATGATCACTACAGAGGCGGGTGTTGGCGGTGATCCTCAGCTCTCCATCAAGGTTGGCTCTTCACAAAATGAATCCACCTCTTCTTGATGTGATCGTTTTTAGGAAATTTAAATAAAGACACCGATCTGTTTAGTGCATGATCGCATCCAGGTAGTTGCCTACGCATTTCCGTGTCGAAGGCATAGCTAGCTAGCAAACTGTAGGCTGTAGTAACTAATAGTGCTGACAGTAACTCTTTAGCGATTGAGCGCCAAACTGATGCGAATGTCCTCTATTGTTAGGGGAGGGGCCAGCCTCAGTGGCCTCATGCGTCATCAAGTAGGGGCGTGTCCAGGAGCTCAGGGGCTCCAGTGCGTCCTCGAGCCCCGTTTTAGCCCCGCCCAAAAAATCCGGAAAATAGCAATGATATAATAGCAACTCCACAATTCAGTAATTCACAGTTCACAGTCTTTGTAATATGTTTTAGCAATACATTTCTAACATTTATAATGGGTTTAGAATTTTTTTTTTAGAATTGCCTTTACAGGGACTTTAAAGATTTATGCATTATTGTTAAAATGTAGACAGTAATAAATGGGATTTTACTTCTCACTGACATTACCATAACACTAAGATATGGCTTGATACCCTACAAAAATACAACACAATCAATCAATACATTTTTGGACTAGATATTTATTTTGTATCAACAGAATTTTTTCTCAGTAGTAAATAAAAAGTACTTGCCATTTCCAGAGACTGTTTTGAACTTGCCTCACATCAGTATAAAGCCTGAAATGTTGCCAAGCTAATGTTTTGCTTGTAAGTAAGCTAGATTTTGGAACAGAAATACAGTGCATAGCTGTGTATAACGACTGTAGAGATGAAGTGTGTAGCACTGGGATCCAAAAAGGCCTGTACTGTTTGTGCTTTAAACTAGCTGATTCACAGGAAAAGCTGTTAATTCATTTTTTATATGCAGAGTCCTACTCTGTGTAATACAACCTCATCGACTGCCAAACATGGGCAAACAGGCTCTGAAAACATAACACAATAACTGTTGCTTTTTAATTTCCATCATCCTCAATTCATTTAAGAATTGCAGGGACACATTTTACAATGACTCTAAATGAACAGGCTTGACGAGCTCTTATCTAGAGACTCCTCAGTTGGTCACTACTAAACACACACATGTGGGCACATTGAATACTCCTGAACACATTAGGCTAGAAATAATTAAAGAATCAACCAATTAGCTGAGCCGTAAAACAAACAGCCAATTAGTTTGGAACACAATTTAGCATTCGTATAGCCGCAGAATCAAATCACCTCTTTACGGAATTAATAGGCGCACTATGTACACAGACAATCTTAAGCAATGCTTAAGCAGTAAATAAACAGAGCAGGATCAGCGCAGTAAGACAGATGTGGCAATACAAGCACACTTGAGGAAAAGTAAACATGGAAGTAACATAATATGCAAATGATACAGTAGGAACTAAATTAAAAATGTGATACAAAACAGTAACTAACTAGATGAAACAGCAACAGGATTTAGAAAATGTCTGCACTCTGCACATATGCATCATATCAGAACATGTCAGGCTATGTGCCAATGAAGTCATCCTACTTTAATGGTGCGGCCACATTTCTGCAAAATTTTATAGGCAAAATCAGGTCATTTTAATAGGAATCTGCGCAATGGAAAGTTTCACGTGAGGAGGAAAAAGTTCCCCATGCAGATTTCATTCATGTTTAAGTTGGTCAACTGAATTCAACTGAAGTTGACCAACAGAAAGCTGCTTGGTTTGAAAGTGACTTGTGTGAGCTGTGTTATACAGCTATAATAGCTATGCTATTGACATAGAATGGGGCCACATATCACTATTATAATATTACTACATAATATCAAAGTCCTTTTAAGGCAAGTCATTTCACTCGACAGTCATCTTTGAAATGCCTCTCGGGCAGCTATTTCAGTCATGCTAGTACAGCACCTATCTCTTTCAATGGGGAAACATCAAATTCTCCAAAGCTGTTCACCAAGCTTACAACATTTCATTTCATATTTGAAATCATCAATGAAATCTGAAAACAACTGTGTCATAAATTTTGTTTCTAAATAATCAAATCAAGACAAAGAATAGCATTTTCAGGCTACACCAGCCTTGTTATGTTTGCTTGTGCAGTCATAAGCGTGCTTCTCAGAACACTGACTGTTTCTAAACCAACCCTAAAGGCCGCTGCAGTGATGTTGTGACTTTACCAATTGATTTTTTTTACTTTAAATCTAAAGTCTTTGACAAATTTTAATACACTTAAATTGCATATTCATATAACACTGGCAAGTGAGTTTTTTCATGGTATACAACAAGGCATAAATAAATGATTATATTTTAATTTAGTCGAGTATTACATTTTAGAGAAAAACATTACACATGTAATCCCAATGTTAATTAAATTAACATCACAAATTAAACATGATTGCATGCAATGAAATTAAGTTGTGACAAACTGTTCAAGAACTGTGTTGAATATTAGCTCATTTTAAATAACTATATTTAAAAAGCAGCCTATAAAAAATATAATAAATATACTAATTTAAAATAGTAAATATATCGTAATTATTATTTTTTACCTTTATATTATAGTCCTGTTTGTGAGTGTGCATTTGTCACTGGACAACTAACATGTCAGCACAGCAACTAGCACAGCATGACTTGTTTCATTCAGGTATGCCATGACGTCATTCTGGCTTTGTCACAGAAGCCCACCTTTCTATAAAGCTGTGCTAAAAGCACCAATCCAAACTTCCTGCACCTGTTTACTTGCCTCATCTGTCCATCTCCACCTTCTCCTTCAACCACGACCATCTAATAAACACCCTGGGTACAATGGTAAAAAGCAATTCAGCCATTTCTATTTCAGGCTCTTTTAACTCTAATGGACACTTGGCATAACTGAAATGTGTCATGGAGGCTTTTTTTCAGGCCTTACTTCATGCACAGATCTGAGGAAGGCCTGTAAACCTCACGTCTGGATGCAACGGCTTTATACATTTCTTTTTTTAAACATGCATCATTGAAATGTTTGCGTGTGCATATAAATGTATACAATCTCATAACCATTAAAAACATGATTAAAGGAACACTCCGACTTTTTGGGACTTTAGCCTATTCACCTTATCCCCCAGAGTTAGATAAGTCCATACATACCTTTTTCATCTCCGTGCGTGCTATACGTCTGTTTGACGCACCCACCGCTAGCCTAGCTTAGCACAAAGACTGGATGTAAATGGTTGCAGCTAGCATACTAATCCAAATAAGTGACAAAATAGCGCAAACATTTTCCTATTTACATGTTGTGATTTGTATAGTCACAGAGTGTACAAAAAGCTACGTCACATGAGACACAGACATATTTTAACAGTATAAATACTGGGAACTATATTCTCTGAAGGCGAAGCACTGCTACTTGGGCGGAGTGATAACCGCAGCACCTGAGACGTACCGTACCCAAACTCTGAACGAACTCTCTGCTCCTCACCACGGCGCGTCTCAGGTGCTGCGGTTATTACTCCGCCCAAGTAGCAGTGCTTCGCCTTCAGAGAATATAGTTCCCAGTATTTATACTGTTAAAATATGTCTGTGTCTCATGTGACGTAGCTTTTTGTACACTCTGTGACTATACAAATCACAACATGTAAATAGGAAAATGTTTGCGCTATTTTGTCACTTATTTGGATTAGTATGCTAGCTGCAACCATTTACATCCAGTCTTTGTGCTAAGCTAGGCTAGCGGTGGGTGCGTCAAACAGACGTATAGCACGCACGGAGATGAAAAAGGTATGTATGGACTTATCTAACTCTGGGGGATAAGGTGAATAGGCTAAAGTCCCAAAAAGTCGGAGTGTTCCTTTAAGAGAGTGTTTTTGCAGGGCATAGTTCCAGGAACATATTACAACCACTTTTCATCCTTAACCTGTGGCTTTAAAGGAAAAAAGAAATATTTGGGATGTGAAAGATGACAGTTGGAAGTGCACACATGTCCTAACCCCCCTAATTCAAACCTTGCATGTACTCAGTGTTAAAAAAGAGAAAGAAAAAGAGTATGAGGGAGTTGAATGGCTTTACTTCCATGAAAACCTTTAAATATATAGTCCACTGACATTACATTCAAAATCTATTGAGCTGCCTCAATGTAAACCGTCTACATAAGCAACCAAAATGGAAACTCATAATTAGTGTTATTTTAGTATCATTCGTATACTATAGTCTTTGTTGAATTCCATTTTGTTTTCATTTTTGTTGCGCGTTTTTGTAATTTTTCAAGTTTTAGATTTTTTAGTTTTAGTTATTTAGAACTTCAACAAACAAAAAACTAAACTTTTTACTTTAAAAATAAAATAAGCATATGTTTTAAAAAAAAATGATTATACAGTATAGTAAACAAGTAGGCTATCTTTACTTTATCTGAATATTTTTATTTTGGAAAACTTTACTTTGTTTAACTAACTATTTTGTCACAACTTTATTTTGTCCAATTCACCAAATATATTTAAATGTGTTTACTTCATTCATTTGTGTTTAAACTAGCCTATGAATATTTGTTGTTGACAACTAACCTGGCAGTGGATCTGTAGTTCCCAGCATGCTTTGCAAGGGACTGCATTAGGAGAGTAAATTTACGGATTAAGTGTTATTTTATGTGTTTTTCAGTAAAGGGGAAAAAGATAAAGTTGTAGTTTATGTTAATGTTTAATGTTCAGTTATGTTGGACATTCTGTTATGGAATTTTGTGGTTACCATTGTGCTGAAGAGTATTAATTTTACCATCGCGGAGAAATCAGGTAATCAGTTATACTTCTGTAAAACAGTGTGTTTGAATTCAGTTACAATCAATAATCTTAAATAATTTATTTTATCTCAACAAAACCAGTTATTTTATGTTACAACATGAAGTACATTTTCTAAGTTGTACTGA
Organism: Rhinichthys klamathensis goyatoka; assembly: GCF_029890125.1. Classification (NCBI taxonomy): domain Eukaryota; kingdom Metazoa; phylum Chordata; class Actinopteri; order Cypriniformes; family Leuciscidae; genus Rhinichthys; species Rhinichthys klamathensis. The sequence goes on from NW_026606827.1 coordinate 198,048, forward strand.
CAAAAAAAAATATTCAGCGTAGGCTGCCGCTATAATGTTGTAAAGCTAATATCCTTTGCTCTAATTTGGGTAAAAGGTCATTTTTTTAATTGTAAGAAACTATTTTCAGTACAGAAAATATAAAAATAGAAATATTAAAACATATATTTTCCTCTATTAGCTCTATTATATCTAAATAAACAGTTATGAATGTATGTGAATGTTTCAAATAATTTAAACACTGATTGAATGTTATAATAAACAGACTTCAATGCAATGCATTCTGGTATCACCTTATCAATAAAGGGTATTTGTGATGTTGCCCTACAGCGAGGTCAAAATTAGATACAGTGGCATAATTTTGTGCGGTTTTGGAACAGAACAAATGCATCATCTTTTAAACAAAGTTTACAGGAGAAGAAAAACTGAAAATGACAAAATAAAGTAAATAATAATGCATGTAGCGTAATGAGAAGTCCCAAAGTAGCACAAAGGAAAACAAAATATAGTCCACCTACATCCTCAAGTGTCCTTCTAAAGGGCAGAACGACATTAATGGGGCTGGTTTATTGTATACTGTGCGTCCCACTAGAATCTAGCTATTTTGCTAGTCATAACTTGTGATAACCTTCAGCATTTCTGACATCATTTCCCTGTGTAAATGTTAAGTGTCCGTGCAAGGAAGAAGTTGGGGACGAGGAAAGTGTCAAAATCCCTTTTCTCTTGTGAACTCCTTATTGTGTTACTCCTCCATTTTTTCTCCTTTTCCCATGAGCTGTTGTATTGTGAACATGAGAGTGTTAAATAAGAATGAAGACTATGCGAAGCACATCCTTAACCTCTCCTGAAGGAACCATATAGTGTCTTTCCTCATCTGGCCTGTTGAATGTACAGTACACACAGGATTAATTATAACAGCCGGAGGAAAGGACACCGGACTGGATGGGCTCCAATTAGAACAGGAATGGGCATTTTCCAACAGAGAGGCCATGGCTAAGGGTCTCTGATCTTATGTAACCATTTCATAATCAACTCTATAAAATATTTTACATTTGATGTTCTCAAACACATGCCTTTTATAAACTGAAGTGAATGAAATACCAATGTGTGCTCACGCACAGCAATCTGTGATCAACAATAGGGGAGAACAGGAATGAGTGGAACTCACAACAAAATTAGAAAAATATTTAAGGGACATTTAAGTTTAAAAATGTTAATTGCTGCATTCTATTTAAAAATATATATTTCATGAATTTGAATTATTTTTGTAAAAAATTGGTTTGAATTAATGAGTCAGTGACTAATAAAGACTACACGTTTCATTACTGGATGAATTAGCATCGTTTGAATGAATGATTCAATGACAATTGAACATTTTATAATAGTCACGTGTCGCCACCTACTGGTGTAACGATGTGACTGATACAATCTATATTATGAAGTGTCAAGTTACCTTTTTAAAGGGTGATTTACTCTATTTTGATCGCTAGCGTAGACATCAGTGTTTATATACAAACTACTGTATAAACTTTTATTCCAGTATTGCTGTGATCATTTGAATTATTGTAAGACAGAAATAATGATACTGTGTGGTTGAAAAGACTGTTTGTGAAGCTGTTTCGCTATACATGACAACTGCTGTCTCTGGATCAGCGGCAGCGCCAACGCTGTTTCACTGTGATCGTACTTGTCAAGGTTTAATAGACAGAATCACTATCATTTAGGAATGAGATTGCATGGGTGTTTGAATCAAGTTCGCGATCTTTTAACGATAAATCGTGCAGCTCTACATACTGTATGTAAGACTTTCTTTCCACTCTATATACTTCAGCATAGAAAAGGCTAAAAAAAAGTGAAAAGTATTTTAAAATAGGATTTAATGTGTGTTTTCAACATCTGACACAAATGCTCATGGATTACATCTTCACTTGTGTGCGGGCCGGGGTCACATATACCTCCAAGATTTGTGAAACATCAGTGACACTGTTTTTTTTTTCACTTACAGTAACATTTAAGATACACTGATATCTGGCTGATACAGATAAACTGATAATTATTTTAATATTATGGTTTATATTAAAGCTATTCTGTATTATTTCTTTACTATTATTTCTAAATAAATAAAAAACACTAAAAATTCAAATCTATTGTTTTAATGCTACAAGTGAATTTAGGCATAACATCATAATGTGAGGTATGACAATGGATATGCATTATGAGATTTGCTAAATCTGCCACTAGCCCTTAATGTTAATAAAACAACAAAAGAAAAAATCACTGCTCTCCACTGTAAAACTTCAGATGAATTAAGTAAGAATCAACATATAATTTCAATATAATAAAGTCTATGTATAGTGTTTTATTATTTACATTTGTTATTCAATAGGCCTACACCTACTGTGGCTGAAAAAAATGACAGAGCACCTGTGACAAAATGTGTCGAAGTGGGGAGTCAGCTGAAATGAAGGATTCCTGCCCCTTCTACGACAACCTGGATACAATTTTGGGTGCAAGCTCTTGTGCTTGTCTGACAGATGTTGTCGAAGGTGGAAGTGTGCACATGCAAAATGCACAGAAAGCTGGGATCCGACTTCTTTTGAGGTTGTGGTGTGAACAACAAAGGGTCTGAGATCAATTCAATGCTGAAGAAGACCAAAAAAAGAACCAGGTTCTCTTTTGAGTCCACTATATTGTGCAAACCAAAAGGACTGAGTTCACTTTCGGATGGTTCCCTTTCTAGTTCACTTTAAGTGAACTGGGTTTGGTTCTTTTAAAATGAACTATGTGAAAACACCTTCAGTTCCTGAATCATGCTTCCCCTGTCTTTCTCTGCCGGTTATCTATAAACTGAATCTTTGAGGATCTTCTCTGATCTTAGTCTCCTCTAGAGGCCTTGCGTTGTAGAGACTAACTCTCTGTCTGTCATGTATTGAGCTAGTGAAGGTGATGTCTTGTTTTCTCCCCTGAAACTTCAGATCAGCACAGCAGGGGATTATGGGATGGATATGGGGGGGGGGGGGGAATTATCAATAAAAGGCCAGACAAACAAGGATGGGTCAATAGACTCTTAACTGGAAACAAAGAGTCACAAACACAAACACTTACACACACACACACACACACACACAATCTCACCTATGGTGTCTCCTTGTTCATGCACCATGCTGGCCAAGTCCTTCATAATCTGATTAACGTCCAGCATGTCTCTCTGCAAAAGCAAAACAAATGTTGCAGCTCAGAGGTGAGTCAAGCAGACATCATAGTGCTCTAAAGAGGTCTTTATGCAATCTCATGGTTCATGTGTTAGTTTGTAATAAATTAAACAACAACAAATGCAACAGAGCACTTAATGAACATCAATTACACATTATCACACACAGTGGCTGATCCTTAATAAGTGGCTGTAGATCAGATAGGTCAATAAAATAAAAAGTACATCTCATAATTATATCTAATAGACTTTCCATCAGTTTTCAAATATAAATGTAAATTAAAAACATAGTTAAAAATAAAAATAAAATGAAACTAAAATACATTCCCATGACTCCCAAACAAACTAATCTAAAATAAATTTAAATTATACCAGTTAGCACATGGTAGCTCTTATACTAAAAGTAAATAAACTAAAACTAGAACACTGTAAAGAACTAAAATAAAAATAAAACTTTATGATAGATTGAAACTATGAAAACTAAATTAAACTGAAAATAAAAATTTAAAATCAAATTGAAATAAATGAAATAATAGATAATTTGATAATAAATAACTAAAACGATAACGATAAAGATATAGCTCTAAAAATCGTTCTAAATATAAAGGAATAGCAGTGTCCACACCACAACTGTAATGATAATGGCACAGAGAAAAAATATTTTCAGAATGATTTTCAGAATCAGAATCAATCCTGCTTTAAAGAGATCGAGCAGAGAACGAAACTGGTGAACACTCTTCCTCTGGTGTGGACAGTTTTATAGTTATCATTATTTTTATCTTTATAGTTATCATTCTTGGTGTGAACAGGCCTTAATCTTTGAAATTAGTAGATTCTAACATCAATATTTCAAAATATTCAAATTTATTCAATAGATGAATCAAAATTAAAATGAAGAAAAATTGATGAATGAAAGTGTGCAAAACTATCATAATATACTCAGACACAACTTTTTAAAAACATACAACATGGAGAACAAAACAATTAAAACCAAACCTCTTCCACTATTGCTGTTTCATGTCAAATCCTTCTACACAGGCCTGAAGCAACATGGGGTTTTCTAAACCCCGAGTCTATCTCCTGCTCACAGGCCTTTTTGTCTCCATACACAACCCCATGCAAGTGCAGCTGGGTCAGTGGAGCTGAAACCATTGAGCCATTCATCACAGGTGTCTGCAATTGTTTGAGAAACTGGCAGCCATCCTGGCTCTTGGCACAAACCGTTTGGCCGGAGCCAAAATGGCCCCTAGCAAATCACACATCACTAAAGAGTTTCTGCATTTTTCTCTCACTGGTTGTCAACACCATTACAGAAAAACATATTTATTTTGCCCAACAAGGAGTTACTGCAATTTAAATTTAGCGTGTAGTAACGACAGGAAGTGGAGTGTCATTACGCTTGATTAGAAGGGAGGAACTTAAAGGATGGCGAAGAAAAAAACAGCATGATACACATCAAGTTAGAGCAATCATAAGTTAATTTACTGTAATGTGCAGAATAGTAAACACCTCTGCATCTGCATACGGAGTAAACGGAGCAGCATCCCATTTGAGAATTGGGTTTGTAGCTAACAGGCACTGAATCCAGTTTAAATCAAAGCACAAAGTCATATGGGCAAACACAATTCAACACACTGAATAAAGTCTGGGGGGGGGGGGGGAGAAAAAAGTCTGATGAAATATAAAGAAATTACTCAAATGACCTAAATAAACTTTACAGTTCTAAAACCAGACAGAATAATCCATCCATCCATCCATCAAAAAAAAAAAATTGAATAGACTTTTTTATAATTTTTTTGTAACAATGTTAAAGTCTTTACTGTCAATTTTGGTCAATTTAATCCATCCTCTCTGAATAAAAAGCTGAAACATCTTATTCGATGAATGGATGGATGGATGTTTGAGACTCGCCAACATAAATAAATAAATCTATGGCTTCTATCAATTCGATTAAGTAAACATGAGTATGTTTGAGTTCCTTTATATATAAAAGAGCGAGACAGTGACATTGATTTTGAGAGCACTCTGTGTCCTTCTGCCCAGGGGGAGTCTGGGTAGTCCTGGGGGCTGTGGTGTGCCAGTTTACATCATTTATAAGGGTTATAATAAGCACACAGCATTCCAGAGCTCCCTTATGACCCAGAACCCACAGTTATTCGTCACGTTACCCTTTCATGAAGACCCCAGCCAGTGGCCCTGTCCCCTGAGACTGTGTGCAGAGGAGGCGGCTCCACAGACGGCCAGTGCCACTTTGAGTAGTCAAGTGGTCAAGATGCGGTTCAGTGCTTTGGGTAACATGAGTCAACTAAGCAGTTGGAAGTTTCACAGCTGTTTCTTCCTGGACCAGATCAATCAGGGAGATAGATCTAAAGAGTCCCCAAACTATGACAACTTCTTCTGTGGCTTATGTCCCTGGTTGAACTTAGGAGTAAGCACTACCATTTTCAGTAGCCAGTAGGAAGTTTATTTTTCTTTTCACACTGGCATTTGTTTTCTTGCTTTAAGCATAAACATAAAAAAGAAAAATATAAGAAAAAAAGAAGAAAAAAATGCAAATTAAAGTAAAATGTTAAAATATTGAAACCAGATAAGCTACTTAATATTTTTGTGGAAACCGTGATATATTTTTTAACGGTATACTGTAAATGTCTTTACTGTCACTTTTGATCAATTTAATGCATTTGTGCTGATTAAAAGCATTAATTTCTTCTTTTTTTTCAAGTTAAATGTTACTGACCCCAATGCTTTGAAAGGTATTGTAAAAATAATATTGTTACTATTGAGATGTATGTATATATTTATTTATTTGTTTGTTTGTTTATTTATTTACACAATTTACCAAAGTCAAAATCTATCATATTAAAATGTTCCATCTTTTTAAATTCATTATTAATGGCATTGGAAATTTCAATCATTTTCTGACCAAAAAGAATTGTGCTCAATTTAATTTCCAAAACCTAGCCATCTTAATGTTGAACAGCAAAAGACAGTCCAAGAGTCATGTGGATCACATCGATGCTCTTTTCCCTTGTGCTGCGATTAAGTTGCTCATGTCAAACATCATCCTGTTTTTATTTAGAAAACCAAAGATAGAGACAGAGATAAAGGGACAGAGAGAGAGAGCGGCAACAGGAGTCTGATAGGACTCAAAGGGTCTGCCTTTGTTTCATTAGATACAAAATGTCAGACATCTGCTGCATCTGACACACAGGTCTGCGTTGCACCACAAACGCACACACACTTCAGTGAGAGCCGCTGACAGGAACCGCAGCAGCCACACAATTAAATGTGTGGACTGATAAGACTATAGATGTCTTGGAAAAAACACTCTCCCAAACAGAAGATGACTGACACTTCTATGAATGCAACATGCCAGGAAGTTTTGCAGGAGCACAGACTGACAAGAGCGAATGTGAGAGTGACTGCAAGCCATCAAGAAGGCCTATCTAAGACAAGAAAACACTGAGGGAAGCTCAGAGAGAAAGATATGGATGGACTGACTTTACCGCAGGGCAGCTGAGGTTTCCCAGTGAATTGAAAGATTATTTGTGGTTTGTGTCCACTTTAAAAATTGCTGACAGGTGATGGATGGACAAGATGTGTGAAATAATCTTATAAAGTCCAATATGACATCTTTTATCTCTCAAGTCAAAAGAGAGCCCTCTTGTGTTTCTGGTAAAAGATGCACCAACATTACTGCTTTTGCGAAGAAGAATTTTAATTTTAAAGAAATACTTTTACAGATTGCTCCTAGCATCACTAAACAAAGGAGCAAATAACTGTTGTTTTCGGACAGGTTTCATGAACAGTATCAATCTGGAGCTAAAACAAAAAAATAAAAGTTTTCGGTGAGTGAAATAAAGCTGAAATAAAACAAAATATATAAATTAGATGAAAAACTAAAACGCAAAAATAAAATAGTACAGTGTTGGGAAGGCAACGAACTAAAATAATTCATATTAAGTTAAGTTCTAAAATGACTAAAACAAAACAACAACAAAAAACTATATTGAAATGACATGAATAACAAATGACAAAAGCACAAGACAAAATTATTCAAACTAAAAGTAAAATGAAAACTAAAAATACAAAAATAAAAGCAAATTCAAAAATGTTAACAATAGGGTTGGGTACCGAAACTCGGTGCCAATAGGGAACCGGTTCCGACGTAAACGGTAGTAACTAGACCGAATAAGAACGACAATTGGCTTTATGCCACAGCTTCACTATTTCCTGAACTTCAGCCAGCCCTTTGTTTCCTGTCTGTCATTATTGGACAAACTGATTAATACAGGTGTGCCTGGCCTCAGTAACAATAATCAGGCACACCTGGATTAATCAGTTTGTCCAATAATGACAGACAGGAAACAAAGGGCTGGCTGAAGTTCAGGAAGTAGTGAAGCTGTGCATAAAGCCCATTTTGGTGCCTGATTTCGGTGCCTGACTTAATTAGGCACACCCGCACACACACACGCACAGTCTCTTCTGTCTCGCATGCGCGCTCTTGCTCGCAAGGTTTGGCTGCATTTCACGTGTAAAATTACGCGTCAGAACGCCCTCTGGGTGTGCCGATAGTCTAAATCCATATAGAATCAAGCCAATTCATTGGCTGATGTCGCGGGCGCCGCCTCGACGCACTTACGTCGTCATATTATGTTGGCGCGCGCGCGCCATCTGCTCCTCAGATTTCTTTGCCGAAAAAGGAAGCTGGTCGGCAGCGCAAGGAGCTTGGCAGCGTCTCGTTCCCTATTGAGAGAACATAGGTTACACCAGTAACCAGAGATGTTCTCTTTCATAGGTTCACTCAACGCTGCGTAGCTAAGAAGCAGTGGATTTGGATTTGTAGGCTGCTGTATCACGTGCCGTTTGAACTGACGCGCTACAGCGATCGGTCACATTTCAAAGAGCCAAAACGTTATTTATTGTGTGAATCTCGTAAAAATATTGACAGAATCTGACAGATGTGGATTTGTTCCATATCAAAAGTAACCTTGTGGTCCTCTTTGTCCGCGATTTTTCTGTGTGAAAAGGGTCAATTGCGTGAGTCTCACGGTCAATGCGTGAGAGTTGGCAGCTCTCCCGCTAGTAATCTCTATTAATCTCCAGTATTATTACATTGTTTGATACAATATTGTTTTATTTGATATTATGTAAATGTGAATTTTTATTTTATATTGGTTTTATTATTATTTGTATTTATTGTTTAAAGATTTACGTTAATATTGTGTCCAGTTTGGCCCTGTAAATAAAAGGGTATTATTTTTTGATAAAGTGTGTGCGGTTTCGTTTTCTTAAGTACCGTTTCAAGAACCGTTTAGGCACCGAAACCGTTTAAAAAATACCGAGTAGGTACTGGTATCGGATAAAACCCAACCGATACCCAACCCTAGTTAACAAATACTATAGAGGTATATAAATAATAATAAAAATAACACGGAACAGTGCCAAATAATCATGGGGTTTACACCTTTCCACTTTTTGGGAGATTAACCAAAAAAAATAAAAATAAAATAGCCTACTTATTGTTATCTCTGCATATTATACTCGGATAAAGTAGGGAAAAAGTAAGGAGAAAGTATTTCAACAGTGAAACAAAATGATACTCATTACCTTTAAAATACAATATTGGGTTGCAGTGGTTGAAGCTCAGGGCTGGTAATTGAAAGGCAAGGCACTTAACCCCAGGTTGCTCCAGGGGGATTGTCCTGTAATAAGTGTATTTTTAGTCTTTCTGGATAAACACATCTGCTAAATGTCTCCTTTAATTGAAAGTACGCTATTATTGCTAAAGCTAACACAATGAGGCAGCTCTAAACAAAATAAATGTCTCTTAATAAAGAATATATTGGCTTTGGTCCGAGTTTCTGTACACTGTGCAGTCCTGGCAGTGTCATTGATAAAAGGTGATGATCTAAAGCAAAGGGCCCAACAAAATGACTGGGCACAGGCTCAAAATGTTGTTGTTTTTTAGGACCTGAAGGCTTCAAATGTCCAAGCCTAATAGTAACCATTATGTAAACACACAAACACACACGATCAAGCAATAACATCCAGGATGCCCTGGGCGTAAGAGAGGTCAGATGTTCAAATGTATGTGTGTCTTGAGTTCCCGTTTGCATTTGAGTGTACCAGTGTGTCCAAGGTCTTGTTCTTGTTTTGTCTAGACTTGTCCACGATGTGCAAATAACATAATGGAAAGAAGTTACACATGGGCAGTCTTATACAAGAACAGTCAAAAGTGAAGTATAGGCAGTAAGAAAATATTAACCATAATAATAATAATAATAATAATAATTCATTACATTTATATAGCGCTTTTCTAGGCACTCAAAGCGCTTCACATGGAAGGGGGAATCTCCTCAACCACCACCAATGTGCAGGATCCACTTGGATGATGCGACAGCAGCCATAGTGCGCCAGAACGCTCACCACACACCAGCTTACTGGTGGAGAGGAGACAGAGTGATGAAGCCAATCAGTGTATATATATATGGGGATGATTAGGAGGCCATGATGGACAGAGGCCACTGGGCAAATTTGGCCAGGATGCCGGGGTTACACCCCTACTCTTTCGAAAGACATCCTGGGATTTTTAATGACCACAGAGAGTCAGGACCTCGGTTTAACGTCTCATCCGAAGGACGGTGCTCTTTGATAGTATAGTGTCCCCGTCACTATACTGGGGCGTTAGGACCCACACAGACCACAGGGTGAGCGCCCCCTGCTGGCCTCACTAACACCTCTTCCAGCAGCAACCTGGTTTTCTCAGAAGGTCTCCCATCCAGGTACTAACCAGGCTCAGCCCTGCTTAGCTTCAGTGGGCAACCAGTCTTGGGCTACAGGGTGATATGGCTGCTGGCAACCATGGCCACTTTAAATCATTTATGATTTAGCGCTTCACCTTTGAGGAAAATTTGCTAAGGATGTTTTTTAAAGGATAGTAAATTAATTTATTACAAACAAGTGCATATTTATTCTCTGGAAGCCGGGCTAAATGAATAAACACTGTTATTGCACTCCCGACAATGGGTCAGACCCGCAATAACTTGACATATGCATAATTTTATAATAATTTATAAATATTTATTAAATAATAATAAGTTAACAAGCTAAACTTAACCTAACAATATATATTGAACTTATTTCTCATCCCACTGGCAAACCATTTAACCATCCAGCCATCCATTCATTCATTTAGCTTTGCATTACTTGCAATGCGTATTCCTAAAAGATTTACCCCTTCGTAGGAAATAAGAACGGACCACATCCAGCATGTTTGAAAAAGGAACACATGAAATAAAATAAAATTTCCTTATATAAAGGTGATAAGCTTACTGCCGTAAATATCACAGTAAAATGAGCTATGGTCAAGCAACAATGCAGTGTTTTTATGCATTTATAAGAGCTGAAATGTGCCCTGGATGATGCTGAAGTTTTACGCTGGGTGAAGATAATGTGATATGACTACCCTCTGTGTTTCTGATTTCAAGTCCTGAACTAAACGCAGCATGTATCAAAGCTCCCCTGGGGCTAACAACCTGAAATCTCCATATTTAGAAGCTGCCAGCTGGGCATGTGTAACTCCAAGAGTGGGTTAGAAAGTATATCGTGAACTGCATTGATAGAATGAGAAAACGAAACCTAGAACAGTCAGCTGGTGGTTGATAGCTTCATAATAGCTAGCGAAAAAGCAGTGTTCCCTCACACTGCTTGACAATCAGCTCTGAGAGCTCAGAAATAACTGAGAGCACCAGTAGTGAAAAAAATACACATATATGGAACATGATATATATATTCAATAGAATTCAATAGTGTGTCCTTTCTTTTTCACATGACTATATATATATATATATATATATATATATATATACACACACACACACACACACACAGAGTCATGAGAAAAATAAAGGACACGCTATTGAATTCTAGGGTTTCATGTATCAGGACATAAAAATAACCTGGTCCCATAAACACAACCTCAGATGAACACATGGCATATTACACCATATTATCATTATTTATTTAAAGGGGTGGTTGATTGCTATTTCACTTTTTTCATTTTAAATAGTGTGTAATGTTGCTGTTGGTGCATGAACAGTATCTGCAAAGTTGCTGCGCTGAAAGTTCAACGTAAGCAGTGATATCGTCTTTTAAAAATCAGGAAGTTTAATGCCTACAAAAACGACTCGAATGGGACTACAACGAGATACTTCCCGGGTTTTATACGTAACTAACCCATAAATTTACATAAACCCTGCCTCCGGAATATGCAAAAAAAGAGGGCATGGACATATTTCTGCGGCTTTGTCGAAGAGGAAGAGTTCTAGTGGAGAGCTGTAGCCATGCCGTCGAAAGTGTGTTATTTTCACCCAGCTGTCAGGTCTTCTGTGTTCGGGCTTCCCACGGACGCTGTAGTTCGTCAACAATGGCTAAAATTTCTGTTTGATTATGTTCCTGAAAATTACAATCGTAATTTAGCTCTCTGTGCTGCGCATTTTACGGAAGACAGCTTCCAGAATCTCCACGAATTCAATGCCGGATTCAACAAGAAACTGTTATTAAAACATGAAGCAGTTCCAACTTTAAAACCAGAGGCCACAACCTGTAAGTAAGACTTAATAATTTTAAATGTATTTGCATGTATAATTTCAGACGTAATGTTTTAGTTTTATCAAGGACGTAAACAAATGCCAGCGCTGGCTTCAGTAGCCACTTAGTTATGCTATTTCGTGTGTCTATGACATTCGCGTACAAACATTTTGGACCTGAATTTGTAATTATGTACTAATTTTGTAAATGTATTTTCCATATATACTTTATGACGTAATTTATCGATTTGATCAAGAACGTAAACCAATGCCAACGCTGTTTGTTTATAGTAGCCAGTTAGTTCGATGCTATTTTGTACACCTAAAGAAAACGATACACTGAGTAAACTAAGTTTTGTGAATAGATAAACGGTTGTTCATTATATCGATTAAACAATAATTTTAAAAAACGGTATTACTCAGTCATTTATTCAGTTATATTAAATGTTTAATCAGGAGAAAACCATATCTCAAAAGTAACAAGCAGCAGTAGCATTTTCAAGTAACAGCGTATCGAAATTCTTATATAATAATAGTAGAATAGAATAGAATAATTCTGTCAGGTCCATTAAGTCAAGAACACACATGACAATAAATGATTAGGAAATTGTATTGAATAAATTGCTATTCAAGTTGATAATTTGGCGGTATGGCTCTGTTCAGGGAGTCCTCTGACCTTTCATGAGCACCATGAAATAGCAGAGAGTCAGAGGACAGCAGCAGCATTAGGGAACGCTCACAGTTTAGTACTGAGAGAAAGAACTATTCCCCCATATGAACAGAGCAGCAACGATGACAGAAAAGCAAATGCCACGTTATACACGACAAGGAGGAGCTGGGAAGGAGGTGGGTTGCAGAGAGCGAGCAGCGATTGCAGAGAGCAGGCAGCGAGCAGTTAGGAGCGAACTGAATCTGCTTAAATAGGGCGCCCTGATTTGAGCGTAGTCATTAGCAGCGATGGGAGATGAACAGCAGATGCGCTGATGCAGCTCAGCTGAGCGATCGCTGATGAGACTGTGTAGTCGGCCATTAGCGTTAGCACCATCTTGACTACCTGGCCTGCCAGAACTGACGCGCTCGTTTTTTCCAAGCGCGTCCGCACCGCATCGAGATAAAAACATCTCAACTTTTCAGAATGCCGCAAGCGCACCGTAGGTCACGTGACAAGAACCAAGCACAGCAACGACAGACGCCTCTAGCGCTTTGGAAAAAGGAGAACGCGGCACGCCTAGCGTTTTCTACGTGTTTTAGGCGCTATATGTGAATGGCGCCAGCAGCCAGTAAGCGCATCCAAGGGCAATGTAACTAAGCAGAAGAAAGACAAGTAAGATTTAGCAGATGAGACTTTCTTTTAATTGACTCACTAAATAGTGACTGTTTACTATGTCTTTTTAGAGCTGCGCCACAGCAGAAATAATTCAGTTTGCACCATGAATTGTTATTTACTAACTATCTATCACTGCAAGCTGCCTGTTCTGTGCTGCATAGTGCTAAATAACTGCATGTGCAACGCGAGCAGTTGCCAATGACAACAGATAAGTAAACGCACATTGCCAATATGATCGCATAAGCCTAGCAAGAGCATTTAAATGAAAACGACTAGATAAGCCCAAGCACACGGATAGCATTAGCAACAGCATGGTGCCCATATCCTGATAGCTTTTAACAATGAGCATTAAAAAGAAACTTAGCTTAGCTTCGTGAAGACTTTCAGAGATGAATGGAGAGTGAATACAACGAGTCCTGTTTCAATATTGCAGAGAGCGAGCAGCGATTGCAGAGAGCGAGCAGCGAGCAGTTAGGAGCGAACTGAATCTGCTTAAATAGGGCGTCCTGATTTGAGCGTAGTCACAGCAGATGCGCTGATGCAGCTCAGCTGAGCAATCGCTGATGAGACTGTGTAGTCGGCCAATAGCGTTAGCAGCATCTTGACTACCTGGCCTGCCAGAACTGACGCTGACGCTCAATTAATAATAATAAAAAAAATTTACCATTCAGAAACGTTTTGTAAGAGCCGTGTTTGGGGAGGTTCTGCTTGACTCTCTTCATTGCCGCTTTCTGGGTCTGATTCTGGCTCAAACTGATAAGGCAGTATTGACACCATAATTTACATTTGACCAGAGCACATGCAACTTTCGCCCGTAAAGGTAATGGGCGTGAAGTTTCCAGACAACGCGAACTACGCAGTTTAGCCAATTACAACACACCGGCCCAACTAACCAATCTGAGCCCATTGCCTGTTTCTGAGGGAGTGGTTTCATAGTCAACCGGTCGTTCAAATGACAGAGGAGAAAGCGGCTTACAATAAAGGTGAATTTTATGAAAAATAAGGCTTTTAAAAAAAAAAAACACGAAGACATGTTATTTTGCACCCCATTAACACAATCATGCAAAGAAAAAAAAGCAGTAAACCACCCATTTAACAAAAACTAGGCCCAAATGGAAAAGCTATGGGTGAGTCACCCTTACTGCTTCCTTAGGAATCAAGAGTGTAAGTAGCAATCGGCAATGCTGCCAATCAATCTGGGGCGAGTTATACGGCCATTTCCAAACAATATGAAGTCCATTATTCTACAGTAAGGAAGATTATTCACAAGTTGAAAACATTCAAAACCATGAATGGATGTCCCAGCAAAGTTCACCCTAAGGTCAGACAGTGCAATGCTCAGAGAAATCGCAAAACACCCAAGAACTACAACTCAGACTCTACAAGCCTCAATTAACATTTTAAAATGTTAATTGAGGCTTGTAAAGTTTATGGCAGTAAATGGTAAATGGACTGCATTTATATAGCGCTTTCACAGACCCAATGGCCACCAAAGCGCTTTACATATTGCCTCACATTCACCCATTCATACACCGACAGCGGTGTCAGCCATGCAAGGCGCCATCCAGCTCGTCGGGAGCAGCTGGGGTTAGGTGTCTTGCTTATGGACACCTTGACACTTGATCAGGTGGAACCGGGGATTGAACCACCAACCTTCCGGTTTGTAGACAATCTACATGAACCACTGCCGCCCAGTGCAATTATAAAAAGACGGGGCAAGTGTGGCATGTTTGGAAGGGTTGCCAGAAGAAAGCTTCTTCTCTCTAAAAAGAACATGGTGGCACGGCTTAGGCTTGCAAAGCTGCATCTGAACAAACCTCAAGACTTCTGGAACAATGTCCTTAGGACAGATGAGACCAAAGTGGACCTTTGGGTCTTTTGCTGTATGCGAGTTCACCATAGAGGATGTCCTTGGGGATCCGCCCATCTTCCATACGGCGCATGTGGCCAAGCCAGCGCAGTCTGCGTTGTCTGAGCAGCGTGTACATGGTGGGGAGGCCGGCACGGGCGAGCACCTGGGCGTTGGGCACTTTGTCGTTCCAGCTGATACCAAGGATGCGGCGAAGACATCGCATGTGGTAGCTGTTCAGCTTTTGCTCTTGCTTGGCATATGTTGTCCAGGATTCACTCCCGTACAGGAGGGTGCTGACTATGCAGGCTTTGTACACTGCCATCTTGGTTTGGGTGGTTAGCTTGGGGTTTTCCCAGACGCGAGTGGTCAGTCGTCCTAGAGTTGTCGTAGCCTTGCCGATGCGTTTGTTGATTTCGGCATCTAAGGACAAGTTGTCGCTGATGGTGGAACCCAGGTAGGTGAACTGGTTGACCACTTCAAGTTCGTAATTGTCGATGGTAATGATAGGTGGTGTGTCCACATCTTGGCCCAGCACATTCGTCTTCTTCAGGTTGATAGTTAAACCGAAGTCTTTACAGGCCCTGGAGAATCTGTCCATCAGACACTGTAGATCTTGTTCAGTGTGAGAGCTGACTGCTGCGTCATCGGCAAAGAGCATGTCTCTAATGATGATCTCACGCACCTTGATTTTTGCTCTGAGTCTTGCGATGTTGTAGAGTCTGCCGTCTGATCTTGTGTGGATGTACACCCCTTCAGTTGAATTCCCAAAAGCATGTTTTAGGAGAAGGGAGAAGAGGATTCCGAAGAGGGTTGGGGCAAGGACACAACCTTGCTTCACGCCGCTTTTGATGTCAAATGGTTCAGACATGCTGCCATCGTACTGGATGGTTGGCTTCATACCGTCGTGAAAAGATCTGATCATGCTATAAAGCTTCGGGGGGCATCCAATCTTCAGGAGGATGTTGAAGAGCCCATCCCGGCTAACTAGGTCGAAAGCCTTGGTCAGGTCTATGAAGGCGACGTAAAGGGGTTTCTGCTGTTCCCTACACTTCTCCTGTAGTTGGCGAAGGGAGAAGATCATGTCCACTGTAGAACGATCTGCTCGAAAGCCACATTGGGACTCGGGGTAGACGCGTTCTGCCAGCTGTTGAAGTCGCACTAACAGCACTCTAGCATACAGTTTGCTCACAATGCACAAGAGGGAGATGCCTCTGTAGTTGTTGCAGTCACTCCTAGCTCCTTTGTTTTTGTAAAGGGTGACGATTTTGGCGTCTCTCATGTCTTGCGGAACACCGCCTTCACTCCAACACTGACAAAGGATGTTAAATAGAGGCTGCAAAAGGGTGGCCTTGCAGTGCCTGATCAGGTCTGGGGGGATGCCATCATTCCCAGGGGCTTTGCCGCAGGCTAAGCTGTTGATGGCCTTGCTGAGTTCTGCCAGTGTTGGTTCAGCATCTAACTCCTCCATGGTGGGCAGAGGATTGATGGCGTCCAGTGCTGAGTTGACAACAATGTTCTCTCTGGAGTAGAGCTCTGAATAGTATTCCAGCCATCTCTCCATCTGCTTGGTTTTGTCGGTGATCCCCTTTCCGCAGCTGGTTTTCAGGGATGCAGTTTTGCTCTGAGTTGGTCCGAGAGCTTTCTTGATGCCCTCGTACATGCCCCTGACCTGTTGCTGCTGCCTTCTGAATGACGTGACTGAGCTCCTGCCAGTACTCGTTGGCGCATCTTCTTGCTGTCTGCTGTACTTTGCTCCTGGCTGATCTAAGTGCTTGAAGGTTTTTCCCACCTGGTGAGCGTTTATATTCAGCAAGGGCAGCACGCTTCGCTTCAATAACAGGGGTCAACTCCGCAGACTTGGCATCAAACCAGTCACAGTTCTTGAAGGTCTTTCTCCCATAGGTAGCAAGAGCTGATTTCTGAATTGCCTCGCGCAGGAGGTTCCATGATGCGGATGCGGTGTTGCATGGGTAGCCTGCAGACAGAGCATCCCCAAGAGACTTTGTGAATTCCTCAAGCCTCTCTGAATGTTGCATCTTAGTTGTGTCAATGCGTGGCTTCCCTACTTGTTTGGAGCGGTGGAGTTTCTTTGGTAGCAGCTTGATCTTGCAGCACACCAGTGAGTGATCAGAGTCACAGTCAGCACTATGGAATGAGCGGGCGAGAAGCACATACTTAAGGCTTGTACGTCTGGTGATGACCATGTCGAGCTGGTGCCAATGCTTGGATCGAGGGTGTCGCCATGACACTCTGTGTTGTGGCTTCGTCTGGAAATAGGTGTTGGTCACGCAGAGGCCATGATAAGAGCAAAGCTCCAACAGGCGCTGCCCGTTCTCGTTAATCTTGCCAACTCCAAAGGAACCCAAGCAGGAAGGCCAAGAATTGTGGTCTGCACCTACTCTGGCGTTGAATCACACTAAAGCACACTAAACACAGCATATCAGCACAAACACCTCATACCAACTGTTCATCACGCTTATGATTTTTGGCTTGTTTTGCAGCCACAGGACCTGGCCACCTTGCAGTCATTGAGTCGACCACAAACTCCTCCGAATACCAAAGTATTATAGAGTCAAATGTGAGGTGATCTGTCGGATAGCTAAAGCTTGGCCAATATTGGGTCAGGCAATAGGACAATTATCCCAAGCACACCAGCAAATCTACTACACTTGCACTGGCCCAGTCAAAGTCCAGACCTCAACCTGATTGAAATGCTGTGGCAGGACGAGCTGTTCATAAATAAATGCCCGCAAAACCTCAATGAACTGAAGTGACGTTGTAAAAAAGAGCGAGCCAAAATTACTCAAGAAAGACACCCTCTTTTTCTATTTTACCCCAGTTAATTTCAAGATTTACTGCCCATCAAGTACAAGTAGGCCTACAATGCAATGGGAATGCTGGGAATGATAAACCTTGGTGAAAATGGTGAGGTGAGAATATCATTAAGTTTTGGTGGTACAAGATAAAAGTTGCTCTGGCCTGTGTGGAGAGCTAATGCGTGGGTGAAACACACAAATGAGGTGACGCACTGGAATATCAGATTATGGCTGTATCATAAATCATCAGAGGTACTGTCATATCTACAACAAGACATAAAAAGACAACATGCCCTGTAAGACAGACAATTCTTCACAGTGGAGGTTCTATTTTTTCAGCATTCTACCTCACAGAGATAATTGACCAGCCTATGATGTTGCCATAAGTGAAGTTTAATCAACACAAAAATGACACAAAATTAACTTGAGGGTTGAAGAGATATGTCTGCGTAAACACTTTCAAGGCCTGCATACCCAATCTATCTGCCAGGCTGAAAATTATATCATAAAGATAAAATAAAATAAAATAAAATATTTGATGCGAGTTTTTTTTTTTTCTCCAGCAAATAACACTGTTGTGAAGAGAGAAAACAATGGAAGTATAAAATTTACATATGATTTACATAAATACTGTTAAATTAAATAAATTATAAATTTAAATACAGCTAAGTCACCAATATGTATGCCAGCATTTTTGGGTGGGGGTTTATCAGTTTTGATACCACAGAAAAAAAAAGAAAAAAAAAATTAAGTAAAGTGAATTATTAATGGTAATAAATATAATAATAATAATAATAATAATAAATAAAATAAAATGCATTCCTTAAATATCTTCAAATATTTTACAGCTAAATAAATATTGCTTTAAGAAGGACACATGCAAAAACTGCTCTACGACTTTGACTGGCCATTGTTTTCACGCTCTCAACAGAAATGTGATTGGCTATAATGCACAACGTGTTGTAAATAAAAACACAAATATGCAAAGGAGCCTTGCAGTACTACCAAATACTGCAGAAAGACTACAGAGAGACTACAAATACTACAGAGAGAAATGTCACTATTTTTACAATGAATTACCGGAAACCACATCTTCTACTTTTTACCATAACTTTAACAGAAGACAGCTGGAGAAGAGAACATTTCTTCACACAGCAGAGCACTGGTGTGGTAATTCAAATAAATGTAGCTATCATTCAAACTAAATAACTTAATTCTAAGAAATGCTGTTTGACACCCTGACTCCTTTGTGGCATTTTATTAAAGGCTCTGCAGTGTTGAATGGCTTTCTCAAGTGCACTGCTTACTTCACTGCCACATCAATGCACTTTTTAAATGCTATAAGAAATACATATGCTGCAAATGTGTTAGTCATCATTTGCTTGAAGCACTTGTCATTACTCTAGTCATCCATCCGTCCACCCCTGCTGCACGTCTCCTCAGAAGCCCCGTCACCCAAACGGAGCCTACAGCTGTTCCTACCTTTCCAAAATGCCAGTCTATCTCTCACTCAAACTCTGAGACCAACCCTGTGTGAATGCCACAACGGCTGCATCAACATTTACTGTCATGTTTGTGTTTTAGTTTTTTTTGGGCTGTTGTAGAGAGTAAATCGTTGAAAAGAAAAATAGTCTGCATAAAAAAAAATAACCCAGTCTTTAGTGTCACATGATCCTTCAGAAATCATTCTAATATGCTGATTTAGTGCTCAAGAAACATTTCTTCTTATTATTATCAGTTGAAAACATTTTTTTCGAGGATTCGTTGATGAACAAAGTTCAGTATTCAGTATCAACAGAATACAGTATGTGACAACATTTTAGCCATTACAGGATGTCATTTTGGTGCCTATATTGTCCACAACCATATATTTAATTAGCTGATATAATATTTATCTAGCCATCCATCTGAACTACGAAAATCAAATCTACTTTGAAGCTTTATAGACCCCAATATTCAGAAAGCCAGGATGGATAAACCATGCCAGTGACGTATGTCAAGGCGGCTGCATAAACGGGGTAGTCTTTCATCAGCTTCTGATCAGAAAACAGAGGTACTAACTGCAGAACTATACTCCACACCAGCCACAGACAGATTGAAATGTCAGTCAAACTCAATATCAGATTCCCAAGCTTGTGCTCAGTGTCAGGTTGTGCTGCTCTCACAAAAACATCCAGTAACCCACATGTTTTGTGCGATCCATGTGCCCTGAATTCCACTCTTAAATAACAGTACACACTTCACTGGAGCTTTGAAATACGGGTGTTGAGTGAATAGTGTAACTTCTGCCCTTTAAATCATGGTACATGCTCTAAGCACAGAGACATATTATATAATATGGAAAAAGTTATCAAAATATGGCCATTTCAATAACCAAAACACTTACAGCTAGTGCTATCTGACTTCTTCATAAGTGAAAGTTCACCTAAAAAGTAAAATTCAGTTATTATTTACATTACGTGTGTGTTGTTCCAGGGCTTTGCTTTTATTGTGTGGAACATAAAATAGAATAACAACTTAAGTTTTTTTATGGTGCTTTTATGGTATTTGACTCTTTTAGAGCTTGAGAGCTCCTTGTCGTTGTATCTGAAAAGCTGCCCAATAATTGTTCCAAAAAAACAAAACAAAAAACATACAGGTTTGGAATGAAATGAGGGTAAATAAATAATGACAAAATTGTCCTTTCTGGGTGAACTGTTGCTTTAAGTGATAGTCTGCGCACCTCTTCTTTCTTCATTTAAATGTTCTTGAGTTTTCTTGAGTGGCCTGCGTCGTCCTGAGGGGCATAATTAGACTTACGTAAAGGCTGCTTTCACCAAGAAACCGTATCATAAAGCAATCTCAAGAATGATGTCAAGGGGCTGCGCATAGAATGGCTGATTTTTGCAAACAAGAAGGAAATTAAAGAGCATATTGTGTTTGCGATAGCTGTACTGATGGCCGTCACCGCTGCTCTGACAGTGGTGGAGAAGAGTACGCCAGCTAAGCTGTGCCTGGGGAGACGTTGGCTAATTATGCACGGCGTGTAGGTTTTGTTTTAGAGAGGGGAGGTGCTCGGCTCTATGCTGTATTTGCTGTGCTAACACAGAAGGCTTTGATCTTTGCCAGTCTAACAGCCTCAGTGCATTCAAATGGGCAGCTTATTTATTGCTTGATTGCTGCAGCTCAAAGGATTCAAGGAACAGGTGGAGTTTGTGCAGTTGAGCAACGGAAAGTGGTCTTAAATGACAATGCTCCGACAGAAGGCCCCTAAAAATCCAGCTGTCTGTGAAAACAATCAATGTGAGCCTTAGTTTAAAATGATTTGGGCTCAGCAGAGAAGGATATCAACCACAAACTGGAAAAAAACTAGCCATATACCATTATTCTACAAAGTATTGGGCTCAGCAGAGAAGGATATCAACCACAAACTGGAAAAACTAGCCACATACCATTATTCTACAAAGTGTTTTTTTGCTTCAATGTCAGCGTTTTCAACCTGGAAGTAAATACATACACACATACCACTAAAGGGTATTAATACTACTTCTGTAACAATCAAATCAAATCAAAATGTATTTATAAAGCACCTTAAAAACCACAGTGTTCTAAATTAATACTAAATGAATAAATAAATTACCACTAAAATGTATACAATAATGATAATAATAATAATATGATCATTTCGAAACATTTTTCAACCAATTCCCAACGAGTAAAGTAAAATGTGACATTAAATATATTGCTTCATATGGAACACATCAGCTAACAAAAGTAAATCAGGTTGTCAATGGGGCGTCGAAGTATAGTCTTTTCTTCCCAATTGTAACGCATATCTGAGTGAAACGGCTTCTGGAATGAGAAAACAATGTAGGGCGGAGCTTGATTTTGTCCTTCAGAGAGGGAGCTGTTTGGATCATAAATTGGGTGTTGCTAACTAAATGGAGGCAGATCTGAATGCCAGTTTGCAGTCACTTGAGGATGATATTTAATCCCACCCTTCGCCGAAACACACGTCATGAAGAGAACATGTCAGTTTGAGGGGGATGGGAGGTTAACGGTTTTGATTAAAGTTCCCCTGTGGTGAAAATCAAGCTTTCAATGTTGTTAATATGTCTATGTTTTATAGTTTTATGTGTTTTTAATACGCTTTAAGACAAACCATGTGCAAATTCAGAAGTCAAAACCATTGCTGAGTATTTTCTCTTTAAAACTGCAGTGAACCAAAGACAGTCTCAAAAATTCGGTTTGAAATCGCTGGTGTTTCTGACGTCACAAACTACCTTGCAACCAATCACGTCAACGAGTGGAGCTCTGAGCTGGTGTGTGAGCGAGTGGAGGCGGGGCTAATTTCCACATTCATAGAACCGCGCATACTAAATGAGGGTGTAGAGTTACATTCAAGCTATTTTAAGGCATTATGAATTTTTTTCAAGGAAACACGTTTGTCATTTTGGTGATCAAATGTGAGTTTTATCAAAATGTTTGAATACAGGGGGACTTTAAAGATTACGAGGGCATATGCATTTATAAAAATGATGTGCATGGATAAATCATTTATAATATGCACTGCAACATTATGTAAAACAAATTAATTATTTGTCAATTTTGATGCATGGTGACTTTAATGTTCAGTTAAACTGTACATAAGGTACTATTTCTACTGGAGTTCACTGGGTTGGCAGAAAGATTGTTGGTGGCTCTCTGGGTCTGTAAAGGTTAAACCCCTGCTCTAATGTACTGGTGCCGTCCTGAACTGTGGAACACTTTGCCTTTTCATTCCTAATGCTCCCTTCCATCTTCCTCCCAGAATCCCTGCCACCACCCTTCTCCCCTGCCTCTCTTTTTTTCTCTCTCGATTTCTCTCACTCTCCTAGATAAATGTGTTTAATGCTGATATGAGATTCTCTCCACATCACCCCACCCCTCGGCCCAAAGGCAACGGGCAACAGGACGCGGTGTCAGTGCCACAGCAGAAAAACTGTTAAGCAGATTTACGCGCACGCTTTCAGCCCCCCAAAAAATGATGACATTTCCGTGCGCAGCCTGCTGAGGGCTTAAGCGTGAAACGTCTCTTTTTTGCCCTTGCTGAATAAACGGTTTATAATGTAAAATCAAATGTTTCCTTTCCGTCACAGCCCAAGGACCTCAAAACTCAAAGCACACAGTCTTAGGGCACAAAGCATGTGTGTCCGCATCTTATCCACAGGAGAGAGAGAGAGAGAGAGAGAGAGAGAGAGAGAGAGAGAGAGAGAGGAGAGAGAGAGAGAGAGAGAGAGAGAGAGAGAGATGAGAGAGAGAGAGAGAGAGAGAGAGAGAGAGAGAGAGAGAGAGAGGGAAAAATATAGTAGGGGAAAAGTTGTGTATTTCAAGATGAAGACTAGAATACGAGTTGCTCAACAGCACTTGCTATTGATTGTGAAAAAATAAAATATCTGTCATATCACAGGAATGCACAATAAAGGCAATGACAAACACTAAGAAAGCAAGACAGATATTAATGTTTAAAAAAGGATAGAAAATACTTTCAGAAAAAAATAAAATCAATACAGCAATGTAAGACCAGAAAGAGCCTCTTAGTTTGGTCGTAAGAGCAAAACTAAGAGTGTGTGACGGCTGTAAAGACTGTCTTGGAGAAAAAAAATAATTTAAGTTTACTCTCATTTTGACATCTTTCATTCATTTTAGTCCAAATGACTCAGAGCACTCAAGAGTAAGATGATAACATTTTGGTTCACTAAGCAGACATTAAAAAAATATTCAAACATAAAACACTGTTTTATAAGTAAAAATAGAGAAAGATTTATCAATGTAAATAAAACCAGAGCTCCTGAAATTATTCCTCCACATTTTAAGCAAGTATTAGCTGTTGTTTAGCAGTAACTTGAGAAATTGTCATGCTTTACTGGTTTGCAAAACATTCCATTTAGACAGTTTAGACTATTTGCATTATGTAGTGTTGTTACAGCAGTCGGACATGACGGAATAATGACTTGCGGTTCAGTAAGTGAGTCATATTAAATCAGTAATCGCTATAACAGATTTTTTTGATTGAATGAAAAGAAAAGACTCATAGAGTCATTTGTTTGGGAATAAGACTGATTGCTTGATGTTTCTTGCTGTTACCGGTTCGGAATAATAAATACTTAGATTCCTCATATGCCTATATGATTTAATTGAGAAGAGAAGATGTGTAGGGTCTGGTCTTTCTAAGCACAGAGCTATGTATGTATGTATGTATGTACGTACGTATGTATATGTATGTACAGTGCTTGAAGTGGGGGGGGGGGGTGGGGAGTGGGGGGGGGGGGGGGGGGGGGGGGGGGGGTTTGTGCCGGTACTCTCTTGCATTGGCAAATCATGACATTTAAAATTTCTACAGTGAAAAACAAAACTTGGAAATATTGCTGGTACAACAACAATTTATTGTTATTTATTAACAACATAAATGTATTTAAACAAGTCGTGTGTGTGCGTGCGTGCATTTATTTACAAAGAAACATTCTCTTTTTAGAAGTTGGTCATTAATAAACTTGATTCTTGAAGTTTGTTAAGATGTGAGGTATACAACAATTATATGTAAATGGTAAACAACAAAAACAACCAAGAAAACAGCTCTGATATGGTCTTTTCAGTCATATGTAAACTCAGGTTTGATTTGGGCATGTCTGTCTGTGTAGGCTATTAGCCTACATAAACTAAAAGAAAGCTTATATTCTGACTAGTTTGCTCGTTTTATTTATTAATAAAACATATAGTTTTACCCAAACTGAATAATTAAGACAAGTTTAAATGCATGGCTAAATCTTGTATAAATATTTTTGAGTCTTCATTTTCTTTTCTGACGTAGCCTACTCCAGTTCTTGTTAAAACACATTACACTGTAAAAAAAAATATTGTTGGTTTAACTTAAAAAAATGAAGTAACCTGGTTGCCTTAAAATTTTAAGTTCATTGAAATGGAAAATTTTTGTTAATACAATGAAGGAGATTGATTTAATCATCAGAAACTCAAAATATTATGTTATCTGAACCACATAAATTATTTAAGTTGATTTGACAAAAGAAAAAATGTTTGTGATTACAAATCATGAACATATTTTTTTTACAGTGTAGACATGCAAATTCTGTGCATTTGGGCACTTTTTGTGTGAAATCATATTTATTTTCTCCATCAAAAGTGTGCTTTGCTTTCACTTTACATGTCGTGAGTAGCACAACAATAGACTCGGCGCCGAACCCCCGCTTCACTGCTGCTCACGCGACGCTCCTCCTCGCGGTGTGAATGCACTCATTGATTAACGCAAGCCGAAAAAAAATACACGCTGCTCATGCTTGCGGTGGCCACGATCAGCTCCGGTAGCCGTTTCGCAGTCGTAACGCGCCACAGATGTGTGCAGTGTAAATAAGGGGTTTAAACGGCCGTCACGCTTTTTCTGTCAGTAGAGTACAGGCTACATGCGAGAAGTAGCGGTACGCAAGAAAAGTGCAGGTACGCTTAAGAGTAAAATGTAGAAGTGCCGGTACTGCGTACCGGTGAGTGCCGCCCCACTTCGAGCACTGTGTATGTACTGATTGTATGAATGTATGTACGGATGTATGTATGTACGGATGTCTGTATTTACGGATGGATGGATGGATGGACGGAGAGAGAGAGAGAGAGAGAGAGAGAGAGAGAGAGAGAGAGATACGTATACCCCCCCCCCAACCCCCCCCCCCCCCCCCCCCACACAGAGTCAGTGTTCTCTCAAGGGTCAGGATGTTTTGTTATAAGAATAACAATGTCTCTGCCTCCATGTATCAAAATAGATAAACATGCAATGTTCTTTGACTGGTCACGGTCAAAACAACAACATACTGTACAAGAACAAAGTACAGCAACACATGATACCATCATGACTATGTGCTCATACTGTACATACAGTTAAATGCCCAGACACTCACAAAACACACTAGATATAATGTATTGTGGCCATGAAGAAAATAATTGTATTGTTCAAATGGTTTGAAAGGATTAGAGCACTCAGTTAAATTACAATTAATGAATTAATTAAATTACAATAATTAAATTAATTTGGAAGTATGAACACAATCTTATCAATATTGGTAACATTTTACATTAAGGTTCCATGTGTTAATGTTATTAATGGATTAAATAATGTTAACTAATGGGAACTTATCGTAAAGTGTAACTTACAAATATACATACTAGTAATGCATTTTTGATAAACCAGTTAAATAAATACTTTTATAAATACTTACACAAATAAAAGGTTCTCTATTTTTTACACTATTTATTTTTATTATATAATTTTTTTTATTTTAAACAAATACTATTCAAAATTGAATAAGTCTGGAAATGAATGATGATCAGTACCAAATCAGCTTCACATTATGTAACACTTGAGTTAACAACAAAACAGTCTAAACAGTAATTCTATACATTATCAATACAAAATCCAACAGTGATTCTAACTAACATTTTTTAGTAAACTTTACTTAAAGTGTAAATTGCAGGTTAACCACCACAACCAATTAATGTGTAAATTAAAGTGCTCAATATGTATATATTTAAAAATTTCTGTCTTAAAATGTGTTAAAATAACATTTATTGGGGTTTCTTCAAAGGTAGCATGTTTTTTACCGTAACTGGGTGATGACGTCATAAGAGGGAGCGCGGGCGGTAATGCACTCACTCTGTGTGTTTGGGTTGAGGGAGAATAAAACGATTCGCGGTACTCCCGCAAACTAGAAATATCTATGAATAAAACATAAAAACTAATACATTTTTATTCATCTGTTGCAGAAAAGCAACAAGAACAACTAAAACAAAATAGAAACGATTTACAGGCCAGAGTTTCTATTTCTAATATGTCTGCAGCGTTGAGCGATGTAGCCAATCACAGACATATGTGTTGATTTCTAGGAACGCAATGGCCAATCAGAAGCATTTACGATAGACTTCCCTCACCGCTCAAAACTGACTTTTTGTTCAGTGATGAATTCTGTATGCTGGCAAATCCTCGAATTATAACAAACAAAGTGTATATATTATGAAAGCTTCATTGATAATAACAGAGATGTGTGAGATCGCGATGAACTGATGTCAGCTTTTTAGGTATTATTATGGGAGCACACTTTTGCCAAACCATGCATGACTGTAAGTTAGCCTGCTTGTTTTTATGTTATTATAACAGTGTGGTTTGTGTGTTAATGCTTTAATAACAAATAATGTATCAGGAGCATTTATGCTGATGTGTATGGTGGTGACACGTGGGCTAACTTGAAAGTATTTGGAGGTACAGAAAAAAAGTCTTTATGCGGGCGGGAGCGGGACAAAACATAAATGTTGCGGGCGGGAGAAAGTAACATAGAAAGTAGTTGAGAACGTCAGTTATAATAATGACCCACGTATTAAAAAATGGTCGGGTTTAAATCGGGCTCGGGCTCATAATTACAGTTAATGTGTCGGGCCGGGCTGGGCTTGGACACAACGTGCTCGGGTAGGGTCGGGCTTGCATACCCGTGATCTACCTCCGGTATGCTAACACTTACAGGCACGAATCAGTCGTTTGTCCTTGGAGAACTTGTGGAGCCTCTCCCCCGTTTTTGATGTACCGTTATTCGTACATCCCGCACAAACACAATAGTTAACCATTTTTGCTAGCTAGGTCTCCAATATAACTGCTAGCCTACTTGCCGTTTAGACTAACGGTAACTCTAGGCTTGGAGCATAGACCAGGCATAGACAATGATCCACTTGTCGGGTTTTGCTATTACCTCTGAAGGCCAGTATTCCTATTTCTATGTGAAGTCTCCGGGTCGGATTTTCTGCGAAATCCATCGGATGTGACGTGCATGCGCGCTCCCGAGCCTCTCTCCTTTTTTTATACAGTCTATGCGACGGCACTGCAGCGAACAACATGGAGTCTGATAACACCAAAAAACGATCTGCCTCCAGCACAACACACACTTCAACACAAACTCCACATAAATATAAAAAACAAAACAAAAATGTATCTGCTGATGCTCGTCAGGCCAAACGTGAATCGGATCGACTTAGGACGAAAAAACTGATCAACATCGGCAGAGCGTTTGAGAGCGTTAATCCAAGCGTTGAATTATGGAGAGACCTCCGCTATTTTTATTGTGACAAATTACAAGTTTTCAGATATGCTGAAATAAATAATGGTAAACTAATGAAATAGCAAGGTAAACTACAACATACATGAGACATGAAATGAATACAAAAGACTGTTCCAGGATAACAAAATGTAGGTGCTTTAGGATGTAACTTTTATTTTCTGCACTAGATCTACTGTCTAACGTCACTCATCCCACTATCATATTGTTTATAATTTTCCGACACGTTCAGTAGAGTAATGTTACTTCCTACGATCTTACTGTTACACTGAAATTGTTCAGTCTAGTTCACTAGCCGTTTTCGTTATCATATTATACATTCACCTATGTTGACATTGCTGATTGTGAAAGATACATGAATAGTTAGTGAAATGCCTCGTTATGCTAGATAACACCACATGCCGGCTCAATGCAGTCAATGTAACGTTATCATGGTACGAGCATGGAGCATTAGTTCAACGTCAAGCTGATAAAAGTAGCCTATTATTGTAACGTTGCAGTGAGAGTTTACATGAGTTTCCAGCATGTTGTGTAATGCTTTCTCCAGTCTGTTGAAAGTCTCAGTGTGGCCGGTACCATGAGTGCTCGCTCTTGTGTTCGAGCACGCGCAAGAGCACGAGCGCTCTTGTAAAAATTGGTTGCAATCTGAAACATCACCGATAGAGGCCGCTAAAAATACATAGAGCACCTTTAACTTAATTGTAACAATCTAGTAATCTGTACTATTCACATACTATGCTTTGTTTACTCAGAAAACCCAAATAAAGATTAATTGATTGGTTTGAGTGTGGTTTTTGCGGCGGGGAAAATCTTAATGGACTTTTCACTCATTTCCTCCACTTCTGCAGTTATTTTTCTCTGTTTGGATTCACTCATTTCCCAAAGTCATCTTGAATGTCGAATTGTCAATACAACTGAAAAAATTTAGAGAACATCACATAAGCTGACTTCATAACTTGATTTTCCTAAAATATTTTTAGTCACCATTATGGCGATTAATGTTCCCTTTGGTTGGGCACTTGGAACTTCATTTATATTATTATTACTCTCTTCCCATTGATGCAGTGATGCAACAAGAAATCAATTATTTGATGTCAAAGGCAAAGGCATAAATACGTATATGTATATATATATATATATATACTGTATATATACATGTCTGTTTGATTGATGTATAACTATATTTTATGTCAATTCCTAAACACCTTGTGAAACTATTAATTGGGTTTATATAATCCCATATAAAAGTTAAAGGCAGGGTAGGTAAGTTTGAGAAACTAGCAGAAAACTGCTGGATTTTGAAAGTATCCAACAGAGAAACTCCCACCTCCTCACTTCTGGGCTCCTTCCAAAGCCACGCCCCCAAACCACATGAACGCGTGATGCCGACTGCTCAGCTGGAGGACGCGTTTACCAGCACCGAGCGGAGAGGAGCGCAGTGGATGGAGTGACATCACCTTTTGTTTGCCTTGTTTGCCTGCGCTGACTGTATATGCAGGTACAGGTGGTACTGGGAATTTTGACTGCTCTTTCTCTGCAATAATTCTGAGACTTCCTAGCTTCCGGCCGGTACGTGTCTCTCCTCTTTCGAAATGAGCGAGTCAACAGGGTGCGCAAATGTGGGGCAGCTCCTGTAGCAGCAGTGGTGGTAGCCATGGTAGCGAAGGAGAGTGACGGTCGCCCAGCCAATCATTCCGAATGGAAAGAGTAGCTGTGTTTATTGCAGCCCTGAGAGGACTACAGACACTCGATTTTTATACTCTCCTTTTCAGAGTACTTACATTTTAGATATGTATTGGTATATAAAGACAGTTTAAACAAATTTGGGAAAAAGTGTTTTAGAAACAAACTGCCTACCCCTTTAAATATAAAAGTGACAATCTTGTAATTGATCATGCTCGAGTTACACAGACTTCAACATTCAGCATGCAAAACACAACAATGGTAACAATTAAATTGTATTTAAAGTAAATTATCAAGTACTCTCTACAGTTCTTTTTAGTGTCTAGAACTAGAACTAGAAATAGAACTTTAGTGTCAGTAACCTACACTAAGCATTTGTCAGTACAACATACTATTCCTATTTCACTTTACTTGAAGAAAATGTGGAAACCGATTGCACATATTTTTTAAGTCTCCATAGCTTAAAATGGCAGATTAAAACCATATTGAGAATAATAGTATTTAAGATGTTTGCAGTATTTCATCCGCAACCGCATCACAAAACTCATCATCCGTCCGCCATCCATCCGCACCAACGTTTTTGACCAATTTTCAAAACCGCACCCGCCCGCCATCCGCTGATTGGGCGATACAAGGCGCTGCTGATGACAGCCGCGAGACTAGAAAGCTCTCAGAATATCAGCAGTAAACTCTGTCTCCGATCGGCGCGCAGGGACAAAAATAAATAAATAGCCTAAATTAAACGCACTTCGGCAAACCTGACCTTATCTGATAGGCTACTGTACAATATTTTAATTGTAGCCTAATAGAAAACGCATTTTGGCACATAATTTCAACATGCTGCTATTGTATGGGGCGCCAACAATGTTACGTGACAGTTCTCCATTACGGACGCGACCACTCTGAAAGCGGTACTAAAAGACTTTCAAACTTTCACAGAGACATCAAACAGAAAGTACAAAGCCTTTCTTTAAAGCGAATTTCGTTTAGTATTAATTGTATCTTAATTTTAATCCATGTTTCATTAACCAATTTCCTGGATTTAATAAATAAAAAGTAAATAGTCTATCTTGATTGTGTAGGCTATTTTTCATTATAAAATATTAGGCTGTGTATACCGACATGGATCAATTATTAATATTAGATTTCATCTGTCTTTTGTAGGCATAGCTGATGGCGCACCAACGAACACGCCTATGGCTGACTTCGGCCTTTCTTTAATATCGAGGCTCTATAATTTATTTTATAATTTGTTTGGCCTGTTGATGTATACAATTAATTGCACTGTGCCTGAAAAAGACGCGCTCTCCGCTCTCTTCCCGTGCATTCAAAATTAACGGGAGTCTTCAGAACAGGCTCGTCCAGCGTCAACAGCACCGAACTTAGCTCAAATGTCAATCAACGTCTGGGCCACTTGGTGGAATCCTTTACAAAATTTTTTTTTTTTTTTTGGTTGTAGGTATAGTCAGATAACAATATTTAACAATGTATACATATATCTTTCATTTGATTGGTTCAACCGCCCGCCACCCGCCCGAATTTAATTAAAATATTTTTTTTCGTCTCGTCATCCACCCGATCCGCGGTTTATCCGCGGAGTCCGCGGCTGTAACCGCCAACCGCGCATCTCTAGTTTGCAGAACACATTATAACACTGTTAGTTAAATAGAATTACTCAAGTAATCTTACTATTAAATCTTAAGTAAGATTAGTAAATATTTTAGAGTATGTTAAGTAGAATTGACATTAAACTGACTTGATATGTATTACTTAATTTACTTGGGAAGAGTTAGCTTTCTTTACTTTTAGCCGATTATTAACTTACCTTCAGTTTTTCCTTTAAGTTTGCATTGCAAAAATAAGGCAATCGGTTTCCAAACTTTTTTTAAGTAAACTGAACTTGTTAGAATTTACAGTGTACAAATGAATGAGCTAAGATGCCAACATGAGAGATTGTTTGGCAACTGTGTTATAATTGTCATTAATTTAAGTGTTGTTATTAACTTAAAATAAATCTATATTAAAAACTAATTTGCATTCATTGCAATACAGCTGAAATAAACTAAACTAAAAATAAAAATATTAGATGAAAACCTTCAATTAAAAAAAACCTTGAAATTAAAACCATTACAACTAACTGAAATAAAATAAGTTGAAGTACTAAAATTATTAAACTAAAACTTAATTAAAAATAAAATAAAGCTAAATAATAATTAAAGCTGAAAAAACTAATACAAAAATGACAAAATGGCATAAGTTAATTAAAATTAAAATAAATTAATAAATACTATAATAGTATATAAATATACATAATAAAATAATACTGTTGGGAACTGTAAACAACTTAGGTAACACTAAACCTGGTCCCACTTTATATTAAGTGGCTTTAAGTACTATGTACTTACAACTAAAAATAAGTACAATGTACTTTTTGTGTTCATGTTGTCTTGTAAAACACTTTTGCTGCTATTGAGAGGTGATACTGATACGGTTAGGGTCAGGTGTGGTGGTATGGGTAGGTTTAAGGATGGGTTAAGGTGTAAGGGAAGGGTCAACTGTGTAATTACAAATGTAATTACATAAATTAATTACAGCTGTAATTACATGCTGGTATTTTTTTAAATATAAGTACAATTTAAAAACATGTACACAATAAGTCCATTGTATCAAATTATTAATTTCAATGTAAGTACATAGTACTTAAAGCCACTTAATATAAATTGGGACTATTAATTGGGACTTCTAAAGTCCCCTTGAAAACCCCTTGAAATTTTGGGGACAAACTACGAAATTATAAAGGTCTTTTCTGAGTATTTTTTCTCTCTTTATTTTCTGTCTTAATCCAGTAAAATGTATGCAATATTCTAAATAGACATTTTTAACCTTTAATTAAGAGTTTTACTAGGGAAGAGATTCACAGGCAATGACATGAAGGATCCACACAGCAGTGCTTGTCTGCCATTAGCGCGGTTTACTGTAGCTCTACTACTGTCGGAAACTTCCATTTCTCATTGAAGGGCAAAAGGGATGCACTGGACAAATTTGCAGGGGAAACACGTGTCTGTATTTTTTCTGTTGGATTGGCCAGGTGTTGCATTCAGATTCCCCTTGAAAGTTGTCCTTTGTCATGCCCTATGCTTTCCATTTTTTTAACGAATTCATTTTGATGAAATGATGACCGGTGCCAAAGTGTCAGAGACTTGCGTCTGGGGTTGATGTCATAAGTGGTGGAGGGCGGTGCCTGGCTCCTCCCTTAAAATGTGTTCCTCGTTTCACTGTAATATAGGGTGAATGCAAATCGACTTAGTCATCCCAGAGGAACAGTTCATTATCCTTGTGGGTCGCCTCATAGAAAATCAAGACGGAGAATCCATAACGGCATGCGGAATAACCCCCCGTCCTCTATCCGGCTTGTGTGTGCATGCATGTCCCTTAGCACGGTTCTCCGGAGAAGGGTTCGCCTGAACGCACAAGCCACCAGAGTAAATGTGAACTACTCAGGAGGACAGATCAGCTTTTGGAGAGAAAGAGAGAGCGAGAGAGAAAATAAGGGGGGGGGGACTGATTGTACTTTACACGGATAACAGACATTCCATCTTCTCCATTTCCCTTGGGAACCCATCTAACAGTGAACGGAGAGAGAGAGAGAGAGAGAGAGAGAGAGAGAGAGAGAGAGAGAGAGAGAGATGAATGAAAAGAGAGAGAGAGTCGGGCTCAGAAAGGGCTGCAAATGCTGGTGATTCACTTGAGCAGAGTTGTGTGAGGAGGCGGCGCGGTTTGGGGTTTGAGGTTTGGATGGGGGGGGGGGGGGGGGGGGGGAGGCGGCAAAGATGCTAGACTGGAAAAGCACATTGTCATATATGATCAGCTCGACTGGGCTCGGGGCCAGAGACATCTCAAGAACCTGCGACAAAGCTCTCGGAGCACAGACTCGTCCTCATCACCCTTCTGATCATCTGAAGAAGAAAAAAAAACTCGTCCAATTTATTTATGACTAAAATAACCTGCCGGTTTTGTTTGAGCCTTTCAGGTCTTGTCCGTGTGATGAATGGGAATTTATTAAGAGGGCTGCGGGATGTGGGATGGTTTGATGCTTGTCTGTTAGCCAGATGTGGTAGTTGCGTTAGCGAGCGAGTGTCTATGAGCTTCAGACAGGTCTTCAAGAGGGAACAGACATATGTCTTCATTTCAAGGCTTTCTCAAGGTTGTCATTGGTCATTAGGACGTGCGGCCTCTCTCGTTTCTCAACTCCTGCTATTCAAACAAGAAAGAGACATTTGTTTTGACGCGCCATCTGCGTGACTCGCTTTCCGTCTAGCCTTGTCAATAATCATGACGGACTGACATTTATTTCATTTACATTTTTTGTCTTTGAACACCCCGCATCAAAGACAACCAGGGCACGGTGTATGTATAAAACAAATGGCTTTGAAATTGGACCAAACGGATGTCAAAGAACAACAGAATGACCCCATCATTGCTGGTTCACATCTGTGCGAATGCACATCTGGAGGAAAACAGCTGTTTTGCTACAGACAAGACATACTTCAGTAGAGCAACGTGATGGTGTTTTTCAATGGTGTATGAAAAGCCTTCTGCTTGTGTGCGCGACTAGACAGCAAAATAAACCGAACTATTATGGAAAATTGCCTTGAAAGCTTTAGTAAAAGGACAGTTGCTAAAGATTATGTCGAGTACAGAAAGAATACAGGCCTGATGGATCTGTTTGTATGGAAATGTAATTGATGCAGCACTGTTCTATCCAATGATCATGTTTTGTTTTTTCAGTGTGTCTAAAGTCTTGAATAAAAGGACAATGCAGGACACGTAACGATTGCACTGTATAGACGGATAACAAAAATAAGTTTTCAGGGGTTCTAAAAACATACACGGATCCTTCCTCAAAATTTTGGTACAACCCTGTTAAGAATACTTCATAGACGGAACCATATGAAATTGCTTTCGTAACTATTAAAAAGAAAGAATCATATTGACCCATATACATTTCAGAAATTAATGCTTTAAATTGACATATTAAATTGATCAAAAGTGACAATAAAGACTAAAAAGATTTGAAGTGAGTCTGTGACATTTTAGAATAAGGTTTCATTAGTTAACTACTTTAATTAACATTAATTAAGGATGAACAATAATTCTACAGCATTTATTAAACTAAATTAATGTTCATTTAGAAATTTACTAATACATTATTAAAATCAAAAGATGTATTTGTTAACATTAGTTAATGCACTGAGAACTAACATGAACAAACAATGAACAGCTGTATTTTTATTAACTAACATTAACAAAGATTAATAAATACTGTAACAAATGTTTATGTTAGTTAATACATTAACTAATGTTAACTCATGAACTCTATTCATTAAATAATCTAAAAATAAATAAATAATAGTTTTCACAAATACTGTTTTCAACATTGATAATATTAAATGTTTCTTGAGAACCAAATCAGCATATTGCAGTAGAAGGATTTCTTCAGGATCATGTGACACTAAAGATTGGCAAATTCAGCTTTTCCATCACAAGAATACATTTTAAAATATAATAAAATATTTATTTCAATAAGAGACTTCTTATTGAAATCTAATTAACCCAAACTTTTAAATGGTAGTGTACATAAAATAAAATGCTCAATATTAAAGAAAAAAATGAGAAGGGTTGGGAGGGGCGTATTAATGCAATTAGGTCTTCAGTGGGTGTGGCTACTGAGTTCTTACTGTACCTCGATCTGCAGCAGTGCTTCTTCTCTTTGCCTCAGGATCTCCACGTCTTCCTCACTGATCTCTGACAGGAATGCTTGGGAATCACCCTCAACGCCCTCCTCCGCTCCGAACAACGGCCCCTCTTCGACCAGTTCACTGAATGGAGTCTGTAGGCTCTATCCGTTCGACACACAAACACACACACAAAATAAGAGATAATGTAAATGATCATATATTTTTTACAGTTTTACAGTGTATTGTCTGGTAAACAACTATATATTTTTTATATTTTCTAGTATTCTAGTATTATATATTTTTAAATTTCAATATTTTTTCAATACTTTTCCAGAATATATAAAGTGTTTAATTATTGACACAAAACTTTGTATTTTTGGCGATGTCAATTGATCTTTTTAGTTAGCTCTGGTAAAATTGAGACACTTCATTAAAAATGTCTTGGAGTTATTCTAACATTAGTTTTAGGGGCTGTTTACATGACACTGTTTTCAGCTAAAACTTTTTATGAATTTTGGACATTCATTTACACAACAACGACGTTTTGGGAGGCCTGAAAACGCAACATTTTGAAAACGTGTTTCAAAGTGGAAATTTTTGAAACCGATACCGTTGTTGTCTCAATATTGTCGTGTAAACTCCAAAAATGCTGACGTCACGCACATGCGTATTACGTGTTCAGTCTATAGACGCATAGTGTTTCTTTACAAAGTGACATCGTCAACTACTGGCCTGGCAGCATATACAGCGTTTATAGTCATTTTGTGAATCCATTTGTAGGGATCGTTTGGACAACGTTGTCGCCTGTACGCGAAAAAAGCAAAGAAAAAACTTTTCCGTTTTTAGAATTGTTCTTGTGAAAACGCACCCTTAAAACGTACTATAGTAGTATTTAATCAAAGGATGAGTCTATATGCATGTGTGAAGCCCTGAATATTTACTGACCCTGGAAATGCCCCTGATTACATCATCAGAGGATCAGAGCATTGCAGATGTTCTCAGACGTCAGACCTGACTTTGGTTAAACTTCTATAATGACACAACTTTCCTTGAGATCATTTGTAAACATCTTATATAATAGCAAAGCACTGACATTTCACGGCTATGTATAATATAATACAATGATAATGACTCGCCACCTCATATTGCAGCAGAAGAATGAAGGAACAGCCTGCCGCCTTTGTTAGTCATTTAGGTTGAACTCTCTGTCAGCCTGGAGGTTGAAGAGGTGGGAGTTGGTCACTTAGAGAGGGCCACATTGATCTGCTAATTTCTCGACTTGCATATGCATGACATCGATAAAGGCCCGAGGCGTGCTATTATTTTTTGCAATGTGTTGGATGATTCATTGTATTCTCCCCTCTCAGAATTAGCACATCCAATGCATCTCGGTCCAGCACAATGCCACCCTGAGAACATCATCTGCTTTGCGAGGTTGTTGTCGACCCACTCACTAAGGATATCATTGTATATTAGGTCATAGAGTGGCTTGTAGTTGGGAGGTTTTTCTCATCTATTCACAAGATGTAAAGCATCAATTATCCTCTTAACTGTATCTGTACCTCAGATGCATATTTTGCCCTGAAATTAAGTCTAAAGTTTATTCAATTCTAAATGTAATAAATTTGTAATTAACTTTGCCTTATTAAAAAAATAAGCCCATTACCATTATATTCTTTTAAAAATGTAAATAGTCTTATTTGAAACCTTATTTGACATTTAGACTAGATAAAGTACAATCAAATTTGCTTTGAATTTCCTCAAAATTTACAAGTCAGTTCCGACATGATTCCCTATGATGGAGAGAGAGGAGTCTCCTATTAAAGGCAATGGATCCAAATCACATTAAGTCAAAGGATCAGCATGACTCATTCAAGACGGGATATTCCCAGTTTAAGGCGTTTACTCGGAAATGTCTCACTAATCTAAATTCTCTGGAGGATATGTGCTATTATGTAAAGTACTTCTGATTTGAAGACTTAATCGTTTTACAGTGGCTTTAATGCATTTTTTTTCACATTTTGGTTTAAATTTGTTCAAATAGAAGTCAGCACTATGTGTAAGTCCTTTAAATTCTTGAGACTGAAAGATGGTTAGATTGAGGCAAATACCAAAATATTTACATCAGTGGAGACATTTTTCTGCAATTTTAATAATCTTGACCCCCAACTGTTAAAAAAGATGGGTCTCGGGTTATTTCTAACGATTATTTCCGTTCTGAGAAGACTAAAAGTTTAAACAAGTGGGAAAGATACTTACTTTTTTCTCTGATTCCTAGCATAGGATTTGCAGCTACAGTTGTAATCGAAATTATTCAACCCCATTGCAAATCAGGTTTATTGGCAGCATTTTTGCAATTAACAAATCAAACAAAAGTAATTGAAATAGCTCAACACAACAAATGTTTCAAGTGGTTTCCCCAAATTTAACTGAAACGTTTAATGACTTCTGCAGTCTTAAAACTGTTTAACCCCCTGAACAGAATCCCTCACAACAGCACAAATCTGCAAAACAGGTGTTGTCTTAAGCACACCTGATGCAACTAAGCAAGGGCTGCATTAGTTGCACCAGGTTTGCTTGAGCTACAACACATGAAATATCTGAACTGGCTAGATTTGTTGATTGTCACGTTTGACTGCATGTTAGAAAGACATGTCAAAAGAATGGTCCAAAAAGTTAAGAGAAGGTATCATCGCCCTTCACAAATAAGGAATAGCATACAAGAATAGAGATACCGTTGGAAGCATAGTTCGCAAGTTCAAAGTTAGAGGAACAGTGCATGGTTAAACTACCTGGACAGGGCAGAAAAAGGAAGCTATCAACGGCTGCAACCAGATTTCTGAGAAGGCAGGTTCAGAAAAACCTTGAGTGACTGCAAAAGACCTGCAGCAAGACTTGGTGGCAACAGGCACAGAGGTTTCAGCTTGCACAGTAAGGTGCGTACTAAACACTTGTCAGAACTCCAAGACGTATTGTACAACACTACTAACACAAAAGCACAAGAAAAGTGCTCAAAATCATATAAATGAGCCACTGAAGTTTTGGGAGTCTGTTCTGTGGAGCGATGAAACAAAACTGGAACTTTTTGGCCCTATGGATCAGTGGTATGTCTGGAGGAAGAAGAATGAAGCATATGCTGAAAAGAACACTCTGTCTATAGTTAAAGGGATACTCCACCGTTTTTTTTCATATTAAACTATGTTATTCCCTTAAGTAAGACGAGTTGATACATACCTCCCTCGTCTCAGTGCGTGCACTAAATCGCTGTCTTGCGGCAAAACATTGATAGCACTTAGCTTAGCCCAGTTCATTCATTAGGATCCAAGCAGAGAAGCGACCAAACACCTCCACGTTTTCCTCTGCTTGGATCCGAACTGGGCTAAGCTAAGTAAATGGTAAATGGACTGCATTTATATAGCGCTTTCACAGACCCAATGGCCACCAAAGCGCTTTACATATTGCCTCACATTCACACATTCACTCACTCATTCATACCCCGACGGCGGTGTCAGCCATGCAAGGAGCAGCTCGTCGGGGTTAGGTGTCTTGCTCATGGACACCTAGGTGTCTTGCTCATGGACACCTCAACACTTTCGGTTTGTAGACAACCTACATGAACCACTGAGCCACTGCCGCCCCAAAGTGCTATCAAAGTTTCGCCGCAAGACAGAGTGATTTAGTGCACGCACTGAGACGAGAGAGGTATGTATCAACTCGTCTTAGTTAAGGGAATAACATAATATGAAATATGAAAAAACGGTGGAGTATCCCTTTAAGTATGGTGGTGGCTCGGTGATGCTCTGGGGGTGCTTTGCATCCTCTGGCACTGGAAACCTACAGTGTGTTAAAGGCAAGATGGATTCATTGAAGTATCAGGAAAACCTAAGAGAAAACATCATGCAGTCAGTGAGGAAGGACCTTCCAAAAGGACAATGATCCAAAGCATACCTCAAATTCCACCAAGGCTTGGTTGCAGAAGAAGTCCTGGAAGATTCTACAGTCGCCATCACAGTCACCTGACTTGAACCCCAAAGAACATCTCTGGTGGGATTTGAAGGCGGCGGTTGCAGCACGCAAACCTAAGAATATTACTGAACTGGAGGCCATTGCTCATGAGGAATGGGCTAAGATTCCTCAGAAACGCTGCCAGAAGCTGGTGTCTGGTTATAAATCTTGTTTTCAGCAGGTCATAACAGCAAAAAGGGTGTTCTACTAAGTACTAAAGATGCTTGCCATTAAGGGGTTGAATAATTTTGAGACTGCAAAAGTCATTCAAAGTTGCATTTTCAGTTGAATTAGGGGAAACCTATTTCAATTACTTTTGTTTTATTTGTTATTTTACAAACAGCTGAAAGTCTGTACATTTTGTTAATAAACCTGATTTGCAATGGAGGTTGAATAATTTCGATTACAACTGTATATAAAGAGCTGGGAACTCTATAGCCTTGCATCAGCACATTCAGATCTAAATTATAGCATAAAATCTGGATGATGTTACAGACTTTCCCATTATTTTTGCTGACCATACTGATGGATGCAATGAAAGTGTGAAAATAGAAAAAGCAAGAGGTTGCAAGCAACCATAATGAATAAATTACCCAAATAAATAACCTTGAACCAATTTTAACAGGAGATAAATGCAAAATAATTCCTTCAGACATCCAACTTTTCTGTTTTGTCCTAGTACTCAATCAAGCCTGGTTCTTCCCTTTAGGTAATTGTGAGATAAAGTTTAACAACAGAAATAAAAGTCACAACTGCAATATATGAAGTCACCATCACAAAGAAATCTTAGAAAATAAATAAAATTAAGTGAAAATTATAATAACATTTAAGAAATTGTTCCAATTGCAAGATACAAAGTGACACTGTGAGAAAAAAAAAATTCATTTGAATCTGAGGAATAATTCCAATTGCAAGATATATCTTTAATCTACAAGGCAGAAACAGACTCCCATAACAACCAGTGCATTGCTATTCTTATTATTCAACACAATGGGAGTCCTTTACAAATTACACTTGAGATTAAGAAATTCATTTAAACATATACATTGTCATGAGTACTAATGACTCATGACGATTTATATGTTTAAATGAAATGTTTAAATGATATATAAAAACATACACTGCTGTGATTTTTACATTCATAATAGTGAGTCATGTTCATGAATTATAGTACAGATTGGCAGTGCTGATAACAAACCCTGTTCTCGTTTGAACTCTGGCAGAACCTGGCGATCAAACAACTCCTTAATAACATCTTACTCTTGACTAACAACTCCGAATGTTGTTTGTTTTGAATGTGTTCTTGGCGTTCATATTGGAACTACACATCCTGTTTGATTGCTCTGGTCGTGTGTTTCCAGGGGGGATTGTGCAAGAAGACAGGAAGATAAGAGACATAGCTACAGGTGACAGAGTCTCACATAAAAGCAACATCTCTAGAGAACGACAGGAGGGGAGGGAATAGAATAGGAGTGGATTTGAGCAGACTTGAGACTGTAAGACAGTAGTGTTTATGTATGTGCTATATAGTCACATACCAGCTGAGCCAATCTGAGCTGCTGTTGTACTGCAGGTAATATTGAATGCAATTCCTACCATTCAGTCAACACTTTCAATCATCAGTACATCCTTGGGCCACCTCAGATGAACTGAAAATTGAAGTTTGATGGGATCTGGAAAAAGTGTGGCAATGAAGATGTCAGCTTTAGTGTGTTTCATCAAATGAAACTCTTCCAATGAGAGTGAACATCACTAGAACTGGCATATGTTTCTTTTAGACATCTTGTTTCTTTTCTTTTTGTTCTCACAGTGGAACCAAATTTAAGATATCACCTGGGAAAAACTGGGGTTAAAGGAATAGTTCACCCAAAAAAGACAATTCTATCATCATTTACTCTCCCCCATGTTGCTACAAATATTTCTTTCTTGTGTGGAACATGAAAAAAATCAGATAATCTACAGCCATTATTTTTCATTAGATAAAAGTGAATAGGAACACTATTGAGCTGTCAGAATGATGTCAGAATTTTACTTTTTGGGTAAAGTATGACTTTAAATGTCTTGCTAAATGACAAAGGAAGTATGCACCTATATTCCTTCTAGGCCAGATCTTTCAACCTCTTGATCGACAGGGCAGCACATTCTGTAGCACAAACCACGTAGTGGTTCCAAACAAACTTAAAATGAGGGCTGAGGTTTGTATGTGTCAGGAAATTCTGACAGTTAATATCTGACCTGCTAGAAAATGAAGTGGTGAAAAAAAGGGCATCAAAGAGCTCCTCATTCACATGCAATCACACACGCAGTCTCACTCTTTATCTTACTGTCACAGGGATGTCGAAGAGCTCATGAAAGAACAAAGAGGAAGAAGTGGACTCTCTCTGGACTCTGAGATATTAAAGCCTACTCACCTGTTTCCTGTCCTTTTGTGCAGAAGGAAGCAAGGCCCTCGAACGATCTGCAATTTTCTGTCAGAGAAAAGAAAAAAAATTACATTAATATGCAAATAGTGCCAGACATGTGACAGCAGCTGAGCTATTGTAACACAATAGCTGGGAACTATTGTAACACAATAGCTGGGAACTATTGTAACACAAAATGTATTTGATTACAAACAAGCTAAAGTAAAGACACTTATTCAGCACGCTCAACACTCCCTGGGGAAAAGAAAGAAATTGTTTAAGTTTGTGAGAGGAAAAATATATATAAAACCTATTTTTGGGTATGGTATTTTTGTCTAAAATTATAATGCCGTTAAATGCTAAATAATATTTCACAGATGCTTACTGTCACTGGAAGCTAAAATAATCATTTTTTTTATCTTGAATGACTGCCAGGATGGGGAAAACTGCGTTAGAAAGTATCTAGTTAGATGCCATAGAAATAATTGTGTGACTAATAATTTTAAATATGTTATTATCTAATAATTCAAAATAATGAACATCTAGTTTGTATTTACTCCTTACTTGTCAGTAAATAAATATATATTTAGTAAAAAACAACTTGAAAAGACTTCAGGCAAATGTCACAATTATTATAATGGGGGCAATTTTAACTACTAAATTTGATATTATGATCTATTAATGACATATTTGGCACATATAATGTTTCTCAAATGATTGAAATTGTAAAAAATAAAATGCTACAAATATTCCCCAAGGCTGACATTGGTTGTAGAAGCTCTCAGTCTTAGGCTATGTTTACACGGAAACGATCTGAAGAGAAAACGCAAAAGTGGCGTTGCGTCATCACTTTTTATTTTGCATTTAGACGAGCGTTATGGGTGGGGAAATCCGCGTGCATATGGTGACGCAAAAGTGTGTGAAATTCGATGTAGTATGCACTCCAGGCGGCTAGGTGGCAATGTAAAGCACTGCCACACAACAACACCAAGTCTGTGTGCCTGCGTACAACCTTCACTGTCTAGCAGACTTTTGCGTTTTTACCCTTTAGACGGGAACGCGACGGTGGAGCGTTTTTAAGACTTCCACTCTGGAGGGTGGTTTCACTTTTTTGCGTTTTTAAGCCCCAAAAAAATGCCGTCGACGTGTAGACGAAAGGCACATCCGATAAAATATTTTTACGTTCTCGTGTAAACAGGGCCTTAATCGCATATGTTATTTTGTGGACAAATAAAGGAAGACCAATATTTAATGTGTACCTTCTGCAGGTCTCCATATCGCTGCACAGAATCTGATAGCTCTGTTTTGAGTCTCGTCAGACGGAGCCTGTCTTGCTGCAGGAAAACAAAATGGCATAATTTTTTTAAATGGACACTTAATAACTTTGAATTTTATAACATTATTTTTTGTCATTGCACATGCCAGTGGAATGTCTCTCTACCATGTTCAGATGAAACCTATATCACTGGATATACATTATAAAAGGAATATTGTTCCAGTAACGAAAGAAACATTAGAGATTTATAAAAGCCAAAGAAGCATGACTTTTACCCGTGAAGATCCGCTGATGATGTCAGTGAGTTGTTTAACAAGCTGGCTTGTGCTCGTTATGACTTTATTGGTTTGCTGCTGTGTGGAATGTCTGAAAGAAAGGGAGAAGGGGATAGTGAGAGAGAGAGCGAGAGGGGTGAAGAGACAGGTAATCATGCTTTACAAACCGCAGAAGACGATTCAAAATGATTCATCAACTATCCCAAGATGCAATGCTCTCCAGGCTGGGTTAGTTTTACAGCCCTATTGGACGGATAAGGCTCAACCAATTAAGTAAATCAATATTAATGACTGTGTGACAGAGGAACAACATTGTGCAGTGAGGGACTGTGTGTCATGACTGCAGAGCTCGGATGATGTCAGGGAGGCTTTAGGCTCCAGGCAGGAGTCAATCTGCCGCCCCGGAGGAGAATCAAAGGATTAAACGTTGTGTACAGAGACAGCAAATCAAACGGAGGAAAGGTATACAGCACAATGAGAGGTTTTCTGTACTGAATGCATTAATAGAGCAGATGGAAATCAAGACTGCATAAATTGGGTTTATAGAGGGCAATAGTTATGACTGCACAAATAAAAGGGAAGAAAAGGAAACACTATGTGAAAGAATGGACCAATGCACAAGCATGTCTAACATTTGCCCAGAGCTCCAGACCAACAGGGGGCCCTGAAGGGTTAAAGAAACAGTTCATATTTACTGGACTACAGGGTTGTGAGACATTCAGAATTTAATTCAGAATGACTTTAGGTGTCTCAGTCAGCTCCCTAGTTCAGTTGTCAGGGCATTGATCAGGGATTCAGCCATTTTAAAGGCTGTCTCAATTGCAAAATCCATCCAGTGCACTGAAACGTTCGCTCCTTAAAAAGTCTCACAATGCAAGTGATATCCAGGGAGCATTGATGGTCACTATATTTCCTTATTGGAAGTTCTAAAGTATGAAACCTAAATCACGCAAGCCAACTCACTACACCTAATGACATGCATTATTTTATTTTAAAAAAAATACAAACCATTATTGAATTATATGTCAGCATACGCATACATTGCTACACAGGTAATGAACATTAGCTAGCTAACATTTATAGTTTGCTTACGGCTGAAAGGTTGTTGGTCCTTACTGTCCTTACCAGTACCCGGATTTATGTACACAATGTACTGGTTGACGACCTAGGAAGCTAGGGCATTGAATGAGACGCACCCTTTGTCTCAATTCCAAACATTGAATTGAATTTGAATTGACGTAGCAAACAGGATGCAGAAATGCAATTCAAATTTAAACAGAAATATAATTAAAATAAACTGAAAATTAAAAAAAAAATTATCATATATGAC
This sequence comes from Rhinichthys klamathensis goyatoka, assembly GCF_029890125.1. Lineage (NCBI taxonomy): Eukaryota > Metazoa > Chordata > Actinopteri > Cypriniformes > Leuciscidae > Rhinichthys > Rhinichthys klamathensis. Next base: position 242,654 of record NW_026606827.1, read on the forward strand.
TGTAATTCTTAACTAGACAAGTAAAATGACAAATTTTGGCAAAGTTTTGGCTGACAAAGCCTTCTTTGAAAGTTTTCAAGTTTAAAAAGCCTTGAAGTTTTAAGGTTAGGTTTATAGGCTAGACAGACAGACAGACATACTTCCCAGAATGCATTACCTCTGTTGAATTTCTTTTAATTGACAATTGACCCTTCACAGGGAGTTTCACTGACAGGCGATCTGACCAATCATAGTCCGCCATCCGCCGAATCCGCCATTTGTGTCGACAAAGCAGTCAGGAGAGTTAGTAGATTAACGTTGGAGAATTTAAACTTGAAAAACGGTGTGTACTGATGTCTTTCTGCGGTTAAAACAACATTACTTCTTATGTTCATTCATGTTTATTTGATGCTATAAATGAACAAGAAGGAAGAGATGATCGGTTCACGAGCAGCTTTAGGGCCTGGTCACATATCGCGTCTTTTGCGGTTGTAGGTGCTATATGTGAATCGCGCCTTAAAGGGGCATTATGCAGAAATCCCGTTTTTGTCAAACAGCGACCCCTAGAGTTACTGTGGAGTACTTGAATTTAACGTTACTGTCGTAAATACCACTCACTCAGAGCGTGACATGGCCTGTTACATAGGCTATACAATAGTACATTGTGTTTAATTTGTCGTTTAATGAGATATAATATATGTTGTTAGTGGTGAGAATTTTCACGTGATTAAATACATAGATCCGACAATTTTAATGGTCCAGAGGCAGAACTTTTGCCAAGTGTGTCAGAGGTTCTGGGTTCTAATCGGTAGTAGTATAGTTTATTTTCCTCATCAAAACTGATTGTTTATTAGTGGTTGTATTTCAAGCAGGGACATGTTTTTTGTGCATTAGATTTTGTGATTTCACCATAACAAAATATAGAGAGTCTCTCAGTCCCCGCAACGGATTCAGGCGCGCGTCACAAGAGAACACTGTAACTTATCTGCACCACTGATCGCAGAGGCAACGAGCACTTTGGTCAGTTGATTTCAAAAATAACACATTTCAGATCGCCTCTTATTTAACAAACGAACGAAATGAATGCTCTACTAGAGTTACCTGGAGATGTTTTATTTGTTTGTAATGGTAACGTTACATCCGTGCCGCGAGAAGTTTCAATGGGGACATAACACCCGCAAATTATGCCTATGCTCGTGTCCGACTCCTAGCTCGGTCAGTCTGCCGTTTCCTCTTTCTCTGTTCCTCCGACAATGCTTTCCTAGCTTTCTGCATCTTATATGCCGGCTCAGCCATGACGATAGTGTGACAATGACAAACTCCATCCATCTATACCTTGTTCCTGTGTGTATGTGTGAGTTGCCGTAAAGGAATATGTTACATCGCGAGAGCTGATATCACGCGATACTTCCTGACGCGGCCCGCCGCACCGAAGTTGCAAGTGAGATTTTTGCGCTCACAGGCACCAGGGGGGGTCGAGACGCCCACCATTCAACCCGAAAGAAGTTATATAACCATTTCAATAACTCTGAAGCTGTTCAGTTAAGCTAAAAAAGCTGCATAGTGTCCCTTTAAGAGACTCTACAGCGATCTGTCACGACACATTAAAGAGCCACAAAACGGTATTTATTGTTTAAATTTCTTTTAAAAAAATGACCAAATTTAAAAGGTGAGACTTTGTTTCATATCAAAAGTAACCTGGTCTGTCTTGTCTGTCAGTGTCCTCTCTGCTCCGCGATGTATTTTTCACTGTGTGAGAACATGGTGTGTGGTGTGAGAGTGGAGTGGCTTGTCGGACATAGCAACAGTAACTAAAGGGGGCGGGTCTTTGCGAACGGTCAGTTGGTTCCTCTTTCTGTCATTCCATTCCAAAATCAAATTCTACTTCCTGTGGGATGTGGCCAGTTCAGTTCATATTCACATTCATGAATTAAAAGGGAGACAATTCTTCAGTTCTGAATTTTGCCCAACACTGCTACACTTTCTTATGTTTAAAACATATTATTGTTTTATGCCAAATAACAGAGCAATGGCAAGTTTTTAAGATGCTTTGGCAAGTTAAAAAAGTTTGATATGCTGCACATTGAATCAATGTCCATTTTAAACCATTGACCAATCAAAGCAATCTGGGGGTGGGGTTTTCACTGTATAGGATTTCATGCGCCCATAAACGCGCTTTCAGTTCACTTCTGTTATGCTCTGTCTAACCGTTTTTAATGCTAGAATGCATCCTCTGTGAAGGGCCCCTAAGACATTCATGTCCTGGGTATGTCAACGTAATAATCCATCTCTGGAATCGAGGTGAAAAAGGAGGAAGTGTGGCCCGAAAGAGACTGGATAGCAGGCAACAGTGAGAGAATTAAAGACATTGAAAACTTGAGCCTGGCTATACGTTATTTCCACTTCTGAGCTGGATGGAAGATAGAGGGGGGAAAAGGGGCCAACGGGTCAGAAGCTCGTGAACAAATATAATCTCCTGATAGAAATTCCGTTTTCTCCTCATGCGGAGCGAGGGGTTTGGATAAGGCCATTGATTTAGTGTCTGTGCCCTGCTCTGCCTGATCCCTTCCTTTAAAACCCAAACCAAGACCACCGGCCAGAGCGCCTCCTGCTCTCTAGAGATATGTGGCAGAGAACGCGGGCACACCTCCCACTCAAATATTGATTTAAAAACCAAGGAAGGAAACGAGGAGAGAGGCGTCTGGCAGAAACATCTCCCGTGCATTCGTTATAGGTTGGGGCATGTCACTGTCGTTCTCAGTCCACGAGAGAGAAACGAGACCAGTCGAGCGGAAAAGCACCTGTAACAAAAGAGGCAGCAGCAGTCGTGCTGTGTGAACAAAAAAGGCAGAGGTCCACAGTGAACGTTCTAATCACACGCCAGAGAATAGGGGAACGTGGCTGAGTAGTTCAACCATAAAGCTTGACTTTGAGTACTTTTTTTTTACATGATCAGTCCTTTTCAAGGCTGAACATGAGCAATGATTCACTCCTCTACAGTTCTGAAAACATGGACTCAATATTACTGGCTGAGTTTTTTTAGACCATAGGGTTTTCTGTTTAAAAAACTGCCCAGAAGTGTACTACAACGATGACTGAAATCTAAAAACTATTAGATACTAATCTATAATCTTATTTTTCTCCTCCAGTAATTTTAATCTGAGAACCCATGGCATTGCTAAATAGGTTGGTGTTGGGTTTTATGGCACATTTGATAGTGCCTTGTGGATGTATCAGTGGGTCATTCCCATGAGTGGTGAATTAATAGTTGATAAATCTCCAGCTGACAGGTCATCACTCGGCAGACAGTTTGAGTATTAAAAGAATAGTTCACTCAAAAATGAAAATCCACACTCACCCTCATATTGTTCCAGACCTGTATAACTTTCTTTCTGAAAAATGTGCAGACCTTTATTTTCCATGAAATTACAATGTATGGAATTCCATAAAACCATAATATGATAACTGTGAGATAAATGGTAAATGGACTGCATTTATATAGCGCTTTCACAGACCCAATGGCCACCAAAGCGCTTTACATATTGCCTCACATTCACCCATTCACTCACTCATTCATACCCCGACAGCGGTGTCAGCCATGCAAGGCGCCATCCAGCTCGTCGGGAGCAGCTGGGGTTAGGTGTCTTGCTCATGGACACCTCGACACTTGGTCAGGGGGATTGAACCACCAACCTTCCGGTTTGTAGACAATCTACATGAACCACTGAGACTTTGATACTTTAAAAATATCATATTCAGATTTCATTAATTCTCATTATATTTAATTTATTTACATTCCATTTCTTTACTTAGACTCAATATTATTTAAATGTTTCGTTATTTTCTCCCACCACTCTTACATTAATAAGCACTTAAAGACTAACTAAAAAGACTAAAGAACTATATACAGTATATATGTGTGTATGTATATGTGTACATATATTTTTCTTTTGTATAAATTTCATTAATTCCAAGTAAATATAACACTTATAATCTTTATCTAAAGGTGGGCTGTTAGTGTTAACTGCTAACTGATCAGCTTCAGTCCCTGTTCATTGCAATTGTATTGGGGAAGAAAAGCATGAAAATTATGAAAGTCATCAGGAAGCCATACAGGTCTGGAACAACAGTGAGTCATTAATGACAGATTTGAAAAAAATCACAGGCATCATATGCACCAACACAACAACGTCTGACACCGACAAAAGGTCAGCGTGTCATCATTTGCATATGTGTTATGCTATTGCCAATGCCACATTGGCTATAGTTAACCTGGTGCCCGAGATAACTGAACATAAATAACAAAAGTTCAATTGACTGAAAGATCTGAAGGAAGCAGAGTCAGAAATCACCAAAAAAGAATAGAAAAAAGGCCAGAAGGACAAGGACAGATGCATAAGATTGACTTTGCTCTGTTTGATAGCTATTGAAGGAGGGAAAGAAAGTCCTGTGAAAAAAAAAAAAAAGAAAAAAAAAAAGAAATAAACCTGTGGTCAGAGACATTTTTTTGCTGTCAATAAAAATGTAGCTGCTATAAATTGTTTTATAGCTCAACAATAATGCCTTGGTTTAGTCACGGCAGTACAAATAAAGCCCTTTGAAATGTCCATGACTCAACCTCATTATATTGCACACTGTGATCCACTGAACACCTTCAATACGCCCTCAATTACAGCTTCCTGTGTTCCCCCAACGGTAACATGTGAAATGCAATATGGCCTACACAATCTCAAGGGTCGACACGCAGCAATGGAAAAGTTCTTTTATTACTCATCCCACATATTCAAAACCCAGTAGTTTATTTCCCCAAACACTGTTTAGTCATGGTCCGCATTTAGCATGTTTCGTGTCTGTCGAGTTGGCGGAGTAGAATATGAATCTTCCTCTGCTTTGACTGGCTGTGGCCATCTTCAATCTGAATCCCTGTAGGGCTAAACACATAGACTGAGTCACTTCTACAGCTCAGGTGGTTTGCTACTTGCTAAATGAAGCTTATCGACTGAATCAATGAAAAGATGCAACAGGCAAAGTCCAAGGTCGAATAGACGCAGAATCAGTCAAACATTTGAATGATGGTAATGAAATAGAAGCCATAGAAAACTTTCAGATGTCCTTTTCTGGCAAAGTTCACACTTTGCAAGGAGTTGTGTAGCATGCTGTGATAGGAAGGGCCTGATCCTCTTAATGTTTTGCAAGGCAAATCTACATGACTGGGCAGTTCTAGCAATGTGGTCTGTGAAGTTCAATTGATCATCAATTACAACCCCAAGGTTCCTGGCTGACCTTGATGGAGTTATGGATGACAAGCCTAGCTGGATGGTGAAGTTGTGATGAAGTGTTGGGTTGGCCGGGACCACAAGTAGCTCTGTCTTCGCAAGGTTTATTTGAAGGTGGTGGTCCTTCATCAAGACATCAAACATGTCCAGACATGTCTGTCAGGCAGGCTGATATATGAGCAGCTACCGTCGGATCGTCAGGCTGGAATGAGAGGTAGAGTTGTGTGTCATCAGCGTAGCAGTGATAGGAAAAGCCATGTTTCTGAATCATAGATCCTAGTGATGTCATGTAGATGGAGAAGAGAAGTGGTCCAAGCATTGAGCCCTGAGGCACTCCAGTAGCTAGACGTTGGGTCTTAGACACCACACCCCTCCACGACACCCTAAAGAACCTACCTGAGAGGTAAGACTTGAACCATTGGAGTGCGGTTCCCGAGATGCCCGTCATCTTTAGGAATGACAGGAGGATCTGGTGGTTAACTGTGTCAAAGGCTGCAGACAGATCCAGCAGGATGAGAACTGAGGATTTGTAAGCTGCTCTTGCCAGTCTCAGAGCTTCAATTACTGAGAGCAGGGCAGTCTCAGTTGAGTGTCCACTTTTGAAACCAGACTGATTGTTTTCCAAGAGCTTGTTGTGTGTAAGAAAGGAAGAGATCAGGGGCCGTATTCACAAAGAATTTTATCTTACCACTAGGAGTACTCCTAAATCGCACTAAAATATTTTAGCTAGGAGTTTTCTCTTAAAAGTTATTCACAGCGCCTTTCAGACCTACTCTTAGTAAGGAAAAATGACAACTCCTAAACTAAGAGTGAGTCTTCGTTGCTATGGATGACGTCACTTCTCAGGCACGAGCTTCCTCGCAATGATCACGGTGATTGGTTGTTAGATGACAGGGCCATCATGCGGATCATAACACAGACGCAACAAATCATGGAATTACGACATCTAAATATGTCTGTGTCCTACACAAAATAATAATAGTAATGTCATCGAAATGCATATATAATGACATGTTTGTGCAGGCCCCAGTGAAGTGTAATTCTAAAAAGGCAGAGAGAGAGAAAAGTCGTGAATTAAAATAAATTAAATCAAGGTAGCCTAATACCCTAATGAAAACCGTCACTTGCCTAATAATGAAAAACAACACTTGCATTAACACTTGCTTGGTTAATTGACATCCTATTAGCCTAAATAGACTACTTAAAGCAAGGAAATGTTGCTCTTATTGAAGTAATGTAATAGTTGAATGACAGTGGATTATGAAGTCGCCAAAACGTAAAAGAAAGCCCAACTGGACGCAGGATCAGTTACTGCTGCTGGCCGAGTTGGTGCTAAAAAAAAAAAAAAAACATAATAAAAGTGAAATTCGGCACTGGGATATCAAGCAAAACTAAGCGTGAGAATGGGAGATGATTTGTTTGCAGATCAATGCAGCATTCCCGCTTGTGTCGCGGACCCCGGACGACTGCGAGAGGCGGTGGTATGCGCTACGATCCTTTGTGAATAGGTCTTAGTGAGTTAGGAGTCCTCTCGACTTCTTTTAAGCTGTCCCAGACTTAGGTGCTACTTTTAGGGCTAAAATGCTTCGTGAATTATTCTTAGTGAAAAAAATTAGGAGTCCTAAATTTAGGAGTGACACGCCCATTATTTTTAGGAGTTGCTCCTAAATTCGCCAGTTAGGAGCTACTTTTAGCCTTAAAATTCTTTGTGAATACGGCCCCTGGTTGAAAACAACTCATTCAAGTATTTTCGCGACGAATGGAAGAAGGGATACCGGTCTGTAATTTCGTCAGCTGTTAGGGTTGATAAAGGAGGAGGAGGAGGAGGGTTGAGAAGAGAGGAGAAGGTTTTGAAAAGCAAGCGAGAGTCAGAAGAATTGTTAATTGTTGTGATAGTAAGTCATTTTAGCAGTAGAGATATTAGCAGAGAAGGTATAGAGAGAAGGGATTGATAAAGACCAAGGTCAGTAAAATCTTTCGATTTGCGCCACTTCCTCTCTGCACCCCTGAGTTTAGAACGATGTTCGCGGAGAACATCAGATGACCAGGGGGCAGAGGGTGTGGCACAGGCCGGTCTGGAGGAAAGGAGGCAGAAGTTCTCCGAGCAGAATGTTAAAGTGGAGAAAAGAGTATCAGTTGCACTGTTTAGCATCTAGTCTTGAGAGCTGATCAGGTGGAGGAAGTGTGGATGAGACCAAAGAGTATAGGTGAGAGGGTGAGTGTGAGCATAGGTTCCGCTGAAAGGTGACCTGTGGAGGAGTGTGTGTTGTGTTCTGAGGCAGGTTGAGGTTGAGAGTGAGGAGGAAGTGCAGCTGAGTGACCAGTGTATGGTCAGTGGAGCAGTAGCGCATGCGCCACCACTGGTGCTGGTTGAGGAGAGAACCCCTGATATGATTGTAAAGCGCTTTGGGTGTACAGTAGTACATATGAAAGCGCTATATAAAATGCCTCATTCATTCATTCATTCATTCATGTAAATAAGGTCCAATTGGTTACCTGATTTGTGAGTAGCCGCAATAGATACTCGTTTGAGGTCGAATGAGGCAAGCAGAGTGTGGAAATCTGCAGCCTGAGGTTTTCTAGGTGGATGTTGAAGTCTCCAAGGACCAAGTCTCCAAGATTAACTTATCCACAGTGTCGTCTGTCATTTTAAATGCGTGAGCCCTTTAAATTCGAGTGGATTCTGAATGTTCAGAAAGTGATCCCAACGATATCGTTCCTCATATCTTTATCGTTATAGTTGTGGTGTGAACTCTGCTATTCTTTAATCAGGGATGTGATTGTGCGAGTGAAAAAACGATTTTTTTTAAGACCCAGCGTAAAGCACTTTTTACTTTTTAAACACCTGTATCAGCCATTTACTGCATGAACTACCAGGAATTGTGATGAGTGACACACATGGAAATATATTTAACAGTTATAATTTATTTCTAATACAAAACAGGACGTCTTAACTTATCTTTGGGGAAAATGTAAGGGCGATAACTGTTCTGTAGTTCTGTAAAGAAAACAACTGTGTTTCCAATACCGATCAATCTCATTCAGTAAGTAAAATTCCACTCAAACTTCTACAATAGGAATCGGCAACATAAAATGTTTTTTGTGTTTTGGTAAACTGCACATAATATTCTGGCTACACAGATAAAACAACCTAAGAACCATTTATGAATTATATTAATGCTTTTTACGCATTAGAAAATGAAGACTACACAATCTTATCAGCATGATGAATAAATTATATTAACTGGAATAAACTGTACACAGAAAGAGAGCACAGAATGTGACCGATCGAGCTTTGCGTGCTCTTTATACGCATAGATGACCTTTTACGTATAAATGACCTTTTACGTGCATCCAATGAGCAATTTAGCGCCGTAGGTTCATATGATACGCACTTTTTTTTTTGCCTACCAGATGCACGCATTACTTTTGCGTATAAAGAGCAAGCCTAATAAAAGCACTCGTGCTATAGGCCTAGATACGCAGTGCCAGGAAAGATCGTGAGCCTGTCCATAACTTGGGTCTAGCGCAGGTTTAAGCACGCACAAAACTCCCATTAAAAATCACAGAAACGTGCGACATGAATCTCTTACATCGAATCTGCACTTTGTTGTTTATGATGGAAGTCAGAAGAATTCAGTCAGCGCACTGAATAAAACTTTTCGTTTCAGCGATGACTGTGAACAGAAACCTGTGCGATTGGTTAAAATGCTCAACGCTGCAAAACGAAATCTGATGGAAATGCCGTAGTTGGATGGATCGAATGAACGTTAAGTATTGTAGTTTGTTTAACTAATATTATCACTTAAACATATTCTATTATATAGATATTTTGAAACAAATTACAATGACTTTCCCAAAACTTCCAAACACCCCCCACCACCCCCAATTTTATTTGTATTACTGATCTACATGATTCACGTGGGTCATGATTTTAGGCTGAAATAACCGGAATACCGGATTAATCCGGAAGAATCACATCCCTGTTTAATATGGAGAATGATTTTCAGAACTATTTTTAGAATCTTTATCGTTATATTTATAGTTATCGTCCTTGTTGTGAACAGGCCTTTACTTTACATGCAGTTGCAAATTAATGAGAGTTAGTTGGCATGCGGTTGCAAATTACTCTAAATATGTCTAAAGTGGACTATTGAAATAAATTGTAACCAATGTTCTACATTTATACAGTCGGTTACAAAAAACAAAACGAATCGGTTACCTAACGTAACCTCGGTTCTCTCTAGAAGAGGGAACGAGTATTGCGTAAGCTAGCTTACGCTGCGGGAAAGATTCATCTTTGCTGAGAGTTTGAAGCCAAAAAATTATTTCATAATTTTTATCCATTGACAACGCAGTTCCCCTGCGGCAGACCTAGAGCAGGCTAGCTAGCAGCTCATTGGTTCGCTCAGAGAGAACTGCTTAAGCCTATGGGAGAGCGGGGCTGAACCCGCTGCCAATGAGAAGCGCCCGCGCGCTCATTGCATCATGGCCCGCCAGAATGGGCGTGGCTATGGTGTATATAACAGTCTCTCCCAGGCTTATATGTTGATTTATTTCAGCGTGAAGCGAAACGCTAGTAGCGCAAGCACGGCCGGGAACGCAATACTCGTTCCCTCTTCTAGAGAGAACCGAGGTTACGTTAGGTAACCGATTCGTTCTCTTACGAGAAGTTCTCTCGTATTGTGTAAGCTAGCTTACGCTGCGGGAACACCTGGTCAACGCCGTGCGCGCTATGAATCCACTCATGAATCCCAGGGTGATACCGGGGGATTTTTAACGTGGAGTGAATGTAATATGAGGCCGGCAGAGCGGGCACATGAAGTGTATACATAAGCATCTAAGGAGAGCACAAGGGGCGAACCGGTTGTGTGAGGGACTCCCAGTAATGCAGCTTCTTAGGGAGCTGGTCGTTAGACAGCTAGTAATTTTGCCTGCAAGGCGGGAACTTCCAAGTTGTAAAATCTGACAAAAGTGGACGGGGAGGCCCATCCCGCGGCCACACAAATGTCATGGATGGAAATTCCACAGGACCATGCCCACGATGAGGCCATGCCTCTAGTGGAGTGCGCCCTGATGCCCAGAGGGCATGGCAGGCATTTAGATGCGTAAGCAGAGGCGATAGCGTCTACGATCCATCTAGACAGTGTCTGTTTAGAGGCGGCCAGACCTTTGGTGCGCCCCCCAAACGACACGAAAAGCTGCTCAGCGCGTCTGAACGCGGCAGCGCACGTAGTGTACAATCTCAGAGCCCGCACCGGGCAGAGGAGATTGGCGTCGCGCTCACTATCGGATGAAGGCAGAGCCGATAGGGAAATAATCTGAGCCCTGAACGGGGTACCAATCGCCTTCGGGACATAGCCATGCCTAGGTTTGAGAATGACAACAGAATCATTCGGTCCAAACTCAAGACACGCGGCGCTGGATGAGAGCGCGTGAAGATCCCCCACGCGTTTTACTGAGGACAGAGCCGTCAGAAAAACGGTTTTGAGCGAGAGGTATTTTAGGTCCACAGACTCGAGCGGTTCGAACGGGGGTGCTTTCATAGCTTCGAGAACTATAGAAAGATCCCAGATAGGAACCGAAGGGGGGCGCGGAGGGTTCATCCTCTTAGCTCCCCTGAGGAAGCGGATGACTAACTCGTCTTTGCCCAGGGACTGAGCGCGTCGGGGTTCAGAGAACGCCGCGACGGCTGCCACGTAAACCTTGAGAGTGGAGGGGGACCTGCCCTTGTCCAGCATCTCTTGAAGGAAAACAAGCAAAGACGGCACCTCGCATGACCGTGGGTCCAGATGTTTGTCGGTGCACCATCTTGAGAACACAGACCATTTAGACGCATAGAGCCTTCTCGTGGAAGGTGCTCTAGCCTGTATGATAGTGTTTCTTACTCCCTCTGGCAAATCGACGAATAGTCGTTGATCACCCATGCATGTAGCGCCCAGCGCCGTGGATGGGGTGCCAGATCGTGCCGCGAGCTTGAGAGAGGAGATCTGCTCTGACTGGGATGGGCCACGGGGCTGTCTGTGACAGCTGAGTGAGCTCCGGAACCCAGTTCTGACTCTCCCAACGCGGGGCTATGAGGAGCACCGAGTGGCGTGTGTCCCTGATCCTCTGAATTACCTGTGGTAGCAGAGCGATCGGAGGGAATGCATAGAGCGGGCGGCGAGGCCATTCCTGGGCTAGCGCGTCCTCGCTCCTTGAAAAAAATATTGGGCAGTGAGCGTTCTCTTCTGACGCGAAGAGGTCCACTTCTGCTCTGCCGAATAGCCGCCACAGTATTTGGACCGTTTGTGTGTTCAGGGACCATTCTCCTGAGGAGATGAGGTTCCTGGACAGTATGTCTGGACCGTCGTTCAGATGGCCCGGCACGTGCGTCGCTCTGAGCGAGAGCAGGCGGCTCTGAGACCAAACTAAAATGCGGTGTGTCAGTAGGAAGAGATTCCTGGATCTGACACCGCCCTGACGGTTGAGATAGGAGACCACAGCCATGTTGTCCGAACGGATCAGGACGTGGTGTCCCCGAATGAGCGGGAGGAAGCGCGAGAGCGCGTTCTCGACCGCAAGCATTTCCAGACAGTTTATGTGTAAGGGGCTTTCCTGTGTCGACCAATGGCCGAAGGCCGGTGAGCCCTCGCAGACTGCACCCCAACCCGTGTTGGATGCATCTGTCGAGATGACTTTTCGGCGGGAAAAGGTCCCCATCGTGACGCCCTGCCGAAACCATTCTGCTACTGTCCATGGCTGCAGCGCCGTGAGATATGTCTGCGTAACTCTGATCAGCTGGCGGCCCGTGTTCCACGCGCGGTGGGGTACACGGCTGTTTAACCAAAGCTGAAGCGGGCGCATGTGCAGAAGGCCCAGCTGAAGCACAGCGGAGGCTGAGGCCATGTAACCCAGCATCCTCTGAAAAGTTTTCAGAGGTGTGCGGGTGCCCATCTGAAACGAGGCGGCCAGTCGCTGAACACTGCGCGCGCGCTGTGTAGACAGGCGAGCCGTCATCGTGACCGAGTTCAAATCTATTCCTAGAAAGGAAATCGATTGACTGGGTTGAAGGGAGCTCTTTGTCCAGTTGACAGAGAGGCCCAGCGTTTTCAGATGGTTGAGGAGAACTGCGCGGTGCGACAGAAGCTCCGTCTGTGATTGGGCCAAAATCAGCCAGTCGTCCAGATAATTCAATATGCGCAGCCCCTGGCTCCGCAGGGGGGCGAGCGCCATATCCATGCACTTCGTGAATGTACGGGGCGCCAGGGATAAGCCGAACGGGAGAACGGCGTATTGATAAACATGACCCTCGAAGGCGAAACGTAAGAATGGCCTGTGACGGGGATTTATCTGGATCTGAAAATAGGCGTCTTTCAGGTCTAGAGAGATGAACCAGCCCCCCTGGCGCACCTGCGCGAGGAGTTTCCTGGTAGTGAGCATCTTGAACGGTCTCTTCATGAGCACTTTGTTCAAAAACCTGAGATCTAAAATCGGTCTGAGGCCGCCGTCTTTCTTGGGAACCAGAAAATAACGGCCGTAAAACCCCGACTCGGTCATAGATGGTGGGACTCTCTCTATGGCGCCCTTTTGCAACAGCGTCGCAATTTCTGAGCGGAGCGTGCCGGCGGCCAGCGGGCTGACAGTAGATTCGAGCCGAGCGCGCGCACGAGGCGGGCGGCGGCGAAACTGTAGCAGATAGCCGTTCTTTATAATGCTTAGCACCCACGGGGAAATGCCTGGAATGGCTTCCCACGCTTTGGAGCATGCGGCTAGTGGCCGAATGGCTATATCGCCCTGATTGCTGCACATAGCGGGCTGGACACAGTGTGTGGGCGCGCTTTGAATGTGTGTGGCAACGGGATTTGCACTCAGAGAGGAGTCTATGGGCCGTGAAACAGAGCGAGCAGAGAGGGGACACGCGCATGAGCTCGTGGGCGTGTTTATGTTCTCTGATATTAGAGCGGGCTGTGCCCGTTTCATGTGATGGGGCTCTGAGAGAGACACGGGATATGTTATGCTTGTGTGTATGGGTGAACACATGATTGTGGGCACATTTTCTACACAACTGGCATATTTTCTCTTTTTGAGATTTTTCTGGGTAGCCGTGAAAACGGCTTTTTGTCGCTCGCAAGCGGGCTGGGACACCGGCTTGTTTGTGGCGGTCAACACTACAGCAGTCGGCGAAACAACGGGGACTGGCAGAGGGCGAAGCTTTGACGGCGGTCCGGCCGCAGCGGGAGAGCACCATCGTTTTCTTAACTTTGCTAGGCAGACTTCTGATGATCAGGCTTCAGCGTGATCTTGGGTCGCGGGCCCCGTGGGGGCGGCGGTCTGCGGCGGCTGTCAGAGCGAGAGCGAAGGCGGCCGCCCTGTCTGCGCTGGGCTGTTTGAGTCTGCGGAGGGGGACGCTGTGGTGGAGCTCTGGCAGGAGGCTCGCGAGAGCGGCCTGCGGAAGAGCTAGCGCAGCGGGGCAGAAACAAATTCATGGCCTGAGTGGCTTTCTGGACCTCGGAAAAGCGATCGACGATTCCCGTGACAGCAGATCCAAAAAGGCCCGTCGGGGAGAGGGGCGCGTTAAGAAACGCGGCGCGCTCAGAATCTCCCATGTCGGCGAGCGTGAGCCATAAGTGTCTCTCGGATACACAAAGGCTGGCCATGCATCTCCCCAGAGCTTGTGCGGCGGCTTTAGTGGCGCGAAGGGCGAGGTCCGTAGCACTTCTCAGATCCGTGACAGCGGGGGAGGGGTTTCTACCGCTCTCGGCCCACTCACGGAGAATATCGCTCTGTTACACTTGGAGGACAGACATAGAATGCAGCGCTGCGGCGGCCTGACCGGCGGCGGCGTAGGCGCGAGCATGAAAGCTCGAGGTCGCTCTGCAAGCTTTCGAAGGAAGCGTGGGGGAAGAGCGCCATCTAGCAGAGGGCGGGCAGAGGTGTGCGGCGACCAAGTCCTCAACGGGCGGCATGGCTGAGTAACCTTTTTCGGCGGCTCCGTCCACCGAGCGCAGCGAGGCGGATATATCGGAGCGGTTTCTAGCCGAGAGCGGGGCATTCCAGGACTTCGTCAGCTCTGTGTGAAGTTCAGGCAGGAATGGGGCGGCCCGGTTGCACGCGGGGGTCGAGCGCCGATGAAAAAAGCTGCCGTCCATCCGGTTCGGGGCCTGCTCGGGTGGAGGAGACCACTCGAGACCGAGGCGTTCGACGGCCTGTGAGAGGAGGCGCATTAGTTCCTCCTCTATCCCGGCGCGGATCCCCGCCGACTCTCTCGTGGATCCGAGAGATGACCATTCCTCACTGTCTGACGCGAGCAGTGAACAGGAATCCTTCTCCTCCGCGGCGTCATCGGAAGCGACAGAGCGGCCACTCGGCGGCAACTGTATGTCCGGCTGGGGCGGGGAGGGAGAGCGGGAAGCGGGAAGCGGCGGCGGCGGCCCGCATGGTTCTGCAGGGGGCTCCGGCGGCCTCTGGGAGCGGCGTTTCTTTTTACGCGGCGAAGAGGGAGGCGGCGCGGGAGCGGATTTTGCCGCCAGAAGTCGTGCCCGCAGGGACGACAACGGCAGGCTCTCACAGAAGTCGCATCCTCCATCCGCGAGGGCGAGTTCTGCGTGCTCGAGTCCCAGGCAGAGAGCGCAGATGACATGGCGGTCTCCGTCCTCGAGAGGAGCGCGGCAAGAGCCGCAGGAAAAACGAGACATCTTTAAAAAGACGCTCGGCTCTTTTAGATATAGAGAAAAGAAGGATACAGTCGTCGGATGGCGCTAGCTTGCAGGGCGGCTGAAGGTGGCGAAGACGGCCGGCTTCTTCAGGGTCCGGGAGCTCGCTAGAGTGATGCCTTCTCGACGGCGACGGCTTTTCTCAGGACAGCAGAAGCGTGTAGCTTGCTGAAGATGAAATGAATCAACATATAAGCCTGGGAGAGACTGTTATATACACCATAGCCACGCCCATTCTGGCGGGCCATGATGCAATGAGCGCGCGGGCGCTTCTCATTGGCAGCGGGTTCAGCCCCGCTCTCCCATAGGCTTAAGCAGTTCTCTCTGAGCGAACCAATGAGCTGCTAGCTAGCCTGCTCTAGGTCTGCCGCAGAGGAACTGCGTTGTCAATGGATACAAATTATGAAATAATTTTTTGGCTTCAAACTCTCAGCAAAGATGAATCTTTCCCACAGCGTAAGCTAGCTTACGCAATACGAAAAAACCTCTCGTAAGAGAACAATGAATTACTGTATTTTAACATTTTTTTTGTTCCATATTTTGTCACTTTTTGAATTCAGCTGAAAAGCCTACAATAGCCCAGAATTTGTCACATAAACTCTTGAGTTTAAAAAACTGTATGAACTGTATCTTTTTCCTAAATAGTGTCTAAGGTATGTAAGAAAAAAAAAAAAACATTTAAAAATCCTACCCTGAGAAATATTCCCTGGAGTAAAAAGTGACATCTAGCCCTGGTTTCCTCAGTTCTGGGATACCTCACACAACCTGATAAACACAAAGTATAAAACTGCGTAGTTCCACTCTACCTTGCCAGATACAAATCTAATTTCAAATCCTGACTGGATACCTGGAGGTCAAATCAGAATATATCACAGAGAGACTTGTGAAAGTGACTCAAAAGCTTCTCTCCCTCAGATGTGTGATGTACTGAGTTCGTGCTGTGTGAAGTCTAATGGGTATTTACTTTTGTTAGTTTTTATTTCGTTTTAGACAGCTGTGTAAGGAACACAAAGTTTTTCTTTTGTAAGGTGTTTCATTGCATTTCTCACATCACTTCCTCCCTTGTACTGCTTAGCTTGTTTCGCAGCCATACAGTATTTATGGCCTACTCGTATAGTCTTGTTTCTATAAAAGCTTCTCATAATTAATAGAATTTATCTGACCAAAAATTGGGGTGGAGAGGAGGCACAATGTTGTTTGCTCGTATTGAGTGAGACAACCAATAAATAATAATAAAAAATTATAAATATGCACAAACTAAACTATATATATATATATATTGTGCATATAATATTCATTATGTTTAAAAGAGAACATCATTATTGCTCATGCACATTACTGCACTTTGTTATACTAGGCACTGTTAACGCTGCAGTGAAAAATTATGAGAGCACATTTATGATGACTACTCTGTTAGTAAAAAGGTCGGTTCGGGTCATATAGCCTGAGTTTAAGTGAACCATGTCCTTAATTATGCTATGCTTTATATGAATCATACTGCACCATGAAAGCATTCATAATCTAATAAACACTGTTCTATTTTTTGCCTTCTATAAATCCAGCTCTCTTTCTGTGAGTTTAAGAAGTCTAGGGATAGAAACATAGCACCTATAGTCTCTAACAGATACATTATAACTACACACAAAAGACCTGTGAATATCCTATATTTTCCATCCTTCCTTTTGGGAATAGAGAGTTGTCAGCCAGTACTGTACTGTATATAAGCAAGTGTACTCTAAGGTCTACCCTTCTTCTTGCACTGCATCGTACTTCAACTTTGCTGTTGTCATGAAAACCAGTGTGCATTTTTTTTTTCTGTCAGCTGTGCATGAGAATCAACAATCTGCTTTCAAGTGTGTGATGCATTATTTCCCATGATTGTGATTAATGTGAAAGTATATATTTATGCCACCTCTGTGCATTAAAAAGTCTGGGTAAAAACACTAGGCAAACACTAAATGCAAAAATTTAGACACAATAAATCAGCACACTATTCTGATGGCCTTAATTACATGCACAATGGAAAAGTAAATAAATTGTCAGAATTTACACCAAAAAAAAAAGGCAGCTGAGGTCGCCAGAACTTTACAGTAAAACATATGGTAAAACTAAAATGACCTGTACATTCAACTAATATAATGTGAATACATACGGTGCACGTTGAGCTCCTTCGGCCACCGTAAATACACCCAAGTAAAACCTTTTGTTTTACCTTCACAAAACACAGATGGTAAAGAGAAAGCCACATAATGAATCAAAGGTTTATCACATGCATTTCCACAAGCTAAAGTAATTATAAATATATAGAAGGTGCACTGTATCATACACACAAATACAAAGCACTGTACTTACAGTATGTGTATATATATATATATATATATATATAAAATAAAAATGTCTATTCAGTCTATTAAGATTGTTTCACCACATGCATAAACTCACCAAATATATACACTCACCTAAAGGATTATTAGGAACACCATACTAATACTGTGTTTGACCCCCTTTCGCCTTCAAAACTGCCTTAATTCTACGTGGCATTGATTCAACAAGGTGCTGAAAGCATTCTTTAGAAATGTTGGCCCATATTGATAGGATAGCATCTTGCAGTTGGTGGGATGCACATCCAGGGCACGAAGCTCCCGTTCCACCACATCCCAAAGATGCTCTATTGGGTTGAGATCTGGTGACTGTGGGGGCCATTTTAGTACAGTGAACTCATTGTCATGTTCAAGAAACCAATTTGAAATGATTCGAGCTTTGTGACATGGTGCATTATCCTGCTGGAAGTAGCCATCAGAGGATGGGTACATGGTGGCCATAAAATGGTAAATGGTAAATGGACTGCATTTATATAGCGCTTTCACAGACCCAATGGCCACCAAAGCGCTTTACAATTTGCCTCACATTCACCCATTCACTCACTCATTCATACACCGACGGGCGACGGCAGCCATGCAAGGCGCCATCCAGCTCGTCGGGAGCAGCTGGGGTTAGGTGTCTTGCTCATGGACACCTCGACACTTGGTCAGGTGGAACCGAGGATTGAACCCCCAACCTTCCGGTTTGTAGACAACCCACATGAGCCCACATGAGCCACTGACCCACATGAGCCACTGCCGCCCCGTATAAAGGGATGGACATGGTCAGAAACAATGCTCAGGTAGGCCGTGGCATTTAAACGATGCCCAATTGGCACTAAGGGGCCTAAAGTGTGCCAAGAAAACATCCCCCACACCATTACACCACCACCACCAGCCTGCACAGTGGTAACAAGGCATGATAGATCCATGTTCTCATTCTGTTTACGCCAAATTCTGACTCTACCATCTGAATGTCTCAACAGAAATCGAGACTCATAAGACCAGGCAACATTTTTCCAGTCTTCAACTGTCCAATTTTGGTGAGCTCTTGCAAATTGTAGCCTCTTTTTCCTATTTGTAGTGGAGATGAGTGGTACCCGGTGGGGTCTTCTGCTGTTGTAGCCCATCCGCCTAAAGGTTGTGCGTGTTGTGGCTTCACAAATGCTTTGCTGCATACCTCGGTTGTAACGAGTGGTTATTTCAGTCAAAGTTGCTCTTCTATCAGCTTGAATCAGTCGGCCCATTCTCCTCTGACCTCTAGCATCAACAAGGCATTTTCGCCCACAGGACTGTCGCATACTGGATGTTTTTCCTTTTTCACACCATTCTTTGTAAACCCTAGAAATGGTTGTGCGTGAAAATCCCAGTAACTGAGCAGATTATGAAAAACTCACACCGGCCCGTCTGGCACCAACAACCATGCCACGCTCAAAATTGCTTAAATCACCTTTCTTTCCCATTCTGACATTCAGTTTGGAGTTCAGGAGATTGTCTTGACCAGGACCACACCCCTAAATGCATTGAAGCAACTGCCATGTGATTGGTTGATTAGATAATTGCATTAATGAGAAATTGAACAGGTGTTCCTAATAATCCTTTAGGTGAGTGTATATATATATTCAACACAATCTCACGGCAATTCGTACGAATTTTACAAGTTGGCTAATTCATACAAATTCGTACGATTTTTGCTAAATCGTACATATTTTACGAGTTGCCCAATTCGTATGAATTCGTACGAATGACCTAACCTTGACCCCACCCCTAAATCTACCCATCACTGGGGTTTAGACAAATTAGCCAGCACGTACTCACTCGTACGAATTGGTTGTGAGATAGCGTTGATAAATTTGAGTTTATGCTGTTAACACAACATAAATAATCCAGATTTAGCATACAACACTAATGCACATAACTGAAAAAAACAACAAAACAACTAACATTTATATGAAAACCATCAGATATGAAGTGTCACACATGGAATTCTGGTAATGTCATTTTATGGTTTTTCACTGTAAATTATAAGATAATTTAAAAACTGTGCGTTTAACAGTATTTTGATGTAAAATTACATTAATTGTTTCTAGTTTCTCACCATATATAGTAAGGGAATTGATTTAATTGATTAACAGGTTTATCATAGCATTTTTAGTCTTTTACCATTAAAATTACAATCAGTATAGATCAGTATAGATCATTATAGATCATTATAGGCTGGTAAATGTTCTCAATTCACCTGCTATTAGCAGGTGTGGAATTAGTATTAACAAGTCAGTGCAATGTTTGTCTAAATGTGTTTGTATTGTGGCTTCTTTCTCTCCATTCTCATTAAAAGATTTTGGTTTCACCAGTTAAGTGCATGGCAAACAAAAATAAACATAACTAGTTATATGTTGTCACCCCAACAGCTTAAAACTAAAGGTCTCCACTTCAGAAGCATTGATAAATATACCGGTGTACTCATCTTGCACTCTTTGTGAAAGAACTGAGTGTCCACAGGTTGACTTGCCCACTGAGCAGAGAAGATGTAAGGCTAATGAGCAGAAAACAATTATACCATCGTAACGTGCCATTAAGCACCGATCCCGACCTGGGGTAATGACGCATACTGGATCAGTCATGTTGACGGACACCATTCTGACATTTTCAGGTAAGGCAAAGTTTGTGCAATGATGCCGAACATAATCAAAAAGACTACATATCTCACAATGGCTCAAAAAATTATACTCGCAAAAAGGGCTAGTGAAACTCTTGATTAGTTATTTGTGTGCGGGAACGGAACATTCACAACAGGTTTCAGAAGCGGCTTAATTTAGCTAATGGTCTTTATGGCGCATTTTTCATTAAGCATATTTGGCATGTTGGTTTTATGAATAATATATTTCACACTACATTGATTAAGTGGGGGTTTTAATAGAACTGAAATTAACTAGATGAGTTTGCAAGTAAATTGCACTTGTTTTGCTTTGAAAGCTTTAGGTGATGGAGAAGTCGCTTTTAATCATCGGTTCATTTTCTGATTGCTCTGATAATGCATAGTTAACTTTGCATTTGGTTAGGAGATCAGACGATTAATAATCCACAAGCTTGGTCTTCTGCCAAAATTGCATTACTGAATCATATTTATAAGTGTTGTATCTGATACTGGGTATATTTTTCTACAAAAGTATTACAATATTGCCTGTATACAAGAAAGGTAATCACAGATATGATATACAAACCTATGTTTTCAAGGGAAAACGCAACTATGTTACAAGGAGGCATTTTCATATGAATTTGTACTATTATAAGGAAAAAAGTAAGTATGAAGGTGCCCCTATACCCATCTCCGGTGCGTAAGCAGATCATCCGAAAATGAACAAATGAAACAAATTTATAATTAGCCACCGATTCACCAAAATGTTGTGTTGGATACAGAATATATAATATCTGATTTGCAACGTGTGCTAAACTATGGTAGCTGTCATGGGACAAGGGGAAAAATTACCCTGAATTATTCATGTTGTGTTCTTTAAAAAGAGTGAGAGGGTGTGGTGGTGGTGGTGGTGGTGGTACTGTATTCTTAAAAAAGAATAGTTCACCAAGAAAATGAAAACTTTGGTCATCTTTTTCTTACCCTCATGTTTTTTCAAAACCTATAACTCTACTTTCTTCCTTCCTTTGAAAACAAAAGAAGAAGTTTTTGCTCGTTTCCATACA
This sequence comes from Rhinichthys klamathensis goyatoka, assembly GCF_029890125.1. Classification (NCBI taxonomy): domain Eukaryota; kingdom Metazoa; phylum Chordata; class Actinopteri; order Cypriniformes; family Leuciscidae; genus Rhinichthys; species Rhinichthys klamathensis. Next base: position 263,666 of record NW_026606827.1, read on the forward strand.
ATGAAAGTATGTGAATTGTGACTATCGGCTGTCAAGCTCCAGAAACTACAAAAGGCACCCAAAAATTCACACACACAATTTTTCTGAAGTCATACGATAGCTTTGTGTGAGAAAAAAAAACACAGGAACTTAAGTCATTACTCACTGAAAAGTCTCTCATCTGCTGTAGCTCTTGTGAAATCTTGTTCAAGTTTGCATTTAAATTAATAAAACATGCTCCCTAAAAATTGCTGGGTTGTCTCAATCCATTTTTGGGTCAAATATGGACAAACCCAACCGTTGGTTAAAATAATTTAAGATTTTAAACACAACGGTTGGGATTGTATTTGATCCAAACATGGGTTGAAACAACCCAGAATTTTATAAAGTGTGGTATGTGGAATGCCAGACCTGACATATTAATAAATAAATAAATAAATAAATACATAAATAAATATATATACGAAGAAATGTAAAAAAAAAAGAAAGAAAAGAAGAGTATTTATACTTTTATTTCCTTATTTATCTATAATTGTATTTTTTTCCACATTTATTTATTTTTTAATTTATTTATTTATGTATGCATTTATTTATTTCCACTATCATTTATTTTCACATTTATTTATGTTAATAAATGTATAAATAAATAAATGTAGAAATAAATACATGTGGAAATAAATAAATGTAGACGTAAATACATACATACATAAATAAACGTTTTTTTTACATTTCTTCATATATTTATTTATGCATTTATTAAGGCTGAGCAATTTTATCGATTCTGCGATATAAATCGATATTTTTTCCCCCAAGAAAGTATCGATTTTTAAGGCGCGAGTATCGATACATAAGTCCCATTCAAATCCCCCGTGTTTAACTTAGCCCGTCAAGTGGCCGTTCACATATTGTGTCTTTTGCGCACTCAAGTTCGTTATTTCAAATGTAGGCGCGCGGCAAGCGCGCTCATAATTGAAGCGACGCGCTCATTTTTCCCAGGCGCAGCGAGATGAAAACGCCTTAAACTTTTCAAAATGCCGCAAGCGCACCGCAGTTCATGTGACAAGAACCAACCATCAGCTTCACTCTTTCAGTAACAACATTGAAAGCTCAGTCAACATGAAGGATGGGGGTGCACCCAAACACTACGGGTGTTTTTCTCTTCTCCGTAAATAAATCTTGTAACTTATCAGAGCTACAGCAAGCGTTTTTCGGTGGTGGAAATCTATTAGCTACTAAAACTTAGTTGTCGTTGTGGAGAGCGCAGTGCATGGTTGCTTAGCAACGACAGACGCCACGGGAAAATTGGACCGAATTTTAGGATTAATAATAAAAGATAAGCTAATGCGCATTGTAAATGTCAGTAATTTATCTTTTTTGACTCATTCTTTTATAAAAAATTATTTAAAGGCTGAAATATTTGAGGTTTATCTTTTTATAAAACCTTTTTTCTCAAAACTTTATTTGCACTTTTTAACTCTGCATTGTTAATAGCAATACTGCACTTTATTTACTTTTCAAAGGCTTGTAAGCTAGTTTGCACTGTTTCAATAAATGGAACTAATTTTCTCAACACATCTTTGATTCATTTTGTCCAGCATTTGAAAGCTGTAGATACTCTGTCCAGTCAGACATATATTGTGTAATTGATGTTTTTAGTTTTCAGTTCAATTAATTCAATCCAATTGAACACTCACAAGATGTCACCAAAATCACTCTGTCCCCTTTAAATCTTTCAGAAAATGATGTAAGTGTATCGAATTATATCGAATCGTATCGTTGGCTGAATATCGTGATATATATCGTATCGTGAGCTGAATATCGTGTATCGTATCGTATCGTATCGTGAGATTAGTATTCATCTATTTATTTATGTATTTATTTATTTATTAATATGTCAGGTCTGGCATTCCATACACGTAACATCTCTTTTTTTGGACTACAAAAGAAAGAAAGTCATAGAGAGTAAATAATGCCACACGTTTTATATTTGGGTCAACATTCAAGGTGGTTTAAGGGAGTTTTCACCACCATCTACTTGAATGTAGTTTTGGTCCTCACATGCTTCTCAGCATAAGGCTCACCTTCTGTCTACAGAATCCTCAGCATAGAAGAGGACGGACAGTGCAGTGTGTCCTCCACTCCAAAGACTAAGAGCGTCTCTCAGAAGCCCCGTATGCAGCAGAGCGGAATGTGTAACGCTCTAACGAGCACAATGACAAACAAAGGGTGTGAACGATTAATTCACTTAGTTTTGCTGTGTGTGTGTGTTTCTACGATTACAAAGATGGGTCAAATTTAATTAGCCAAGTGATTTTTCACTGGAATGAGATGCACCGAACGTGTGCAAACACTTAAGAGTTGTAAGTTGTCAAGCTAACACTTCAGAGTAGGGCTGCAACTAGCAATTGTTTTAATAATCAATTATTCTCTTTTTATTCCAAAATGCTTTACAATGATTTACTTTTTATCAGCAAGTCTCATGCTCACCAAGGCCGCATTTAATCAATCAATTGTGAAATATTTTTTTTTTACAATTTAAAACAATTGTTTTCTTTTAATGCAATTTAATCCTGTGATGGCAAACCTAAATTTTCAGCATCATTACCCCAGTCTTCAGTGTCACATGATCCTTTAGAAATCATTCTAAGCTGATTTGCTGCTCAAGAAACATGTATTATTTTCAGTCATGTTGGAAACAGTTGTGCTGCTCAATATTGTGGGAATCAGGATTCCATCAGGATGCTTTGATGAATAGAAAGTTCAAAAGCATTCAACAACATTTACCTGAAATAGAAATCTTTTACCATTTACCTCAATCATTTACCTCAAAGAGGTAAATCAATGTAATGCATCCTTGCTAAATAAGTATAACTTATTAAGTATTATTCTTACTGAGCCCAATTTTTTTAACAGTAGATTACATGCTGTCTTACTCAAGAGATTCTAAGATATTGTTCCATTTCTACAGGTTAATAAAAACATTTTTTATAGATTCAGTCATGCAATAAAATACACACAAAACAGTAGCCGTGTGCCTCATCTGTCTCTTATATTGCCAGTCTCTGAAGTCCACTCTGAGTCAGTGCATTTTTAGTGCACTGGAAGACTGTATCTTGGCTTGCCTGTGACATTGTAGAGCGTGCAAATGTTTGTGCGTGTGTCTGTGTGTGTGTGTGAGGAAGTTTTGGGCAGGAGGGGGTGGGGGGCAGTCTGCCAGGGCCTTTGGGCGACATATCGCCATCTGGGAGGTATGACCCTGAAACGGCAAGGTTTCCGTGGAAACTGGCTGTAATAAAATCATGGCTGGGGTGCAGCAAAGGGCAGAAAGAGTAGGAAAACGGGTAGAGTCAGAGAGCGAGCAATAGAGAGAGAGCGGGAGAAGGGGTTGCTGTCAAGTGCCCTGTTTGGAGCAGTAAGCCTGGCATGAAGGGAAGCACATTCAAGGTCAACTAAGAAACAGCAAAGGGAAGAAAAGAAGGAAAAAAAACATGGGCTACAACGATTAGGGTATTTAATATGTCGATATTCATGTGCTTCCATTTTTTAATGAATCACTCAAAAAGACACAAATCAGTCTGAAACTCTTGAAATATCAGTTAGAATCAATCACTGATTAAATCAGAGACGTGTTATTGTGTTATCTGTTGTGCTCCAGGTGTTTTTCCAGGTATTTACAGTACATGTGTAAATATGTAGGGCTTGTGTTTATTGATGTATCATTGTTACACCTTTGATTGTGGTGTTCAACTGTTTCTCTCTCTCTCTCTCTCTCTCTCTCTCTCTCTCTCTCTCTCTCTCTCTCATATAAACATTGCCATTGTTTAACTGTTGCATATTTTTATTATTGTATTTATTGTAATATTATTATTATTTTCATCATATTTTGTACTATTACTGTTTAATTAACATAATCTAAGGCCATTGTTTTGGTTTGTTTGGGGAGGGATTGAAAATGTAAAAAAAAAAATACAATCTCTGTACAAACAATAGCATTTGTCTTTGAAAAATAAATAAATAAATAAATAAAGTGTTATCAAATTCTCAAAATAATTTTCTCATCTAACCCAGATTTCTGTTGAACATAAAAAATGACTTTACAAAATTTGACAGGTGACTTTTTTCCATGTATTATGAACTGGATTAATTGGAAAGATCGAAGTAAAAAAAAAAAAAAAAAAAAACCATCACTCATGATCCCTCATGAACCTGCCAAATAACAGCTAGAACGGAAGCCAAGATTTACAGTGAGTAATGATCACTTTGTATCAAATGGCTTCAGAAAACTTGGAATATAGGATATGAAGTCTCGCATGGCCAGACCTTCAGACTGACGGCAGAAGGTCTGGACTCCATAGCAGCTTTCATTGGCCAAGGACCGCCCAGAGGCAGTTTCACTGACATGTAAAGCAACCAATCACATTTCATTTTGTCCCATGTCATGTTTAGGGGAATGAAAATGTAACGTTGATGCCCCTACAATAACAGAGTGTGTAAAACTCTTGGTCATATTCTAAAGAGTCTATGCTGTGAACTTTACATACTTCACATACTTTTAAAAAATCCAGCGTTTAGTTGATCTTGATAAGCGCTCAGTGTCAATGTTGTAAACACAACAGCTTGCTTCTTCCATAAGGGGGTTTGGCGTCACGGCATCTTTATTTCCAGGCGGACCGTTAAATAACACAACACGCACGTCTCCTGAAAATCCTGTAGAATTCAACCAATCAGATGACTACTTCAAAACTCCTGAAGAGTTTCCAATTTTGTGTGCCGTACGTATCAGACGTTTAGCCAATGGTCTGTGGGCTTGATGTCTGAGGCTGAGACTAGGGGCATGGCTAATACAAACTACCTTTATTTTTGTCTTATCTTTTTTATCTTTTGGATGTTCATACACCAACATTTAGTCAAAGATATACACAATAACAGAGTTTTGTCCTACTAAAAGGTCATTCATTTTGGATTTAAAATATCTCAATCTCACCAAATATATAGTTTGGTTCAATTATTCTTAAATTACTAAAATAATCATTAAGGAACTGCAATTGAATGGGAATGCCCATCCCTAATGAAGAGTTCTAAGAAAGACTGAAAAAGTGATGCAAAGAAAAAGCGAGAGAAGCAGGTGCAACTGTGTTGAATTTACATGCAGACGCTAATAAAGAAACATAAAAAAAACATATCTTGCACACTACACTTTTCACATTGGCTAATGACTCAGGTGTGCTTGAGACTGGCTGTCTGCAATAAACCTACACTTCGTTCAATTCCAGACAAGACTGCAGCAGTACACAAGGGAAATGTTACACTGTTATGCCTTTGTGATGTAATTTTAGCTCATAATTCTTTATTGTATAATGTGCAGTCACTCCACAAGAACAGCAGAGGGTGTAGCAGTAGAAAGACATCGCTGCTTATCTCATTTGGTTTTAGGCAGCCAATCTGCCCAAAGGCTTTATAGCTAACAATAGATGTCATGTTGCGCCTTAGGGATGGTGATTCTTCAAGTGGGGGGGGGGGGGGGGGGGGGGGGGGGGGAGGAACAACCACACACACCCAAAACAGTATTAGTTTTGCAATGCTTTCATTAACAAAAAAATGGCCGATATAATTGATGAGCCGCCACTGGACACAGATTGTGTAATGCATTTCAAACAACAGCAATTCCAGACCAACTACTTTGTCATCGGAAAATAATTTAGTAATTGTGGCATCCTGACTACAACAGTCAGACGAGTAAACAATACATGCTGGGCGGAAGGTGATGAAACAGTGAGAGTGAGCGCTCAGATGTTTCAAAGTGCTCTATAGAGAGTCAGCAAAAGGGAAGCTATTAAAACCACTGAAGACCTGTGAGAGAATATCATGACATCATAATGGAGCACAAATCTGCTTTTCTCTGCTGCTATAAAAGGTCTTGGGAGTATATATATATATCAGATGGCAATATCCGAAATCCTTGGTTTTGTGGGGGCATTTTTTGGTCCCCATGAAGAAAACCATACTATGTTTTTTGAAAATGTAAAAGTCTTCTGTGATGAGTATGTTTAGGGGTAGGGTTATGTGTAAGGGGATAGAATATACAGTTTGTACAGTATAAAAATCCTTATGTCTATGGAAAGTCCCCATAAAACATGAAAACACAACATGTGTGTGTGGGCCCTATCAAACACCTGGCACAATGTGACGGCGGGTGGAATCCGGCTTGTCCCCGTAAATGGTCTGCTTGTGAGCTTTAATCTCGCGCACGAGAAGATCCGTTTCCTCGCTAGAGAAGCATTCAGTCTTTCCGCTTGCAAATTCCACCATGTAAATAGCAACCCGCCATGGTGTAAGCGCAACTGTGTGTGTGTGTGTGTGTTTTGACTTACAAACTCTGCCGTAGCTCTGCTGTATCTCTGGATGTTCCCAACGATTGAAGATTTTTCTCTAGTGTTACCACTGAAAAGAAGAGCCAGAAACTTCCATGTGCATTTCATTTTGTTACTTTCACTTCAAGCCATCCTTTTATGGCTTAAAATCAAGGTCAGAATATTTGGAGGCTTTTAAAACTCACCGTTAGCATTGATCTGAAAGATGTTAGAGGAGGTTTCCTGGAACACATCTTGAAGCTCTGAGGGGCTGACTTGTGTAGCTGTAGGAGAAAGAAGATTAGGGTTAGTAAACACAGCGTTTAAAGTTGATGTGTGTGATTTTTCTAAATTAATGATAATAAAACTAATAGTTCAGACTCTGAAATCTGCTTGGATGAGCACTACAAAACAAAAAAAAAAACAACAAAAAAAAACATACGCACACATCAGTTTAAATTATTATTACCGATAATGTGTACTGATAAAGTGGTTAAGTAGGATTAAGAAACACCCAAAAACTAGGGCTGGGCGATATGGCCTAAAAAAAAAAATCCCCGATTTTTTCACAAAAAATCCGATTTACGATTTAAATCGATTTTTTTTCTCTCCCTACTTAAAATCAATCTGCAGATGACAAAGCAATTGTTCAAAACAAGTTTTAACTTTATTTTGTTTTGATATTCCCTTCTGGGATATTATCTGGATTAAAGTGTAATCAGAAACAACAAGCCAAAAAGACAAGAGGGCAGGCCCAGTCTTTGTAAATAGTGTAAATGTAACATAACATAAAATGGGTGGATTGGGGGGATGTGTAAAAAAAAAAAAACTTGCATCACAATAAGTTTATTGTGATTGTCAAATTATTTGGTCTGCGCTTTTGGTCTAACTAAACATAATTGTATCAAGTTTATTAACTATAAACACAATGTTTACATGGTACAAAAAGACTGGTATGCTACTGTTTTTATTATTGCTTAACACAAATTTCAAATTTTGTGATTTTGATTCTGATATTGATTCAATATCAATTCCTTTGGATAAATATTAGGTACAGTAGATACGTTAATGTTTTATGTTAATTGTTCTCCAAAAATAAATCACCTAATGCTGTATACAGAGAGCCCTGTCAGCTATTATTATTAAAGGTTAAAACTAACTCAAATTAAACAATGCGTTTTTTATAATAACAAACAACGTTATAATATTTTAATGATATAGGTAAAATATAATAAATGTGTAATATAGTTATCATATTTAGCAAAATACTCCTCTCTATAGCAATTATTTTAAGTCCAACTAACATGCGTGCTATGGGTCATTAAAAGGCATCCTGAGGTAGGCTAAATGTAACGTTACGTGACATATGTTGTTCTCCAGCTGTTTTATGGACATCTTTCCGCGGTTGAAAAACACTGATCGATCGATTTTATTAGCTACATTTGGGTAAGTTAGTAGGCTACTTAGTAAAGAGTAACAGATGATCGGTTCATGTGCCGCTTGAACTGAGATCTGTCAGCGATCTTTCACGTCACATTTACAAGCGCCAAAACTGTCTGTGTTTATTGTTTGAATTTCGTATTAAAATTGACCGAATCTGAGAGCTGAGAATCTGTTTCATATCAATAGTAACCTGCTCTGTCTAGTCTGTCGGTGTCAGTGTCCTCTTGATCTTTTCTGCGCGATGTTTCTCTGCGTTAGAAAATGGATGTGTGCGTGAGAGCGTGTAAAAAGTGACAATTGCGTCTCTCACAGTGAACTCGTGAGAGTTGGCTGCCCTGCAGATTCAGTTTGTAAATGTTTTCGGCGGGTGTGCTTCTGCTGCCGCGGTCTTGTTCATTTGCCATGTTGTTTGTATATCTCTATCATGGCAAGCGCTGAGCCCGGTCGGAACTACGGGAGCCCAGATTGGCGCGTCGGCGGTTGTTAAAGAGAAAACCGATTTTCATTCAAAAAAATCGGCGTAAACTCGCGTAAACTACACATTCGAGTTAATCGATAAAATCGATTTATCGCCCAGCCCTACCAAAAACCTAAGAAAAGTAATGGTTTTCATTCGTTTTTTTTTTCTTTTTATTAAACCCTTACCTGCGAAAAAAAAAAAAAAAAACACAATTACAAAATGCCTTGTACATGATGATGTTTTTTCTTTACTTAGTTGGCACCCCCTACTCATGAGGGCCTCCATATTTCTGCTAAGAGAAGCCAAACAAAGCAGAATCAAAAACACACCATGTTTCTGGACAGAAGCAATGCTTAAACAGACTGAGTCGTGAGCCACGCAAATGGGAGTGTGGGCACAGCCATTTTCTTCATCAAATGCACGTATCATGCACACCCTGGTAGGAAAAGGTAATAATCATCAAGAGCTCTTAATCAAAATCAATTGCACAACCTCTGTATCGAAGTACAACCCACAGGCCCCGCACACATACACATAAATGTGTCGTCTTTGTGCTTTTGTCTTCCTCTGCCCTCAAAATGACTGTAATTGACGTGCTGTTTTTCACAACTCTTCATCTGTGCCCTAATGCACTTGCACTTGAGAGGGGAAAATCGCAGGCAATCTTTTGCAGATGCATATTCTACTCTAAGAGAGGGTTTGGACTTGGTACAGGAAGCAGGTGAAGAGGAATATATATATATGCATGTATGGTAACACTTTACTTGAAGAGGTGTGCATAAGACTGACATGACACCTTCATAATCATGACATGACGACACATGTCATGAATATGAAGGAGGTTTTATGCATGTTTATGACAACTGTCATTAAGTGTCATTTGCTCAATTATGAAATTTTGAATGCAAATATGAAATTGTTTGAGATGTTTTTGTTATGACAACTTGATATAATAAACCAATACATCATAACCTGTCAGTGTCTTGGTAATGACAACTTGACATTAACAAGACAACATAAATTGTCATAAATATGTCATTAACATGACATAGCAGATTAATTATCAAACTTAAGAAACCACTTAGCTTTATGGGTTAACATTACAGTAAACTGTCATGTGGTTGGTTTTGACATTGGCTGTCATGAGGCCAGCCATTATAACTGTGTCATGAATATTTTTCTTGACCTCAACTACAGTGGTACAAATTGAATTTGTCATTAAAATGTTATAATGGCCTCATGACAGCCAATGTCAAAACCAACCACCTGACAGTTTAATGTAATGTTAACCCCTAAAGCAAAGTGGTTTGTTAAGTTTGATAATTAATCGGCTATGTCATGTTTATGACATATTTATGACAGGTTGTGTTGTCTTAGTAATGTCAAGTTGTCATGACAAAGACACTGCAGGTTATGATGTATTGGTTTATGTCAAGTTGTCATGACAAAGACACTGACAGGTTATGATGTATTGGTTTATGTCAAGGTGTCATAACCAAGACATCTAAAACAATGTCATATTTGCATTACAAATGTCATAATTTGAGCGAATGACACTTAATGACTGTTGTCATAAACATGCATGAACCCTCCTTCATATTCATGACATATGTCATGTCATGATTATGAAGGTGTCATTTCAGTCTTATGCACACCGGGTCGTTGCGACGTTCGTCTGTTATAGGACAACTTAGTTTGAATAAACGAGCAGACACTGATTAGCTACTTGCTCTACGTTTATTTTAAATTAACAGCAAGACAACTAGCAGTAAAGGGGCTTTCCATTAAATGAATCACACACAGTAAACAAATCCTTAACAAAAAAAAACAGGCCTTTCTTTGTCAGTGTCGGCTACAAAGATGAAGTTGACGATGCTGACTCGTGATCTTCGCAGTAGTCAACGCGCCAGAGAGAAATACACATTTCATATGGATTACATAAGCAGAGAGCAGTCTGTAGTCTGTTTTCTTTCGGTTTAAATTGTTCTGTTTAAAAGTAGACATGTCTGTGAGGCAAGTAGGCTACCTTATATGCTGAGTTTCGGTTCATTTATGAGACGAGCTCCAGTTCACGCGCCGGTGCCTCCGTTTCGTGATTATCTATCGTCTGCTATATTTCTTATTTATTAAATCCAGGCAATTGGTTTATGAAACATTGATTAAAATGAAGATACAATTAATACAAAACGAAATTCACTTTAAAGAAAGGTTTTGTGCTTTCTGTTTGATGTCTCTGTGAACGTTTTACTCTGTGAGATGTGATTAAATGTCATGTCTTTTAGTGGCGCTTTCAGACCGGTCACATATCACATATTTTTCTCATAAATGCGAACACAAAACATAAAATAAAATGAATATTTTATGTTCTGTGGAGACTACTGTTACTCATAATTTGCATTGTGAATACGTAACGCCGGTACATGTATTCCATTACTCCCCAACACTGATATTAGTATAACCTTATCTGCAAGATATTTTAATAACATGGTTTTGGTGGTTATAGAGTTCTAATGACGGTGTTCAACTATAACCGTCGGTCTCACGGTTATATAATAACCGTCACACCCCTAGCCGAAATATATAGCTGAAACATGATGAATTATGTTAATAATCACAAAATGGGGACTTCTTGACATTGCACATGTGACTAATAGTTTAGCATGAGCAGATTAAAAATAAAATATTTTAATGTAGGTGTGAATTTTACATGACAGCGAAAAGCATATGGCATTATCTATCTGACTGCTTCCAGACAGATGTGCTTGTGTTTATGTGTGTGTGCACTACAAAGGTGATAAGCTGTTCTCAATGGATCATTTTTCAGGGAAACAACCTTTTGTGCCCTTACTGTTATCTCCACTGGCCTCCAGCTATGCGCACCCTCTCATACTCTCTCCTCCATCATCGTGATAGATGGATGTTCCATATTCATTCCACTCTGCATTGAGCACTATCCCTCCATATGGGGTGGGCTAAGAGGGGGAAACACAAGGGCACTACTTCCTGTGAGTATGTGTGAAGACCCAGCATGATCCCTCTCAACACTTTATGAGACCTAAATTCACACACAACGATTATTGTGTTGGGAATCTCTGACATTTTTCCTATCGCCCATGGTGCTATTTGTCTATTTGTTTTTGCGTCTGTGCCACAGTCAAAGAACATTCTAGTGGTACCATCTAATGCCGGAACATCTCAGAATTGAAATATAAGAAAAATAATTTTCATACAGAATGGTAATCACTTTTATTCTTTTAACAAAGCAATCAAATCATTTCTACATGGTGGTAAATGAAGATATTAAATGTATTTTTATAAATAAAAACATACTCAAAGTTATTTTCTTGCATTTCAGTATAATGCCAAAAAACTAAAATCATTTAAGAAGCATATAAATAAATATGTATTAGTGCTGACAAATCGACTGTTTATGTGTGACTGTGTGTGTGTGTGTGTGTGTGTGTGTGTCTGTGTGTATACACACATATATAATATATCAATACACACGACACATTATCTAAACAAACTTTTATTTTATGATCGATTAGTCAATAATATATATATATATAAGGCTTGCTACGGTATCAGTGTTACCGGTGTTACATGGTGTTCAGTCGCAACACCGGTTTAATCACTTGCCCACCGCGGCACCGGAAAAAAAAAAACATTTATATATATATAATATGGCATATATATCACTAGCAGCCATATCACCCTGTAGCCCAAGACTGGTTGCCCACTGAAGCTAAGCAGGGCTGAGCCTGGTTAGTACCTGGATGGGAGACCTTCTGAGAAAACCAGGTTGCTGCTGGAAGAGGTGTTAGTGAGGCCAGCAGGGGGGTGCTCACCCTGTGGTCTGTGTGGGTCCTAACACCCCAGTGTAGTGACGGGGACACTATACTATCAAAGAGCACCGTCCTTCGGATGAGACGTTAAACCGAGGTCCTGACTCTCTGTGGTCATTAAAAATCCCAGGATGTCTTTCGAAAGAGTAGGGGTGTAACCCCGGCATCCTGGCCCAATTTGCCCAGTGGCCTCTGTCCATCATGACCTCCTAATCATCCCCATATATATACACTGATTGGCTTCATCACTCTGTCTCCTCTCCACCAGTAAGCTGGTGTGTGGTGGGCGTTCTGGCGCACTATGGCTGCCGTCGCATCATCCAAGTGGATCCTGCACATTGGTGGTGGTTGAGGAGATTCCCCCTTCCATGTGAAGCGCTTTGAGTGCCTAGAAAAGCGCTATATAAATGTAATGAATTATTATTTTTTTTATTATTATATAACGCAATTACGCAGTAGGCCTATCCGTTTTTTTTTCTGTTACCCGTTGACTAGCGTTGTATGATCACGCTCTTATGTGAATGCATTCAAACTAAAGAGACCGTGCTGTAAGTCCTGCCTATTACACACATACAAACAGAAAAGCCGCGCGTCAGTAACGAGAGTATCTTTTGGGCTTGAACAAACCATAACACACACAAATTATGCCAAAATGTCCGATTTGTCGAGTCTCCTCATAAGATCAGTCTTAAATGATTTAAATAAAGTCTTAAATGAACGTAGAGTTTTGTGAAAAAATGGGACAGACGTCTCTGTCAGCAGCGGCTGGTCTTAAAGTGTCATGTTAATCAAAGAATGATAAGAGAGTAAATTTCAGACCCGGCGCCAGAAGGATTGTTATACCGGTAGCCTAATAATCATGAATGCACTCCGCTATCTTTAACACATCTCCGGCGAACGGCTTCTTCACGCAAAAGAAAAAGTCTTCATGAAGCGCAGTGAAATTCAGCAACCATAGCGTTTCCTGATGGATCGAGGTTGTTGTTGGTTAAATTTCATTTTTTTTTACGTGCAATTCACACAAGCTCAAAGCCCATGCGAGACTGCTGCGAGTAGTCAAACTTTTATTAATGAAACAGAAAATCAGAGGGAATCATTTCTTTAAAGTATTTTATTATTTTTTTTACTGGTTGGCCGGTCACACGGCTTTCATAGTTTTCAGTTACGTGATGCTGTTCTGCCCGTGCAAATGCGCGCATTTTACGTTTGCCTTTAAATTAGCTATTGGCCCTGCCGGTGATACTACCGGTGTTGTCACACGTCGATTAACCGGCGGTGGGAAAATATCCGAGTAGTATAAAGCTGCAGACTCGGAGACCTGCATCTACAGTCCCCCTGCACCCAGAGTCCCGCATTCTCAGACCCCTCGCTTTTCGAGACAGCGCCTTCTATCAAATTGTATCGGATAAACATGTGAAGAACATGTGAAGAACTTAAGCCAAAACGTGAGTAGGCTATCTTCAATTTTATTTAGCGAATCTTAGTAGCCTACTCGTTTGATTTATTTTTTAATAAAACTAATTTAGCTCATCGATACAACATATGAATAGTCCATTTAATATTTGTAAAGATAGTTTGTTACAAGATTTGAGCCGTTAATGTATGTTTTTTTCGCCCTCTTCCCCCCGAAAATATTTTGATAGCTAACGTTAGCCTTTAACCTTGGACTTTTTGTAGATATGTCATAAATGCTGCAGTGATTTTCACTGCCCATTTTGTGCCCCCATATATTTCAAACCCACAAAGTTGTCCAAAGTTCAAAAACATCTTCAAGTGTTCAAAGGGACACTTCAACAGAGCAGTGCAACATGAAGGTAACATTTGCAAACATCTTTTTTTTTTTTTTTTTTTTTTGAAACATCATAAGACATGTGCTATCGGGCCTATCTGTTGTAGGCTATTCCAGGGTACACCATACATCGATGGAGTCGCCCCTGCCGAACCCAGCAACATAACATTTTATGATTATGCAAAGCGACTTATAAATTAGTTTTTTAATGCAATTGACCCTTCGCTAAGCCCCGCCCTCCTTAGTTACTGTTGCTACGCCTGTCAAGCTTTCGCGGCTGCCACGTCTATTACAGTGTGAATGCACCGGTGTCAGACATTACCAAGGAGATATTTAGTCATTTTTGGCGAACAAGTGAAATATCTGAGAGAGCAAGACAAAAGGGACAGCAGTATGCATTCGAGGGATATATCCACGACATAATATGCAACCGATTAGAGAATAATTTCATCAAAATTGAAGCTAAAGCCTATAACGTTAAGGTCCCAGCGCAAGCAGCAGCCGCCTCCTTAGCAGACCATTCAAATGGGAAACACACAAATTGAACAGCTATGTTCATGCACAGCAGAGTAAGTGAAATGTGAAAATAATCTAATATCAAATCAATTTAAATCAAACAGTTTATCCATCAATCTAACACCGGGAGAGCCGCGATCGGATTGGGGTAAAGTTACAGGGGTAAAGTTAACGTTAGTAGGCCGTCCGCCGTCGATTAACACAATGCTGAAACATATTTTAAAGTATGTCAGTGAGCCTCCGTCTTGCCTTTAATCGTCTTATTTTACGTTCAAATATATGCATTATGAACAAAGAACCGCCATTATTTCCAAGCAATAGGCGTTTTTTTTTTTGTTAATCCTGTCGACATTTAGTTGTGAATGGGTCTCCACACTGCTTGATCCACGCCCGGGATTTCTCCCCTTTGGCTTTTAGGTTTCGGGAAGAGAAAAAATGCCACCCCACCGTCCAAACTTTTAGAATACCGGGTCCGGGTATCAGATTTGCACAATCCATACGCACAACGCGTCGGCATGTTTGCCTCTCTTGAAAGCTTGACAGACCTCCCGCGCCTAGTTACGGTTGCTAAGCCACGATTGGCCAGTGGCGGTTTTCGGGCGTGGCCTTAGCGAAGGGTCAATTGAAGACGAAAAGTAAAGTCCCGAACACAGTTTTTTCTTCCTTTTTCTTTACAGCAAGATGATGTTTAGGTGATCATTAAATAAAGTACAGAATTGTTTATTATTGGTGTTTTGTCTATTCTGATTTGTTTTGCTTCGCATTAAAAATATAAAAAAAACAGATTTTGTAATGTTAGCATGGTAATTTTAATTAGACCATTATAGGTTGAACTGAAAGAAAAATTGGAATTTGAATAATAAAAAAATAATAAAAAAACATTGTAGCAATTAGGGCTGGGTATCGATTCAGATGTTCAAATTCGATTCGATTTCGATTCGCAAGCTCTCAATTCGATTCGATTTCGATTTCTGATTCGATTCTCGATTCGACTATAATGAATATAGATGTAATACAAATCCTATATTTATAAAAAAGAACAGTGGACATAAGTTTACAAGTGGTTAATTAATACAAAGAAATTAAGAGCCACAAACCTGTATATAAAACTCTTTTTTATTTTAGGTACACTATACACTAAATGCATTCAATGAATAGACAGGATTTTGATGCAAGATGCTAAATTGATGCTGAAAATTGGACAAGTCAGAAAAGTCGCACGCTTTGATCAAACAGGATCAGGTTATTTTATGTTTAAAATAGATAGATAAATAAATATCAGTTATATACATTTTTTAGACAATTTTTTATTACATTGATCTCACCTAAATGTTTGTTTTTACAATGGGATAATTTTTTTGTTAGAGTTTATGCAACACATGGAAGCTTGATTTTTTCAATCTTTGAATTAAATTGAAAAAAGTTGCACAAATAAATACAATAGAATAAAGACACAAATAAAGAGACATAAAAAGAAAAGTTTTTTGGGTAGGTCAGAAATACTACATAAACTGAATAAAGTAATCCAATGTAAAATAACACTGGATAGTCTTTTAGTCCTGACTGAATTAAATACATAGGCTATTAATTCTGATTCCTTACAATTAATGCTATATTATGTTGTTTTGACAACAAAATGAATGACAGACACATATGGCTGCGTTCACTTTAAGATCTAGTGCACGGATCCATTACTGTTTCATTATACTGTCTGTCACACGCGTTTTATACTTATTTAAGACATAACCGACTGTCTTTACGAGGTTACTCGCCAAGACCAGAGTTTTGACATCATTTTGCGTGTTTTTAACTGTTGAAGCGATATGATCCACGAAAAAGAACTTTTGTTACTGGCGAGCTGTTTGTGAGGCGGATTTAGGCTTTACTGAATGTGCACGCAGTGAAAACATCTGAGATGCGAGCGAGCACTGGATAGTTTAAAATTGCTTGAATGTTTAAACTGGTAAAACTTAAAAAGACGTGAAAATGATAAACGTTAGTTACGATGCAATGCTGGCCCGATTGTGCAAGTGAATATTCCGTCATGTCCCGACTCCTAAACACGAGTGTATCGACGCCTGCAGCGCTTGACGCTTGCCTCGTGCAGAGAGAGAGAAGATGCAAATATTTATTGGATCATTTATTTGGAGACCGTAATATTGCATCCTATTGTTTTTAATTGCATTTGGATAAGCGTGCGCTGTACTCTGTGTGCGGGTGTTATACGATCTTTCGAACAGCAGGAGGCGCTGTGTTCGAAAAACGAGGGGTCTGAGAATGCGGGACTCTCGGTGGGGGAACTGTAGATGCAGGCTCCGAGTCTGCAGCTTCATAATATTGAAATATCCTCACCGTCACATCCCTAATACACACACATATATACACTCACCGGCCACTTTATTAGGTACCCCATGCTAGTAACGGGTTGGACCCCCTTTTGCCTTCAGAACTGCCTCAATTCTTCGTGGCATAGATCAACAAGGTGCTGGAAGCATTCCTCAGGGAGTTTGGTCCATATTGACATGATGGCATCACACAGTTGCCGCAGATTTGTCGGCTGCAACATCCATGATGCGAATCTCCCGTTCCACACATCCCAAAGATGCTCTATTGGGTTGAGATCTGGTGACTGTGGAGGCCATTTTGGTACAGTGAACTCATTGTCATGTTCAAGAAACCAATTTGAAATGATTAGAGCTTTGTGACATGGTGGAAGTAGCCATCAGAGGATGGGTACATGGTGGCCATAAAGGGATGGACATGGTCAGAAACAATGCTCAGGTAGGCCGTGGCATTTAAACGATGCCCAATTGGCACTAAGGGGCCTAAAGTGTGCCAGGAAAACACCCCCCACACCATTACACCACCACCACCAGCCTGCACAGTGGTAACAAGGCATGATGGTTCCATGCTCTCATTCTGTTTACGCCAAATTCTGACTCTAACATCTGAATGTCTCAACAGAAATCGAGACTCATCAGACCAGGCAACATTTTTCCAGTCTTCAACTGTTCAATTTTGGTGAGCTCTTGTAAATTGTAGCCTCTTTTTCCTATTTGTAGTGGAAATGAGTGGTACCCGGTGGAGTTTTCTGCTGTTGTAGCCCATCCGCCTCAAGGTTGTGCGTGTTGTGGCTTTACAAATGCTTTGCTGCATACCTCGGTTGTAACGAGTGGTTATTTCAGTCACTGTTGCCCTTCTATCAGCTCGAACCAGTCTGGCCATTCTCCTCTGACCTCTGCATCAACAAGGCATTTCCGCCCACAGAACTGCCGCTCACTGGATGTTTTTTCTTTTTCGGACCATTCTCTGTAAACCCTAGAGATGGTTGTGCGTGAAAATCCCAGTAGATTAGCAGTTTCTGAAATACTCAGACCAGCCCTTCTGGCACCAACAATCATGCCACGTTCAAAGTCACTCAAATCAACTTTCTTCCCCATACTGATGCTCGGTTTGAACTGCAGGAGATTGTCTTGACCATGTCTACATGCCTAAATGCACTGAGTTGCCGCCATGTAATTGGCTGCTTAGAAATTAAGTGTTAACGAGCAGTTGGACAGGTGTACCTAATAAAGTGGCCCGGTGAGTGTATATATATATATATATATATATGGACACTTAAGGTGTATTTTGGATTTTAATAAAAATAAAATGTATAAAATAAAATGTGTAATACTATAAACTATTATGAACTATAAGCTTGAGAAAGGCGTTCAAAATGTAACCATTGACGGGGTCATTGTAATATTATTATTTTGTATAATAAATACTGCACACTCAACAAAAAACTAGACACACAGAGTGTCATGAAAACGGCAAATCGGCTATAAAGCGACATTTGATTTGAAACAGAATTAAATCCTAAAACCTGAGGCAAGTCAAGATTGAAACTTTTGCTGATAAAACCTTATGGAAATGGAAATCTACTTATCTATAATATCTAGATGTTTCAATACTTTTACTAAATCACATACTTGTTAGATCCTTCATGAATCAGCTTTGAAGACGAATACACACACGCACACACACACACTAACTAACAGCACTGCCTATTCTACAAGGCTGGCTCAAAAAATAATGTCCATTTTCCAATCTTTTTACATTAAAATATAATAGAAAAGTGGGGAAGTTGAGTCAAAATCAAAGGGGAACATGCACAGTAGCCTATATGTCAAGTTAGATGGAATGCAGAAGAGCTCAGGAAGTACATTAGAGTGTGAGTGTAGGAGCCACTGGAAATAAACAGACACAAAATGCATTAAAGTGCCGAAAAACAAAGCCACAGAGCACTTTTCTCTAGTCCGGGGTGAGAAAATTGATCTGAAATATCTGGGACAAAGGACAAATTAACTTCTGCCCTTTCTGAATTGTTTGTCGAGGCTGTAAATGCAGATTCTGCAAGGGTGTTCAATTATACTCTCAAATCAGGAAATGACTTAATCAAAAGCTTTCTCCTTGTTATGCATGAGGTCAGTATGTCTCTCTCTCTCTCTCTCTCTCTCTCTCTCTCTCTCTCTCTCTCTCTCTCTCTCTCTCTCTCTCTCTCTCTCTCTCTCTCTCTCTCTCTCTCTCTCTCTCTCTCTCTCTCTCTCTCTCTCTCTCTCTCTCTCTCTCTCTCTCTCTCTCTCTCTCTCTCTCTCTCTCTCTCTCTCTCTCTCTCTCTCACACACACACTATCGGAAACACTAGAAAGTAATCCCCATGTATTGTAGAGGGTGAAAAAAGCTGAGATGAGCCAAGGGAGAGAGAGGTTTACAGGCCAGAGATGGCTGTCAGACGATATGTGCGATACAGTGTGAGACGGGTCCTTATCCCCGCAGTGCAAGATCCAGGCCTGTCGCACAATGACTCAACTAACGAAAACAATGCATGTATGAGCGGTTGAAGCACTGACAGGATATAGTTTTAGTCAAAAAATGCTGAAATCATGAATCTGTTTTTATCGGCGGATTACACACAAATATTTGCACATGACACCATGGTGCCATTATTAATGGCCAATCGCAGCATTGAGTGGTTTAATTTCTCTATAATGACTCTTACCTGCATTTTTGTTATTAAAATACATAGGCTAATATTTAGGGGTGTAGCGGTTCACAAAATTCACGGTTCGGTTCGATACGATACACTTGTGTCACGGTTCGGTTCGGTACGATTCGGTACGTTTCCGATACCGCAAAAAGAAAGAAATGCCAGAGAAATGTCCTTGATTTAATTTTTTTAATTATATTTTTATTAAAACTAACATCATAAAGTATGATATTTTTTAACTTTGAGCAATGATGGAGCTATACTTGACTTTTCTTAGGAGCTTATAAAACAAAACAGCTCCTTGGACAAAATGAAATGTAATATTGTAGTAGTGCTCAAGCTTAACCTGACACACTCCTGTGCCATGAACTGTTGGATGCGGTGGTTCTTCTGCACAGTGAATCCCGGTTGTAGAAGGCGGGAAATTGAAATCCATAGTGCGGATGTCAAAACCAAAATTACATATTACTTAACAATTAGTTAATAGTCATGTGCCTCAACAAGTAAAGTCATAACATAATGATACCTTTGCAAATCATTAGCTAATGATTAATTAAAGCAGACAACTGGAAGTTGATGTGCATAGCTTTGACTAATTGTGGTAATTAACACATTCATTTACACTATTAGTTAATAAAATATGTTATTAAGGAATTAATACACAATGACACATTGAATTAATAGCAACTCATGTAGTACTTAATCTATTAATCATATAGACTCTTTATTAGTTGCTGATGCAGTGATAATTAATTAATGGTTTAGTTCGACTTCATGAGTTATACATTAACTCATGATTATCTGTGCATTAGTTAAACATGAATTAATGCATATTAGTGCACCCGTATTGTAAAGTGTTACCAAAAAAAAACATAAAAAAAAAACATATACAAGACAATACAGCATTTACTGTAGGTGTACCAAGTGAACAAAATATACTGATGGCTTAATTTAAGACATTTTCTATTGCGCCTCTGATTTAGCTGGGGGATTCTCTGATTTTGGGTGCGCAACACAACAGTGAGTTTGTCCAGTAACTCCAGTTGCAATCTTCACCCCAAAATGGTGGCCGCGCTACCGAAGCGCCACCTTCAGTCAATAGTATCCTTTCGCCTCTTGTTCTTCTATACACACAACCGGCACATCCGGGAACTTAACAGTCAATTTCGTCCCCGCCCCTTTTTGGGGGGAAACAAACTAGACTTCCCATAGACTTCAATACAGAATAACGGCAAAAACCAACATCCGTACACAGCCGAAAGGCGTGAATAACTTAAGAAATCACTTATATAAAGCATGTCAAGTAATTGTCCACCCTGCCTGCCATAGAGCGTAAAAGATACATACACAAACTTAATTTGGTCAATTTAAAAACATGTCCGTTTATTCTCCCAGCGTACAAATTGGTGTAACAACCCCACCCAGTGAGGTTATATATATTATAATGTATATTATAAGACAAAATATATACATTTAAAGACGTTTATACTTTCAAAAAAAAGTAAAATCATTCACTGGCTTACCATATGGTGACTCGATGAAGTACGATACGAGTAAATGTCAGGGTAAGACCATAGACAGTAAAAGAAAGACACCTCTGGCCACTGGGTGGGGTTGTTACATGTTTTTAAATTGACCAAATTAAGTTTGTGTATGTATCTTTTACGCTCTATGGCAGACAGGGTGGACATATAATTACTTGAGATGTTTAATTTTAATGATTTCTTAAGTTATTCACGCCTTTCGGCTGTGTACGGACGTTTTTTTGTGACGCTATTTTGTATTGAAGTCTATAGCCCCTTTCACACAGCGCTTTGAACCCGGCAAATTGCCGGCAAATTGCCAGAGTGCCTTCTGTGTGAACGCAAACACGACCCGGGACTGATGCCGGGATCGATGCCGGGTTGGGGACCTAGTAACATTGCCGTGTTCCGTCCCGGAACGCGCGCTGTGTGAACAAAAGCCATAACCAATGCCGTGTCGTAATGATGACGCTGAAGTGAAAGCAGGCTAGTGAAACGGTACGTAATGCGCTAGTAAATGATCGAATCAGAGAAAAAATGCACAAGCGTGGTTTCTCCAGAGAGAAATCGCAGCTCATAAGCAAACAAACTATACACGTTGCTGAGACATTACATGTCACATCGATGTCACGTGTCTTTCCGGAACATACACGGGTTGTGTGTGAACGCGCTCTCTGATTCCGGCAAATCACTGGCAGTGTGAATGAAGCAAAATCAAACGAACCCGGGTCAAATCCCGGGTCGCTTTATCCGTGTATTTTCCGGAATCTCTGTGTGAAAGGGGCTTATGGGAAGTCTAGTTTATTTCCCCCAAAAGTGGGCGTGAATCTGTTCAGAGACATTCTATGACGTAGCACCGGTTGTGCGTATACTCTTTGGTTACGTCACTCTGGCAACTCAATAAATACTCCCGAGTAAAGCCCCGTTCACACTACACGCGACCAAGCGACGCGATACCATTCATTTCAATGGGGAGCTGGCGATTTCCGGCGACACGCGCGACAGCGACCGTTGGCGACCGGATGGGGCGTGTCTGGCGACGCGACAAAGTTGAGATCTGTTTAACTTTATGCAAATGAGGAGCGACTTTCGGGAGCGACAACCAATAGGAGCGGAGCGCGTATGATCCTTCTCCACATCATTGGATGTCATTCATAAAGGCAACCAGTAGTGGGAACTCCCACTAGCGACCTCATCGCCAGCCACTGGCGACATGCAGCGACAAAGTCGCTTGTAGTGTGAACGGGGCTTAAAGGATTTGTTTAAAATGAACGACGCATCACTAGAGTAGATTGTATATTTTTAGATTTAGTTATATTATTATTTGTTATATATTCCTGAATTTATGCTTTTAAAAAAGATGCCGCAGAATGTGACGTCATATCACGACCGTTGAAAAGTGCGGAGAACTGACACTGTCAGCAATGCGATCTCTTACTGTATCACCAGAAAATTAGGTTCTATAGTTTAAACAATAGCCTACACAAAACACCTCCGAATTACAGACAATTGTAACATCTCACAAATGATTTCACGGTCAACAGAAACGTTTTTTTTTTCACCATAGAATACAGCTTCGCCTAATAAAGTGCACATAAAGAGGGGGGGAGGATACTTATTTTAACTGTGACTGGGTTAGAAATTACATCAGTATTGTTAGAAATTTCTTAAATACTCACCCAACTTTAGCAGTAAAGGCTATCCGTAGAAAGTTCTCGAATGGCAATAACGACAAAAAAAGTTCCTTGCACGCGACGCATGCGCAGTAGGCGTGGTCGGGCCACAAACTTAAATTTCAGTCATTAATCCAAGTAAATTCAATATGCAACCTAGGCAATTTACATTTATTCAAAAAAAATAAAAAAACATCTGCTTATAAATGTATAATATTTAAATTGATCTAAAATGAGTGATTTATGGTCATCCAATGAATGCCAATGAGCACTTTTCTGAGTGTATTTATCACTGATCTATATTGAGAATGAGAAGGTGACGTCACGCGTATCACTCCGCGTTGCATTGTGGGAAGGATTCGCCATCTTGGTAGGATACGCTATCCGTTGTCATGGTTACTTCGACCGTGAGACCGAGAGAAATAGCGACAGAGAGAGAGAGCAGCTTGAAATTTGTTTGCATTTTTGCGACAAGGCACAGTTTCTTGGGAATAAATGAAAAAGGGGGAAGCAAAAGGAAAGGGGCTCTATCGGGAGAGACTAAATAACAACACCAAGCAGCGTTATTTAGAGAAACTACTTGACATCAACATGGACCCGTACGACCTGCTACAGAATGGACGAAAGACCCAAAGCACTACCACCTTTCACATACGCTGACATAGTTAATAGGCTATATGCACGCATAAGTTCTGCATTTGACGCAAGGATGCTCTTCAGTTTCCGGTTGGGGAGATTTAAAGCGGAGGAAAACCGAGGAAAACGGGATTATGGCAGAGTCTTCAAAATGTACTGTCCTCTCGTCTTTGAAACGAAACTTTAATACGTTTAGATGTAATTTTATATATAGTTATGTTTATTTAATATAATAAACAAAGAAGCATAAACAAAATGAGGGGTGTCTGTTTTGTCTGTTTTTGTGATTAACGTTTCTTTAGTATAGCAATAGAGTATAAAAACCAATATAAATTCTCGGTATAGCATTGGACTCTACGATCGGCGGAAGTAATCCAGCATCCTTAGACCTTCACCGGAAATACCCCCGTGCATAGAGCCCATTACCTGGTTTGTTTATTGTATCAGTGACTAACGTTACTGCCTACACAATGCAAGAGTTCAGAAGCTTTAAGTCATTAGAAGCTGAACAAGTCTGTTGCGGCTGGGTGCAAGACTTAGAAACCCCCAAACCTGTAACGTTAAACTGCGAGAGTTCAGTCATACTTGATGTTTCATTCAGGCCTCATTCATATGTGGAAATAAATCTGATATGAATCAGATACGTGCATTTGCACCTGCCGTGTAACGTTAAGCGAACAGATCGGACATTCCCGTCAATGCGAATCGTAGCTGCTACGTCATTAAAAAAGTCTTTTTAAAACATTTCGCGGTACAGATATATCTATAACAAATGAAACAACTCTAGATGAATAACAGAGTATTAATTTCGTTCGTTTGTGTTAAATAAAAGGCGAACTGTGCTGAAATGTTTTGCTTTTGAAAGCAAGCTTTGCTCGCTGGTGCTGCTGTCAGTTTATTGACAAGCAGTTACTCTAAGCTGGCTAGCATTGTTATTTTAGTCTCTCCCGATAGAACCCCTTTCATTTCTCTTCCTTCTCCATATCTTCCAAAGAAACTGCGGCGTATCGGTAAAATGTAAACAAATACTTAGTTGCGCTGTCTCTCTTTCGCTATTTCTGTAATGTTTAGTGTCGCACCTCTGTGAAGTTCTGAAGGCGTTGCCCCTGGCAACCGATAGCGTCTCCTACCATCATGGCCGACCGGCTCAGACCCCGCCCAAATCGGCACGTGACTCCTCACTCTCAATAGAATGACTGGATAGCTCATGACGTCATAAACAGTGAAGCCACCGCGCCGCCATATTGTGATTCCCTAGTGAGCTCACGCGTTCTATTGAATTAATAGGAAATTGTATGATTTGACTGAGAAAACATTGCATAACGAGACACCGTCTTTAAATCTAAAGTATCCCTGAACAGTCTTACAACGCAAACATCCTAAGCATTTAAATGGGTATTTGTTTAAAGTCGGAAATTATTCCTGCTTACTAAAAATTAAGTATATGTGAATTGTGAACTTAAAATTTAGCTCTTTCTGATTGTGTTTTACAGATAGATCAGTATGTTCAAGTAATTGATTAGTTAGCAAGAACATGTCCAGGAAATGCAAATTGTATGGGTTAATGTACACCTGTTTCACCTCTTATTTACCCCTTATTTACACTGCACACGTCTGCGGCGCGTTTACAGCTGCGACACGGGCCACGGCTACCGGAGCTGATCGCACCCACAAATCGGCAAATCACGTGGAAATGCTCCCGGTGCATGGTTCGTGGTCAAACTGAACACGGATTGACATGAACATATTAAATATAAGCATTTAATTAAATTTATAAGAAGTAATGCATTGAATAATACGTTTATTGGGTTTAAACTTGAATACGTCTGTGAAAGAATGCATAGTAGGCTATAATTTTTTTTAAACAACACGGAAATAGCGACAATGTGCATATAAATTACTATATATGGGCTTAAAGTACAACCTGTGAGCAGTTTTTCAAGATCCTTTTGTGATCTTCGTTTTACACTTGTTGATGCGCAGCGGGTCATCTTAAAAGTGCCGTCGGAGCTAACGTTACCTATCTCTGTATAGACCAATTTCCAGCCGACGTCACAGTTACGTCACAGCGCTAGCTGGTGGCAGAACAAATGGAAAACTGGAGGCGGTGAATACAAACCAGCACAGATTCGGCTACAAAATAAGGATCTTAAATTATTCTTATTATTATTAAATGTCATCTTGTTGTGTTGTTGGGTGCAAGAATCAATGAAACATTAATATGCTTTATCTGCAATTTTTTATTTCTAGAAAATATTCACCTCATTAAAATTGCACCGTAATGTCACTCTTTACATTGTCGTCTTCATGGCGCTAGGCAGAACTGCGGATCGTACACACACGTCTTGCACATCACCATTCAGCACATAGTTATAGGCATCTAAAGATTTATATGCCCTCCGTTTCTCTATCAGGTTGGTGTAGATGTCAGGCCACTCAACCGGAGGTAGCGTTAACGTTAATCCTGTCAGATCCTCAATGAGTGTACGGGTCAGCCAATCTGGTTCCGTCCGTTAAAATTAACTTTTGCAAATAACAATCGCGGTCCTGGACAGTGAGTGACCTTGCACATTAAGATAAAATCGGATTTTCTCCAGTCATTGTTAAAAACAAGCTAACAAAACTTGCAGACTTTACGTTAGTGAAGCGGCCAGAGGGATCGTTCTGCCTCCACCTAAGCTCCGCCCACATAAAAACGTCACCATGTTTACCAACTGAAAATTGGTCTATAACGGCCGTTGGAGCCCTTATACTGTCTATGGTTGGAGCCCTCTGCTGGTGGGGAATCGTAAGATGGCCGCTCGAACACTTCCGGTGGCTTCACTGCCTGGTGGCAGTTTAGAACGTCATGAGCTATCCAGTCATTATATAGATCAGTGGTATTTATCTTATTTTAGAATGTAATGTATTCCTGTGATGCAAAGCTGAATTTTCAGCATCATTACTCGTCTTCAGTCACATGATCCTTCAGAAACCATTCTAATATGCTGATTTGGTGCTCAATATATATATTTTTTATTATTATTATTATTATTATCAAAGTTAAAAATAGCTGGGCTGCTTAATTATTATTATTTTTTTTTTGTGAAATCCTTGATTATAATTTTTTTTATTAATAGAAAGTTCGAAAGAAGAGCATTTATTTATTTATTTGAGATATTCTGTAACAATGTAGAAGTCTCCACTGTCAAATTTTTATCAATTTAATGTGTCTGAATAAAAATCTAATCTCTTAAACTTACTTACCCCAAACATTTGAATGGTAGAGTATCTTGAGTTGTTTATTTAGACCTTTCTAAACGAGAACACTTTGCCAATGGGGCAAGAAAGAAAATCTATATATTGTATATTTATATGTTGTTTTAAGGATGGAGAACAAGACAAAAATAATGATTAAGAGAAAAAAAATCTGTGTAAAAAAAGGCTCCAAGCACATCACATAATGTTTTAGTACTGCTAAATACAGTATGCTCAGTTTAGATGATTGCTTTTTAAAAAATACTTAGAAACCCAGCCTGAAGTGCATTGCTTATTGCAGGCATGTTTATTCAATGTCGTCAACACCAGAAGTCACTGTGTGTTTTAGGTTGTGTGCACAGCATGTGCAGCTCCAGTTAATGCATTCGGAGGATCTGGCAATGCTTTGCACCCTCCTTTGAGTTTTCTTCTGCAAATACACTAACACGTGTACACTCTACACATATAGAATCTTTAGCTTTGGGTATTTTGGGGCAAGCAACTCCTCTAATCTGTGAAGAGAACTTTGTAGTGCTCTCAGAAAAGCTAGACCCATATTTAAAGCTTGGTTCTTCATGAGATAACTCTCACTAAGAAGTTTCAATCAGAACAGCACACAAAGGAGGTTATTGAGTTCAGGAGCTGTATCCTCGCATAGAACATGCATGGATACTTCATTCATTTAAATCAACCCTCTCTAAGAGAAAGGGATGCAGATAAGAAGATTTTAAAATTAGTTTACGGTCAATGCCTTTAACGTCACTATTATGCACCATATTGACTGCTAATCAAGCAAATGTGTACTATGTACAATGAAATACCATTAAAATAAATGGGAATGCTTTTTCCAGGTATTTTAGACCTTTTTGATCCAGACAAAACCCACATTGTACCCAATAATGTTTGGGTTATTCAGCTTGGACAGCTACGTTAATGGGTATTTAACACACAATGTTTGACATTTCCAGTCTTTCCCAGCACTTAACTTGTCGCTAAACGTTATGAAATTTGCTCTCATTACACTGATGTAATCTCACAATCCATACTGAAATGTACTAAAAGACCCCCACCTTCCCAAGCCCACCAATTAGAATGCAATCAAGACATTGACGCACGACGTGGCCTTTAGGTAATCATGGAATGCTTGATTACTTCTGTGAGCGAAAGGACCTTTATTCCATAGTCAATTTGTCTTTCACATTTGGTCTTGGTAACATGCAATATGGTTATCGACAATAATACTGGTTTACACGAAATTGCACTAGTGGAAGTCTGAGAGGGTTGCAATTCACAAAATCAGACAAAAGTGCAGTAATTTAACTTATATGTGTCAGAATTACAATGGCAAAAATCGCTGAAACAGGCAGAGATGGCTTACAAACACACACACACACCCCACATGGATCAGCAAAGACAATCAGGCCTATGTTTTGTAGCTGCATGTGTGCGTGGTTACATGCTGTTTGTTCCACTTTCTCTCTCTGAATGAGTCATGACACCTGAGCTCATTTATTCCCTCTGTTTGGATCATTCCAGCGTGGACGTGGAGCACGCCCCGGGTTTGGCCGCTCATGACGGCTGTGTGGTCCCTGCTGGTGTTTCAGTGTCCATTCATTAGTCTCTCCACACAGACAGACCCACCCCGCAAACCTCCCTAATGAACACAGCAGAAGCTGAAGCCTCATCCAGACACGGGCTAACCACATGTGCTGGGCTCTGCTCAGACGGTCGCCTCATGACAAGAGCCTTTCTTTTTCTGTGCTGAGAGAGGGGAGTGAGACAACAGTGCAGTTAACCCATTGATATGACCAGATATGACCAGACTGTGCTGTGACGTACTTGCAGGCAGGAATGAAAGAAAGAAAGAAAGAAAGAAAGAAAGAAAGAAAGAAAGAAAGAAAGAAAGAAAGAAAGAAAGAAAGAAAGAAAGAAAGAAAGAAAGAAAGAAAGAGAAGGGAAGGAGAAAAATAAACTGCGGGAGGGAGGAATTAATTGAAGAAAAAACCAAGAAAGCAAAAAGGAAGGAAGTGAGAAAGGAACAAAAGAAAGGGAAGGTTAAAATCAGGAAGGAAGAAATAATTGATGGTGGAAAAAAGACAGAAAGAAATAGAGGGAAGGCAGAAAGACAGTGTGATGTAGAACGATGCAAAAAAAAAACAAAGGAAAGGAAAAATTGACGCAAGAAAGAAAGGAAAGTATGGAAGGGAGGGATGTCAATAGAAGTGAGGAAGGAAGGAAAGAAAGAAAGAAAGAAAGAAAGAAAGAAAGAAAGAAAGAAAGAAAGAAAGAAAGAAAGAAAGAAAGAAAGAAAGAAAGAAAGAAAGAAAGAAAGAAAGGAAGGAAGGAAGGAAAGAAGGAAGGAAGGATGGAAGGAAGGAAGAAAAGTCGTGCAAGATTAAAAAATGGAGGAAAAGTAAGTGTGAGAGGGAGGAATTAATGGAAGAAAGAAGGGAGGAAGTGAGAAAGGATCACAAGAAAATGAAGGCTGAAATAGGGAGGAAGAAATTATGGTGGAAATGAAGGAATGCAAGCAAAATAGAAGGGAAGAAATGTAGGGAAGGCAGAAAGACAGTGAGGCAGAAAGATGCAAAAAAAAACAGAAGAAAGAAAGAAAGAAATGACAAGAAAGGAAGGAAGGGAGTAATGTTGAAGGAAGGAAGGAAGGAAGGAAGGAAGGAAGGAAGGAAGGAAGGAAGGAAGGAAGGAAGGGACAAAGAACAGAGGAAGGAAGATATGATGAAGTGATGACAGAAAGAAAGAATGCAAGTACGAATGAAGCATACAAGTAAGAAAGAAAATAAACAAACATGCCAGCAAGGAAAGAAAGAAGAAAAGAGGAAAGGCATGAAAAACAGAAGAAAGATCTTGCAAGCACCAGATGAAAAGAGAAAAACAGGAGAGAGTGTTGGTGATGCTTAGCTAAAACAGAGTAAAGAAGGACAGGAGGAGGAAGGAGAACAACAGCGGTAAACGGAGTGACAGAGAGAGAGGACGAGAGAATGGCGGAGAAATGCATATGCTGCTGGAAGGGAGTTAAAAGGTTTGGCAGGGGAGAGGTGGGGAAAGATTAGCTCGACTGACAACTCCATTAGAGACTTAACCCTGGCTTTGATCATCGCCTGAGCCACTCTTCAGCCAGCCTGATGCTGGAGCGCACAAACACAGAGAACTGACAGACTCCTGAACGCAGGTCTGCCTGTGATCAAAGCCTTGTCTCTTCTAACTCTCTCTCTCTCTGTTGTCCTGTGGGACTGGCAGCAGCCGAATGCTCAGACACACACAGAGAGAGATCTCAGAATGTGTGATTTACTCAGGTCATGCTGCGTGAAAGAGGAAGCTATTTGCTTTTGCATGTTTTGATTGTGAGAGGTTCTGTGCAAGGAAAAAAGTCGTCTTCCTTTTTTAAGGTGTTTTCTTACATTTGCCGCAACCCCTTTATCCCGCATGGCTCTGATAAAAACATAAACTCTACTAAAACAGCCAACAAAAGGCACATCCTGTTAGACTGACATTTCAGATGCTCACTTTCTTACCAACACATTCTTGTATTCATGCAAATGAATTCATGTGAACTGAATATGTCTTTTAAAATTCACACATACGACACGGGCCGTCATGCATGGCACTATCTGCATTACACAACAACCGCAGGAAGGCAACGTGTGCAACTGTTTCTCTTGTTTTTTTTAAGCAGCATTGGTTAGGTTAGGGTTTCCTAGATTACATTACTTAAATCCACCCACCCATCTACCTAACTATCAACCAATCCAACCATCCATCAATCAATCAATCAATCAATCAATTTATCATAATTAAGTTAGCTTAGCTTGCTAGTTAAGGAAAGTACACTTTCATGTTTATGTGTTTAGTTATTGTGGAAATTAATCTTTAATATTTGGAATGACGAGAGGGAGTAAATGACTTAGCTTGCTAGCTAGTCACAGTGTTTAAGGAAAGTGTGATTAAAAGCAAACAAAAATTTTTACATTATATATAGTTTTCCTTCATTGCTTGTTATGTTTAGTTTTATGCCTATGGCTGAATTGTGTCAAAAAGGTCAAGGTCAACCCAGATTATGTGACTACAGAGTGACATAAAAATAAAGTCACCCAATATGTACTTGGTTTTGCTGCTCCGATATTAATCACTTTCTAGACACCATTTGTAAGTAAGTTAAGGTCTTGTTTATATATTAAAATCAGGCATTTAATGGCATCACATTAAAGGTACAATATGCAGGATTTTTGCAGTAAAATATCCAAAAACCACTAGGCCAATGTTATATTTTGTTTAGTTGATCCCTTACAAAAAATAACTGCAGTACAATGAAGTACAACTGTAGATTTGCAGTATTAACCAAGTATAGATACAATATAACTGCAGTACATTGAAGTACAACTGCAGTAAAACTGCAGTACAAAAAGTACAACTTCAGAATAGTGAAGTAAAACTGCAGTACAACTGTAGATTTGAAGTAAAATGAAGTAGCCTATGGATACAATAACTGCAGTTCAGTGATACACTTTAAAAAGTGATAGACTTTTTTTTTAAAAACTCAAAGTCAGGCTCTCAGTAATTTCACTTTTATGGCAATGAGATCATTTTTGTTACCGTTAAAAAGTGAAATTACTGAACCTAAATAAAGGACCTATATGAAAAAAAAAAAATCAGATTAACTTTTTGGTTTTTGCATCCGAAGTCTTAGCCTACCATTAATATTACACTGTACTGCAGTTATGCTGTATTGTGCGACACTAAAGGCCTCATTATGCTTCTGCGTCAACTCCACGGCGTAGCTACGCCGTCACTCCTACGGCGTCGTGGCCGTTTTATGGTTCTGCGTCAGGTTGCGTTGCATCGCGGTGTATTTCACCGCCAGAACGCTAGGGTGGGTGTGCTTCGCGAATCTTTTTGCTAGTTTGTTTTGGTTCCGTGCGCCGGTTCCGCTTTCGTTTCCATTACCCTTCAAATTGCGCAAATTGAAATTGCGAATTGAAAATACGCACAATGGAACCACGTCCATTTCGCATAAACTCCCGTTTATCGCAAAAAAAGATTTTATGCTCGCATGAGGAGGTTTTTCAGGCAATTCGAAAAAGGAATATTTAGCAAAACTGCAATGGAAGGTTTTGCGCATTTACAGTCACCTGACTTAGAAGACGCGGTGTGTTTGGAGTCCGTGTCCGCAAATAATAATAATAATTATCATCATTATTATAACATTTATTAGGCTACATAGCCTATGTAGAAGACGCTTTTATCCAAAAAAAATGAACAAAGCAATTCGTCACATCTCATTCAAAATAAAGGTTGGAGTTGGACAATAATATAATACGGGGCTAAGATTATCAGAAATAAACAAGATTTTGATGCATATTCAAGTGTTTAAGCGGAGCGCGCACTGGATGGCAGGGATAGGCGCGCTGGCGCGAACACTTGCATTTCCCTATCAACAGTGGAAACAACTTAAAATACTCTATCATTTCTGGTCATACAGAAAATAATAATAGCCTACATTATTCGCAACTAATTGTATTTGCGTAAACTCACAATAACAAGAAAACGTTGTGGTTTTGTAAAATAAAACAAAACAATCAGGCGTGCTTTCATGGTCTCCGTGAACTGAAGTGCGAGAACTGAAACAAAATATAGCCTATGTAGGCTAAAGCTTGAAATGTCCACTTTAAAACGAACAAATTCGAATCGAAAGCTAATACCTTCTGATTATGTAATCCGTATGAAAGGTGCATTTCTCTCTAAAGGTGCATCCGGAGATGGAGATGTTTTTAGCCGACATTGATTTAGAAAACAATAGTTTATTAATAAACAATTAAAATGCCTCGTTATTTTTTCAGACACATTTATTATAACCTATAAATCACCTTTCTGTAGGTTGTGGTTATGGTCTTTCATTCAGCACTGCGGGAAAAATATAATTTCCAGGTTCTAATTTGGCCTTAGAAAACCAGTAAAATCTACATGTTTTCCATATTAATTTGTGAATATTTTAAATGTTTAATAAAGGAGCAAAAAATCATAAACAAATAGGCTATCTTAAATTTCGTCCATATTTTTTTTTTTTTTTTTTGCGCAGCATTTGGTGTACAGTTCAAATTAAAAAGTTTGTGTTTAACTTTGCGTTTTAAAAAAATACAACAACCGTTCATTTTTCGTTTTGCAATTACGGTTTAAAAAAGGGAAAACGAATGGACCCAAAAGTAGGCTACACTGACCGTTTGGAATTAATACGAGACAGAGTTCTTTATTAAATTCATAAAAGAAACAATTACAGGAATAGCATACTGGACTCTAAACCTCAAAGAAAGGCCACAATCAAGACCTCGGAGCAGAAATGAGGGAGAACTCTGTGTCTTTTCCCTGCCATCAATGCTTGGATAACACACCACGTCTCCTTCCATTAATAATAATGTCTGCGGTGGCTATAGTGACACAAGGTATAGCATCTTGCTTTTGGAAACATTGGACCCGAAGCCTGTATATGTTCTATAAATGATGCCTCTTCCGCATCATTCTTAATTGTTTTGTATTGTTTTTACATTTTGGTACTGTGTTGTCTCTGGACCTCTGTGTCTTGAATAAAAGTTGATATAGGCTATAACGTTAAACCTACCAACGTCCGTTACCATGATTTTTGGAATGGCTTATGGCGAGAGGAAAAAAAGACGTTTAAGTCGCATAACATCGGTTATGGAAACGCCGTCATTTCGCAATAGTTTTTATCGACATAAAGAAAAAAAAATCGCAAAAGTTTTGCGCAAATCTGTAATGGAAACGAGCCTAATGGCGAGCGAAAGAGAGAGAATGTTGTTGCAGCTGGAGCTAATCGACGTTGAACAACAAATGATTTTAAATCGCAGAAGAATCAAATGTTCCTCAAATTGATATCGTTAAAACAAACAGTGCAGTGGTCACTTTAAAAATGGCGGTATAGCGGGAGGGGGAAACTGGAAAAGCTTCACTCCCGAAATGATGTATCTGACCAATCACAGCCCTTGTGGTCTGCGTCGCCTCGACGCGTAGTTAACATTTTTTGGAGGTGCACGTCGAGCTACGGCGGAGGGGTCGGAGAGGGGTTCGCGGCGACGCAGAGAGGTCTGCGGGGGTACGCCGTCGATTCGACGCAGAAGCATAAAACAGGCTTAACTTGTTCACCCGCGTATAGCCCACGTGACCAGAGCTCCCTTCGCGCGAACGCGCCGCGGTCGTTGTCCTGACAACGAGTGTACTAAAATGAGGGCCAGTAATTAATGTTCACAATCATTAATATGTTTACAGTTGCTAAATTCATATAGTTCTTTGTATGTGTGATAGTTTATTCCCTGTTGTTATTCATTCAGGCAGTAAGTCACTCGTCTATTGTAAGGACCCGACGGTGCTTAGGACCCTGATGCTGACGCGATTTAGTGGGAAGTACGAGCGCTATTGTTATTATAAGCACAGAGCGGACCTGACGCGATGATAACACCAGTTCATCCGCGATTTAATAATGACTAATCACATGTGTGCGTGCATCAAAGAGTAAGTTAATCTTGCATCATTATACCGTGTTTTTACACTGTGAGAGTGCGTAAATTTGTCGTTAAAGATGTGATTATCACATAGGCTATGCAGTAGCACACGTGTCTGTAAGCTAATCATATTGTACGATCGCTGAATAGACATATTTCCAGTGTTAATGTCATACGAAATACGGATTGTATTCATTTGCATATTGATGTTTATCATTGTGTATATTTATACTTTCTTTATTGTTGTTTCTCTTTCTAGAACCACACTTAATTAAATTATGTTCATGTTTGAAATGGGTGGTCTGTGAGTGGTGTGTGCATCTGGCTCCTCCTAAACGGACATCCTTTATTGTTCTGATCGGACAATCTTTGGTGGTTGCCACTGGGTATTAATTAGCCCTAAGAGCATAATAATTCTTTAATTCTTTATATGGTCCTTCGAGCCGGAGTGGGCAACTTCTGAATTAACATAATGTCCATACATAGTGAGGAGAATAGTGATGCTACAGTTCGCTCCCGTCGCCGAACGCAAATGCCAAAGTACCTCGACGACTATGAGGTGAATTATGTGCCAGAGCACCGATCATCGCACACACCCCCAGACCACTCCAACGAAGGAGAACAGCTAATAGGGGCTACAGGAGGTCCATTACAACCTCGCAACACCCTTGTTACTGACATTGATCATGTTTCTGCCAACGAGGGAAATCCACACTTCTCTCCTGAAGTACTGCAGATGCGGCTGAAGGATCTGGACGAGGGAAATCCACACTTCTCTGCTGAAGTACTGCAGATGCGGCTGAAGGATCTGGAAGAGGAGAACCGTAAACTCAGACATGACCTCAGAGAGCACTCCGCAGCTCACTCTCCAAGACCAGTGTCTCCATCTCAACTATTTATTTTGCCCAGACACTCAACGTGTAATAGGGAGGAACGAGTCTCTACTTCACTGTCACGCTCCAGAGTAACGTCAACAAGAGATCAAAGAGATCAACGTTATGAGAGAGATAAGTCAGTGAAACACAGTGAGGATAAGTTGCACTCAGAACGTCAACAGGACAGAATAGATGAGATTATCCACAAGCTGCAGAGGATGAAGGCGAGTTCCAATCCATCCAGACCGTCTTCGCCATCGCCAGAACGTGCATCAACAGCCCAGAGGGCTGAGCGTGCTGACGAACACTATTACAGCCCCTCCAGGCAACAGAGAACATTCGTGTCTTATCGTCCCTCATTGCCACACAGTCAAGAGAACACTTATCGTGGTCCAACCCCTACCATTCCTAACTTCACTAAAGAGGATCCACGGGAGTTCGCCAGGTTGAAGGTAGCTCTTGACAATCTCCTGCCCGCCGACGCTACAGAGCGCTTTAAGTTCCAGATATTGATGGACCACTTGAAGCTTGAGGAAGCATTGCTCATTGCTGACTCTTACAGTAACAGCAGGTACCCTTACAGTCATACCATGCAGGCTCTAACAGAACTCTATGGACAACCCCATCAACTTGCACTTCAACGCATTGCTGTCCTGATGGATGGACCCAGCATAAGAAGTGGTGATACCAGAGCATTTAGGCTTTTCGCACTAAAGGTACGGGCCCCTGGTTGGAATGCTGGATCAGTTGGGAAGTCCTGGACATACAGAACTGACTTGTGGGTCTCATGTTACCCGACTCCTCGCTAAATTACCTCACGATCTCCGAGCAAACTTTAAGAGGTATGTCAATCCACTCAAGACACCTATCCCTACTTTGTTTGAGTTTGCAGAATGGTTGGAGTATGAGGTGAGGGTGCAAGAGGACGGTACCCAGTTCAGTGTTGACGTAGGCAG
This sequence comes from Rhinichthys klamathensis goyatoka, assembly GCF_029890125.1. Lineage (NCBI taxonomy): Eukaryota > Metazoa > Chordata > Actinopteri > Cypriniformes > Leuciscidae > Rhinichthys > Rhinichthys klamathensis. Next base: position 299,508 of record NW_026606827.1, read on the forward strand.
AGAGAGGCAGAGTTTCCGCAAAGACCAGCAAAGAGTACCCAAAGTTTTTAACAAGTCTACTGCCATCTTCCATGGAAGCGAGCAAAAGCCAGTTGCCAAAGATGAATCGATTCACAGAAATGCAGTTCATGAGGTGAGATCACAAGAAAAACCAAAGAAATACTGCCCCTTTTGTAATACAACTCAGCACTATCTCAATCAGTGTTCAAACTTCAAGCTGCTGTCCAAAGAGCAGATTGTGACCTGGATCAGGTCCAATTGTAGATGTTGGAAATGTGGGCGCGATCACCAAACAGGTCAGTGTACTCTTAAGGCGAAATGCAAGAAGTGTCAAAGGAGACATCTAGAAGTTCTGCATGAGGTTAATAGCGAAATGAGTGCTACTGCTACCAAAGGAAATGCGGAGATCACAAAGTCTACCAGCACCACAATAGAAACTCTGTACGTCGATCGACCAACTGGCAGTAAAGTGTTACTGAAATTGTGCAGAGTTATCATACGCAATGGAGACTTTTCACTCGATACATATGCATTGCTAGACGATGGTTCAGAGCGCACTATACTTCTCCATGAGGCAGCTCAGCAACTCCACCTTCACGGTAAGCCTGAAGACCTCTCTCTTCGTACAGTGCGTCAAGATATCCGCATCATCCGCGGCTCCACAGTATCATTCTCAGTGAGTCCTGTCACACAACCAGATCGCAACTTTGCAATCAAAAGAGCCTTTACAGCTGAGGAGCTTGGACTAGCACCTCATTCTTACCCAATTGAAACGCTCCAAAGGAGATATCGCCATCTCAGAGGCCTACCTCTGCAGTCAAGCGACCATGCCAGGCCATTACTGCTCATTGGGTCAGATTACCCACAACTGATCACCCCTGTTGAGCCAGTTCGATTGGGACCCCCAGGAGGTCCAGCAGCTGTGAAAACTCGTTTGGGATGGACACTCCAAGGTCCATCAAAGTTCCTCGAACATATCCCCCACACACAACAGTGCCTGTTCACATCAGTAAGCCTTTCGCCTAATGATTTATTCAGTCAAGTTGAGAGGTTGTGGCAGATGGACATCTTGCCCTACCGAAATGAACGGAAGTTGAAGGTGTGCAAAGATACGCTACCCCTCTCCTGGGGAAAACCAGTCTTTCACCTCTAACTGCTCCAAAGGAAGCAGTACTGCCTCAGTTGCGAAGGACTGAAAATCAGCTGGCAAAGAGCTCTGAGAAAACCCAAGTGTACAAGTCTGAAATAAACAAGCTGCTAGAAGCAGGCTATGTGAAAAAAATTCCCCAATCCACAGCTGTACAGACTCAAGGGTGGTACATTCCACACCACATGGTCCACCACAACGGAAAGAACAGGATTGTATTCAATTGTTCATTCAAATTCCAAGGCCTGAGCCTGAATGAATATCTCCTTCCTGGGCCAACTCTGGGTGCGACCTTGCTGGGAGTACTTCTCCGTTTCCGAGAGTATGCAGTAGCCATTAGCAGCGATATAAAGGGGATGTTTCATCAGGTGCGCCTCCTGTCAGAAGACCAAGCATTCTTGCGATTCCTGTGGCGAGACCTGAACACATCTATCCCACCTGATGTTTACCAATGGTCAGTGTTACCCTTTGGCACCACGTGCAGCCCATGCTGTGCAACCTTTGCTCTCCGGAAACATGTTGCCGATCACAGCCATCCAGACAGTGAGGTACGAGCATCAATAGAGCAATGTTTCTATGTTGACAATTGGTTGCAAAGTGTCCCCTCTCTTGAGACTGCTAGGAAATTAGTGGATGACATGCGACATCTGCTGGCTGATGGTGGATTTGAACTGCGCCAATGGGCTAGTAACACTCCCCAACTCCTGCCACAGCAAATCAGGTCAGAGAACCATGAGCTTTGGTTTAGTTCAGACAGGGCAGACCCTCAGGAGCGTACATTGGGACTTAGGTGGCAGTGCAGATCTGACACACTTGGTTATAAACATGGCCATGTCGTAAAAACTGAGCCCACTATGCGATACATATATAGCATCCTTTCTAGTCAGTATGATCCATTGGGATTCATCACCCCATTTACTACTAGAGCTAAGATAATAGTCCAGAGGCTCTGGGATAAAAAAAGAGAATGGGATGACCCTGAACTGCCCACAGACCTCAGAAATGGATGGCTCACATGGGAAGACGAGCTTCCGCAACTTTCCAGTGTCACAATGCCTAGATGCTACACTTCAAAGGTAGATCCCTTGACCAGCTCCAGAAGTGTGCACACATTCTGCGACGCCTCCGAGCGTGCGTACGGCGCTGTAGCCTATCTCTGTACTGAAGATAACAAAGGGCAAATAGAGGTGTCATTCTTGGCAGCTAGATCACGAGTAGCTCCAAAGAAGCAGCAAACAATTCCTCGACTTGAGCTATGTGCTGCTCTAACTGGAGCACAACTGGCAGCAGTTCTGAAAAAGGAGCTCACACTAAACATCAGCAGTTTCAAATACTGGACCGATTCTACGACCGTCCTTAACTGGCTGCAATCAGACTCATGTCACTTCAAAGTGTTTGTAGGAACCAGAGTTGCAGAAATTCAAGAGTTAACTGATTCACAATCATGGTCCTATGTGCATTCACAAGACAACCCTGCTGACGACATTACTCGTGGCCTGTCACTGGCTCAGCTAGCCACACCTACCCGCTGGAAGAATGGCCCAGAATTTCTTCAGAAGCCTCCGTCGTCTTGGCCCAAATTGCCCAACCTAAAGCCAGCCGACACCTCAAAAGAACTGCGTAAACCAATATCCTTCCACCTTCTTAGAACTCAAAATGAACAGAATGCAGTCAATGCATCTCAATATGACAACTTCCAAGAGCTTATAGACGCAACAGCCAGATCCCTTCACGGGGCGGCCTGTCCTACAGACAGTGTTAATGCTGCCACGTATAAGGAAGCCGAGCTCAGAGTCATCCAAAAGTCTCAAATGGAGAGTTTTCCTGACGAATATGCTCAGCTTCAAGCAGGGAAACTCATCTCCTCAAACAGTCGTCTAAAGACATTAGCTCCTGAATTTGATTCTGACATGCAGCTGATTAGAGTGGGTGGACGACTCCGAAGGTGTCACCTGCTGAGCCCTGACATTCTCCACCCAATTGTACTAGACCCAGTTCATCCAATGACTAAGTTACTAATTCAGCAGTACGATGCACAGCTCCATCACCCTGGTACTGAACGAGTCTTTGCTGAAATCAGAAGACGCTTCTGGATCTTGAGAGGTCGTCAAGCTGTTCGATCAATCCAGCATCATTGTGCTGAATGTCAAAGGTGGCGTGGCAAGCCCAATAGCCCTAAAATGGCTGACTTACCCCCTTCCAGCTTAAGACTCTTCCAGCCAGCCTTTTACTCCACAGGCATGGACTGTTTTGGCCCATTTACCATCAAAATTGGGCGACGGAATGAAAAACGCTGGGGTATTATTTATAAATGTTTGACCACAAGGGCAGTGTACATCGATCTTCTCTCTCAAGCTGACACAGACTCTTTTCTCATGTCTCTACGTCGATTCATCGCCCGTAGGGGAAAACCTCATGAGTTGCGCTCTGATCAGGGTACAAATTTCAAAGGTGGAGATCATGAGCTCAAACGAGCCTTCAACAATATTCACCCTCAATTGCAAAAGGAACTTGCAAAGCAACAGATCAGCTTTCAGTACAATCCACCGAACTCCCCACATTTCGGAGGATCCTGGGAAAGAGAGATCAGATCTGTTAAAGCTGCATTGTACACTACCATTGGTGCTCAAACTGTCACAGAGGAAGTGCTGAGGACTGTCTTAATTGAAATTGAGGGAATTTTAAATTCAAAGCCATTGGGATATGTATCTTCGGATGTAGCTGATCCGGACCCAATAACCCCTAACTCACTCTTAATGGGCCGGCTGGACTCTGCCTTGCCTCAGGTAATTTACCCTGCATCGGAGTTGCTCAGCCGCAAACGCTGGAGACACAGCCAAGTACTGGCAGACCAGTTCTGGAGCTGTTACCTGCGTAACTACCTGCCCGGACTTCAGGCTCGCCAAAAATGGCAACAAGACAAAGACAACCTGATCGTAGGGACAGTAGTCATGATTGCTGATCCACAATTCCCCAGAGCACTCTGGCCTATCGGGACTGTGAAAGCTGTCATTGCTGGAGCCGATAATAAAGTAAGAGCCGCAGAAATTCAGGTCAAAGACAGAACCTACATCAGACCTGTTGTTAGACTGATTAAGCTCCCTCCACTCCCTGAATGAATGGGAGTACTGGCCCGAGATTCAAATCTGCAAACACATTTGGGGGCGGCTGTACTAAAATGAGGGCCAGTAATTAATGTTCACAATCATTAATATGTTTACAGTTGCTAAATTCATATAGTTCTTTGTATGTGTGATAGTTTATTCCCTGTTGTTATTCATTCAGGCAGTAAGTCACTCGTCTATTGTAAGGACCCGACGGTGCTTAGGACCCTGATGCTGACGCGATTTAGTGTTAAGTACGAGCGCTATTGTTATTATAAGCGCAGAGCGGACCTGACGCGATGATAACACCAGTTCATCCGCGATTTAATAATGACTAATCACATGTGTGCGTGCATCAAAGAGTAAGTTAATCTTGCATCATTATACCGTGTTTTTACACTGTGAGAGTGCGTAAATTTGTCGTTAAAGATGTGATTATCACATAGGCTATGCAGTAGCACACGTGTCTGTAAGCTAATCATATTGTACGATCGCTGAATAGACATATTTCCAGTGTTAATGTCATACGAAATACGGATTGTATTCATTTGCATATTGATGTTTATCATTGTGTATATTTATACTTTCTTTATTGTTGTTTCTCTTTCTAGAACCACACTTAATTAAATTATGTTCATGTTTGAAATGGGTGGTCTGTGAGTGGTGTGTGCATCTGGCTCCTCCTAAACGGACATCCTTTATTGTTCTGATCGGACAATCTTTGGTGGTTGCCACTGGGTATTAATTAGCCCTAAGAGCATAATAATTCTTTATAACGAGTCTCGAGAGCAGCTGATGCTCGTTACGGTCAGTCAGCGTCTTTTCCCGTGGTGTCTGCTCCATAAAATACTGTTTGGTTAATTTCCTTACTGAAAATATCGTTCATATTTATGAACTATCACAATTAAAACACAAAGACATGACAGCATTACAACCCGTGGTGACGGTCATTCACAAGTGGGACGGAAGAGAAGCGTTTTCTGGAAGAAAAGAAATTCATTACGCGAGGTGGAGTGTTGGCCTTGTCAAGTCATTCAGTTTAGAGGTGAGTATAACGTATAATGTCCTCATATCTGTTTATTTTAATTTTAGATTAGTGTAAAAAAGACTTTATATGTTATTCAAACCGGTGAGCAAATAAGAGGAAACGCCGCTTCCGTACTGTAACGTTATTAGTGATGGCCGGTTCGTGAACGAATCGTTCTTTTGAACCGGTTCTTTTTAGTGAACCGGTCGAACCAGTACACTAAATCGGACTGAATCGTTCGAAACAGTTCGCGCCTTGCGTCAGTGCTGATACACAAGTTACTAAAGTTACTCACTTTCAGACATGCCTGACAGTCCCTCTGACTCGAAATAAACCAATATCCCGGAGTATATTTCAGTTTGGACCGTGTTGTTTTTGAGAGAAGTGATGAGCACGAGCAGCTGATACTGCGCATGCGCGTACTACCTAACGCACATGTACAGCGATTATCGGATCACCAGTACAGAACCGAGAACTGTTTCTTTCGGACACGTTCGACATAATGAGAACAACTGATCGATGAGCTGAGCATGCGTGCAATTTTTTTTCTGAGGGACGAAATGTACCTTTCTTAAGTATTTATTTAGTTGAATATCAGTAAGTGTAATAAAAAAAAACATGTTGGAAACATGTTTAACATGTTTATCACATAATTACTGTATTATCACTGTATTATTTTAAAGTTTGGAAACACAATGAATGGATTGTAAAACTGTCAAACTAAACATTTATTAAAATAATATTTTCAGGAACAGCTCATTTAATTTCTAAGTAAGTTGATATAAATATTTGATGTAAACTCTTGCCAAAGTTTTAATGGTGCACACTGCACAGTACTGCTTAGTAAATGTTTATAATGTGTTAAAACATAACGTATTAAACATATTGGAGAAGAAAGACATGCATCGATTTTTTTAGTTTTGTCGACTGTATATTCAGGTTTCAGCAGTTCTCAGCTCAGCACACAGGCCTATGCTACGGTTCTCGAGTCAAGAACTGGTTGTTGCAGTTCTTGAATCACCAGTCCAGAACCGAGAACTGTTTCTTTCGGACACGTTCGATACGGAGAACCGATGAGCTGGAGATACTGCGCATGCGTGATAGCACCGTCTCTAAACAGAACTTTCTTTCGGCCAACTGATGATGTGCTGATGAGCACGCAGCACGGGTGAACCGAGGACTTAAATGAGGGGCCGAATGCGGCGAAATGTAAGTTTATTACAAATAAAATGATGAAGACCACTTATGCACTTTATATATGTAAGACATGTTAAACATCCGCGTTTGCACATCGCCTGTAGGCTACAGGGTTCGTTTGCAAAATGTAAATGTAAGAAACTTCTCCAAGAGGATTATGACGATGAGTACTATTATTTAAGTGAAGGTATGATTACAAATGCCTTTAATTTAAAGTATTTTTATCCGCCGGGATGATATAATTGACGTCATTACGCGAGGACGTAAAAGAACTGGTGAACCGGTTTTTTGAACCGGTTCATTGAAACGAACTGTCCGAAAGAACCGGTTCGCGGAAAAGAACCGAACTTCCCATCACTAAACGTTATAGTTTTACACTGTTTACGTTAGCTGCTACTTTTTAGAGCTGCGTCACAGCAGATTGTGTATGTTTGCAGCATTATTTTCTGTATCACTTCTAACGCATTTTTTTAAACTATCTGTATTGTATAAAGCGCTATACATAATGGTGACTTTACTTAAAGGGCATATTGCAGGTTAGAGGACCCAACGAGTCAATGTATAGAAAAATAATGTAGGAACTAGATTTTCTTTGAAATATACTTATAAATACGCTACAGAAGCTTCTGGAGTCGTTTTTGTGAGAAAATTTTACTTCCGCGTCTGAAAATGGGCGTGGCGGGCGTGACATAACGGGCGGGAGAGCGGTTGATTCAAACAACAGGAAAACAATGGATCGCAATGACATTTCGGACGCTGAGGAAGTACTTACTCGTATGACGGACCACAGCCATACAATTATGAGCCTGCTATGCTGCCAAGAGAGCAGGGACAGGCCAGGACTAATGTCAGACAGAACGGTCAGAGACACCATGAGTTGTGGTGTGAGAACCAGTGGAGAACAGGACAGGTGTCTTGGTGAGAGACGTGCTTATAGATATACACGTTCGCTAACGATATACACTGTGCTCACAATATTGTACAGATTATTACCATCGTATATCAGGCCAGCAGACATTCGTATTTTTAGGGTAGATTTATACTATTAAATGTATAAAAACTATACTTGAGTATATTTCTATTGTACTAAAAACATACCCAAGTACATTTTTAATACATATTTTTCACCTGGGTTATAACATAAATAGAAAATTAAAGATTTGAATATTTAAACAACCTGAGTAATTTTGTTTTTCAATTACAAGTTGCCTCTATTTAGGGCATGACTACCTATATCACACTATTTCATGCCATTGGTACAGTATTAGACGATCAATATTTTTGCTTCGGCATCCCATTTTGAACTCCATCATATCGCCGGGATGATAATCCTCCGATCTGAAGTGAACGCTACACACGACCGCGTTTCTCGAAGCCGATGCGAAAGAGACATCCCGACTGTTCACCTGCACAAACCGCACCAGGCACGAAAGATATACAACAACACCGTCCCTTTTCTTGTTATGGAAACCTGTGGACTCGATGTCCTGACAGGCCGGAGTTTTTGCAACCTCCACAAACAATAATTTACCATGACGATGATTAATTAAAATACAAAAACTACCGAAAACACACTGACTCACGGCCGCTCTCACTGAATACCAGCCTACTCTGCACTGAGCCGAGGCTGAGGCTCCCTAGCGTGACGTAAAATGACACGAGTTTGAAAAAAAAAGCCATTTTTACGAGCAGTCCAAGAAACGCTCACTTTATCTACTAAATTAGTGCCCTTATGTCGTTTTAAAACATTTTAAATCCTGCATTAACTTTTTATATGGTATTTTCATACAAGGTTATATATTAATTTAGATTTTTTTTTTTTACCTGCAATATGCTCTTTAAAGGTGAACTAAGTAACTTTTTTACCTTAACCGAACAGCTTTGGAGTCATTGTTAATGTTTATATTACTGATTGAATGGTGGTCGTCTCGCACACCCTGGTGCCTGTGAGCCGCAAAACCACCCTTGCAACTTTGGGCCGGCGCAATATTATGAGAAGTATCGTGTGATATCAGGTCTCGCGAGGTAACGAATTGCTTTACGGCAAAAAACAGATTTAGGGTGCTTCTCATTTATTATTTGTGCATCCTCGTTTCCTTTCCTCGCTTCCTTTCCTCGCGTCTCAGCTCCACCCCCTGCAGGATGCGAGGGAAGGCTGCAAGGAAAAAAAATGAGGACGGAGGAATTGAATGAAAGCTTTTTTATACATTGGAATACTTGATCACTCGAACGTCACTTCACTGCGTCATCAGCAGTGCTCAAAGGATCTGCCCTTATGTTGTTAAAGTTTGTTTATTTAAGAAATTAATAATAAATAATAATAAAGCAAGATACCTTGTTGAAATATGTGAGTTGTGTGGTTTATGTAAACTACAAAAATAAAGTATAAATTCAAATGATTGTGACAGATGTGAAGGGGGAGGAGAATTGATACGTGCGTCATGTTTAGTCGATAAAACTCTTCCGCAAAGGGTACACCTGTGTATCCTCGCTCATAGCTCCTCTGGAAGCCTCCTCACTCCTCGATCCTCGCCTCCTCGCGGTGCAATTAGAGAATTGAGATGTCCTTCAAGATGGCTGAGCTCGATCGGTTTCCGGGTCATAGGATGGAGGACGGAGCAAGGAGACGAGGAGGGATATTGAGAAGCACCCTTAGGCTGCGTTCCAGTCCAAAATTGTCATGCCCTTCACTCGCTAACTTCCCTCCGTCTCGTTCACTCGGATATACGTCATTGCTTACGTTGCACGAGTGCCCACCACTGATCTATATAGAATGACTGGATAGCTCATGACGTCATAAACAGTGAAGCCACCGCGCCGCCATATTGTGATTCCCTAGTGAGCTCACGCGTTCTATTGAATCAATAGGAAATTGTATGATTTGACTGAGAAAACATTGCATAACGAGACACCGTCTTTAAATCTAAAGTCTCCCTGAACAGTCTTACAATGCAAACATCCTAAGCATTTAAATGGGTATTTGTTTAAAGTCGGAAATTATTCCTGCTTACTAAAAATTAAGTATTTGTGAACTTAAAATTTAGCTCTTTCTGATTGTGTTTTACAGATAGTCAGTAGTCTGTTCAAGTATTTGATTAGTTAGCAAGAACATGTCCAGGAAATGCATAATACAAATTGTATGGGTTAATGTACACCTGTTTCACCTCTTATTTACCCCTTATTTACACTGCACACGTCTGTGGCGCGTTTACAGCTGCGACACGGGCCACGGCTACCGGAGCTGATCGCGCCCACAAATCGGCAAATCACCTGGAAATGCTCCCGGTGTGAGTTGACACCGCGTGAAGGTAGGAATAAAACATTGTCGGAGCCATAATGCGCCGCAGATGTGTGCAGTGTAAATAAGGGGTTTACACATAGGCCTACTCCGTTTGCAGTGCATATTTTTTACCATACCCATGTCAACAGGTTGGAGCTTTCACTGCACGCGGATGCCCGTCCTGTGCGGTGCGTGCAGAGATCGTTTGTGCTGCAGACGCTGAATTAAAGTGACAGCGCATGGTTCGTGGTCAAACTGAACACGGATTGACATGAAAATATTAAATAGGCCTATATGCATTTAATAAAATTTATAAGTAATGCATTGAATAATACGTTTATTGGGTTTAAACTTGAATACGTCTGTGAAAGAATGCATAGTAGGCTATAATTTTTTTAAACAACACGGAAATAGCGACAATTGTGCATATAAATTACTATATATGGGCTTAAAGTACAACCTGTGAGCAGTTTTTCAAGATCCTTTTGTAATCTTCGTTTTACACTTGTTGATGCGCAGCGGGTCATCTTAAAAGTGCCGTCGGAGCGACCTATCTCTGTATAACGGCCAATGGAGCCCTCTGCTGGTAGGGAATCGTAAGATGGCCGCTCGAACACTTCCAGTGGCTTCACTGCCTGGTGGCAGTTTAGAACGTCATGAGCTATCCAGTCATTATATAGATCAGTGGTGCCCACTACTGGCGGAAACCGCAATGAGCTGAACTGGAACGTCCTAAGCCCTTGATCACTTTGAATCAGCTATGAGTTGATTTATTATTTACTTTTTTTCCCTTTAAGAATTTGTTTAATGCAGCATCCACATGTACTGTATATAGGTGTGTTTGGGTTATTTTAAAATAAATAAATAAATCATAATTAATATATCATAGAGTGTTTGTTGTGGTGGTGATTAGACGATCTGTGGTTACGTCACAATCGTACTGCATTGTGGGACATTTAGATGCCTGAAGTGTTCATATGAAGTAGACTCGCTCCCTCGGTCTGTCCATATAAACTTCCCTCGTTCACTTCACGAAGTGGAACGCACTTCAAAATGGCGGCAGGGATTCCCCCGAGTGGAAGTGCTTAGGGAAGTTCGCAAGTGCGTGTCTAAAAGTGGACTGGAACGCAGCCCTGATAGCGTGATTTTTTTTCTCCCAAACCACTTCAGTGGAAATCCCGCCCTGCAGCCGATTTCATTGGTTTAGGTTACAGTGACGGGTAGGTTTAGGGATCAGTGTTTGGTGTAGGCAATCAGTACAGTGATTGACATGACCAATGAAAACTTTAGAATCGGCTGCAGGGCGGGATTTCCACTGAAGTGGTTTGGGAGAAAAAAATCACGCGATCTGATAAAATGAGCATCAAACAGAAATAACCCGGCGCCGTATACATGTGGTGTTCGAGGCGCACATACAATACAGACTGCCGACAGTTAAACAGGGCGCGCGCAGCTCTTAAAGGGGCCATACCTTATTTCCACTCGTTACACCGTCCATCCTACTGAACAGGTACCGGTGTACAGGGGGAGGGGATCCGGCCGTGAGTGCGAGCCATCTCTGCGTGAGTGCTATTCACGACAGTACAAGTACTCCACAGCGACTCTAGGGGTCGCTGTTTGACAAAAACGGAATTCCTACTTAGTGCTGCTTTAAATTGTTTCAATTTAATATCAGGAATATTTGGAATATCAGACACTAACTTACTGGATATACACAAAAAATACAAGCAATTATGTTCAATAGTTTGACATTAATGGGCAGAAAAGGATTAAAAAAAATACTTTTTATGGTGTGATTATTCAGGAAAATGTACTTGTAACAACTAAAGATCAAAAATGTAATTTAACAGAAGATAATGGCTGCTGTGAAACAAATATGCACTCACAACATTTAAAAATTTTATTTTTCTGCTTTTTTCCAGAAATGCATGTTATTGGGCAAATTGTGTAGACTGTCAATGGAGTGACAGAAAGCTCTCAGATTTCATCAAAAAGATCTTCAATTGTGTTCTGAAGATGAACGAAAGTCTTGCGGGGTTGGAATGACATGAGGGTGAGTAATTTAACTTTTTATCTGGAGTGTTCAAAGTCATTATTAATGCTGAACAATAAACCATAAATTAACTGGAAATAGTATGAATACTTTCCACAAACACTTGCTGACTCCAAGTTAAAGGAACACGCCACCTTTTTTTGAAATAGGGGTTATTCACTGTGTCACCTAGATTTAGGTGGGCAAATGCATTTTTGTCTATATGCAGGTATTGTCTTAGTCTGGCAGCGCCGCCGCTAGCTTAGCTTAGCATAATGAATGGAATCCTTTGTTGCCGGATAGCATGTTGTGAGTAAAAGTGATAAAAAAACAACAACTAAATACTACGCTGGCCTGCGTATTCACAACGAGTACAAATAGCAATGCAGATTAAGACTAGATTAAGCACTGCTACTTGGCCGCAGAGATAACACGCAACACCTGAAAGCTGAAACTTCTCAAACTCAACACAATCCAAAAGCGAAGATACTCAGTGCAGGTCACGCCTGTATGTTGATGAAAGTATGTTGTGTGATATCTGTGCTTCGCCTGTGCTTCACCTCAATATAGTCAATAAGTCAATATCTGCCTAGGAAATCGCCTAGTCTTAATCTGCATTGCTATTTGTACTCGTTGTGAATACGCAGGCCACAATGAGTAATTAGTTTTTTTTTTTTTGGATAACTTTTACTCACGACATGCTATCCGGCTACAAAGGATTCCATTCATTATGCTAAGCTAAGCTGGCGGCGACTCTGCCAGACTAAGACAATGCATGCACTGAGACAAAAATGCGTTTGTCCACCTATCTGAATGTAGGGGAGATGGTGAATAATATGTAGTTAATATTGTGTCATAATTAAACAAACAAATCCAGCATTTTGCAAACCAACTCGATCTGCTTTGCAAAGGAAAACTCGACTCGCAAACAAACAGAAAGCAATGTGCAAGTACAAAGGTCAATTTGAGCGAAAATGTAGTGGAGTAACACATGCATTGTGTTTTGCAAATATAAATAAATGAGCCTAGGTAATATTTCACAAATAAATACAAACCATCCTACAAATTGCTTGTAATCTTTGAACGAATACCAAATCTAGTGCATACAAATGCATATCTGTCTGTTATGATTGTGTGAGACACTTGGCTTTTTATGAGATCTCTCGGCTCGATTTTCTCACAAATGCAGTTGAGCGACTTCCTCTTCTTCTAAAACAGTAGATGGCGCTAATATAGGGGATTAATTTAGCGCTAGTCTCCCGAGAGAAGCACTGATTTGAAACGTGTGCTTGCCTTTGCCTACAGCTGAGGAAAATGAGCGGTGAACAGGTGTTTACTGTATCTTACTGTATCTATAATGAACCTTTTTGAGGTTTTCTTTTGCTAAATGTTATTACATATCTAGACAGAAATCCACATTTAGCACTTAGTAGCACTTCACTCTCTCTAGGATAGAGGAATAAGCTGAAAGCTCTGCCATCATATGTTGCATTTTTACATTTTTGTAAACGTTACATTTACTGAACAGTCTATTTCTTTCGTTCTCCATAAATTAATGACAACATTTAATTTAATTGAAATTGAAATCATTATTTTATTACATTAACAGTTAAGCTGACTGAATTCCAACTAAATACATAAGTGGGACCCTCCTTTCAATTAAATTAAATGTTGTCATTAATTTATGGTGAACGAAAGAAATAGACTATATGATGTCTATGATCCGAAGCGGGACCAATGTTAAGGCCATAGGCGGACTGAACTCTCTCAAATGTATATACCATAGACTGTAAAAAAGATATTTACCCGTGTCAGATGTGTAGTTGATGCCTCGAGAGAAAAGAAAGTGCAAAGCGCAAAAGCATAGACATAATAAATACATAGACGGCGCCCTATTGGCCGCTTTGAAACGTTGCTGCGATTGTGTTCTTATTGTGGAAAAAGCATTTTCTGTGATTGACCCGATTTTAGCAATAACAAAGATAACTGATGGATCCTTTATCTATGGTAATACGATATGGTACAACTACAATGCAGTGCAAATAGTAAATATAAGATACAGTGAGTAATAGTAAATAGTTTAGTCAATAAAATAAACAAACAAACAGTATACAGCAAATAAAATAGTAATGAAAAGGCTATATAAAATATAGGCTATATAAAATAAAATGACACAACCCTGTCTATTTTTGTTAAATTTCAGTTTTATTGATCAGTAAGAGACATTATAACAGTATAAGTAGCCTAAAAGGTATAATAAGTTATACAAGACTTATACAAGTCTGAATGGTTTACTAAAGTAAACCATTCAGACACAGCAGGATACAACGTTAAAATAGCCAAAATATAAAGTTATGAAACTTCACTTTGCCTTCATCCAAAACGATTTGCCAGGGAACAAATGATACGATTAATGATACCAAAGATCGCCCGTTAGATATACACAAGACGAATTATATCTCATGTTTAACCACTACTAGAGACATCAGAGCCAGCGGCAAACGTCAGAAGCACTAGCCGAGGAAAGGCTGTTCCAGGCGGGGTGCAGAGCGCTGAGACCCGGTGAAAGACTGGTCCTCACAACTCCGAAAACGTCAGATCAAACTTTTAAATAGGCGCTATCTTTATAAATAAACCACAGATTTGAGCTTTAAACAACTACATTGTCGACTGAAAAACTATTAAAACTACATTTCGTGACACAATAACAGTAGTATTTTTAAATTTCGCGGCTTCTCTCGTCTGTCTATGCGCGAAAGCACCAGTGAATGAAGGATTGCCGTAAAGCAGGTTTCTGGTCGTACGATGTTTATGACGTCATTTACATTTTAAAAGACTTTTTAAAGCAAATAAGTGACTCTAAAAAATCTAACACCCAGTAATGTGTAATTTTGTTGCATCTTCTTTCGAATACAACATTCAAATTACTAGACAAAAATTATATCCTGAGAAAAGTGGATTTTTAGGGGTATTGCTCCATAGACCTCCATTCATTCTGCACTCCGCCTGTGAGCGCCCTCATATGGACCTCGAGTGGAACTACAACCAGTTCAGACCCCGGAAGTTTAATGTGAGTGGGAGTTCTCCCCATATTAGACATTCTCTGACCTCGTACTGCAATAGTAACCATGGCGACAGACGTTGACAACTGGGTTATGCCTAGAAGGACGCTCACGCTGTTGTTGTTTTGTTCAAACATTATGGACCGTGGCAAGCAGACTTTGAGACAAAAAGAGGACTAAAACGAAGATCAACATCTTTCGAGATGCCCAGAGCTACACGTCCGCGACTAACTTCGACTTGACAGAGACGCGAGTGTTGCATGTTACTTTATTAGACAGGTGAACAAATGTACATACAACTAATCAATGTTATGTAGTTCAACATGATGAAAAGTTAGAATATGATCTGTATATTATTCTCTAATGTTAATCTCGCATACAGCCAACAAACAACCTAACTAACAACATTCCACCCACAAATGGCGTTTAGTGTGATAGTGTAACTGTTAGAGCAAGTGAAACAGCGCTGCGGTACCTCAAGTTTCATTCGTCTGATAAACTGACCTGTGTGAGTATTAACAAAGTCCTTTTAGGCAAGTCATGCCACTCGGCCGCCATCTTGGCAACGCCTCCGGGCAGCTATTTCGGACTAACAAGACCAGGCTCCCATCTAAATGAATGGGCAGAGAGTCAGAACTGCACTTTCACTGGTCACCGGGACATAAAAACTGCTTGTATAGAAACAGCAGTAAAATTTGATAAAAATCGCTGAAAAAGTTTGATGACTTTGCCTCAAAATAAGGTTTAAAAGGTATTTTTCCCCACAGGTTATACGTTTACTACGCATGCGCAAGGGTTCTCGTCTCTGCTTTCGCAAACCTCAACTGTGCGCATGCGTCAGTGGAACCAGACGATAGACTTACATGTTTCCCGGCTTGACTGTTAAAAGCAGACGATTGGCTTTCCAGCGGGAGGGGCGGGGCATGTGCATACAACCGCCATCTTTGGCGTTACGGGTTTACTTTTCCCTATATAGTTGTAAATTGAGGATTGAGGAAGTGGCATGTCTCTATATAAATTGTCTCTGGTATTAATTCAGCCAGGGGCGGAGTGGCAATCGGGAGAGTCGGGAGTTTCCCCGGTGGGCCGGGAGTGTTTCGAGGCCCGCGAGGGCCGGTCTGATAATAGTTATACCGTTATACCATGTTAAGTGTTATAGCCATGCGCACTTGAGGCCCAAGCGAGAAAAAAAACAAAAACGTTTTTTTTTTAACATTTTTGATAATGGAGCGTATATTTGCACTAAGTGCCTGTCTTTTCAGCAAAAAGACACCCGTCACGATGTAACTACAGTGGCGTAGGTCGTAGGGTGTGAAGTGCTTGAAAGCAGCTTTTGACGCGTTCGACCCGAGTTCGAATCCGCCTTTTGCCGAACTCTCTCTTCTCCCTTTTCCCAACACATATGAGATATAAACTGTACCGCAAATAAAGGTCTCTAGCGTTATATTTTGACAACGAACTAAAATCGAAACCATGATATGGCTTTGTGCCTTTATAAAACAGCACAAGACTTTAATTAAGTATATAGGCATCCTGTCTGTGCTGCGTGATTGAAAGAAAAGTGCGCTCTTTGCTCACGCGATCAGCACGGTGATCTGGTGTTTTCTCCTATAAAAGCTCAAGGGTTTATTTCTTGCCAGTGAAGAAATTAGGACAAAAGTATTTTAATTTTGCTATAGGCTACTAGTCCTATAGTGTAATGTAGGCTAAAATATACTTTGGAAATATTCATTTTCATTTTTACAGTACATTTATAGGCTATATGGATTTTACGTCATAGGAATAATTATATAAATCATTATTACAGTATTATAATAATTGTTTGGCATCCTAAAACACCATTGATAATAATGTAGACTGAGACTCTCATAACTAAAAAGATGTTTGAGCCCTCTTTAATGTCCATGTACAAATCAATGCTTTTTCTTTGTTCAATGAGCAGTTCATGGGTTGAAGCTCTTAATTTTGATCTCTCAAAGAGCACCAGATTGATGAATTTAACCTTAAAATGTACAACATTTTCTTGCGGGGGAGCATGCCCCCGAACCCCCCTAGAGGCACAGAGGTCCACCCAACATAAAATCCTATGTGAAAGAACAACCATTTATGAACTTTAATCCAGCATAGTGCAACAAAGTTCCTTTTAAGTAATTAAAACTGTAAATGCCATATTAAAATGTCCTTGGACAAAATATGCATTTGGCCTGCCTAAGAGGGGGCCTACAAGACATTGTGCCCAGGGGCCTCTGAACTCTTAATCCGGCGCTGCCGGCGACGAGGGCCGGTGGTCTACAAAATTTCCCGGTTGATTTTTTGGTCCCACTCCGCCCCTGAATTCAGCACTTGCATGTAGATCGGTAGAATGAAATGTCCTTATTCCTTTAAATCCGCGGGACTCGCGTTGCGTGTGGCGCTGGTATACGTCTAGCAATCGCGCCCTGTTTCATACCACAGTCATGTTAAAAACATCAATGTATTCACTCATCCATAAAAGATCCATCAGCTTGACGACATGATCCATACTTGCGCTTAATGCGTAATATACGTCATCATTATACGCCTTTGTTATTGTAAGAGGTTAGCGACCCCTGGTGGCGAAAAATCCTGCATATTGTACCTTTAAGGCTTGAGGTTTTACTCTGCCCGAAAAAGAAGTGTTATCCATATTTAATTTCCATATTTCTTTTTGGGATGCAATATTTTCACCTGTAGCTATTTTTTGTTGAAAGATCTAACAAGCTCTTCTGTTACCATGACATTGTATTATAACTATCGAAGACAATGTTTAATTGTCAACATACTACTCATTACTAAACACATCAGAACTCCGACGAGGCAGAACTTCACTGAATTAGCCATATGGCTTATTAATCCCATGATGATTTATGGAGAAGGAATAAACGCATAATGCCGTGCTTCAGTAAATGAGGAGGGACCAAAATCTTTGTCTCCGTCGTATGATTTATAATATTTTTTTCAACAATGCCTGATGATAAATAGAGAGAACCCCTGCCTGTGAGCATAAACAAAAATGTGTCTTTACCTACTGGCTGGTATCCCTGCCTTGTGGGCCCACCAAATGGATTTCTGCTTCCAAAAGAGCCTGCGTCAATGGATCCGTATGACATTCTGGGTCCTCCGATAATTTCTTGAGCAGTCAAATGGAACTAATCTGCACAGGCAAACAAAGAAACAAGAATGCATATAGGTATAACCACTGTAATAGAAAGAGAAAGAATCAATTAAATCACAAACAAATCAACTAACGTCAAGCTAAATATTTTAACCCTTTTTGGCAGCACACCCATGAACTGGCCACCGTTTAATGCATATTGCACACAAAAATGGTGAGGGTTGGCTAAAATTGACAATAATATTTGTTGTTGTTGTAAATAAAAATAAAAACATTTTCAGAACTTTCAGGGGGCCGATGTATTCACAGAATATAAGGTATTCAGGTCAAAAACATGCAATAAAATGAAACCCACATGTCTGACAGTTCTACTTGAACTATGTTAGGGGTCTGTTTACACGACACAGTTTTCAACTAAAAACGTAAAATTGTATGCGTTTTGGCCGTTCGTTTACACGACAATGGCGTTGTGGGTGCCTGAAAACGGGTTTCAAAGTGCACGTTTTTGGGTCTCCGTGTAAACAACACATGACGTCATGCACATGCGTATTACGTGTTCAGTCTATAGTGTTTCATCGCCATCTAATGGCCTAGCAGCAGAATACAGCGTTTTTAGTATTTTTCGCAGATCCGTGTTAATGGGGATCGTTTTGACAATGGTGTTGTCTGTATGCGGAAAACTCAAAGGAAAACTTCTCAGTTTTAAGCATATTGTTGTCGTGTAAACTTACCCTTAGTCTTGACCCATCTAAATTCTGACCCGTCAAACTCATGGGGCCTAGTGCGCAATTAACAGGGGCTCATGTGCTACTTCATCCATGCACTGGGACTGTGTGTCAGATTGATACATTCATTAGCAAAGTGTGAACTGATATGGGGCATCTGTGGCACGACTTCACCCCACAGTGACATGTACTTCGTGTGTGTGTAAGTGTGAGCATGAATTAAACCCCTTGTGACACAGTTACACTACTCAAATGAATCAGTCCTCGCAAACAGCTCAGTCATCTGCATTGGCCGTTAGCATCCGTAATAACTTTGTGAGGGGTGTGTAACATGGTTAAAAAGGTTAAAGAATGCATTGGGGAAATGTATGTCGACCCCCTCACCCTCAGAACAGTGTGTACAGTGAGATAAAACACCTGCTTAATGAAATCGTTTACAGTACCATTATGTCACATATACAGCATCAAATGTCATCATCTGAATCATGCATGACAAATACAGAAATGACACTTCAACAGTTCTTGCATTTTTGACAAGAGGTGGGATCAAAAGGATCATTCTGTCATTATTCACCCACATGTCATAGAAGGATCAACTAAAAGTGAAATTTTTTGGAGTGCTAGTTAAACAAATGAATAGACAGCCAAATAAAGCAATTAAATAATATATTTTAATAGATTGCACTCCTGTGGACTGGGTGTAAATAGTTAGCTAAAATGCCCTATAATAATGATAATAATAATAATTTGCTTGTAAATAATAACCACAACAACAATAATGTTATTGTTATTAATAATAATAATAATGTCATACTGCAGTAGTCAAAAAGAATTGCATGCTATTCAAAATTTTCAGGTAATAACAACTTACTGCCAATACATATATGCCACGCTGCTTTGAGCAAGTAATACATGCTGCTGCTGTACAATATAGCAAACATGAATTACCTGTTGCAGATCTATACAGGTGGAGCTGGGGAAGGTGGAGGGTTTCTGAAAGTGTGCTGCACTGCTAAGGCAATTTCTACCCACGTATTTAAAGGTTGAGCAGCGAGCTCATTGGCTACTGATACAGCAGGAACCAATCAACTGCGCCCTATAGATAACAATGTGATTATGAGCAGGTTGAGTTAAAGGACCTATTAGCCTGCACCATCTAGGGTTTCATGACAGAACTTTGTATTTATACAGTTTGTAGTGACATGAGGGTGAGTAAATGACCGTTTTTATTTTGGGGTTAACTACGCCTTTTAACCTGTTAAGTGTCACCCCCCTTTTTTTGAATAGACATGAAAATGCACATTTCGAACTTAAATGGTTGTAATTCAAGAATGCTTTGGAATATAGACGTCAGATTGGTCTTGTTTTAAAGAAGACACCTGGCAATGAAATAGTGAAATAAATTAAGAAAGTGAAACAGAAAAAAGTTAAAGTTATAGAAGTTTGAGTTTATGGAAATGTACAATGTAAAAAAATTAATTATACGTATGTTATATAAAACATATATTTTTAAAACCTGGGCTACTCTAAAACTGCAGAAAAATAAAAGCCAAAAATCTGAACAAGTTGTGTTTAAAATTTTAGGTTGATATCTCAAAAAAATTAGCTTTCAGTAAGATTTTGTTTGGGCGCAGTACCAAACTTTTTCACTAGGTCACAACCAGACTTCATTACTGCCCATATAAGGGTGCCTCCATTTCCATATGTGTTTTGAGTGATCTGAACCATTATTTCCACAATTTTCATACAATTTATGAAGTAGAGATCCTATTCAGAAGTAGTATGGGAAGTTTAGCAGATTTTGATATGAATTCAACCTCTAAGAAACGCATACAAAGAACACGCATGTGCGTTATAGCTCGTTGCCACATCACAAATGGTGAATTTATAATTTTTTTCTTTATATTTAAAACATTTTCAGACCTTTTTTTCTAAAATAATTGAATGGATGCTATCTTTTGAACTCTTGGCATGAAAACAAACTGTGGTTTCTACCATTTTTTCATGATTTTTCATGTTTATTGCTATTTCAAAATAAAGGTCTGAACACGAGTATGACTGGAGTATGAAAATATTCTTGTTGCAAATTGATAAATTACAGCTCCTCTGTAATTTATTTTGAAAATCACCAAATATTGAAACTAGAGATTGTAAGCTTTCAAATGATATATAGTTTGTCAATATTACTTAAGGTTTTTACTAAGATATTATTGTTTTAAAAATATAAATGGCAAACGTCCCACCTGTGGGACGGTGACAATTTAAGCAAAAAAAAAAAAAAAACTTTGCAAAGTTTTAAACATTTTAAATAATTAGACATTTATTATTAGGCATTTCTGAAGATTCAAGCTAGATTTGCATGCAAAACTGCATGCAGAAGAAAGTGTGAGGACCTGTGGAGATAATGACAGATGTCTCAGCTGAAAAGATTGTGTTGTTTCTGAAGCAGAGAGTGAAGGTGGGCGAGGTGGCCAAGCCTGCGGGAGGAATGAGATGGAAGATGAAATTTGCCGGGCCACGTGGCCAAATAATCCGATTAATTTCCATAGAGCGGGAAGATTAATTACTTTTGGCAGCAATAAAACATTTCTGTGCTTCTTGATTTTGAGCCCAGACAATGATTTGCTCATGCTCACTCAGATCCGGGGGTAGATGTTTACTTTTACTATTTTTGTTTTGACTATATTTGACTACATTCTTTAATTAAAAAAAAAATATTCTTTTGTTCTAGCTTGCACAGTTCACACTTCACAGAAATGAAGTCAAATTGTAATGCTGCTGTTGTTGGTTATTTCTCATTTAAATGGGTAGTTCACCCAAACCTCATGAATGTCTTTCTTATGAACACAAAAGAAGATAGTTTGAAGAATGCCAGGAACCAAACAGATGATGGGCCAAACATGATTGTGTTTTTGTTTTGTTTTTTTCCCCATACTATGAAAGTCAGTGGGGCCCATCAACTGTTTGGTTACCCGTATTATTTTGTGTTCAGCAGTAGAAAGAAATTCATACAGGTTTGAGGGCGAGTCAGACCAGAATTATGACCTTTTTTTTTTTCATTTTTGGGTGAACTGACTGCCTTGCTGCTGGTTTGCGTCTGTATGCTCTGTATAGCTTTCTGCTTTGAATCTCTATTTACTATCATTCCTGTTGGTTTATATTGCTGAATATAACTTACTCATCAACATATTAGATATGGTCTAATATTGCCTATCACATTAATCTGACATCACTAGCTTTTATCTAAATTGTTATAGCAAGCACAACACGCTAGTATCTCGCCTGTTAACCTGCCATCCGTGCTTGCCGTCTGTGCGCGCTCGCGCCTTTTTACGAGTCTATCAAACAACTGTGGTGAGTAGGATCAGGCAACAAACACGGTGAGTAATGTCTTCTCCTGTTATTGTCACTTGCACTTCGTGTCACATGTATAGTATAGCCTTCTCTGTCAGCGGTGAGGACTACACATGTGATAAATGCAGGGAGATAAAATTTCAGAACTAGAGACACGCATCCAAACTTTAATCAAGGAAAGTAAGAATGCAAGGGCTTTAGATACTGCTTTGGATGCGACTAGCTTAGTGAACTCTGTACATTGTTCGGTTCGGGCTGTAGAGCCCGTGCAGCAGGGCAACTGGGTGACCGTGAGACGCTGTAGTCGTGGGACAAAATACAGCTCATCCGTTCCGATTACCATAACAAATAGATTATCCCCACTCAGTGAAACACCCACTGTGAATCCTGCTGAATGTGCCCTATAGTTATTGGCGATTCTATTACATGGAACGTGAAAATAGAGACACCAGCCACCATAGTCAAAGCAAAGCAAATTTTAAAGTTATGGCTAATGCTAATCCTAAATTCTCTAAGATTATTATTCATGTCGGCACTAATGATGTTCGACTTCGCCAGTCGGAGATCATTAAAATTAATGTTAAAGAGGTGTGTTAAGTCGCAAGTACGATGTCAGGCACTGTAATTTGCTCTGGCCCCCTTCCTGTTCGCCGGAGTGATGAGATACTTCGCAGACTGTCCTCACTCAATGGCTGGCTGTCTAAGTGGTGTCCACAGAATAATATAGGGTTCATAGACAATTGGAAAAAAATTTGGGCCAGACCTGACCTGTTGAAAAGAGATGGTATTCATCTCTCCTGGGATGGTGCCGCTCTTCCCTCTAATAATATGGCACATAGTCTTAGAGCTCAAACATGAATTGGGGCTCATGTCAGGAAGCAGACATACTGGCGAAACCGACCGTCTGCTAGCTGTCTCACGTTAATGAGGTCAGATAAATCCCATCACATAGAGACTCTTTCACCTAGATGTCATCATATAGAGACTGTCTGTTCCCGGAATTAGTAAATACAAAAAACTCCCAAACCCGTTTAAGGGTAAAAATCGATGTTCAACAAATAAAAAATAAATATAATACAGATGAACAAATTATAAAGTTTGGGTTGCTGAATATTCTATCCCTTACTTCAAAAGCACTTATTGTTAATGATATGATTACAGATAACAACCTAGACATGTTGTGTCTGACAGAAACCTGGCTAAAACCAGACAATTACATTACTTTAAATGAGTCCACCCCCCAAGATTACTGTTATAAAAACGAGCCACGTCTGAAAGGAAAAGGGGGTGGTTTTGTTGTAATCTATAGTAATATCTCCAGAATTACTGAGAAGTCTAGTTTCAAATATAATTATTTTGAAGTGTTGGTGCTTAATGTAACACTATCTAGTGTAAATGATAAATCACGTTCGGCATTTGTGCCAGCTACTGTATACAGGCCACCAGGGCACCATACAGACTATCAAAGAATTTGCTGATTTTTTTATCGGAGTTAGTACTGGCTGCAGATGAAGTCCTAATAGGCTTTATGCCCAGCTGCACTACTTCCTGAACTTCAGCCAGCTCCTTGTTTCCTGTCTGACATTATTGGACAAACTGATTAACCCAGGTGTGTCTGGTATTTGTTACTGGTCAGGCACACCTGGATTAATCAGTTTGTCCAATAATGTCAGACAGGAAACAAGGAGCTGGCTGAAGTTCAGGAAGTAGTGCAGCTGTGCATAAAGCCTATTGTTGATGATTTTAATATACATATAGATAACGAAAAAGATGCATTGGGATTGGCATTTAGAGACAATCCCCTTCCAAATTAACTAAATTAATAACTTTTTTTAAAACAAAATGAAACATCACTGAACTTACTTAAGGCCTGTGATGCTATTTTCTTCTGGAAACAAACTTTTTTGTATTATTTTCCTGTTATCTCTGTAAAGCTGCTTTGAAACAATCTCTATTGTAAAAAGCGCTATATAAATAAATGTGACTTGATTTGAACTATCCCTTTAATATATTGCAGATATGCTCACTGAATATAAACCTAACAGATCACTCAGATCATTAGGATCACATCAGCTAGAAATACCAAGGGTTCACTCTTAGCACGGAGAGTCTGCTTTTAGCTACTATGCCAGCCACAGCTGGAACCAGCTTCCAGAAGAGATCAGAAGTGCTCCTACAGTAGTAACATTCAAATCCAGACTCAAAACACATCCGTTTAGCTATGCATTTACTGAATGAGCACTGTGCCACTGTTCGTCCGACTGTTTTTACTGTATTTTATTTTTTATTCTAAACTGTTTTAATTATTCTTATTTCTTTTGATTATTTTAATTTCTTCTATGTAAAGCACTTTGAATTACCATTGTGTATGAAATATGCTATATAAATAAACTTGCCTTGCCTTTAATTCAACTTGGAAACATGATATTCTTATTTCACACCAAATAAGACATGTTGTCGACTAACTACGCTTTTGAATAACAAAATCTGTAATTACTGTAGCTTAAAGATCAGCTTGTGATCAAATTGGCAAAAAACAAGATGTTAAAATAAATTGTTAACGGTATCTGAGTTTTCAGAAAACAAGAGCTTAGTTCTGTTAACCTTTCCACCCTTTGTCTGATGTCACAAAGACTTCCATCATGACTGGGTGGACCGGGTAGAGATTTGACTGACAGGTCACTCATATATGAAACACAGCGGTTGATTAACTCAGGTTGATCAGTATGTCACTCACAATTAGACAGCTGTCTGTTCCTCTTTTAATCATGTGACTGGACAGGAAGGGGCAGAAGGACATGGCCAACTGTCTTTATAAAATGTACATGGGCAGTGTTTCAGGATGCGATAAATATATGCCATACACTATTAGTAATGAAACCTTGCAATGAAGTCATTACGTAGATAAAGTTACATACTCGATCTAGTAGATATGTAAATATTCTGAAGTAAAGATTTTTGTTTAAAGGGGATACTCCACCCAAAAATGAAAATTCTGTCATCATTTACTCACCCTCAAGTTGTTGCAAACCTGTATGAGTGTCTTTCTTCTGCTGAACACAAAGGAAGATATTTTGAAGAACGATTGGAACTTTGGCACCATTGACTTCCATAGTATTTTTTTTTTCTACTACGGAAGTCAATGGTGCCAAACAACTGTTCCAATCGTTCTTCAACATATCTTCCTTTGTGTTCAGCAGAAGAAAGAAATCATACAGGTTTGCAACAACTTGAGGGTGAGTAAATGATGACAGAATTTTCATTTTTGGGTGGAGTATCCCTTTAAACAAATTTTTTTACTGCATTGCAAAAGGGAAGAGGAGCTCACACTCTATTCAGACCTTGAAAGAAGGTGATTTGAGGGGAAAAACAGAAAGCAAGAAGCAGGGAAAGAAAGGAAGGAGGGGGGCATATGTGTCATCCCACAGCTGCCATTGAGGTGTCTTCTGTCTCTTTTCGTGTGTGTGGTGAGCAAGTGTGGGAGAGAGAGTTTGTCAATGCGTGTTATCAGGGGGGCGGTGGAAGTGGGCCGGCAATAAATACAGCCATCAGAGGCCGTGCAGGATTGTGGGCCGACAGGGGGCCGACAGAATGCTTCATCACTTCCTCTCATTCTGAATTTGTCCCCTCACTCCGCTACCTGCCCGTCTCCCATTATCACCACGGAGAGGCTTAGCACAGCACGAGAGCACAGTCACAAAGCGGAACACTCAGGACATTGCTGTCACATGGTCTGCTCACACACACACACACACACACACACACACGCACACACAGAAACAGTGTGCCAACCTGAGGGTTTTATGTGAGTGTGTGTGTATCATTCATAGAGTCCGTAAACACCAGCGGTGCACAGTCTTAAAGCCTGTAATCCATATTTTTACGGAGTGATTTACAGGCATTAAGGATGTCAGACCAGTCACTCTCAATCTGGCCAAAGACTCTAAATGGCTACATACTGCCAGTGTTTGGGATTGATCGCATTTTCTAACAGGTTTGACTGCTACATTTTTTTCAGTAGCAAGCCCAGTTGTTGTAAAAATAGCTTTGCTTTTCGGGATACAAGCAACAAGCTATTTTTTCATAATACTAGTGGTGTGGCACACTGCTTTAAAATATTATAGAAAGCACAACTTCCCTAAAATGTTATCAAAATGTAGCAATGATGGTTACAGTAGGCTACATATGTGTATATATATATAAAAGCACAAAACAGGGCCTAACACTGTGAAATGTTTTAAATGTACATTAACATACACTACAGTTCAAAGTTTCAGGGTTGGTACGTTTTTTTTCATGTTTTTGAAAGAAGTATTTTATGGCTGCATTTATTTGATAAAAAAAAACAGTGAAAAAAAAAGGTATTGTTGTGAAATATTAATATATTTTAAATTGTAATTTACTCCTAAGATGGCAAAGCTTAATTTTTAGCATCATTACTCCAAGTCTTCAGTGTCACACGATCCTTCAGAAATCAATCTGATTTGCTGCTCAAGAAACATTTCTTATTATTAATATTGAAGTTGTGCTGCTATATATTTTTATACAGTTGTGAAATCATTATATCCCATTACATGTTATAAGCCTACATAAACATAAAATTACCTGAACTGCATGTACTAGGAATTCCATTAAACTCAATTTAACAATATTTAACACTGTAAAAGAGGATTGAACGACCGCATTCTGTTGCTGTGTGAACGTTAGATGATCAAATCTTCATGCAACTCTGTTTCGATTCCAAAGCATCCTTGTGTATGTATGATGTGACTTCCTCATCAACATGCCCAAATGGATTTTATGGAGAAAAACGGACTCCCTGAAATGGATTTAGATATGGTTAAAATGGAATTAAATGGCACACTGCCCAAAACAAACACATAAACAAGAGATTTGGTGGGATTGTTAGAGCAATGTGAAAATTATTTTTTTGTCCCTAAATCCAACTTCCATCTTCAATATTTAAAATGTTGGTGTTTGTTAGGGCAATATAAACCAGCATTAAGAGTAGAGGAAGCTGGGGGAAGATTTACAACAATGTGCATTTACTTTTAAATTGTAACCTATTTAGATATGTACGGGATGATATTTAGATATGTACGGGATGATGATGCATCCAATGTGTTATTAAAATAAATAAATAGAAACATTTACAACTATAGTTTGCCATAACACAAAATTTAAAATAATTTGGCCTTAAAATGGCTCCCTATGGGCTTAATAATCTAAATAGGCATATGTCTTAAGTGCAATTAATATAAATTACTAAATCAACTAAAATGTTTTTTGTTTTGTTTTTAACAAATGAATAACCATTGAGATAAAGCAAAATCCCAGTAAGAGATTAATCTGAAAGGTACATTTGATTTACATACAGGCCTATGAATACTTATTTAGCTGCCCATAAATTAATTGAAGATATGTCATAATAACAACATGAATTCAAATTGAATGACAACTAATAAGCCAGAATATTTAATAAAAGACATAAGGTGTAGGGGTGTCTTTGTGAATGGCGGCTGCTCCTGTTCTGTGGTTTTCTGCAGATTTCTGTGGGCACATATTTCGTGTGGGCCTGCTCATCGCATACTGTTAAATATAACAATGCAGCAAAGGGAACAGCAGCTTGACATGGTGCCATGAATGTGCGTCAAAGCACATGAGGGTGTCATTTGTTTGACGTAGGAAAAATAAGGAAACCCCAGCAAAAAAAAATATATATATATATCATTAACATAATTGCTTATTCTAACCATTCAACATGATTTAATATTAATGTTTTATCATGCTAAATGCTTGTCTGCTAGGTTAAAGCAGGTCTGATCCGGCCCTAGCTGATCTAGACTCTCCATCATATTACCAAAAAAAGACCAGGACCAAAAGACCTGACCAGAGACAAGTCCTTCACACAACAAATGTAGTTTATAAATTGTAATAATTATTAAATAATAAAAACACCAACATTATGCCACCAGGGGCCATTTTGAAGGTGTCCCATTTAAAAATAATAGTAATAATAATGTTTTACTCTACATATGTAATTACTGTGACCCCTATTAACAAACAAACAAAAATGAATAAAACAATATCTAAGATGGATACACTTCCTTGTACTTACAGTGTACTTACCTAAGAAAGTACTGGGTAATATAAGGTAACTATATGGGTTAAGATTAGGTTTAGGGGTAGCTTCAGGGTTAGTAGTTATTACCCAGTTATTACTATAATAAGTACATAATATGTACATGGGGAACATGACTGTAAAATAAAGTGCCACCATAAGATTATTCAGTGACAAAACATGATCACTTTACCTCAATGTAAGGAATAGATCTTACAAATGTTTAGATGAAAAAAATAAGAGCATAGCGATACAATAATTTAGATTCAATTTAGTGAAATCTTTCACCATCGTCCCCTTATTTTTGGATCTTATCAGCCATAGTGCTTCCATCTGTGCTTATTTCACCTCATATTTACTGTATGGAAAGTTCAGCCCATGGACACTTTAAAACATCTGTTTTTTTCACTAGAAAGAAAGTAACATGAGGGTGAATAGGATAACCGAATTTAAATTGTTGGTATGAAACGATCTCTCTAACATGAAGGGAAGTTATTAATCTTGATTTTGGAACTTCACATTTAGGCAACATGGTCCACGAAATATCCCAGACAGCAACATAGTGTCGGCCCTGGAATCCACACGTACCAGATGTGGGCCGGATCTGGGCCGACACGATGTTGCTGTCTGGGATATTCAGTCCCACTGCTTTTTGTCTTTCTGTATTCTTGTAAGCCTTGTAAACAGTGGGATTGCTAGTTACATTTTAAAAGCTTCAATCTCTAAAGCTGCTCCTTCAAAAGGTCTTTGCTCAAATGGTGTTGACATTCAGTCCCAAAACTACAGAGTGAAGGACACATGCACTGACCCACCCAAATCTAGAGAGTACAATTACCCTGTCACCTATAAGAATAACTTATTATTGAGATAAATTGCCAAGTTTTCGACCAAAAGTAACCTCCATCAGAGCAAAAGTCATCATCGATGAAGGTATACCGGGATGCGGCCTATGTCATGTCTGTGAGCTATGCGAGTGATTCACCCTTTTTACACCACACCTCTATCGGTCACTTCACAGCACTCACACATTTACCACATACCAGCGTCATTTAGACATTCAGCCAAAAAGGAAGTAGAGAGATGTCAGAGTTGCTTCACTAGTGAGCGCTTTTATACAATCTTTAAAGTCTTAACAAGTCCCCTTTAGATAAAATAAGGAAGCAGTGGCTATAAGCTGATGACTCACCGTTTCACAATTATTCAGCACACCGGGTCATGTTTCCATTCATGATTTGTCTCCAAATCAGCCACCAAAAGGAACTAGCGAACAATCAAGTTTGGAATTCCATCATTAAAACAGCCCTTTTAACAAGCTTGGTAATGATGAGGGGGAGGATGCGAGCTAAACATAATCTCTCCCTCTATCTCACGCTCGTAGCTTGCTGAGAATTCCCTAACAGGATTCTGTTGAGATATCCACGGATAGCTCAACACAATTTTCCAAGTAATCGACCATTAACAAGAGGTCTGGGAAAAACATGGCTTTGAAAATAGTACAATGGGAAAATGATTAGCCTGTTGTCTGCTTCTTTTATGCCAGAGGTGCTTATCTTTAGAGCAGTATTGTTTGGCACATAAGGCAAAGTCAAAAGCTCTTATGAGACTTTCTAAAATGACAATAATGTGTTTGCATTTGATCTCAGATTCCGTTTACTGTACATATACTTCTAATTTTGTAAAAGAGTATACATGTATGAACATTATTTATGACATGCTGTCAACCAACTAACTAAAATAATTTTGACTTGTCCTTTTATTTTACACTTAGACAGTGTTTCCCAATCCTGCTCCTGAAGGACCCCCAACACTGCACGTTTCAACATGGGGATATATGTGATAATGAGCTGATGAGTTGAATCAGGTGTGTTTGATTACGAAGACAAAGAAAACGTGCAGTGTTGGGGGTCCTTCAGGAGCAGGATTGGGAAACACTGCACTAAGAAATGAACAAAAATGAAAGCCTTTTGGGAAATTCTACCGCACTGTGAATGTTACAAATGTTCATCACACTATTTTAAAATTTGAATTGCAAAGTTAGTTAATTACTTTAGTTAACAAGAACTAAGAATGAACTTCTTCTACTTCTACAGCGTTTTTATAGTTAATGTTAATATTAATATTAACATTAACTAATATATTATTAAAATCAAAAGTTGTATTTGTTAAAGTCCCCCTGTGGTGAAAATCAAGCTTTTAATGTTGTTTATATGTCTTGGTGTTTTTAATTCTTGGTGTTGCAAATTCATAAATCAACACCATTGCTGAGTATTTTCTCTTTAAAACTGCAGTGAACCAAAGACAGTCTCAAAAACGCTGGTGTTTCTGACATCACAAACTACCTTGCAACCAATCACGTCAACGTGTGATCGTCAACGAGTGGAGCTCTGAGCTGGTGTGAGCGAGGGGAGGCGGGGCTAATTTGCATATTCATAGAAAATCTTTATTGTGTTTCAACCGGTTTTGTGAATGGCACACTTGCTTTACTCTGTGCATGCTTTCAGAAGAGACAGCATCTTTGGAGAGTATAATTATATGTGTGCAGAGAGTGACAAATTGCTATCTATAGGCTGTCCGGAAAGCACGTATATGGAGATAGTTTGGGCGTGTATCATGATAATTATCACCTGCGGCCATGTTCTCTCTCATTTAAAGTAATCTGGATTCATCAACATCAGAATGAGGGTAAATTGGAGCCGTTGGAAATTTTGTATTGGATTCACTGCAGATAAGAAAACTTAAACGCAATTATTAGTGATCGAGACCTACTGTTTCGGACAGCGTACGTAAAAATCTATGTCTGTGGACTATAGGACCTAAAAATCCAGAAGTGGTTGAGCAGACAGAGTGTTCTTGATGATGTGTTCTTTTTTTTTTCTTTTTTTTACAGCTGGTTCTGTATAAGAGCAGCTGGTCTATTTAGAAAAGATGGGCTGGCTTGTTTTTGATGATACTGTCACATTTATAAGATATGAAGACAGCTGGGCCAGGTAAGTATCAATAACACTTTAAAACAGTCTGTCCACATGGCGAGAGGAGAATTTAGGAGGAGAGTTAGAAAGGGAGTGGAGAACAGATACCTTAATGATTTCATTTGTTAGAGAGCTCGAAGATGACTGGCCACACATCTTTTTTACTTTTCAATAAACCTCTCTCAGTGCATTTGGATGAGTTATAAGGCAAGGCTGGCTCTGCTGTTTATGTGTCATTTGGCTTTACCAACATATTCTGCCACACAATTTATTTAAAATGAGTCACCTGGGATCCAAAGGCCCTTTCTGCAGTTTTTCCACTGTGAATGGAAGACACACAAAACCATATCCCGGCTGGAAAGATTTCAAATTCGAGATAGACCAATTTGCCATCATCTGAGTGCACCCCACAAGCAACAGTCCATTTGCATATGGCCGCTGCCTAAATTACCCACAAAGCCCTTTGTATCAAAACAGCAAATTCGGTGAGGCTTTTGTTGCTGCTTTTATACACGACTTTATGATATGTTATGAAGATTAATTGCTTCTACTACAATCTCAAAACCATAGGGAAAACTCTGCACACATAATGTGAAATTTGGAAATACATAAAAATGGTTTGTGACCATTTCTAGATTTATAATGGCACAGCAGCGCAAATGATGCAGCTACAGAACTTTGTTATGCAGATGCACTTAGCTGCAAATTATATCTTTACAATCTTTCCTTTTAGGTGTTTTGCTTCACTCAGCAGATAAACGGGCACATAGCTTGTGTATGCTGAGTTAATGCTTTTAATGGGTCCACGCACACTTCATCCAGCTTTATATCCATCTATAAAAAAACAATACATGCTCATGAAAATTGTCACTCATTCAGATACAACTTAAGAAGCCTGTTTCCACTTTTAAAACATAGGTAATGTAAGATCAGTTTAAAAAGGCACATTTATAGCCATATCGTAAAACAAGTCGAAATTATGACATAGCTAATAAGCCATAAATTATAAGATATAAAGTAGAAATTTATATAAAGTCATTATTACGATACACAACATTGAAATTATGAGAAAGTCAAAACTATAAGATAAAAAGACAAAATTCTGACATACTAAGTCTAAGTTATGAGATAAAAAGTAAAAATTTTGATAAAAGTCATGATTATGATATAAAAGTCAAAATAAATTATTAGATAAAAGGTCATTTTTGAGATAAAAATTATGAGATAGTCAATTACATGACAGTAAAAATTATAAGATAAAAAGTAGAAATTGACGCCATAATTATGATATAAAAAGTCAATGAGAATCTGTCAAAATTATGAGATAAAAAGTCTATTTTGAGAGAAAAATTATGAGATAAAGTAAATTATATGACAAAGTCGAAATTATCACATAGTAAGGCATAATTATGAAATAAGGCATAATTATGAAATAAAAAAGTAGAAATGGACAGTCATCATTACGATATAAAAAGTCAAAATAATCTTTCAAAATTCTTAAAGTTAAATAAATACAATTATAATTTAAAGTGAATTATATAACAAAGTAGAAATAATGGCATAAGTCATTATGAGATAAAGTAGAAATTGACAGTCATAATTGATAAAAAAAAAGAGTCAAATTTATGAAATGCCAAGTCGGAATTATGAGATGCAAAATTCACAATTGTAAAAACTAAAGTATAGTGATTGATTTAAAATCAAAATTATGACATATAAAGTAATACTGTGATATACGTTGAAATTGCAAAATATGAAGTCTTATTAAAAGAATTACAAGAAATAGCCTCAAAGTTTTTTTTTTTTTTTTTTTTTTTATCTGATACAGAAATAGGCTTCCATAAATATTGCACACACAAAAAGGTATACCAAAAAAAAAAAATGAAGCTAAAGAAAGTTTGCAATTGCACGGACTGAAAAAACAACAACATTTAGCTACATTTACAGCTTTATTTTGGGCAGTAGCACATGGTGAGGTCAATCAGAGGAGATGTGGTAGGAGTCCACTGATGTGACGCTTAGGGGCTAAACACAGTCTTACTCATTTCAATTCAATTTCAGAATGTGGGAATGAAACGTAAAACCGTCTCAGCAAGTCAACATGTGTACCAACAGCGTACGAGGACAAGTCACCACATCAAAAGAGCTAGGAAAAGAGCTATAAAGAGAGATGGAGGGGAGAGAGAGTTTGAATGGCGAGTCTGGGTGTCTGGACAAATGTTAGCCTGAAGCACAAACAATGATGCAGAGCTGGGTGAAAAATGCAAGATTATTTGGCATATTCCAACACAGCAGGATACACACAACCACTGGCAGAGGAGGAAAGAGAGGCTGACACTGCTCAAAAGTGTATTTCAAATGCAAAACAAGTTAAGTGATAAAATTGAACTGTTATATTAATTAAATGTACCTACTAACGTGTATAACACTGATCAATGTAATGTAAAAGGCCTATACATAAATTTATTTTTTATGCAAAAGGTAGGTTTTTTTATTTGTCCTATTTTCTGTAAAGTTGCTTTGGAACAATGTGTATAGTAAAAAGTTATACAAATAAATTCAAATGATTTCGAAAGGAAATTCACCTACTCTTGCATAAATAACCACTCATTGTCACAGTTTCACCAGACAAATAGCTCTATTTGGGAAGAATTAATCATTCTAGAATTATTGGAGTGGGTTTTGTAGGGGAGTGAATCTGCATAGAAAATAATAAACAAATTACTAGCATAGATAAATACAATAAAACAAAGATACAAATTAAATAAACGGTCATTTATGTTTTTCCATGTAAGTAAACAATATCCAGGTACAGCAATTTAATAATCAAATGTAAAATATTACTATAGTCTTCACTGAATAAATTGTCCAGAAAAAAAAAATGTTTACTCAATGTCAGCTCAGAATAAAACAAATTAGTAATGCTAGCTTGTTTCTATTTGTGGAAGCACATATGTCAAGGTAAACCTTGAGGCCATGAGTTAGCATACTTAAAGATTTCTGCACTGCGTAAGCATGGCATTCATAAGAACATAGAATTTGGGGTCTAAAATGAGCTTCTGGGGTAAGTCATCTTTGGTTTATGCATAATGGCGGTAATTCTGCCATTTAACGAGATGATGGCATGTGATGTATGTAGACATTTACACTGGACCTAAGGCTGTTTTGGCTGCCAGTGCTGTATGCCACTGCTGGACATGGTTTTGACCATCCCTTTGGGATTACAAGCTGTTTTAGGGTTGGACTTTGGGAGAGATGATCTCACTATGAGCTCCGAGGGCTCCCTGGCTCATGAAGGGGAGTGAAACAGATGGTACACTGGACCTCCAAGTTCCAACCTTCTGGTTCTCTCCTCACACCACATATGTTTCGCCCTACAGCTACAGTGCATCCTGGTGATGGGTTTCCCACAGTCCAACATACTCATGGCATATCTGGCCCAAATGGGATAAGGAAGGACACACAGGACGTCTTTTTGGCAGGGTCTGACAATGTCATCATAGTAGAAAAAAAGGTTGATAAAAGTCAATGGAATGAATTTATATGTCTTTCTTTGAACTTGCCAGAGTGGTACAGTGATGGCATCACATGGTAATATGCAGGGCTGCAAAATAATATATATAATGAATCCAAAATCTAATCTATCTCAGATAAAATTGTGTTACAATACTTTTTAAACACTTCTCTCATATTGTCTACAAAATAAGTCAGACAAAAAAAAAAAAAAAATCTCAGGTCAAACAAGGATCTCTAATTAATCATTAAAAAAGACTCACAAGGTATCAGTTTGAATCAGTCCGATAAATACTTCACTGAATGAACTCAGTTTGGTTACTGAAATATTATTAAAAAATGATCACTTTCAGGCATGCCCTACTTGATATTGTTACATTGTACTTACTCAAATAAGTACTGAGTAATATGAATTAACTACATGTCAAGTTATGATTAGGGTTTGGTTTAGGGTTAGCTACTTGTAATTATACTAGTTCACTGTTATTACTATACATGTAGTAACGTGTAACTATGTCACCTTAAAATAAAGTGTTACCCGAAATAGTATTTAGATATGCATGTCATTGTACTGAATGTTGCATGTACTTTAAAGGAGTAGTTCACTTTCAAATAAAAATTTCCTGATAATTTACTCACCCCCATGTCATCCAAGATGTACATGTCTTTCTTTCTTCAGTCGAAAAGAAATTAAGGTTTTTGAGGAAAATATTCCAGGATTTTTCTATAATCGACTTCAATGGCAACCAACGGTTTGAAGGTTCAAATGTCTGTCTCAATGCAGCTTCAAAGGCTCGATACGATCCCAGCAGAGAAATAAGGGTCTTATCTAGCGAAAAGATCGGTCATTTTCTAAAAAGTAAAAAAAAAAAGATATACTTTTTAACCACAAATGCCCGTCTTGTACTATCTCTGAGATGAGCCAAGCATTGCGTAATCAAGTTGGAAAGGTCACGCGTGATGTAGCCAGTGTTTACAAGTTTGGAGTAGGAGGACCGTTCAAAGTTATTGTAGGTTGAATGACACATATTTATGTGTATTTGTGTCAGTTTATTGTTTAAAATGGTCCTTACGTGTGCATATCCTGGATGTTTAACGATGTCACGCGTGACCTTTCCAACGTGATGACGTAATGCGTGGGGCATCTCAGAGATGGTACAAGATGGGCATTTGTGGTTAAAAAGTTTTTTTTTATAGAAAATGACCGATCGTTTCGCTAGATAAGACCCTTATTTCTCGACTGGGATCGTGTCGAGCCTTTGAAGCTGCATTGAGATTGACATTTGGACCTTCAAACTGTTGGTTGCCATCGAAGTCCATTATATGGAGAGAAATCCTGGAATGTTTTCCTCAAAAACCTTAATTTATTTTCCACTGAAGAAAGAAAGACATGGACATCTTGGACGACATGTGGTTGAGTAAATTATCAGGAAATGTTTTTTTGAAAGTGAACTAATCCTTTAAAATCAAAACCATAGTAATACAATGGCACTTTTTTATTAGTGTTGTCTGCACTGACAGATGAATCTAAAAAGCCACAATGACTCAAAAAAGTTTGACTTGCAAAAAAAAATGCAGGTGTTCATTAGTGCATGCTATGAGATGTTTAAAGCATGCATGTGTTGGCGAGTCTCTGTGAAGTAATGTAACAGATGGTAAAAATCTGCCATCGATGAGTCGATGGCATTATTTGCCCATTTTCCATAACCTGTCAAAGTGTGTGTCGTTTCAATGAACCATCTGATAATGTGCAGAAACTATTTTGGGCTTTGGCTCTTGTTATATTATGCCACACTTCAAGCATTACCAGATAACAAAGTCGTCCTCTGGAATCGCTTTATGAAAGTAATAACCAGTGATGTATACCACATAAACAGTGAAACAGTGTGCAGTAGCCTTATCTATAAAACAGATTGGCTGTGCAGGTATTGAATCTCAGATCTCCTGCAATCTCATCTATAATCAAAGCCAGAAAATGTCTTTTTGAGATCATATCTGATCTGGCTTCACATGCAAGCTCAAAATCCTGGATTATGAAAGTAATATCTCGCTGTATTTAAAAAGTCATATTTATTGTAGTTTACATTCAGTAAGAGCTTATTTATTAAGGTGAGAAAGAATGTGGTTAAACAGAAAGGGGAAGGGGAAGGGGAGTGAAATCAATTCACAGAAAAGTAAACTTCAGCATCTGGATGCCCTTGTCAATGCCTCCTGGAACAAATAAAGTTACAGAGCAGAACCAGGAACTAATCTCATTAATGGCTGCCATTTGTGAGTGATTAAGGTCTGTCCTCATTCAATGGCACACTGGACATAAAGTTCTTAGAGGTTAATAACCAGTTACAATCAATTACTCAACTAATATGATACAATCAATGGGTTCCTCTAATCACATGAGGTGACAAAAAATGGAGCCGACGACTATCAAATCTCTGGGATATCTGAGCTGAGGCATAACAGACCAAGGTGAATGCACCTAGCATTGTGTCTGTAAGGCTACGTTCACACTGCCAGTCCAAATCCGATTATTTGTGTATCCGATTGGAATCTGATCAAAAATTATTGATGTCCACATTGCGTATCGCGACTTTTCAGATCCGATTTGTGTGTCCATCTAGCTCTTTCGGTTTCCGGAATATCTGCATTGGTTTCTATGGCAATGAAGTTGCATTGGTAGGCATACGCCAAAAACAACAACCGCAACATTGAGGGGTTTGCAATAGAGATGTTGTCTTATTTCAATTTTACAACATGACAATGCATAGCCCCTGCGCTGGACTACTGCTTCTTCTGAAGCAGCAGCAGAACCGTAGGAGGCTTCAACCACTTCAAACCACATATGGATGTAGCTTGAAACGGTTTTACAAAAAATTTTATTTTTCAAAATGTCATCGCATTTCATTTTTTGAACAGTAGCTAAATCTGAAATGACATTTCATCTACTGAAACCATCTGTAGTATCTAGAATTAACAAATATCCAATTAAACATAAGCAACATTTCAGTTGGTTTGCAGAAAGAAAAAGCTGATTCATTTTTTCCAGATAGAAATTAATTTCACATTATTCGGTACAAAGGTTTAAAAGACAAACCTACCATGAGCTAAATGATTAGTAACTAATGATATATGCTTCTGCTGAAGCCATTTGCCAATGTAAATTCAAACTTCAACTTCATTCAACTAATTCATTAAGCCATATATAGCCAAAATCCAGGTAAGAAATACACTGAATCTTAAAGAAAAAGATCCACCAATTTAGAGACTCTTTGCAAAAAAATTCGGGGAAAAAAGTGCTCAGAAGTGACCGCCCTCCCATGAAGCATTGTGAATGTCATTATTAAGAATGGCTCCTTCTACACTCTCAAACGACTTATATACATATATATATATATATAAATTAATTACATAAAATCTTACTGACCCCAAACTAATCAACATTTGAAGTGGATCAAAAAACTTCATCAAAGTTGTCCTAAGACAAGAACGGGTATTGTTCAAAATCCATGTATAACTTTGATGAAAGGTTTTGATCCACTTCAAATGTTGACTACTGTATATGTACTGTATACAAGAGTTTTGAGTCAGTAAGATTTTATGTTGGGGGTTTTTTGCAGCAAGGATGTTATAAATTGATCAAAAGTGACAGTAAAGACATTTATAATATCCCAAAATTTTACATTTCAAATAAATGACGTTCTTTTGAAAGTATCACAGTTCCCACAAATATATTAAGAAGCACAACTGTTTTCAACAATGATAATAATAAGAAATGTTTCTTGAGAACCAAATCATAATATGAGAATGATTTCTGAAGTTGTGACACATGGTACACTGAAGACTGGAGTAATTACTGCTGAAAGCTCAGCTTTGCCATCAAAAGAAGAAACCACATTTAAAAAAAAAAAAAAAAAAAAAAAACAGTTACTAAAACTATAAACTATTAAAAATATTTCACAATATTAAAGTTATGGAAAACATTATCTAGATTTGTTTAAGATTAAGTTTTATTTAAAAATTATTTAACTGTCCACGTATGTGACACCATGCAACAAAGGCGTAAAATGGGACATAAAGCCACCGATGACAATATGGAACATTGTGTTTTTATTATGGCATGTTATGCTATGTATATCAGCTCAGTTATTAAAAACAATAGTATTACAACATAATAACAATAAAACGCATATTGTAGGAACTATAACATTTACATATATGCGGAAACCTTGAAGCAATATGGGCAACTCAAGGAAAACATTCACTGCTGATTGTAACAACTATTAACAAATATAAGTAACAAATATTTGTCACTGTCACTTTTACTGTCCTCATGGGATATGTTCGGAAGGCAAAATGCAAATTTGTCTGGGTATGTATGTGTAAACTTGCCATTCAATGCCGTAATATGTCATTTTAAATGGTTATTTATGTTGATATATTTGTTAAATGTCTGTTTTATTACAATATAAGACAATCATAACATATTTGCAAAAACAGAACAGATATACTAGCAGGTTACAGAAATCAGACTTTATGCAATCCGATTCCAATGTTGCATGACGTCCACATACACTGAACAAAACTATAAACGCAACACTTTCGTTTTTGCCCCCATTTTTCATGAGCTGAACTCAAAGATCTAAGACTTTCTCTATTTACACAAGAGGCCTATTTCTCTCAAATATTGTTCACAAATCTGTCTAAATCTGTGTTATTGAGCACTTCTCCTTTGCCGAGATAATCCATCCACCTCACAGGTGTGGCATATCAAGATGCTGATTAGACAGCAGGATTATTGCACAGGTGTGCCTTAAACTGGCCACAATAAAAGGCTACTCTAAAATGTGCAGTTTTATCACACAGCACAATGCCACAGATGTTGCAAGTTTTGAGGGAGCGTGAAACTGGCATGCTGACTGCAGGAATGTCCACCAGAGCTGTTGCCCGTGAATTGAATGTTCATTTCTCTACCATAAGCCGTCTCCAAAGGTGTTTCAGAAAATTTGGCAGTACATCCAACCGGCCTCACACCGCAGACCACGTGTAACCACACCAGCCCAAGACCTCCATATCCAGCATCTTCACCTCCAAGATCGTCTGAGACCAGCCACCCGGACAGCTGCTGCAACAATCGGTTTGCATAACCAAAGAATTTCTGCACAAACTGTCAAAAACCATCTCAGGGAAGCTCATCTGCATGCTCGCCGTCCTCATCGGGGTCTCGACCTGACTGCAGTTCGTCATCGTAACCGACTTGAGTGGGCAAATGCTCACATTCGATGGCGTCTGGCACTTTGGAGAGGTGTTCTCTTCACGGATGAATCTGGGTTTTCACTGTACAGGGCAGATGGCAGACAGCGTGTATGATAATGCACAGCATGATAATGCACAGCCCCATGTTGCAAGGATCTGTACACAATTCCTGGAAGCTGAAAACATCCCAGTTCTTGCATGGCCAGCATACTCACCGGACATGTCACCCATTGAGCATGTTTGGGATGCTCTGGATCGGGATACAGCATATGACAGCGTGTTCCAGGTCCTGCCAATATCCAGCGACTTCGCACAGCCATTGAAGAGTGGACCAACATTCCACAGGCCACAATCAACAACCTGATCAAATCTATGCGAAGGAGATGTGTTGCACTGTGTGAGGCAAATGCTGGTCACACCAGATACTGACTGGTTTTGAATTATCTGGCTACACAAGTGAAAAATGTTAAAGCTAAAATGACTTGACCTCATGGACCAGACCAGTTCCCCATGTGTCTCATGCCTTATCTTTAAACACTTTTTATTACAATAATTATTAGTTTAATTAGACCTAACCCCTGTCCACTCATTACTCACACATCTCCAAAGCACAGGGCTTGTTATCTTGTTGGGTGAAACCTCTTGTCTGCAGGGGTACACATATTAAATCGCAGCCTGGTTCTTTCCCAACCGGCTGCAATGCAGTCCAATTACGCAGATTTCGAGTTACTTACTTATGCAATCAAGTAATTACAACCCAATCTCACCCGAGTCGCAAGCACAACATAATCTTTAGATTGGCAGGGAAATTATGTCCAACGATGCACCATTTTTCGAGATGTGACAATTCCCTTCTTAATTATGATGCCATTGTGTCAACTTGCTTTCTCAACCTAATCAAAAGCGAGTGTAATCATGAAAGTGGTCCTGAGATGTGGACCATGATGTTGTAATTGCATTTTAATCACACTGGTGTAGGGAACATGGGTTCTTGCTATCTCATCAGTTTCTTAAAATTGAAGTCAGAGAGAGATGTCTGGCAGCTTCGGGAACTAAAAGGGGCCTAAAGGTTTGCTTTAAAACCCATGTAGGACTTTGTGAACTGTCTTGGCCTGACAGCAAGACCAGAGCAGTTTTGCTTGATAAGGTGAAGTGGAGAAAGAGAGCAACGTGACAGGGATACGAATTAATTTCATTTCCCAGAATGCGCTGCTCTTCTATAGAGTTTTATCTTTCACTTGAACCAAAAAGACTAGCTTTAATTAATGAGATTGTGCGATGTGATCCATCCTACTTGAACAAATGTGATCTATGCTGAGGTAAACTGACTTATTTTGCAATTAGTCTTATCAGAAGGGGTGTAGGAGCAATCTGAAGGGGGGTATAAATCTCATCAAACCTCTCATGGCATGGTTTTGAGGTACCATATGAAAGCTTAAACACTAAAATTTACTGAAGCGTCAGTACAGAGGTCAACAATTAGCAGACCATGGTCTAGATCCGGACCCCAGATTGGTTCCGCCTGGACCGTGCATCATTTCTCATTTAGTATAATTGTAAACAAACATACAGCAACAGAAAACAAGAGGTCGGAGTTTGCAACCCTGCACAGCTACTCAGCCACTTCATTTCCTTGTCTGACTGAAATAAAACTTCAGTTTTTACAAACTGTTTCATATGTGTGAGCTGATTAGTACGAATTGCATTTGAAAATACATTTAACAAGCTCCTGATCACTATATCAAAGCCAGCTTGTGATGTTTCGAAGGTCTATGAAGCCCCGCTTTAGGTGGCTAGCCAGGTATGTTTCAGTTTAGTTTGTGCCAACCCTGTGTTTTATGCACCATAAAAGTGGCTTGGTTATTAGCATTTAGCATCTATTGGTCATCGCCATAGTAACTTGTGCTCCAAGGCTAACCTGCTCCAAGGCAGGTTACTGTATGTTCTGGGTAAGAAATCTCAAACTGAAATTGGGCGATTGCTGTGAGCAAAGTGACACATCACTGACTAAATAAAGTAACTCCCCCTTTTGCTTGCAATACGCGTAATCCATTACACATGAACAAGTTTAGTTTAACAATTATTATTAAGCATTTAGTTTAAATGTATATAAATATGTACAGATAATATGTAATAAAAATATGCTTTAGAATCAATAGATAAAGCTGGACTACGTGTAAATGGACTACACATTCAAACATATACCCATGTTAAAGGCCTATTATCAACTATATAACCTAACTTCACAACTTTCACTTGCACTGATATAGCAATATATTTCCTTCTTGCTGTGTAAATGCATGTATATACTTCATATTCTTCAAAATTTTAATCTTCAGCAGAAGAGAGATTTGAACCGTGCTGACTCTCTCACGAGAAGCGAATCTCAGTTTTGATTGTTTCAACGCACGTGATTGGCTGTTCGCTACTGATGTCACACTTTCATGTGCATGCACTCCATGAACTCAGGATCAAAGCCTAAGTTGAAAGAGAAAGTTTATGATCAGCGTCATGGTACCAACAAAGCCTGAATGGATTGATTTGGCAACTCAAAACTTTTCCTGTAATCCTGAGTTTGTTCAACTATCATCATGGTACAGGCTCCTGGGCTCTCGTCTACTGATTTAAATCGTATTTAGTTTATCTGTAATGTAAATATTACATATAAAGGAAATAGCAATACCAATGGGCTTCTTTTGACAATATTTACTACAGAATTATTCATCGGCAAAGGTCCTTTATAATGAACAATCATAACAGTGAACTACTGTTATGATTGTTCATTATAAAGGACCTTTGCTGGGAAGAAGGTTCATGATGGACAATCAATATGTCACACCTGGTCTGTGTTTGTGTTTTACATTAGTTGGACTTTGAGGTTTTGCACTGCTCTCAGTTCAGTTTCCTGTGTTTTCTTTGTTCATGCTCATTTGTTGCCATGGTTTTTGATTTGCCCTCATGTGTCTCACCTGTGTCTTGTTAATTACCTTGTTGAGTCCCAGGCTGAATCCGAAATCACCCCCTATACCCTCAAATAGGGTGTTATTTGAGGAGACAACCATTTGTAGTGGTGTCCGAAACTAAAGTGGACGTTATTGAGTGCACTTATTCAATCCCACATTGCACCGCAATAACGAGTGTACAACCGATGTATGCTCAACGGCTGTCCGAATTCACTCACTCCTTTTCATTTACTCCTTCAAGTGAACAATATTAGCGGACTAACGGATGGAATAGTGGCTGTGTCCGAAATCACCCCTATACCCTTAAATAGGACACTATATGAGGGGACAGCCATTTATAGAGGTGCCCGAAACCATAGTGGACGTTATTGAGTGCACTCAATCAATCCCATAATGCATCGCAATAACAAGTGTACAACTGATGAACATTCAACGGCTAGAGAATACCCATAATGCACTGTGAGGGTTGTGCCTAATGAATTCCCGCCTCTTGCCAGAAGATGGCGCCCGCAGCTGAATTATCCATCCATCCATTTTCCAAACCGCTGATATAATGTGTGAACAGCGTAATATCATACAGATATACATTCCTTTTTGATTGATTGTTAAATAGTTTAATAAGGTTTATACATGCGTTTCCATGAAAGATTTTAAGATACATCTCTTTCATTACTATTGGAACGCCCAGTTTGCAAAGTTTCAAATGATTATTAAACAGCAAACACAAACTATGCAAAAGCGGCAGTCCTTCCGGCACACTCAGTGTCCGATTCGCTCACTCTTTTTCATTTGCTCCTTTAAGTGGACTATAGGAGTAATGTAGAGAATGGGGAATAGTGAATGGGGGTATGGGGGTGATTTCGAACACAGCCCCAGTGTTTCTCTGTATATATACTGTATAGCCCTCAGATTCAGTTGCCCTAGGCTATGTCCATTATCAGATGTTAGTGGTTAGCTGTCTGTGTTTTTTGAGAAGTTCTAAGTAACTAAGTTTTTGTTATTTGTTAATAAATTAGACTGCTGCACATAGATCCTGCTTTCATCCTTTTCAACCACGCCATTGACACATAAGCTTTTTGACAATAAAAGAAATGCATTGTCTCCAAAAAAAAAAATACATTGTCTCTCCTTAGGAATTTTACTGTCAGTCAGCAGCAACTACATTATATGATTTTCACCCCAAATAATTTGGTGATGATAGGCAGATTGTGGTAGATAAACATTAGCCATATGGGCAAGCAACATATCTCCCAAAATGTTGGAAATTGCTATGAAACTGTTTATCAGTGTGAAATAAATAGATAATGTGATAGAATCAAGGGCTGTGGTTTAATTGTATTAAAATATGTAATTATAGAAATAAAAACCTATTGTGTTAAAGAGGCAGAAAACATTATAATAATTACAACTTCCTTCTTAACAGATCTGAAACCATGAGTTTCCCATTTGCCTCAGCAGAGAGAACATTATATTATGAGCAATAATAGAAAGAATGACAAAAGACCAGATAAAAATAATAATAAAAAAAACACTTACCAGGGTTGTAAAACCTACATACCTATACTGCCCTACAAAGCAAAAAGGCAGTAACTGCATTTTTTGGTCAAAAATGAGTTATTATCATTTTCATGACATTCAAGGCATCCTTTGTTATGTGACAAAACATCTTATCTCAAATGTGTGTCTTTTTGGAGAAAAATGGTAGTCGTTTGTACAGTAACTGCAAAAAGCCCTAGTGAAACAAAGCAAGAGTACAGTAACATCCATTACTGTATTCTTGTTATGTTTTACCTAACAAAAAATAACCGTGTTGCTGCGCAGTGTAGTTACTGTTGCCATGGTGAACACACAGCTGATTTCGCGGCA
Source organism: Rhinichthys klamathensis goyatoka (assembly GCF_029890125.1). Taxonomy (NCBI): domain Eukaryota; kingdom Metazoa; phylum Chordata; class Actinopteri; order Cypriniformes; family Leuciscidae; genus Rhinichthys; species Rhinichthys klamathensis. The sequence continues at coordinate 344,251 of NW_026606827.1, forward strand.
TCCTCACGGGACGGTTTTAACATTTGCGATTTCACGCTTCTAACTTCACACAAATTTAGTTTGAGATGCAGTGTTTCCCCTAATTGTTCCCCTACCAAACTAACACACACACACACGCGCGCGCGCGCTGACGCACGTGTGTAACGCTCGAGCTGTTTTTTGCCTATTGAGAATGAGGACATGCGTCACGGTAGCTTGCTGTCACGTGACGAATTGAGGCCGCCCACCATTTTGGGAGGACACGCTATTGGTTGCCAGGGGCAACAGTGTAAGAGCGATACAGAGACGGATACAAATTGAAACGGATATACGGATAGAAATTACGAGAAATTATATAAATAATATATATATATATATATTATATAATATAATATATACATATATAAATAAATATATATAATATAGAAATTAAGAAGAAATGGAGAAGAATGCGGCAAAAGAAAAGGGTCCTTACAGGGAGAAACTTACAATGCCAAACAGAGGTATTTGGAGAAATTGGCTGATATTAAAAACGTCGACCCATACGAGCTGCCTGCAGCTGAATGGAACAGAGACCTAGACTCTTTACCACCTTGTACGTATATGGAAATAGTAAATTATTTGGTTTTTGGCATCAGTTATTACACTATGCTAGAATTCAAAAGCCTGAAATCCTTGGAAAGTTACGAGACATTCTGCTGCGGCTGGGTGCGCGACTTGGTCATCTACAAGCCCCCAAACTGTGAAAACACCGTTGTACTGGCAAAGGTAAGTTGCTTCACTTTTTGTCAAGTCACTTTTATTTATATAGTGCTTTTTACAATCCAGATTGCATCAAAGCAGCTTAATAATAGGAAAATAACAAAGTTTGTTTCTGCTGTACAGGAGCTCTGAATCAAACAGTGATGAAATTCAGTTCAAAGGAAGTAGTGTCAATTGGGGCTGTAACAATATTGTGTCACAATATATCGCAATACAAAAATGCAACAATATATCGTGGATAGTGACAGTAGTGTGTATAGTTCACCCAAAATTAAAATTACTGTGTGAAAAAAAAAAAAAAAAAAAAAAAGTTTACAGTTTTAGTGTCAGTACTACATTAAACTTCTATAAACTCTCATCGAGTCGGAGATGCGGTCGAAAGTAATGTCCTTTCTTCTAACAGCTGCAACCCAAGAAATCCGACGTCTCTTTGTCACATCGGAGACATGCTCTCCTTCATGCTTTTTCCATTTAGGGAAACGAAAAAAATGTAACAAATGGTTGCTACAGTTCCCACGACGATCGTGTGAGACACTGGAGCAGTTTTTTACACAGCAGTGTTTTCCAGGCATTCTAACACTGCGACAACCTCCTCTACTACCAATATAAACAATAAGCGTTGCTAGCGGGTGTCCTCCCAAAATGGCGGAAAGCTGTCTCCGGGGGGCGGGGCGCTGTGTCGTGACGACATCTCCTCATTCTCAATATGAGGACACGGTCTTCACGGCAACCCGTCAAAATAAAGGTTCGGTTTAACTTGACAGAAATATATTACTGCTGTACATTAGAATTTAGAAACGTCTCAATGTAATAATAATACTAACACTAACACTAATACAAATAAATTAAGATTAAAACTAAATTTTTCTTCAATGTTTTAATTTTAACAGTAAAGCTCATTGTGCAATATGTTGTTTGACCAAAAATTTTTGTTTTTAAAATATTGTATAAGTTTATTAATAGTTTATAATAAAAGTTTCATGATTTCAATTAATTAGACATGATTTTTGATTACAAAAAATTTACACCACATATCCGTAACACGCCCGCTCCGCAACATTAGTTTCGGAACACAAAATTTTTGAAAATGTTGTCCAAATGGTTCCATTTATTTCAGACACAGTGTATCAGACCCAGAGCCCAAGTTGTGGCAAAATAGTTTTGGGAGAATCTGTAGTTACTGCCTTTTCCCTTCGTATGGTGCCGCGTTTTTGGTAAGTAATACAAAGCAAGAATACAGTAACTGCAAAATAGGGGTAAAATATCAAATTAAATATGAGGATTGATATGTACAAAGAATAAGCTAATATAAAGTAACAAAACAGCCACATGTCCAATAATCTACCTACAACTACTTAGGCTGGATGACAGGATAACTTTAAAGTCATTTTTCTCTGTTCTGCACTCTGCGTAGTTACTGCCTTTTTGCTTTGTAGGGCAGTATAACCTTCAAACATTGCTGCTTTTTAAAGCTATGTCAAGCCAAAATCCAAAGTCTGTCTTTACAAACTTAGATTTTCTGGATAGAAATTACATATTAAATTAGTTTAAATTAAAGCTCCAGTCCGTAACTTTTTTAAGTTAAAAATAATCCAAAATAATTATATAAAAAAAACTTATTCTGCCAGTGGTCAAAACTATCTGCTTGCCATAGCTAGATTCAAAACGGTTAGCTTGTAATAATGATTTTAATTCCAGTGGTACTGGTGGGTTTCCGCGGGAAATTCGAGCATGTCTTTGCGTCATGACGTCACACCCGTACACATAAAGAAGGAGTTTCGGCTAGCCGGCTATACTGCGCGTGACGAGATGTTTAGATGTATAGGCTTTTCTCGCAGCACTTTACATAATTAAACTTATGGCATCCAGAAAGATCCAAACAACAATCATCAGTGTCAACTGGAGATTCAGCAGTTATAAAACCCAAAAGACTTCGTACTTCGGATTTAAGTTGGCTAGAGAAAGAGAAAGAAACCGTCTCATGCGAACACAAGGATTTAAACATCGGCGGGGCTTTTGAAAAGTGCGTGAACTCCGTGTTTTGAAGGGGTTCAAAACGGAAGAAGAGACTGCTTTTTTTCTGCTGAACAAGTAAGTTAAGACATTTCAATAGTTCAATCGTGTAACAGTACGTTTTCTTAATTCACACAGTTATGGAGTTTCCTTTGTTGTGCCTTTCTCGTTTTGCTATTATGGAGAATATGAATTCTGAACTACACAGGTAACCATAAAACACATTAAATTCAACATTAGTCACGCAATGCTGATGTGATGTTGTTAACATGAACAATTTGAGAACAAAGTAGGCTATAATTTGCACGGTTGCTGTAAATCGCGTTGATTAAATCTAACGAAGCTTATCATGTCGAATGCTTTTCCCCCCTTAGTTGGTCAGAACAAAAATGGATGTTACTTACTTGTTCAGAAGACATTTTCTTATGAAAATTCTTATGTTGGTCAAACTTTCAAAAAGTGAATCTGTGATTCTGTATGACAGTATCCACACAGCGCGGTGACTGACAGCAGCACTCGCCTCAAAGCACTGTGTTCATCCGCGCTGTTTCATGCCGATTTACAACCCACGTAAAGATGATAATTCCGCGAATCACTGCAGTTACAGATTTCGAACAGAGAGATGGCGACAAAGAGGAAAAGCTACGGACTGCAGCTTTAACTTTTAATTTCAAAACTTTGAACTTCCTTACATTAAAATTCAAATTGTTATTTTTGTTTGCCACTTTAATTCAAATTCGATCCAAAGTCAGTAATAGATTTGTTCATTTAAAAGGCATTCTCAATTCATTTCTGAAAGACACAATCCTGTGATTGTGTAAAATAAAGTATAAACATATTTTATCATCATGTGCATGTTCACAACAAACATTGTGAACAAAGCTCAGTTCACTTGACCAACACTGCAAAACAAAAGATACCCAAAAGGAAAACAATGGGTTATTATGCGGAATTTAACGGAATGATCAGCTGAACGGTCAACAAAAGATTCAACCAAATTTGACAGGCCAGCAGAAGAAGACACAACAGCTCTCCAAAAACAAATCCAGCCATGATAAACCAAAAAACACAACTCAGGACTAACACATAAATTCATAAATACAGTCTTCAGCCCACATAACAGCTGGGACACTATGTTTATATTTATTACATCACATGCAATCATCCCAAAACACACTGTTCTTTCTGAATGCCACGGTAACGACAGAGCATCCTTTCAGGCCTACCCTCCCCCTTCCTCTCACCTCCTCTCCATCCTTAAACAATGACCTCCGCCTGACATAATCTCAGCAGCAAAAAAGAGCAATCATTTAACCAGATCATAAACTGAACAAAGCTAATTGTCATACATTACCCTTTTTTTTCTTGAGAGAGCACTTAGCCTTAGCACTCAAATCAGATGCAGGAGAACCTCTCAGATTCAACCCCGGCTAACAACATCACATGACTCTGTACCATCTGCTCCTTGCTTACAATCATGTGACCTGAATGAAAACGTGGGATTATGGGATATGTAGTTTAATCTTAAGAATGCATTAAAGGTGCTAATTGTGATTTAGATTGAATCACTTATATAAATTCCTAGAAAATGTGACAGCATATGCATATATTAATTAAAACTGCAGGAATTGTTATAATTATTTTAAATAATTATATAATTACAAATAAAATAAAATAAATAATGATTTTGTTTACAAATATGGGAATTTTAAATGCATTTAAATTATTAATTTTGTTTCTTCTTTTTATTTTTTATTTTTTCACTTTGCATAGTATAATCTAAATCATTCAAATACATTTTTAACATGGGCTCACTGGAAATAAATAAAAGACAAGGATTAAGTGGAAGAAAATACTGAACTGAGAAAAGGACCTTTCTGGGTCGGTCAAAGAGAGTGGCTGTTAATATTACATTAGCCCATGTCTGTGTATGAATGTGTGGGGGTTTGGTGGGTCAGCAAACGCCTCTGGGTTAAAGGAGTATACAGACCTGAAAGACAGCCTACTGTCCTCTCATTCCCTCTTGCTACACACACACATTTCTCCTAGAAAGAGGACGGAATTGTTAAAGAGCCTCGGAGTGGGGCTGTACACAGAGAAACTGAATTAAGTGAAACAGGATGTCACTCCCGCCACCCCTTGACCTTCACACACTCACACCGTCTGCATATGCAATGCATGTCAACCTCAAGCCCGGATCTAGGACAGTGCCAGGACCACTGGCCGAATGCGATACTGATAATTCATCATCAACAGAACGGAACCGGCATTAATTCATGAAATACAGCCAAGGAAGAGGCAACTCCTCTACTTCACTGTCATTAGCTGAACACCCTGTCAGTCAAAAAATATGTTTGCAACCACATGAATTAAATCAGTAGAAAATGGTGGACAGACTAATGGCATAGTAAACAACTCGCTTAGAATGCATTACTTTTGGTCACATCCAAATGGAAATTAAATGGACATAATAATCTGTAAAAGAGCTGTTTTTTTAATGACCACTCAGCTCTGTACATTAAAGGTCCAGTGACCGTCATGACACCTGCAGTGTTTACTTGGGGATTTAAAAAAAATGTCTGTAAAAGAAATTGGGAACACTTTAGTTTAGGGTCCAATTCTCACTATTTACTAGTTGCATGCATTTTACTAAGATATTGGCTGTTTATTAGTATTCATATAGCACATAGTAATGCCTTATTCTGCATGACCATATTCTACATCCCTTAATTCTACCCAATACCTAAACTTAACAACTAACTTACTAACTATTAATAAGCAGTAATTAGGAGTTTGATGCAAAAGTCGTAGTTAATAGTTAATTAATAGTGAAATTGGACCCTAATCCAAAATGTGACCAAGAAATTAACGATTAATATTAATATCCATACATCACATTCAGATCCCTCATGTTACCGTATCCTAGGATATATCGCTTTTACAGTATTATAATTTATTTTGGACAGTGATTTCTAAACTGATATACATGTATAACGATAATTAGCAGGTACAAATAAAGCTACACAAATATGCTTGCTACAATATTCTTAGTCGTAGTATATATATATATCACATTTTTAAAAAGACAGTACTAGTATTATTATTGATAAATAATTTAATTTATATTGTTTTTAAAAAGTAAGATAAATACTTAAAGGGGTCATATAATGCCATTTTTGTACAAGTTAATATGAATCTTTAGGGTCTAAATGAAAACTTTGTAACATACTTTTATTAAAAATTCTCATTATTGTAAGAAAACACTCATTTTACCTGGTCAAAAGCACGCCGTTTTAGTGCATATGCCTTTAAATGATAATAAGCTTTGCTCACTCCGCCCCTCTGTTCTTTGAGGCGTTTTGACCAACGCACGTGGAGTGAGGGTATATTTTGGAACATGAATGGCAGCGGGAGTCTCTGAGGACACATCTGTGCAACTGCATCAATTTAAACCGGAGTCGGACCCGGAACAAGATGACGGCCGCAAAGAAGTTCGACAAATAAGGCTCGAACAGGACGTTTCTGAATGGTTGGTTAACGTAATGTCACTTTGATATTTTTGTATGTACTGGCAGGGTAGAGTAGTGAGATACGAACGCTATGTGTTTACTGATGTATACGTTAGTTCTTTGACAGATTGATGTTACAGCTAATGGTCATGAACAACTTTTTTTCGCGATTTGCAAAGATTAATATAAAGGTTATTAAAACTTTACACTCACTTCTTCTGGAGGTGCAGCGGGGACACGAATAGTTGGTACCGATTCTTTTCAGGAGCAGCTTCTTAGCAAAACCAGCTTTATATTGACCCTCGTTTATAAAGCAGTCTGGTGAAAAATGATTCGCGCAAACATGAGAGCATTGACGTTGCTCGTGGGGAATATTCCCTTCAAAAAACAAAACTCAGCCACTGCGTCTTCAGCGGTTCGGATTTAGGAACATTAAAATGACTGCTGGGTTCCTTATTGCACCCAAGAACAGAACACCACAATCGCTTAGGCGCCATTCTGCTCCAGCGTATCAACAATGATGGACTATGAGATGACAGCTCGTTCAGGGCGAGGATGTGTTGAAACGCTGCTGTCAATCAACAATCGTGGGATGGGCGTCCGATTTAGTGATGTCACAAAATCGAACAGCTCAATTTGAGGCAGGGGAAAACATATAAGGAGATTAAAACAAAAACACTTGATGGATTTTTATCATTATATGATGGTTGTGTAGAGGAACTGCCAACACACATTTCAGTCCAATCAACTTGTAAAAGTGCATGTACCATTATATGACCCCTTTAAGTGATGTTTCCTATGCCAGAGAGGGAACTGAAACATGAATTGACTTTGAATAAATAAATATATATATATATATATATATATATATATATATTTTTTTTGAAGCCTACCACAAACCACTGCTATACAGCTATCTACTGTTTCTCATTTAGTTTTTTTATGTCTGACAGGTGGGCATGTGTGATACAGATTCCGAGGTCACTTCTAAGGAGGTAGATGTGGCCCTTGTGTTTCCTTACACTGACTGTGGGAGAGCTGTGGTGATAGAACATGAAATGAACCAGCATGCAACAGTCTCCAGACTGAATTATAGATGCTGCCCATCTGCTGACAGAGGAGCAGTCTGTCAGGCCTCCTCAGTGTCACCACTCTGGGGGCTCAGAGATCCTGGCCCATTCATTCTCACCTCCTGCTGAAATAAGAGAATCACCTCTTGACCTGTTCTCTCTCGGAGAATTGAGGTTTTTCAGCAGTGAGAATGGTATAATTAACAAATCATAGCAACTATTACTAACAGTTAATGGTCATTATATTTACAAATAATTCACAAATGTATCAAATATACAGTAATTTAACAGCAAAAGTTGGAACTTTTTTATATGTATAAGCATATGCATTTACATGCTTCAATATTTTGTGTCATTTTGACCCAGAAACACATTTTGCTTCAAGGTAAGAAGCTTTCTAATTATATAATTATTGCGTTTCTACTCCAATCTGTTTGCCAAGATCATTTCAATGTTGGCTGAGACTTTCCTTTTTGCTTTAGTACATAAAATCAGAATGTGTTTCTGGGTCAAAGTGACTATGCTAAATTATGCCAAATTGACTGCAATTTCTTCTCACATCTGAGACTTCTTTAAAAGAAGAACCAAAAACAGCTTAGTTGACCTGAAGAAAACAGAAAGAAAACCATTTTTTTTGCTTTGACATTGTACTCACCTTGTATTCAGCTATTTACATAAATGATAGCATTATATATATATATATATATATATTTATATATTTTATATAAAATTATTTGTATTATTATAAAATGTATTATTTGATCTATTATTATTATATATTATTCAAATATATTACATATTATAAAATATATTTTAAATATATTAGTATTAGCAGTAGGAATTTTGTATACAATTGTAGCATTTCATTATTTATATAAATGACCTGCAAGGCAGTCTGGTTAAAATCTCGAACATTTATTTTGATGAAAAACAGAAGGAAGACCTGTGAAGTGCCTGTGTGTAGCTAGCTGATAACAGTTTTTTATTTTAATACGAAATATAAAGACATATCTGGAGGAAAAATCAATATTACATTTGTCACGTCTGTTTTATTTAAGCTAAGTTTGGTTGCTCTGCAAAATCTTTTGCATTTAATGTATCTGAATTCCTGTTTGTTTTTCCCCAGGTGAATTTTACATTTCCCACAAAATGCAAACCCCTCTCAAACTATAATTTGTGTTTCTACGATCAATAGTGACTTGGACTCCTGCTTGACCATTAATTTATGAATAACACAGACCTGTCCATAACCAAACAGCCAAACAGCCCTTAGTCAATGTCCTTTGATAAAATCATCAAAAGACTAATAAGGCAGAAATGGAAGGGAAAGCATTATGACAGGCAGTAAATAAGTGCAAAGTAGCATTAACATGGAGGGTTTAATTTCCACTGTGCTAGCAGGGTGTTTGTGAATACTATAAATGTGAGTAATATTTTCAAACTTAAAAATAGCCTTTCTTATCAGTAATTTTCTCTTTCTATTGTGTGGAGCCCTTAGCAGCACCTTGCTAAATTTGCAAACCTCACTTGTCAAATCTGGCTAGGGAGGACCGTGTAAATATTTTTCAAGTAAAAATTAGCACTTTTGTATGCACACGTTGGTGGGCCATTTACAAGTACGCGCCAAACCCTCCAGCATTATCTTGCTGATTGAGAGCTCATATCATCAGCTCATATCATCATAACTCATCAGACCAATCTACCGTTTCAGGACTCATACCTGGCTGGTCCCCATGGAGTACAACAAACACACCCAGCTGGCTTATTTCCATCTGAACATGAACACACAGTAAACCCACTCACTTACAATATGGTTTAATATATTCTCCTGCCAAACTGTACCAACAATTTTAGCCTCACAAGCTGATGTTTCCTGACACTAGCTTCCATAAGGAGAATATAGAAATTATATTTCATTTCACAAACACAGTGCCAAGTTCTTAGCAGAAATCCTCTAACAGTGCGCTTCTCTGCCATCCCAGACTAAACAGAGTTTTAATTTGTAACAGAGATGTGGTCTCTCAGGTAGGATGCGAGCGTGGGAGTGGGTTGTACAGCTGGTTTCATTTTATTATCCATGCACCGTTTTCTGGCCCTGATAATAGTACATAATAAAGTGCAGGTAATGAAATGTAATGATGCATAGTTTGCTCTGAAAAATGAGCGGAACAAACCAGAACCGATTATCACTCACCCCTGACAACGGGTACCTGGGTTTTGACCTGTAAATCTGCTAAGAAGTCTGGCAGGATATAATGCAACCCACACATACTCACTTAAGCCCAAATTATAAAAAAGAGAGCTTTATGTATGCTGTTCTTTTGGGAGAATAATTCAAGGTAAGAAATAAAATGCCCGAGTCCCACAATGCTGGAGACCAGGGTTCGAGGCCCGCAGAGAGCGTAGGAGAGTAGGACCTGGGTGAGGGGTTGCATTGGTGCCGTGACCCGGATAGGAGTGAGGTTTAGGGGGGTGAGTGTAACGGAGGCCTAGTAGTCGCTGTGCGAGTAAAACCTCACTTCCCTGATGTCAAGAGGCACTCTAGCGAGTGATACTAGAAGCTTTAGTTTTTAGCCTCCTTGTTAGAGTGCCCGACACCCACGCCGAAGACCCGGGTTCGAGGTCCGCACAGAGCAGGGCAAGTAGGACCTTTGTAATATTTAAAAAAAGGCATATTTGTAAAATAATTATATAAAAAGTAAGTGTTGCATTGAAATCTCATATTGGCCTGATTAACCAAGCTCTCCATAAAACAAACACAACAAGCCCTACGATTTAATAAAATAACAGTAGATTATTTAATAGATTACACTTTCAATAAAACACTTGAAATTGGTTTCTAAAAGGTATTTATGCATGCCATTTTGGGCTCTTTGAAAGAGTGAATCAGTTTGTGAACCAATTGATTAAAAGTTTCAGAAAACTTCATTTCATTGCATTATATACAGCACAAGACAGCACCACATTTTTACAACAACCAATACTAGGCCAATTGAAATATAAGAATACCCCCTAAATCCATTTCAGACACTTACCCCCAGTTTCACAGACAAGGCTTAAGCCTAGTCCCAGACTAAAATGCATGTTTGAGCTATTTTAAATCGAAAGCAACTTGATGCACATCAGTAATGTTTGTTTATAAGGCAAATTTATAAAAGATAAATGTCCTATTTGAACTAAGGCCTAATCCTGGCTTAATCAAAGCCCTATCTTTGAATCCAGGCATTGGGGTTCTAGAGAGTAATCAGATCAGTTTGATCAATTTGAATTTTCTAACCTCAAACTTTCTGGGAAAATGATTTTTAGATAAAAACTGAAAGAGTTGTCGGAAGCTTAGTTATGGTGATGTTGAAGTCGTGGGACCCTGCCCTGGTGTAGTTTGTTTATAGCTTTTGACTTCTGGCTGCTACATTACAGGCTTCAAAATTCATAAAAGTTGGGTTCATCTGTGAAAATGATCTTAATGGACACAACGTGTTAGTATCATAAACTTTTGTTGATCACAGAGCTTGTTTTTTTTTTTTTCACGATTATCCAAAAACCTATGGAAAAATCCTATTGGGTTTTTGTCAAGGGAACCAGTGTGATGCTAATGGCGTCATACCTGCAGCACTCTATAGCCTATACATTTCACTGAAATGATGTTTAGATAAAACTCAGAAAATCAGAAATAAGGCTATGTCTGCACAGAGAGATGAAAACAAAGATAAAGATAACCTTAATGAGTTTTAGTCGTGAGACTCGGGGAGATTTTGTTCCAGTGGTATAACATCTTAAACATTGTTAGGATAGTTTTAAAGCGGCTTTTATGATCCAGCCACCTCTGGCAGCACGTAGCGTTCACTTTAACTGCACCCCTATGGACAATGTCTTCTTATTGGGTTTAAAGTTTCAATAAGCAACCAGGTCAGGAGCTCCCACTGGCTGCTATTACACATTGTGGTTTTCTTCAAAGAATGCTGACACAATTAAGAAATGGGGGGTGGAAAGAATTAGATGACATTAATTAAAAGGACTGAAATGAAATCGGCACCAGTCTATTCTGTGAGCTGCCAACAGTGGTGCGGTGATTTACATGAATTGTGGACTTAAGCGTTTCTGTGAGGAGCCGGCTGAAAGGTTAATGCAGAGGTCCCCGTCTTCCACTCACATCCTGCGGAGAGAAGCATGTCTGCCGCTTGGCAGTCTGGGATATTGTTTCTGTGGGTGAAAGATAATGGATTAGGTCCAGCAAGGGGCCAAGAGGGAATTTTGCGGAGAGATGAATGAGGTGACACAAGGCAGTTCGAGGTGGCGGTAAAAATACTTTCTGATTCCTGATACTTTCTGTGGAGGAGGAGTGTGCGTGGATTGTTTTTCTATTTGACTTCACTCTTAAACGGCAGACTTTGTCATGGTTAAGATTTAATAATATTGTTCTTAGCTTCCAACTTCCGTTAAGTGAATGAAAATGAAAACTTAATGAATCCCGCGTGCTCTTTGAGAGTTCAGATAATAAAGGAGTGAGGCGCTTTGCCAGAGCGTTTATTCCTATTTATGCTGCACTGAAACTGCTAAAATCACATGCCACATATCCCATTATCATTTCTCACCAAGACACAGATGCATAGAAAACCTCTTACGGGGGCACATTTCCCCAAACCTCCTCAGCAGATATGCAGACCAGACTATGAGAAGATGCTCAGCACATTTATGGAATGTTACTAAAACACTTTTTTACGAAGAAGGCCATCTTTTCCCACTTATGCCATAACAACATTTGCATCCGAGTCAGCACTCTGAGCTCTTTCGACTCCAACGCTTGCGTTTTGAAATTAGGGGTGCGTATATCACTTAAGAAGCGCCAATAGCATTTTAACGTTCCACATACACACTCGCGCTCAAACATGTTTATTTCAAAACAAGGGCACGGAGAGAGATTTGAGTTGGAATTGCAAATGTGAACAGCAGGAGCTTGGTGTAATCCAAAAGACTTTATTCATTGGGAACGCCGGCTGGGTTTTGGCACTCGCACACCCTGTTTGTAATTTTCAGCTTTTCGGCATCGACTACATTCAGTCCTCGCTCTGCGTGAGTGCTCAAAGCTACAATGAAATGTTAAATTACCTCTGGATGAATTTGAAGTTTGGAATAATGGCCCGGGACTGCATACTCGGATGTCCACCTGGACGTGATGGTTGTCCCGCTGTCCTTTTTCAATCTCTCACATTTTCGCACCTTGTTATTATGGTGCTATACTACATGTCCATCACATTCCTGGCAAAGCATTTAAAGCTGGCTAAAATGAAAAGGGAAAAAAAAAACTATCCACATACACATCTAGCAATGAAATCTGGCATACTGATCCACCTGAAAAGTGAAAATATCACAATAAAACCTTAGTAGGATAAGGTGTCAACCATTTTATCAAAATCAAATTTTTTTTAACTCCATTTCCACCACAGAACACTTTCCAACACTACATCATTTAAGCAGGGTCATTAATTTCAGAAAGGATTTGGCATCACTTTCAAGATATAATTCTCCTGTGGTATATGTTGGACATTGTTAGTAAATAAACTATTACGACTGTGAAAAGTATTTTAAGAGAGTTTACTTTCTTAAAGACCACAGAGCCAAAAGTGCCCATAGTTGAGGAAATAACTAGAAACTTAATTTTCTCACTAACCAATGGAAAAGGAACAGGATAGCACACTATTAGCATTCTATCCTAGAGGGCTAATGAGCGAGGGAAAGCATCAATACAACTTTTATCAGTAGCATCAGTATTGAAGTGAAGGGTCCCGCTCTAATGAAACCAAACGTTTGTCCCTGAGTGGAGAATAAATCTATATGCCACTAGATTCCAGGTCACTTCAATCATTTTAAAGAACTGTGAGTGAAGTCATTGCTCTCATTAGCTTATATGTCTTTGAGATTCTTCAGGTTTGTTCCGGAAGTTTATAGGACTCATTTTTTACACTAAACCCTCTCAAGGTTGAGGCTAATTTGTTATAAGGAAATTGGCATTGTGATTTAGTTACAACCTTGTAGTCCCATCAGTGCAGGTTCAATTATCAAGCTTATTTATTACTTTCAATAAAAGCTTGACACTTGACATTAAGCACAGACTGCACAGTTCTACAATTACTCTCTTTAGTTAGGAATCAACAAGCCAGGGCATGTGTTGGTGCTTAAGCTTGTGTAATGAATGTGATCATAATGGACATGCAGTACTTTGGCGGAGAGGTTCTTTACTGCCCGAGCGACCTCTCCCTTATAGTCCCCCTATGTTTTAAATGCCACTTGCAAATGCTTTCCAGGCCAACTTAAAAATCCATTTCCCACTTCACTTCCCCATTCAAAGCCCATTCGTCTTGCTGGTATTCCTGTGTTTTGCGTATCGATTTGCTGCTTTGATCTCATGTGGCGAGCTACAGGCTGAAGGGGACCTTCAGAGGAGCGGGGCCCTATTGGAAATCTCTCCGCCCTGTTATGCTCTGCGTTTCCAGTTTTACAGGAAGTGGCTACAACACACATTCATATTTTAAAGGATATGTTGGTTAATAGGTGTTGGCTAGGTGAACAATATGAATAACAAAGGTGAAGAAAAGATATCCGAATTCCTTGTCCTTGAGGGGACTTTTTTTTTTGTCCCCATGAGGAAAACAGCTTATAAATCATACATGATTTTTTTTTTGAAAATGCAAAAATGCAGAAAGTTTTCTGTGATGGGTAGGTTTAGGGGTAGGGTTAGTTTAAATGGAATAGAATATACAGATTGTACAGTAATAAAAATCATTATGTCTATGGAATGTCCCCGTAGTAGAATATGGAAGAGAGAGAGAGAATAAGCAGTATGGAGAATGGATGGATTAAATATTTTTTTTTTTTTTTTTTATAGTTGTATTAGTATATAACAATATACTATACCACAACATAACAAAGTGTAGAAAAAATTTAAATTGTGAATAAAAATTTACATATAAAGATTACTAATACAAATATTATAAATAAGTATCATATACATCGTTTAAATTATTAAATATAAAGTAGTGTTTTATTAGTGGTTTCTGATCTAACTTTGTCATTGTTTGTGCCACTTTTTTTCATTAAAATATATTTAAGAAATATTTTAAATATTAAATGAATTGGCTTCAATAACTTGGTAAAAATAATTTAGCTGTTTCCTTAACTAATTAAACAGTCTAATACAACAATTCTTAAAAAGTTAGATTTCTTTGTGTAAACTCAATTTCACTTGGGACTGCTTTTTTTCCTATGGATTGTTGATGTTTCATTTTTGTTTTTGGTATTTAGAACAGTTTATATCGGTGATTTGGATCTTAGGGATGTGTAAAGGTATAAAGTCTATACATTTACTGTATATTCTCATATATTGTTTTTATCAAAGGGTAATTGTTAGATGTATTGCACAAGTGTGCTTTGCTAATAAATTCAGTGACGTTTTGTTAATTGACATTTAACTTAATCTATTTTATTTAAATCAGTTATTTACCACAAAGTATTTAAGAAAACTTATTTCCAGTTTATGGAGTCACTATATGATTGAATTAAGCCAAAGAGTGTCAATAACATTACTAGCTTGATTACTGTTAAACGAAAATTATCTTGTAGCTTAGCAGTTTCAAAGTAGCTAAGCATGAAAATATTAGTAGCCAGACATGCTGACATGTGTGTATCACACCTCAGACTGTTTAGACATCCTTTTACAGACGTCTGTCATATCCGTGTAGAAATGCTGATGCCTTGTCACACATATCAGGCTCTGTATTATTGAATCGTTCAGCATATGATCAGATGACTGAGCTGACAACATCTATATCAGCGCCTCAGCAGGGGCTGTGGAAGGACCATACAGTAAACACAATATATAAGAATAAGAGTGACTGGGCAAAGGGTGACACGTTAACCATGTGAAGAAAGAAAACACCCTGACAGGTGCCAGGAGCCCAAAGGATCGATATATCTATGCTCAGCTAACAAGCATTTATATTTAGCCTCCAGACAAGTGTCAAAGCGTGACTGCGTGGGCTCCCACCTGCTGAGAAACTTCAATTTCTGCTTCTCTGTCATCTCCTTCTCACCTAGCAGGAGTGGGGATAGACCTGTCGGGTTGTGAAGAGTTTGGTGCTGAGAAAATCCAGGGAAGTGACACTTTCACTTAGTAAAACAGTCACACAAGATTCCATGGTTCTTTGAAGACATTGAACATAATGACATTCATGTTGTTTATGGGGCCTACTGTATATAATTTGCAGTTCATAAACTGCTATTAAACACTCTTAAATGTCCATGCAATGTCATGGAAGAATCGCTCCGATCCATTCCAGGTTTTTCATTTATCACTCTGAGGATAAATCCTTTTTGAATTTCTGGTTCCATCATCGGAATCGCAAAGTTAATTGGTTTTTGATTAAATGCCTTAAATAAAGTCTATGGTTAACACAAGCTCAAGATATGTGCTCAAGATATTTTGTTCTACAGCATAAACTGCATCAGTAAAACCCCACTCTTAATGGGACTAAAGAGGTTGTTGGTACATTAAACGTCAAAGCTTTTAACAGGTAAACTCATTTACTCACTAGTCCACTTTTACAGTCTCATGTTTAGACTAAGCCATGCAGGATTAGTTAAACTTTTAAGTAGCTTTTTATAAACGTGCCTTAGAAAAAAAAAAAACATTAGTGGTGTGCATCTTGAGACAAAACAATGGCATCGGCAATTTTAAGATATGTCAGTGCAAGTTGCCTTTAATTAAAACAGCTCAAACATGCATTTTAGTCTGGGACTATTTAAGCCAGTAGAATGTCTTTTGGGGGACCATCAAAATAAAGTGATTGCAGATATTAAGCAGACAGTACTAATACTTTAATGAGAGTTAGTTGACATGTAGTTGCAAAGTTACTTATAGTTAGTAGAAGTGGACCATTGAAATAAATTGTTACTGTAACGGGGTTCAGATGTTGTGGGAAGAAGGAGGCGGGAAACGGCGAACGTTCAAGAAGTTTAATAAATAAATAAACAAATACAAAATGAAAGTATAAGCCAGCAGCCCCTCACGGACGACTGCTGGCCACAGAAACAAAACACAACATAAAATCAGGCCTGTTCCTCTCTCGATCTTCACTGTCGTCGCTCCTCGTTTATGCTTCCGCTCCTCTGTGAGAGATGCGAGACCGGTGCGTCTCACAGGTGTCGTTCATTATCACTCACGTCCCTCGGCCTCGTCCTGCTTGCCACAGTTACCAACTATTCTACCTCAAACATTCCAATTTGTAGATTAAAAAAATAATACTAATTGAAAGTGTTGTCAGAAACTTAGTGATGGTGATTCATTTGTAGACTAACTTTAGCATTTTACTACTGCCAATTGTATTTAGACCTAAACATCCAATCAGCACCTCTCACTTACCCCGGTGTGTGTGTGTGTCTACACAGGTGTGTACATTTTTAGAGAATCTTTTGTGTATTGTACTCATGTCTGTACTGTAGGTTCATGAGCATTCGTCTGATCGGTACAGTAATCTTGCCATTTGCACAAAGAGAAGTGAATAATTACACAGATATCTCTTATTCTCTCATCAGAGGGGCTGATGCTCAGCCTGCCAGTGCTTTCAAAGCATTCTTCTTTATTAGAGAGGGAGAATCCAGCATAATTATCCTGTATTAAGCAGTGAAAGATTTCAGGCTACAAGCAAAGAGGCTTTACTGACACGGTACATTAATTAGGCTGTGTGGATTTTTTTCCTGCTTCTGTTCTGGCAAACCAGGTGCAATCGGTAACAAGAGGCCGTGTGCATAAAACATGGTCAGCAAGTGAGACTATTGTGTGCACAACATGGAATCCATTTATGACAAATCCATATAATTGATACATCCCTCCCATAGCTACATTGCATGTTAATGATAATGCTTTGTCGTAATAAATGCGACAGTCTTCCTGACTGTCTACGGGTTTACGTGAGAGAGGGACGATGTGTGTGTGTTTGTATGAAAATAAGCGTATATAATTATTTGGTACTGCTCCAGCTCCTGTGTGCCAGAGGCAGTGTTGGCGTGGTGGTGTGTGACTAACTGGGAGGGGGGTTGGCAAAGGGACTGGGGAAAATGTATGTCAGCTGGGCTGTTTTCTGCTTCCTCCTCGGCATGGAATCCGCCCGGCCGGGGGTACAGTCTTGAGTTAAAGAAGATGACTTCATGATTCAGCCTAGACAGTGTGTGTAACTATGGTGAGATAATTTAACATGAGCTTAACTATAAATAGTCTTAACTGGACAATAGAGTATAATCTGTCTTCAGTTTGTCCGCCATGGTTAAAACCTGTTTGACGGTGATACGACGCTTTTCCTATTCTAGTTTAATATGCAGAGAGAACTATTATGCCAACTGTAAGAAAGGCATTTGTTGATTCCTCTGAAAAGTGTAAACACTGTGATGCTATTAAATCTACTATTTGGAACTATATGTCTGACTAATTACAGCCAAGGGACACACACACACACACACACACACAAACAAAGTTTTATCCTCAGCCACAAAGTTATATAAAATAATATTTATTAAGTTATTAGTATTTATAATCATTCCCCTGTAAGTGTAAACACTGTGATGTTATCAAAACTACTGTATTTGGACTTATATATTTGTCTGACTAATCACAGCCAGGGGATTCACACACAAAAAAAATCTCAGATTCAAAATTTAAAATTCAAATTTATTATCATCATCATCATCATCATCATCCTCATCCTCATCATCATCATAAAATAAAATAGAATAAATAAAAAATAATATAAAAGGGATTTTGAACGAATCAGATCACTGTATGATAACAACTCACTCATAAAAGGTGTGTTCAACTCGAAGCAGCGCTGCGCAGGCCGATCGTTGTATGACATTAAAGTAACGCGAGAGTGATTCAAAGGCATTCGGAGCCATCTGCGCTCTGATCGCTTTCGCGGTACTTTAATATCATACACCGATCGTTCTGTGCAGCGCCACTTCAAGTCGAACACACCTATTTACTTCATTGAATCAGTGTGTTTGAACGAATCAGTTGACTTTCTTTATAGTGTGCCTCACTCATAAGGAAAGTTACTTGTTTTGTTCCTCAATGAATTGTTCCTCATTCATTCATTCATTCATTCATTCATTCATTCAATGAATAGCCATTTTTGGTTGAGTGAATGACTCAATGACCGCAATTCATCATTGTGTTCGAAAGAATCGGTTGAATGAGTGATTCAATGACTCTCATAAAGACAGTCACCTGTCGTCTCCTACTGGTGTAATGATGTAATCTGCAGAAAGAGTCACTGAAACGCAATCTACATTGTTTCCTGTGAAAATAATTGAAAAAAATGTAGGCCTATTTGAGATATTTCCCACTTGATTAAATAGCTTTAGACAGGCAATTTTTACCTTAATATAATTGGCCGATATCACCACGGGGGCTGCGGAAGTGTCTTGTATGCCAATGAGATACACAAGATTTTAAGACCTTCATTATAATTGAATTCAGTTTAATATGCATCCTTGACCAGACCGGTGTGTGTGCATCATTGTCTAGAAACTGCTTGTGTTTATGTCTTCCTTGTGACAGTGTGGAGATTGCGTATAGGTTCTGTGTACACATATGATCGCAGTAGTGTGAATGTGTCACCGTGTTGGCGTGCTTCAGTGAGAAACAATTGGATTGCCCCGTGAACCTGGCTGTCAGGGTACGGACCACCTCAGCTCTTCCATGGCCTTGATGATAAATAAAAAAAGGAGCTTTCTTTCACTGAATCAGCATGGCTATAATTGCATGCGACAGAAATGGATTTCCTGTCGCTCCTTGGGTTTATGAAGAGGCTCTGGGAATCCTGTCCAGGTTTTTTTTTTTTTTCACATCGCAGCGTGTGCCCATTCACCACCATGCGTCCCTATGGGCGGCCTGCTCAGATGCTCTGTGGACCTGATCAATCTGGATGGGCCTTTGTAATTATTATCACTGAACACAGCAAAAAAACGCCCATCTAATCAGTCCCACACACAAACACACACACTTGCAGAGGAAGTAAAGTGAACTGAAAGGCTGAAATTACACATTGGCAGCCCTGCACATAAAGTGTCCAATACAAACTTGAATAATAGTTATTCAATAATAATTCTGTTAGTTCTTGTGTGCAGAGTGTTCCATGTCTGCCAATAATGTGTTTCCTGGACAGATTAGATTATAATGTAATAAGTTGCTAAATTAATGCACGCCTTACTTGACTTGGATCAGAGTGTTGATGAGCACAGCAATTATTAAGACACATTTGAACATTAGTGAAGAAACCAAGCAAGGCAATGAGAACAAGCAAGCATATCAATATGCAACAAACTTTATCCCAAAAACATACAGTAGCTAAAGCAGAACTTTACAAGTCGTAAGGATATTGTAAGGTCGGTTAGTCACATGGTTAGGGATAGTAATTAGTAATACTGACCAACTAACAGACGAAGATGCTGATGATATTTTTTATAATAAATACATTTCAGTGTACATTAATGGGCATGATTTTCAGTGATTCAGTAACTACACTGGTTTAAATCTCAAAGTTAGTTTAGCTGTATGTGTTTGATTCACTAAAAAGAACAGACTCACAATAGTCATTCCTTCAGGAATTAGACAGTGGCTATAAGTTTTTGATTCAGTAAAATGAACTGACTTAAATGAGTCATTTCAGAATCTCTCTACCCCGATCACAGTGTATGTGTCACATATATTTAGTCATTTGTATGTTTAGTTTCATATTCATGGACTTTGAGTTTGCTTATCATCAGTCACCTGTTTCCTTTGTTTAAGTTCCTTTTTTCCTGCTCTTATCAGTAACCATGACATTTCATTTGATCATCACACCTGTTATTCTTTTAGTTCATTATCATTGTATACTTAAGTTCCTTGGTTTCCTCTGTTCATTGTTGACTATTATTTGTATAGATACGCTGTTATACTGTGTTGGATTATCTGAGTTTATTCTTTTATTAATACCTCTGGATTGGAACCACAGACAAGCCTATTTTTGTTGCCTATGTCCATCACATAAATAAGTTTTAAATCCTTAGGCTGAGGCAGTGCAAAATAATTAAAAGTTCTCTCTTGAACTGCAACTACACTTCCATGTTCCTTTTCAGTCCTTTCAGTTCTGTCATGAAACTTTAGATGGCACAGACTGATAGATCCTTAACTCTATTTGTTAGTGATCACATCATTATCTTCATAGAACAGCTAATTGGTTGCCGTGGCATCAACAGCCAATATAAGCTTGCTGCTCAACATTCAAATACTTGGCATTGTTTGCTATTAGCAGTCTGCAGCGCACTTTCAGAAACCCTCCACCTTCCCCAGCTGCACCTGTAAAGATCTGCTACAGTGCTTATTTCGTGTATCTTATGTAGCAGCAGCATGTCTGTGAATATATTGGCAATAGAAAGTCTCTGTACTTTCTCTGCAGCAGCAGCTTACCAGATCTATTCCGCCAAGACCAAAATACATGAGCATTGCCATATCCATTAACATGCCAATTTATCCGAGATTTGTCATGACAGAACGTGATTTCACCAAGTAGAACATTCCAATTAACCAATCAGATTTGAAGGACAGCTTTACAGTTAATGTCAAATTTAAGCTGATAACAAGGGTTAGGGGCTTCTACACCATACTTATTCACCAATCATTTCCCTCCAATTTTAGGGATAAGTTATGGGTAGGGTTAGGTTTAGGGGTGGAATATGGTTAGGACTGTTTTTGTACAGGAATGTTGTTCCAGGAACAACAAAAGGTGTTGATCCAGGAACATGTCTTACTTGGCAAAATCACAGTGACTGAGGGGGTAGAGCTGCTGGTGAGGCGTGTCTGATTGGTAGCTTATAAACATGGTCTGCTGAGTTGCCTGATTGGTTTGATGATGCCCAGGGACACAACGCTGAATCATATGTGTCTATGAATGGGACTTACTGCAGAGGGTTCGATTGGCTATTAGGATTATACACTGTCTATTTCTCATAAAACAGCTTTGGTTCTAGCAGCAAGAATGCTACTAAAAAGATATTGATGCATTGGTTTTCAGTTTTTTTATTGTTTTTTTTTTTTTTATTGACTGCTTGCTGTGTTTCTAAAGCCATGATCCTCCACTCAAATTATGTAGTCTGCAAAAAGAAAACATTTCAAAGAAGATCTTTCATTCTTCTTTAGCCCTACTTCTCAGATCACAAACGTAAACATTTCCCATCAAATTCTTTCAAGACCAAATTTCATAATTACGGTATGATTATGATAAATATGATCTCATATGTTTATATTTTTATTTCTCCTAACATACTTTTGTCCATCTTTGACAGAGAAACCTTTGAGCACTAAAATTGTCTTCTGAGTCTGTTCATACTAGTTTATCTGTGTTCCAAATCTAAGTGTACACTGTTCTTTTGACGTCACTCCTTTTTGTTTGCCTCCACAAAGACTCTATAAACATTAATCTTTTATCAGTTTTGAGCATCTTGTGGTGAATTATGCAATGTGCATTCCAATTCTCCCCAGGCGGCTTCACCTTGCCTGAATGGATGACATCGCAAACTGGCTCCACTTGTCATCAGAAGCAGAAAGCTGTGTGTGTGTGTGTGTGTGTGTGTGTGTGGTATTTATCTTGGATCAGTATAATGACATTGAAAGCATTATAGTTTTAATCATGTTCTAATCATGTTTTAATGATGTCAAATTTATTTCAAAATCTGTTGTTTGTAGACAGATGGTAAAACTTCAGCTGATTAAAATTAATTTTAATTGAGATCGACAATATTACAATATTTATACAACAACTCGCAATTTTACCATGAGATATAAAATTGAGATCAGGATATTATATTTACTTTAAAATGAATAGTATCTTTAAACCATTAATATAATATATATATATATATATATATATATATACTGTATATATATATATTACAATATTCATATACAATACTGTATAATATATATAAAACATATTTTGATGTATATCAAAGTAAAACAGCTCCTCAAAAAAGAAAAAATGTAGGGCGGGACTTGATTTTGTCCATCAGGAACTGATTGGATCGCTGTGGTTTGCTATTGCTGCGATCTCATGTGAGTGACAGGTTGATCCGCCCTCACGCCAGTAAACATGTCATCGGAGAAGAGAAGAGATCTTGTTGCAAGAGGGAGGGGAAGTTATTTTGATTAAAGATTATGAAGGCACATGGATTTTAAATTTGAACAGAGGTTCTTCTCTGTAATGATCTGTGCCTTTAAAAACTGATTTATTCTACCACAGTGTTGTAAGAAACCCTCCTGGAGATTTTTTTCCCACCTGCTGCCATGAGACAACATTGCTTCCTTGTCTTCTTCCTCATCCTGCTGTGCGCAACTGCTCATAACCTCTGACTGTTGTCCTCGTCAGGAGTGACTTGAATTTGTTTTTCTCACTCATGAACCCAGTTAACCTGACCATTCCAAAGTTTGGGGTTGGAAAGTTTGGGGTTTTGAACATTCTTCAAAACTTCTCCTCTTGTGTTTCACAGAAGTCAAATGGGTATGGAATTTACATTTTTGGGTGAACTACCCGGTTGAAAAATTACGCATTGCTGGTCACCTGTAAGGCATGTTTTGGGACCAGCATGGGATGCTGGTTGCTGATGGACCAGCTACACTAGCTCAGTTTTGCTTGAGAACATCATGACAATGTTGGTCTACCAGCTAGACCAGCACTATATCTAACCAGCATAAACCAACCTGGACCAACATGGAATTCAGGCTGGTTTATGCTGTTTTTTTCAGCATCCCTTTAATATTTCAAAAACACTCTCCCTTGATCTTCATTTTTTCTACTGTGCTTCTGGACAACTACTTAATTTCCCTTGGACTGCCGCATTAAAGTAGGAGGAACCTGATATCATCTTCACAATTTCTCTCAATGAACAGACCAATTTCCATTAAGAGCTTTGTGAATTGCAGACTATAGCTTCTCATCAGATAAAATTTCTTGCGCCGTAAACCAAAAGCATAGGTCACAGTCGAATAACCTTACACAGACGTTTCTAAATGATCAAATTTAGAAAAGCATGAAAAGTTTTCTTTTTTCTACCATGTGTTTGTAAGATGGAAGTGAATGTGGAAATGTGAGAGGTGCTTTGAAGGTTAAGGAATCAGCAAAATAGCAGAATCCTGTGAATTAGCTTTAACTGACTGATCCTGTTTAAGATATGTTGTTAATTAAAGGTGTGGAAAGGTTCCATACCAGCCTCTCACTGCATCCATCACTCACTGAACACCAAGAATAGAAAGAACAGGGTGAGAAAATCCCTCCTGAAGGGCTAAAGAGAGGCAGAACAGATTTTTTTAAAAGAGTCTCCTTGTTCTCACATTTATCGAGCTGTTTTATGGTCAAATGAAAAAAGCACCACTCTTCTAACTTATAAGATCTCTGAGATCTCTTTTTATTTCTAAGCTGTGCCCCCCAGATGGCAGTGAGTTAAATGGAAAATTCGGATTTTTTTATATAAAAAAAATGCAGCCTTCAATGTTCAAAAACATTTAAAAAAAAATCTTTCCACATTTTTGTTTTTGTATTTTATACGGTATATACGGTGTGTGTGTGTCCTTGTGTGTGTGTGTGTGTGTGTACACTACCGTTCAAAAGTTTTGAATCGGTAAGGTAAATTTTTTTATGTTTTTTAAAGAAGTCTCTTCTGCTCATCAAGGCTGCATTTATTTGATTAAAAATACAAACAAAACAGCAAAATTGTTAAATATTATGACAATTTAAAATAACTGTTTTCTATTTTAATATATTTTAAAATGTCATTTATTCCTGTGATCAGCTGAATTTTCAGCATCATTACTAGTCTTCAGTGTCACATGATCCTTCAGAAATCATTCTAATATGCGGATTTGATGCTCAAAAAACATTCATTATTATTATCAATGTTGAAAACAGTTGTGTAAAAAGTATAAATGTCTTTACTGTATAACTTTTGATCAATTTAATTGATCCTTGATGAATAAAAGTATTGATTTCTTTTATTTCTTAAAAATAAAATAAAAACTCTTACTGACCCTAAACAACGCTAGTGTTTAATGTTACAAAAGCTTACTATTTCAGATAAATGCTGTACTTTTGAACTTTCTATATCAAGAAATCCTGAAATAAAAATGTTAATAACTGTTTTCAACATTGACAATAATGATAAATGTTTCTTGAGCATCAAATCATCATATTAGAATGATTTCTGAAGAATCATGTGACACTGAAGCAGTGGCGGAGCCAGGATTTTTTCATAGGGGTGGCCAGGCAGGGAGAGAATTGAGAGAGTAGTGAATTAGGAATCATGGAATACTGAGTGAATTTGATATTTCTTTATTATTATTAGCTACTTACCACCTCCAGGCATTTTAATAAAGGGGACACACACTATAGCTAAAGTTCTTTAGTCATATAGTAAACTTGCTCAGTTAGCATGGTTCTGGTTCTCAAAACCCCCAACATTGTTGCACCTTCATGGATGAGACATGCAGATAACTACTGTAGTTCAAAGATTATTTAACCTTCATTGAATTTTATATAATCAATGAACTCTTCTACTTTCTATATTAGTTGTCAAAATAAAGAATCTAAACCGTTCTATCATACCTATAAAAAGAGGGGAAACATCTCTTTTGAATCCCTATGTGCAAGAATGTGAACAAGGCGGAAGTCAACATGCACATAAATGGCAGAATGTAAAATTAGTTATTTTATGGATTTAAAAAGGGGTGGCCAAGCTTAAGCCAAGGGTGGCCATGGCCACCCCTGGCCACCCCCTGGCTCCGCCACTGCACTGAAGACTGGAGTAATGATGCTGAAAATTCGGCTTTGATCACAGGAATAAATTACTCTTTACTATATATTCACATAGAAAACAGCTGTTTTAAATTGTAATAATATTTCACAATTATTTTTTTATTTTTTTATCAAATAAATGCAGCCTTGGTGAGCAAAAGATACTTCTTTTAAAAATATTACCGATCCAAAACTTAAACTGAACAGTGTCTCCATTCCTTTTTTCAAGGCAAATCAATCAGCGGTTTTAAAGAATCAGTTTTACAGAATCAAAGGCTTTAGGTAGATGAGGAAAAAGTCAATGAAGGAGATTAGAGATGTGTAGTTAGAATGAAAGTATATGAAGAAGTGAGCAAAGGGAGGAAACAATTATTAACACATCACATCAAACACCGTTCCTCCCATCAGAGCCGAATGGTGGATGAGTCTCCTTCCTGAATTTAGTGCCACCATATGGTTGCGGTTTCAAGTCTGCAAGTTCATCTCATCTGGATTATTCTCATATTCAAAGCTATCAGATTGTTTCATGTGGAACTGATTCGTTGAGTCTGTTGAAATTGCGGTTTGTCTTTCATGTGAAATATGCTAGCTTTTGAAGTTTTCTTGCGTGTTGGGAATAATAGATCAGCAAGATTAATAATATCCATCCAAAAAAAAAAAGGAAGTCCGGTGGGTTTAACCCTGAGAAGCGTCCATATGCATGGTGTGAAAGTGTTTGTTATTTTCAGCTGTGGCAGCATATGGGCCGGCTGTTTGTTTATATCTGTGTGTGTGTGTGTGTGTATATTATACAGGTTTTCCCTGAGAGAGGGAGGATTGTAATGACCTCTAGGCTTTCACAATAGCACATGAAATGCTTACTCTGTTTCCACAACCATGACCTTTCTACCCTGAGGTCAAACTGTCTGACACTCATCCGAACATGGAGAATCACTTCTCTCGCTCTCCTTTGGAGGGAAAACAGTCGGGATGCTGAACCAAATAGAGCAGAGCGAGCATTCAGCTGAATGACTAGCACAGCACATTTCAGCACAGCAACAGAGCTAAACCCTGCCAAGTTACATCTGACCCCTCCATAACATGCTGGACTCAGAAGGAGGTTTTTTTATTTTTTCTTTAGAGATTGTTTTCCTTTTCTTGTTACATCAAATCAGGTCTGCAGTTGGCAATTCTTAGGGTTTGGACAAAACCATCATCACGGCCCCCACCTAAATCGCACCCTCTCGGTTGAACACATCAGTGTCATGGCGGGGAACAGAACACAGGAAGCAATTGCAAGTTACTCAATTTATTGAAGATCTTAAGACAAAACAATGACACGGGCGTGGAATGATGGCGCAGGGACTTCGATGGTCAGAAGTGATGACAGGAACCGTGAAGTGGTGAAACACAGAAGACGGAATCCACACAACCCAAACGATAATCCACAACGAACGACGAATCCACGAAGAACAAGAAACACCGGACGAGCGGGATGACAGGACTGGAACACCGACACAGGAGACATCAAACAACGATCTGACAAAGAGGACAAAAAACGGTGAGTATAAATAGGGTGAAGAAAATGACTGCAGCTGGTGGTGAGATGATGATCAGCTGGAGCGGATCAGGTAATGACACAACACTCACGCCCACTACGCACGTGCATTCATACAACAACATAAACACGAGACGAGAAGGAACCAGAGAATAGTATACCGTGACAGTACCCCTCCTCCTAAGAACGCCTCCTGGCGTTCTCAGACTCCCTTACCTGTCGATTGTAATCATCGATAAGAGAGTGATCCAGGATGTCTCTAGCAGGTACCCAACTTCTCTCCTCCGGACCGTAACCTTCCCAGTCCACCAAGTACTGGAATCCGCGTCCCCTCCGCCTAGAGTCCAGAATACGGTTGACCGAATAAGTGGTTTCCCCATCTACGAGTCGCGGCGGGGGGGGGGGGGGGACAGGGACTGGCGGATTAATGTGCGGATGAAACGGGTTTAATTTTGGATACGTGGAAGACGGGATGAATCCTCCTGTACGCCGGAGGTAAATTGAGGCGGACTGCCACCGGACTAATGATCTTGGTGACAGTGAACGGGCCAATGAATTTGGGAGCAAGCTTATTGGAGACGGAGCGGAGAGGAATGTTTCTGGTAGAAAGCCACACTTTTTGACCGACGATGTATACGGGAGGCCTTGACCGGTGGCGATCGGCCTTGGCCTTGGTGCGCGCCCCCACCTGGAGTAGAGTCTCACGGGCTCTAGTCCAGGTACGGTGACACCTCTGGACGAAGGCGTGAGCAGAGGGGACCGCGACCTCGGATTCCAGACTAGGAAAAATAGGTGGCTGGTAACCTAAACTACACTTAAACGGAGAAAGGCCCGTGGACGACACCGGTAACGTGTTGTGGGCGTACTCCACCATGGATAGTTGTTGGCTCCATGAGGAAGGATTCTTGGAGACCAAGCACCGTAACACCCTTTCCAGATCTTGGTTGGCTCTCTCAGTTTGGCCATTGCTCTGGGGATGGAACCCTGAGGACAGACTAACCGTCGCACCCAGTAATCTACAAAATTCTCGCCAAAATTTGGACACAAACTGGGGTCCCCTGTCGGAGACCACGTCCATCGGGAGGCCATGTAAACGAAAGACGTGATCTACGACCGTCAACGCTGTCTCCTTAGCTGAGGGTAATTTGGGTAAGGGAATAAAGTGAGCCGCCTTCGAGAACCGGTCCACCACGGTCAAAACGACTGTGTTACCCTGGGAGGGCGGGAGGGCGGTAATAAAATCTAGCGCGATGTGGGACCAGGGTCTCGAAGGGACTGGCAGCGGTTGGAGTAACCCATCTGGGGGTCGATTAGAAGTCTTACCAGTGGCACAAACTGAGCAAGCCAAGACAAAGCTGTGAATGTCACGAGCCATAAGTGGCCACCAAAATCGTTGCTTAACCAAGAAACTGGTTCGGTTGACTCCTGGATGACAAGCCACGTTGGAGCAATGACCCCACTGAATGACGTCGGACCGTAATTCCTCCGGCACAAATAAACGATTCGGTGGGCAACCGGGCGGAGGCGTTACCCCTTCTAAGGCCGACTTGACCTTCGATTCGACCTCCCATGTGAGTGTGGAAACAAATAGGGTTTCGGGTAAAATGCACTCGGGAGTAGACGGGCGTTCGGAAGGCTCAAAAATACGAGATAATGAATCGGGTTTGATGTTTTTAGAACCCAGGAAGATGTTCAAAAACATCGCACAGCCATTGAAGAGTGGACCAACATTCCACAGGCCACAATCAACAACCCTTTTTTTTTTTATTCGGGGGGTCAACAATACAGTAAAACTGCACATTTTAGAGTGGCCTTTTATTGTGGACAGCTTAAGGCACACCTGGATTTCTTATCTTCGTCTGTGTTTGCCTTCCCGCAACCACCGTGACAATAGGACTGTCGTTAATGCCGTTAGAGCTTAACTCTAATTCTTAAACAAATCAGTCCAATCAACTGAATAGTTAAATCCATTTTTAAAACAAATAAACTGTTTAATTGAGTCAGTGAACTGAACTCTATTTTTTAACTGAATCATTCAATCCAATTTGTGAACCAAATCAACTGATTCCATGAATCAGTGAGATGAATTCCGATTCTTGAACAAATCAGTCCATTAAATCGAACTGTTTAATCTAATTTTGGAAACAAATCAAATTAAAGTAAGCTGAACTAATTCATAAAACAGATTGGTCTGTTTAAATAAACTGTTCAATCCAATTTTCATACCAAATCACCAGTTCATTGGGTTAGTAGCTGAACTGTTATTCTTGAACAAATCAGTCCGTTCAATTGAATAGTTCAACCCATTTTTTTTTAACCAAATCAACTGGTTTCTTGAGTCAGTGAACTAAATTCTGAATCTTGAACAAATCAGTGAGGACAGTCAACGTTGTTCAGTCCACTTTGTGAACTGGTTCATTAAAGAAAATTCACAAGGATAATTTGTTCAATGATCTGGTTCTCAAATGGCTGTTTGTAAGTATGAATGAAATTTTGATTAAAAAAAAAGATTGTGTGGCTTCAAGACTTGGGGTGTATTTTATAGTGATTTGTGGAACATTTTTTGTTTGTTGGTTTAACTCTTTCTTTAGCTTCTTATCTAACAAGGTGTTTACGTGTGTGTTTGTGCATTTGAAGGTCCATATACGAGATTGTGCATGCAAACACTCACAGGCAGAGGCAGATGGTTGCATTACTCATCTGAGAGTCTAAAACTGACACATATTTTCATCCCCCTCTCCTTCTTCCTTTCTCAGCAGAATCACGGCCCACAGTGCTGTGCGTTAACACGTCCAAACCTCCCCCGTATTCCAGCAAGACGAGACGCTTAGATAGAACCAAAGCCTCACCATCTTTGCAGCAGCCACACCAGTGAAAAAAAAAAAAAAACACCTAGAGTATAAGACAAATAAACAAATAAAGTCAGCAAACCAACAAAGTCACTTGCTTCATAAATAAGGCATGATTAAAACACTTTTTTGTACACTCCATAGATTCCGAGCCATGTTTACATGAAGCTTGTGCTTAACCGACTGTATTTTTTGTTGCACTTATTTTATTCACATTTCTATACAGTATTTGTTTATCCCCACATCTTGCCACAGTTTGCATGCACCCGAATCTGACTTTAAATGACTGAAAAACCTCAGGGTATGGCTGAGGGAATTTTATGTATGCCAGCAGACGTGCCTTTAATGTCTGTAATAGGATTTCTAACAAGCTGGAGCTGTGAAAATGACATGTTAGATGGTACTAACACAGATAAGACATAATTCAAAACTGATGCCCTTTGTACATCCCTGCCTCACCCAGGCCTTAGTTATCTCTCCACTAGATTATTGCAGCTCACTCGTTTCTGGTTGGCCTGCTTCCGTCATTTGCCCCCCTTGAGCACAACCAAAACACCGCCTGCTGTCTGACTTGTATTCAATCTGCAGAAAATTTTCACACGCTATGCCTTTGTGGCAGGAATAAGACTCAAGACAGCTTTTCTGGCCTCCAGTGCAGCTGTGAAACACTGTTGCTTTTCAATGTGAGAATGACCTCCCAAAAACAATCAACCACCAACTTACTGCCATAAGGTTTGAGCTATATTTTCAAAGCATTTACTTAGTGGTATAAAATAGTACTAATCTTTCATGAACTAGCATATGTTGTGTTTTTAGCAAGCTGGTGTTTCACCAACATGGCTGTCCATCAAAGCCATTTAAATTTGAATTTAGTTTGAATTGAGGAAGAAAACTGGATGCAATTGCAAATGTAATGTAAAGAAGAATTATTAAAACAAATTAATATTCAAAGAAATGAATATAACCATCCTTTTTAAAGTCACCATTAAATCAAAATTGGCAATTCTTATTTTTTTAATGGAATATTGCAGTATTTATTATAAAAGATTTATCCGTGCACAATCTTTAAAGGGATAGTTCACCCAAAAATGAAAATTTACTCACCCTCATGTCGTTACAAACCCATAAGACTTTCGTTCATTTTCGAAACAAAAATGTCAAAAATCTGAGAGGTTTCTGTCCCTCCATTGACAGTCTACGCAACTACTGTACCACTTTGATGCTTTAAAAAGTTCATAAAGAGATTGTAAAACTAATCCAAATTAATTATACGGTTTAGTTCAAATTTTGAGTCCAAATTTTCTGAAGAGACACGATGAACAGATTAAATTTATGCTTTTATTCACATATAAACATTCAACTCACAGATCAGTTGTGGTAAACGGAAGCTCAAATATATTCACTTGACGTGCGAGAACCAATGAGGTTCATTCTCGTGTTACGCAGCACAATTGAGCTTCTGCAAGAACCAATGAGGTTCATTCTTGTGTTACGCAGCACTTTTGAGCTTCCTCAAGAACCAATGAGGATTGTTCAGTTGAGCTTCTGTTTATGTGCGCTGATCAATGTTTATATGTGAATCAATTCAATCTGTTCATCATATAAAGTTGATCGAATCTTTTCAGAAAATTTGGACTAAACCACTAGGTTCATAAGGATGCGTTTTACGATCTCTTTATGAACTTTTTGAAGGGTCAAAGTGGTTGCGTGGACTGTCAAAGGAGGGACAGGAATCTCTCAGATTTCATCAAAAATATCTTCATTTGTGTTCCGAAGATGAATGTAAGTCTTACAGGTTTGGAATGACTTAAAGGTGCAGTGTGTGACTTTTAGCGACAGCTAGCGGTTCGGTTGCGAGTTTACACTGAGGGCTCAGCCCACCGCTCACCCCTCCCTTTCGAAGAAGCTACGGTGGCTAAAACGGGACAAACATCATCGTCTGAGACAGCAGAGAATAGCCAGAGTAAGCCAAGTTTCTGTACCACAGTCCATTATAAACCACATCACGGATAAAGTTTCAGGTGAGGATCAAGGGTCTTAATACATAATATAATAATAGTAATCAGCTGATTGTCTCACGAACGTAACCAGCACATTTCTCCCCACATAGCAAACCCATAATAAAGCGAGGGAGAAGAACCACATGAAACTATGCAACTATATATTTTTTCTAACAGGGTAGTAAAAGTTTAGCTGGCTAATATGAGCTGTTACTGTGGCTGAGCTGGTTAAAGCGTAAAGCCATGTTTAAACTCGACGCGTCCGCATGAGCCCAAAGGTGAGTGCGGCAAAAATGACGTGATTGCAACGCGTGATATTAACTACTCACGGTGTTTATGGCTAGCTTCTAGCTTTCTGCGGCTTCTCTTTCAAGGTAGTGACGAAACGCGCTCTGTAACGCTGTTTGTTCGCTGTCGGCTACGGTAGAAACATGACGTCACAATATGACGACCTTCATAGAAGGGGATTCCCGCGCCTATGTAGATATAAATGCCTCATTCTAAGGTAATAAAAACATTACGGTTTATTAAGTAAGTTCTTTATACACCACTGAACACATAGTTATGGATGTCATATTGCATTTATGTTAATAGATACTCAAAAATGTTACACACTGCACCTTTAAGGGTGAGTAAATTATGACAAAGAATTCTCAAAGAATTTAAATTTATGGGTGAACTAACCTTTTAATCAAAATCATTCCCCTCCCTCTTGAAATGACATCTTTTCTCTTCCCTGATGACATGTTTATTGGAGCGAGAGCGGGACAACCTGTCACAGATCGCAACAGTAGCAAACCACAACGATCCAATCAATTCCCGTTGGACAATCCCGCCCTAAATTTTTTCTTGTTCAAGAAACGTTTTACCCGAATATACGTCACAATTGGAGAAGAAAGACCAACACAACCTCCGTTTCATGTCGACTTTAACTTAAAATCAAAGCTTTGTTTGAAACTTTTGAAAAATATGTATATATATTTTTTTTTTAAGCCTTAAAGTGTGAATTATAGACCAGATGGATGGATAGATGCACGGCTTTGCCTACATCAAACCAGCACTAACCAGCATAACCTAAGCTTGTATTTTCAGCAGGACCTTTGTTTCAACCACACCTGGCAACTAGAAGTAATATAACTCTTCATCTGTTCCATAGATTGTTCTGGTAGCCCCCAGATTATAATTAGAATCCTTACACCAAATCATTAACTCTCATCTAACATTAGATCCATTTACAGGAACTTCTAGGGTGAAACCTTGAAGTGTACGTTTTTCACAGTACACTTCCATTTATATCTGAGGCTAAATAAAGAGCAAAACAATAACTCCAATCTAACTGAAACTGTCGACAGGATGAGAGAATATAGTTTTATTGCTGAGACATGATATCAGCATCACCGCTACTTTAGGCATCTATCATACATGTGGACATTCGTTTTTCTGTCTACATATAAATCAAATATGCATGTGAAAGTATAAATCCGATACCCATCTGTAATGACAGTATTTGCAGTTATGTTTGATTAAATATTTTAGAGACACATTTATGGTAATATGGTGAATATATCATAACTTATAATGGCTGAAAATGCAGATGCTGTT
Organism: Rhinichthys klamathensis goyatoka; assembly: GCF_029890125.1. Lineage (NCBI taxonomy): Eukaryota > Metazoa > Chordata > Actinopteri > Cypriniformes > Leuciscidae > Rhinichthys > Rhinichthys klamathensis. Next base: position 377,439 of record NW_026606827.1, read on the forward strand.
AGCTGAGAGTGTATATAGTTCCCTTTCGAGGGAACTCCAACTGCGTCGAATGACACTTTGGGGGAACGCCCCTCAGCGTAGCGCCTCTGAAGCATGAATGAAACTGAGCCGATCTCTGATTGGTGCAACGTCATGACGTAATGTGTGACGGCACATAGGCGGAAGCTATAAAAGCAGCCGGCACACAAAAGATGTCAGCTTTCTGTTCTTCAGCAAGCGCTATCTGTGACTGTTTGTCCTATTTATTGTTGTCTGTTACTGAGTGAATCTGAATGAGTGAAATGGCGAGTGTGAGCTTCAGGAAGTGTGTGCATCCTTGCCCTCGCTACATCACGGGCGGGGACACACACCAACTGTGCACACATTGTTTGGGAATGCAGCACGCGCAGGCAGCTCTCGAGGGGGCTGCTTGCGAGGATTGTGAAAAGTTGACAATCCGTGTGCTGCGTTCCCGGCTGGCTATCTTTGATGAAGATGGTCAGCCTCGCGAGCCCCGTGGTGCGGGACCCGCGTCCGCTGAGGCGGCGCGGCGACGCTCTTCATGGGGCTCGCAAAAAGATCTGTCCGGGGATCTCGAGGCTGCCGAGGCACCTTCTCGGGATTCATCGGGCAGTTCTGATGTCCTCGAGCCTCGCGCAGAAGCCCGCCCCGCGGCTTCTTCTGCGCGAGTCGAGGATCCGATGTTTGAGCTGTCTGCCTCCGAGGAGGTTGACGTGCTCAGCATCGAGGGCGGGGATTTCGGGGACGACTCGCCGCCCCGTGTCCCCGCGTATGAGGAGCTGGTTGAGGTTGTTTCCCGTGCGGTGGCTCATTTAAATATCAGCTGGCCACAAGAGAGGCAGGAAGCGCAAACTAAAAGCAAACTGGATGAGCGCTTCCTGCAGCACAGGGAACAACCTCATCACCGGGGCTTGCCGTTCTTTCCCGATCTGCACAACGAGTTGTGTAGATCGTGGAAAAAACCACACTCTTCTCGTGTCTCCAATCCCCCTATTATTAATTATAGTAACATCATGGGGGCACGAGAGAACGGTTATGGGATGATGCCGCGCGTTGAACAGCCTTTGGCGAATTATTTATCGCCTGAGTCGGCATCATCCCTTAAAGCCCCGGTGCTGCCCACTAAGCCGTGTAGAGACACATCAGCGCTAGTGGGCAGGGCTTATATGGCTGCGGGTCGGGCTGGTGCGAGTCTTCACACCATGGCTATGCTCCAGGCGTACCAGGCCGACCTTCTTAAGGACATTGATGAGGGCGAGGGTCCAACTCCGGAAGATATTGCGGAGTTGAGGAAGGTCGCTGATTTGTCTCTCCGAGTCACCAAGGAGACGGCCCGCGCTGTCGGTCGCTCCATGGCAGCTATGGTGGTCTCGGAGAGGCATTTATGGTTAAATCTTACGGGCATCAGGGAGAAAGACAGGGCTTTCCTCCTTGATGCCCCGATTTCGCCTTCTGGCCTGTTCGGCGACGCCGTTAATACCGTCGTCGACAGGTTTCAGGAGGCGAAAAGACAATCAGCGGCCTTCAAACAATATCTCCCTCGCCGCTCAGTGTCCAAGAAGTCTGCCCCCAGTGGGCAGCCGCAGCCACAGCCATCAGCCAGCTCCTCCGCCTATAGACAGGCTCAAAAACAGAGCGTCGCGTCTAGAGCCCCCCCTCAAGGAGCTTGGGGGCATAGACAGCGCTCTCAGGCGAAGCCTCAGCCTAAGCAGGGCGACCTGAGGGCCGTCCTGCAGGCTAAAAAGGCTTCGTCAAAGAGATCCTAGCTATTCTAGGATCTCTGCGGGCGGCCCCACCCGTGGTGGAACGACCGAGGTCGTCTCCTTCACGGAGCCCGCAGGAAATCGATGTTGCTCTCCCGCCGTTAAACACGCTTCGGGACACATCGGTATCCAGCGAACGCAGGCTGCACTGTCCGCCCCACAGGCTTGCGGTCAGGCAGCATTCGCGTCCGCCCATCGAGAATCGTTTTCGGTTCAGCCCTGCCGGGAATCCGCTTCAGGGGGCCGAGAACGAATCCCGATTAATACCCGAAGCCAGGCTCGAGAGCCTGGTTCCCTTGGTAAAATATTTCGATGCATGGAAAAATCTGGCGAATATTTCTCCTTGGGCCCTGCGCACCATTCAAAATGGGTACAGGCTGCAGTTCAGTTCCCGCCCACCCAGATTCAACGGGGTGGTCTGGACTGTAGTCGACCCAGTGCAGGGTCGGGTATTGGAACAGGAAGTAAACTCCCTGCTGGCAAAGGAGGCTATAGATCGTATTCCTCCACCGGACAGGGAGTCCGGGTTTTACAGCCGCTACTTCATAGTTCCCAAGAAGGATGGGGGGTTGCGTCCAATAATAGATCTCAGGCACCTGAACCGTTCTCTGAGGAGATTCAGGTTCAAGATGCTCACTATTCCCATTATCGTGAGTCAAATTCAGTCCGAGGATTGGTTTGTCACGATAGATCTAAAGGACGCATACTTCCACATATCCATCCTTCCATCTCACAGGAAGTTCCTGAGGTTCGCTTTCGGGGGCGAAGCGTACCAATATCGGGTTCTTCCGTTCGGCCTAGCTCTCTCCCCTCGCACATTTACAAAATGTATGGATGCAGCTCTGGCACCGCTGAGGCTTCAGGGCATCAGGGTGCTCAATTATATCGACGACTGGCTGATTTTAGCACAGTCACAGGAGCTGGCGGTTCGGCATCGAGATGTCGTCCTCGCCCACATCCAGAGCCTGGGGTTGAGACTCAACACGAAAAAGAGCGTGTTGACACCAGCCCAGAGAACTACATTCCTGGGAGTGGTGTGGGACTCGGTCACGATGCGGGCACAATTGTCTCCCGCGCGGATCGAGTCCATCCTGACCACAGTGTCCAGGATAAGGCTAGGCCAAGCCATCACTGTGAAGCACTTCCAGAGAGTGCTGGGGCTCATGGCAGCAGCGTCCAGTGTCATTCCATTCGGCCTGCTGCACATGAGGGCCCTTCAGTGGTGGTTAAAAACCAAGGGGTTTTCCCCGAGGGGAAACCCGTTCCGCATGATCAGGGTTACGCGCAGATGCCTTCGTTCCCTATCTATGTGGAAGAAAGCTTGGTTTCTGTCCCAAGGGCCAGTGTTGGGAGCGTCATGTCGCCGGAGAACCGTTTCGACAGACGCCTCCCTCACGGGCTGGGGCGCGGTCATGGACGGCCGCTTTACGACAGGCCTATGGCAGGACCATCATGCCTCCTGGCACATAAACTGCCTGGAGATGTTGGCGGTGTTCCGAGCTCTGAGGAGCTTCCTGCCGGACCTCAAAGGTCATCATGTCCTTGTGAGGTCAGACAATATGTCGGTAGTGGCCTATATAAACCATCAGGGGGGTCTGAGGTCTCGCCCTCTATGCAGACTGGCGCATCAGATCCTCCTGTGGTCCCAGGGGAAGTTGTTGTCTCTAAAAGCAACATTCATCCCGGGGAGTCAAAATCGGGGAGCAGACATCCTGTCGAGACAGGGGCTGAGGCCCGGGGAGTGGAGACTCCACCCCGAGGTGGTGGAGTCAATATCTCAGAGGTTCGGCCCAGTGGAAGTGGACTTGTTCGCGTCTCGAGAGACGACCCACTGTCCACTGTGGTTTTCCCTCACCCATCCAGCCCCGCTGGGGTTGGATGCAATGGTGCAGACGTGGCCGAGGCTACGTCTGTACGCATTTCCCCCGATCGCTCTGCTCCCGGGAGTTCTAGAGAGAGTCCGTCGCGACGGGATCAGTCTACTGTTGGTAGCCCCGTTGTGGCCGGCCCGAGTATGGTTCTCCGACATAATTTTGCTCCTGGACGGCCCTCCATGGGAGATTCCCATCAGGAGGGACCTGCTGACACAGGCAGAGGGCTCAATATTTCACCCTCGGCCCGAGTTATGGAAACTGTGGGTCTGGCCCCTGAGGGGGCACAGTACCTAGAGGCCGGCCTATCAGCTGGAGTAGTGGAGACCATACTCAGCTCTAGAGCTCCATCCACGAGGAAATTGTACGGCTTAAAGTGGAACGTCTTCACCGTTTGGTGTAGGGAGCGTGAGGTGGACCCAGTTAACTGCCCAGTGGCTTCAGTGCTGGAGTTCCTCCAAGATCGCTTCTCCACTGGTCTTACCCCGTCCACACTCAAGGTGTACGTGGCTGCCATTGCGGCTTTCCACGCTCCTTTGAGTGATGGGCCTCTGGGGAGACACCAATTAGTCGTACGTTTCCTCCGTGGGGCTTGGAGGATGAGACCTGCGGCTCGTACCAGGGTTCCCACTTGGGACCTGGCAGTGGTTCTCGAAGGGCTGGCCGAGGCCCCCTTCGAGCCACTGGAGTCGGCTGAGGCCAAGAACCTTTCGTTGAAGGTGGTCTTTTTGTTGGCCATTACTTCTCTGAGGAGGGTAGGAGATCTCCAGGCGCTCTCCATATCTAACGAGTGCCTGGAGTTTGCTCCAGGCAACATTAAGGCCATTCTTCACCCTAGGCCAGGCTATTTGCCTAAGGTGCCGTCCAGTGCGGCACGGCCTACGGTTCTGCAGGCTTTTCATCCTCCACCTCACGTGACGGCGAATGAAGAGAGACTTCACATGCTCTGCCCTGTCAGAGCACTGAGTATTTACATTCAGAGGTCCTCCTCATGGCGGAAGTCGGACCAGTTGCTGGTGTGTTTCGGGTCGCCCAGAAAGGGGCTTCCCGCCTCAAAGCAGACCATCAGCAACTGGATTGTCCAAGCGATTTCCACGGCCTATCAGGTGCGCGGTATGCCTTCACCTTTGGCCGTGAGGGCTCATTCTACTAGAGGCATGGCGTCCTCTAGAGCCCTTCTCGCGGGGGCCCCCATCCAGGAGGTCTGCGATGCAGCAGGATGGGCTACCCCTCATACCTTTATTAGGTTTTATAGTTTGGACATTCCGTCTACACCCGGCTCTCTTGTGCTCGCGTCCTAAGTGTGCCTGTGAGCAGCTTCACACTAGGGCAGGCGGGGCGCGTTGTGGCGTAGTGGGTACTCGTTCCCCCAAAGTGTCATTCGACGCAGTTGGAGTTCCCTCGAAAGGGAACGTCCTCGGGTTACGACTGTAACCCTTGTTCCCTGAGAAGGGAACGAGAACTGCGTCCCTTGGCCACGCCTTCCCCTGCCTGGGAGCGCTTGCTTCATCACAGAAGCTGACATCTTTTGTGTGCCGGCTGCTTTTATAGCTTCCGCCTATGTGCCGTCACACATTACGTCATGACGTTGCACCAATCAGAGATCGGCTCAGTTTCATTCATGCTTCAGAGGCGCTACGCTGAGGGGCGTTCCCCCAAAGTGTCATTCGACGCAGTTCTCGTTCCCTTCTCAGGGAACAAGGGTTACAGTCGTAACCCGAGGACGATTTGTGTGGGTTGGGGTAAGGGATTGAAGTTGACATTACAAACGTATGCATCTCAGTGTATCTCTGTATTTCATGCGGATATGTGAGAAAATAACTGGAAAACCGTTACTCATGCTCCTGCTCGGAAACACATTTTTCTCCTTCAATCTCACATCAGAGGGTTTTTCCTGCTGTGATGTCCAAGCCAAGGGCAAAACTGAAATAAATACAAGTTATTTGAACATAAAGGCGACACATTTGTGCCTGACATCTGAATACGCAGTGGAAAAGATGATAGCATTAACTGAAAGTTCAAAAAGATCAATAAAACCCAAATTAGAGATATGTATGCCCCAGGGTGGCAAGTATAGGAATTATTTACCCCAAAATGAAAATCCATTCAATATTTATTAACCCCATTCCACAAAAGGAGAAATGCTCCAAGCTGAGAAAAACTCAGAGCATATTTGTATTTTAACACATGAGAAAAGAATAGGAAACCTTTACTTACAAGTATATGTTCCTGCAAGCCCTTCTTTTCACATCTCACATCAGAAAGTTTTTTTCAGCTGTGCTGTTTGAGTCCTGCAGGGCAAAACTCTAATAAATAAAGAGTTATTGGAACATGAAGGTATGACACCCTAATGGAACAGTATTTATGGCTATATGTTATTTTTTTTTTATTTATTTTTTTAAATACCCTATACATATGTCATCATTACACATTATGTTGCAAAGAGTTCACACTTCCCCATGTTTACATGGCACAGGTAGCCAAGCAGCTGATCCAGATTTTCATCCTTTGCGCACAGGAAAGTGGCGCCTGCGCCATGACGACATGTTTTTCTTTTTTTTTTTGCGTAATATTGCTCTCCCCGCTTCTGTCAGACTCCGATCGCTTCCATGAGGAACAGCTTTAGCATCAGAATCCTCCCACTCCCCACCCTCGAGCTGGAGAACCCAGAGTCTCCAGCTCGAGCGCGCGCGGTGAGCAGGTGGCCGCCCACGAGCCAAACGCTGGAGAAACCGCGAGAAGCCGAAGCGCGTATTCCAAGCGCACCTCCGGTGGTTAGGGGTCAAATATCTGTGAAAGCACAATTTACATTCAAGTTGACGTCACATATTGTTTTGTATCACGATGTCCCCTCTACAATTTAATGAATATCCATAAAAAATGCATAGTGCGGTAGAATTCATATGACCAAGTAAATAAGTCTCAGAGAAGTGATGGAAAACATACTTAAGTTCGATATATATATATATATATTATTTAATATATATATATAGCCTATATGAAATTTTACATTAATATTTATGTTTAAATTAAAATATAATTTTAATTTTTTTTTTTGTAATATATATTTTTTTAATCGGCTTTGAATGGGTTAAACAACTGCCTCCGTGCACGCTGTCTCTCTCTCTTTCTCTCTCTCTCCATTTCTTTCTCTCTGTGCGCTTCATTTTCACTTTCTCATCGTTGTGTCTCCTTCATTCTTGTGTGACCCACGCAATGCTGTTGCTCCACAAGGGGGGGCTGCTGGATATATGCTTTAGTGCCCAACTCCCTGCCTTCAAACACTGAATCCAGTTTGTGTGGACAGAGCGGGCGAGGAGAGGAAGACTCCCACTGCCTCGACACGAGAGAACACCCGACCCGAGCCTGGGCTACACTCACCGCACACTTCCCTGGAGCCTTCACACACCACTTGAGGACTTTTTATCCGGAAACCGGGAGAACCATAACGACTTGCGGTCTGGATTAAATAATACACATTTGGGGAAAAGAGTAACATTATCAGAAGTGACAGAACAGAAACACACATTAACAGGATCCGCTGTGAATTTATGGATGCTTGTTGCTTTATTCGGTCCTATGAGCACATCTCTTCCACTGGAGCAAACAGACCTCCTTTTGTGTCATTGTTCAAGCAGATATTGCCTGTTGAAAGAATGAATACACCGAACTTATTTTGAACAAGTTGGAGGAATAGTCGAAGGCTTTTTATGTGCAGACAAACAGATGGGACATGCCAACTTTTTTGGAGGTAAACCCTCATTATGATTGCTGATATTTATAATGTGATTAGAGACCCACATGACAGGGCAATTGAATGAAATGCGTTTTCTTACACATAATAATATATGCATTTGTTAAGACTCGTATCAATTATTGTTAACAGTAATTGAGTGATATCTCCTTTTACGCACGCATTGATAAAGGGTTATTGTCATCAACTCTGTTGCATCTTTGTCTACTCTTTATAAGTGCTACATCAGAGAATGACATGACAAATCTGTATAATTCATTTTGAAAAGGATTATGCTGTGCTTGCGCTTCTCGCCAGAGAGCTTTCGCTGTCCAAGGTACCAAACTGCGTTGTTGACCAGTCCAATGTCCAAAACAGTTTTGACATGAGAACATGGTTTCAGAACAAATACCATTTGATAATTTTAGCATCGCTACAAGCATTTATGCAGGTGCTGGCTAGGTATTTTACATTGGTTTTCTATTGTGCGCAATAGTTGCTGCTCGTATCTCCCTTGTGGAATGGGAATACACCTTCCCGTCTCGTGTCTCCTTCGCTTCCCCGACACAACATAAATGGATAAACAGTCTAATACTTTATGCTCTTGGCAAAACTGTTTCCAACATAAAACAAAGTTTTCCTCCAGTTAAGAATTTTACAACAAAAGACAGTTTTTTTTTTTTACAACTTTGTCTGTTTTTTAATCGTAGTGGTCACATTTTTTAGATCGATTTACCATTATAATTGCAACAACACATTGCCTATTTCGCAATTCCAACGAGATGGGATCTTGTATTCGGTTATTTTAATGCAAACAGTTTCGCGTTTTAGAGCATTTTATGGGACATATAGTCTTTAAATATTATTACAGAACCTGTGTCACTTGATTTTAAAAGCTAAACTCCTGTGATGTAGAGCCAGTGCAGTGGTCAGCAGCAGCACATGGAGAGAAAGAAAAGGTTGAGAGCTCGTGTCCAGTTAAGTGTTGATGTCCCTGCACTTTAACAATGAGAATAAAAAGGCAAACTCTCTCTTTTTCTCTTTGCCTCTCTCTATCTCTCAATCTTTCGATTGCAGATTATCGTATTTGCATGTTGTTGTACACACACACACACACACACACACACACACACTATAGGCCTACATATATATATATATATATATATATATATATATATATATATATATATCGTATATACAAAATAGGAAGCCAGTGATTTTACTTAAATATTTTTTACAATATAAAGTAGGATACAGCAAATTGATGAACAATAACAACACTCCTGGCTCTCTTTTTGACTCTCCCTCTTTCTGTTAAACTGTCTTACCACATGCTGCTTATAGTGTCGAAAGCAAGCTGCATGCGCCATTACACACCGACAGTATAGAAACTTCTCGTTTGGTAATAATAGATGTGGTTTGCTGGTGTTTGGCGGAGAGTTACTTATGGTGAGTGAGTGAGTAGAAGTTCCGTGTTTGTACAGTAGGGGGGACTGTGCCAGCGCTCAATTCCCTCCGTGGGAATAGGGGAATAAACGGCGATCACGGAGCAGGAGATGCCTCACTGCGCACTTTGAGACTCACAAGAGCCTCTGACTGCAGCAGACGCGAGATGTGCTCGTCTGAAGCACACAGCCAAGCTCCAGAACAACAGGTTATGAGGATGGTCGACCTAACTCAAATTTTACAAATATCTACTAAAAATATTTATAATATAACTATATTTCATCAGCATCACCAATAATAGCAACAAGGATGATTAAATGCCTAATAATAATAACAGCTAGATTTGCAGTCGTGAAACTTGCTGCCAAAATGTTGTAGTGTGCCTCCCTATGGCACCCCGAGGGCCCTCAGTACATTGGCCCAAGTCAAAAGAGACCACCTCGATGTGTCTGTGATATTCTGGTGCTTAGATTTGGCTGGTGTGAATTGCTATATGGTTGCTAGGGTGTTCTGGCTCGTTGTTAGGGTGTGGCGGCTTGGAAGTAAAGTGTGTTAGTGAATGGCTTGAGTTAAAAAGCCCACCTCCAAGTTTTTATTACACTATTATCTGAAGATATGACGCCTCTGATCCCATTTAAGTCTGTGGGATTTCAGTCGCTTTTTGTATGCCTGGTTGCTCTCTTCAATAAGCTACATGATTTGAGCTCACATTATTATTATTATTATTACTAATAAAACATTATTTTGCCATTTCTTTCAGTATCATCACAGAAAATACGTCATGATTCTGAATGATTTTGGTGAAATATGCATGTCACAATCTTTGTGTTAAATCTAAATTGCAGTCATAGCAGTTCTGCCCGACTGCCTCTTTTAGATACATGTCTGCCACGAGTCTCCAGGGAGTTTTGAGTTTAAGAGGCAAACATAGAACGTAGCGCTTGCCCTGTGGCCACAGATATTTGGACGGCTGTGTTTTCTTCATCTGAGGAAAGGAGAAGGGATGATACATTGAGAATAAAAATAGATCAGGCTGACAGCATAGTTCTGAATCAAGAGCTGGAGTGAAATTGGGCAAGCTGGCACTATTGGCTTTTTTCAGAGGGCAGCCATGCATGCCTTTTAACCTAGATGTCACGCTTTTGTCTTTCTCCTGTACATCCTAATTCTGTCATTCACTTCCTCTCTTCTTATTCCCCTTTCTCATCTTCCATTCCTTGTCAAGCCTATGTGAATCAGAAGTCAGAGCACATCTCGTTTAGCACAATAACCAGGAACTCACCACACCTCATCCAAATGAGGTGTGTAGACCAAAAATGCAGGAACAAGATTCAAAAGAGAGTCATTAAGCACAATCATACATGCAATATCGCACCAGATTTGCCTCTCGACTGGTCTGTTTGTGGCAGGTTCCTGTTCCCGACCTACACAGAAACACTTCACACGCTCTGTCCCTTGGTTTACACAACACCTCATGTTCTGAAAATAGTGTTTGAGGCTTTTCGTAGTAGAGAAACTTGGAAGGGAATTCAGTACACAGTTTCATGACAGTCAATCAACACTCAATAAGCCACAATAAACATTTTGAATACACTACCGGTCGAAAGATTTATTTATGATTTTTTTTAATGTTTTTGAAAGAAGTCTCTTATGCTCACCAAGGCTGCATTTATTTGATCACATATACAGCAAAACAGTAATATTGGGAAATATTATTATTTAAAAGAACTGATTTCTATTTTAATATATTTTTAAATATAAAAAAAAAAAAATCATGTGATGTCCATTACTCTTCAGAAAATCTTTAGAGACTATTATGCTGATATTGTGCTCAAGAAACATTTCTTATTATCAATTTTGTTTTTGCTGCTTCAAGTAGGTAGTAAAATTAAAAAAGGTATTTATACTGCCCAGGCAAAAATTTAAATAGACAAATGATTGGATGATTATTACGGTGGTTATTATATCTTTCTAGCATGTTTTATGTTAGGCAATAATTCTTCTAACCCTAATTGATGAATTGTGTTTTTATTTCTTAAACAACCATGTACAAAGACACATCATGGCCATATTCCAGAATGACAAAGTCAAGATTCATCAGGCTCAAATTGTGAAAGAATGGTTGGGAGGGAGCAGGGAGAAGAATAATTTTCACACATGAATTGGCACCTCTGGCTCCAGACCTTAAAACCATTGAAAGTGGGATGTGCTGGAGTAGACTTTACAGAGTGCTTGACTCTTGCATTGTCAATACAAGACCTTGACCAAAAAGGTGCACCCCTTGATGGAAATAAATGTTGTGATGTTATTTCCATCAAGAGGTAAAGATTTATAGTAAAGATTTACTGTATAATGTTACAAAACATGAACTATTTCAAATAAATGAATGCTGTTCATTGAATAATTAATCAACGAATACTCATAATTACCAACTGAGCACCAAATCAGCATATGATTTCTGAAGGATCATGTGACACTGAAGACTGAAGAAATGAAACTGAAAATTCAGCTTTGACGTGACAGGAATAGATTACATTTTTAAATATATTAAAATAGAAAGCAGTCATTTTAAATAATAATATTTCACAATAAAACTGTATTTTTCATCAAATAAATGCAGCCTTGTGAGAATAAGAGACTTTCAAAAACATTAAATAAATGTAAATATTCCAATCTTTTGACTGCTAGTGTAGATATACAGTAGACTGGAAATGATTGTGTACATAAATAGGGGATAGGATTGGGACACATTACAGGCCAAACTTCAACCTGTCCTGCACCACACTCACTGTAGCCGCACCATGGTCCAATTAAGACTCTGTGATGCTGCATATTCCGTTAAACTATAGGTTGCTGACTCTTTTGTCCTCTTATGATGGAGTTGGTACAGAGAGGGAGGCAGGTGTTGAGCGAATGAGGTCGGTATGTTTGCAAGGTGCTAACCGATTAGTGGTATGATTGTGCAAAGGAGCCCGTGGCCCCTGGCCATCCTCGTTGAGCACAACGATCAGGGCTGGAACACAGCGCATTTGGCCGCTCACTCTCTAATTATGGACTTAATCAGAGCCTGTGCTCCTGTCTAATGAATCTAAGACAGAGAGCTGAGAGAAAGGGAAATCAGGCTTGGAATATGGAGGCGAGGTTTCCAGCATCCCATCTGAGGTCCTTGCCATGAAAGTGTATTAATGGCTGGTTTTCAAATGCTGCACAGATGGCTTTGCCACTGTGTGTGTTTGTTTTGTTGCCGCATGATGCAACTTTGGTCGCTTAAGAGTAAAAGAGTAAATGTGAGTGTACTATGGATGTTCAGTGAAGCCATTATGTATCTGTTGCAATGACAAAATGAGCTGTATCTAATTTGGATAGATCCGGATGTGGTGAGGCTTAAACCAAAAGTGCGTCAAATCAAATTTTTTTTTTTTTTTTTTAGATGTATAGCTGTTCCATTAACAGTTCTATGTAGCTGTTCTGTTACAGCTACAGCTGTAACTGTTCTATGTAGCAAATATTCATTGTATAAATTTAATAAAAAGAAAAAAGGAAGGGAAAACACTTATTGTTCAGAAAATACATTTTGTGTGCTAGGAGCATGTTATTGTATATCTTGCTTAGAAGGTTAAACACAAAGTTCAAGAAAGTTTAAGTTGGCAAGATTCTGAGACCTGCACACAAAATGGAAACTGAAATGCGGCCATCCAATTTGAACTCGAAATCACACCGTGCACATTTCCAATCATTGGCTTCGCAGACTCACCATTGCTGTGTAATGATAGATAAAATATCGTTCACTTTATCCGTGTGCTTGTTGGAAAATCAGTCGAACATTTCTTTGTATAATATTTTTTCCCTTTTTTTCTAATAAATTGATCATTAATATTATTATTTGTATCACGTGTTAAATCATCAATTATTTTAAAGTCAATATTCTTTCATTTCTGAAAAGTGTATATTATAAAAGGCAAACCTTTTTTAAAATAATAATATAATAAAAAATAAAATAAAAAATCACCCAGTTCATCTTCTCAAATAATAATAAAAATATCAAATACCAATACTTGATACCCAAATCAACATCCTCATTGACTCATTGGTTCACCGGTCTTTCCCCAAGTAAAGGTGAAGAACATGAAGCCTCTGTGTCTTGACTGAGTGCAGAGGCTGGGATGGTGTTGCTCCACAAAGCCGCTCCAGTCTCACAGATCTGAGCTCAAAATAAAGCTGTGATTGCTTCAGGGAGGGAAACACCTTGTTTGAAAGCGCTTTTCTCACACACATACACACAGCTCTCTGTATGTGTGTTTTTTAACCTAAATTGCAGTGAAACTCCAAGAGTGGAAGGATGGCAGATGACACAATGTGTGAGGACACCGGAGGTGTATGAAACCTTTGTCAGCTAATTATAGATGGCAGAGTACGACTAGAGCATGATGACGGGAAGCTTTTTCTTGGCTATGCGCGTATTCATATTTTTAAATGTCAAATCTATGTGCACAGAGGCGTTTTATTGTTTCACTGGCATCCATATGGATGCCACAATCAAACCACCCCTACACAATGTAAATATTATTTGTCTTCTCTCCTCTAAGCAAAGCATCAAATAAGGCCACCACTGTTCTTCTAACGTGAAGATAACATAGCATGTGTTCTTTCAGCACTATTTCTCACTATTTATGAAGTGAATATTAGCCTGGAAGACATTTGCAGGACTGCGCTCAGATATTTTTTTTCTGTTGATTTGATACATAATTGAATTGGATCGACTTCCAATGCTATGTCGTTGAGCATGTTCAGTGAATAGTGAGATAGTGATCTTCCCTTCATATTTACAGTGGGCACATTAAAGTAATAAGTTAGATAAGAAGATATCAAACCAACTTATTTTTTTCTTTCTCAGGCCTAGCTTCTCTTTTCCAAGCCATTTTTGCAATAATATTTTAACTAACAGGTCTCAAGATGATTTTTAGTGTATGCATGAAATCAGCTCTTCAAGTTCACAAGTTAATCAAAAAATTACATTTTTGTTTTACAATTGAAACCGTCAAAAATTACAGAATTATTTTGCTTGGAAAGTATGCTTGTGCAACCTTTCTTTAAAAAAAAAGTATGTGTGATATTATGTTATGTAAGGCAATGATATTCATACATTTGAGTCACAATACTTTATGGGGAAATATATATGTATTGGAAAAAGTGTCCCAACCAACCTGAATTCACCCTATAAACACACACACACACACACACACACACACACACACACACACACACACACACACACACACACACACACACACACACACACACACACACACACACACACACACACACACATATATATATATACATACACATTTTTATTTATTTTATTTTATTATTATTATTTTTTTACCTTTATTTTACCAGGTAGGCCGATTGAGAACAAATTCTCATTTACAACGGCGACCTGGCCAAGATAAGGCAAGAAATGTGCAAGACAACATAGAGTTGTACATAATAGTACATAATAGTACATAATAAGTACACAAAACACAGGAGTGCAAATTACAAATTACAGTGAGACACAATAAGGCAATATAGGGTCAAGTAAAACAGGATAAGGTATATGTGGTTATGTTGAGCAGCATAAATAAGGCACTAGCGAATAAATTTTAAAATATAAAAGTACAGAAAGTATCATTTTACTGGATATTCAAGAATTACGCTTTTGACCATACGTCAACATCCGACGTTTCAGGGTACCCTTTAACGTCAGTTAGATGACGCTATCTAATCCTAACCCTACCCCTGACCTAAACCTACCCGCGTCATCTGACTGACGCTAAAGGTAAAGCATCAGTTAGATGACGCCCTAGGATCGTCACCTAACTGACGTTAAAGGGTACCCTAAAACGTCGGATGTTGACGTATGGTCAAAAGCGTCAGTCATATGACGTCTCGGGATGAGACTGTGTTAGTCTAGCAGGTAGATCATTTAAGTGCATGGATTATATAACCGTGATTATGGGAAAGAGCATTTGAGAAATATCTGAGCAGATAAGAGTAATCTCACATGTATATAAGTATTGGACAATATCAAGGCCCGTCTACATACATTTTTTTCTCTTTTGAGAATCCGTTTCACTCACATATGTCACAATAGAGAAGAAAAGATTGCAATTTGCATTTCACGCTGCCTTTAAACATAAAATGAGTCAGTTATACAAAGATGAAAAGAGAGAAAGAAAACTACAGAGGGAAGCTATGACACAGATCACAGATGGCGAGTGTTCTGTATCTCTGTGATTTAATTTCAAATATTAGTTTGACCCTTCATTTGCATCGACCAAGAAAAAGACAAAAAACGGCAAAGTGACTTGCTTTTATCTTTGGTTCACTTTTTATAATTCTTTTTTCCCTTTACTCTTTAGTCATTTGTTTTCTGATAAAATAGTGTTATTGATGCTAAAACGGTTTACACAAAGGGAGTCCCTGTCTACAGCAACGCTTGCAATATTGAATAGCTCAAAATCGTTACATCCTGGAGTGCCTACGCAATTTTGTACAAAATATCTCTTTTAAAGACTTTTCAGGGCTTTGTGCCACATTGGTTTAAGGCCATTTTGTGTACAAACTTTAATCAAAGGGGTCTGTAATAGCGAATGAATGAATGTAGTCGCTCTTTTTCCGCCTGTCTATGTTCTCTTGTGAGAACAAAGCTGTCTTTGATGTGAAGTGCATGCATAATCCTCTGTATCTGACATTGCATCTCTGTCGCGGAGTAAAGCCCCCTCAAATCTCGGAAGGCCTGCGTCTCCGGAGCCGTGTTAACTCCCCCACTGCTCCGTGTGTCACACTCGGCACCATTGTAGTGCTTGAATAGCTGTCAACACTGCGTGATTGCTATTGTGATATAGCCTACCTGACTCCATCATAGTAACTGTTTGTTACCTGAAGACATGGCTGTGACTTTAAGTCACTGAGCGTCAGTGTTCCGAGGGCGCAGCGTTCGTATTGTTCTTCTGCTCTGTAGTCGTTCGTCTTTCAGTTCTGAGCTCATAGTGGTCTTTTAACATATCGCGGCAGAAGTCGCTTCTCTCGTTGCTTTTTATGTCTACACAGTCATAAAAAGCAATGAGAGAAGCGACGTCTGCGGTGATATGTTGAAAGGCCAACAAGAACAGATGAACCCCAGTGTTCCTCATCTGTGATTCTTTTTACTGCCTAACATGCTCAGCTGTAACCTAATCAGTCTTTTGAACAAAATACATCTGCGAGTGATTAGACTTGCTTTTTTTTCTCTGTGTTTAAAGTATTTTGTATTTTTTCTCCCTTCGATAAACAAGGACAAGGATGAGAAAAGCAGAAGAAAAGTGACAACATCTGCTCCTGGAAGTGCAGACTGTCCAATCTGGCCATATCAGCCTTTTTGTAGTGAAAATTCTGTCTTTCCATCCCATTAATTTCCAAATTCTGCACAAATGTGGTTTTCCTCAGGCAAACTGCAGCTGCATTTCTGTTTACTGCACATATGATGCGGTGTGTATGAATGTACAGGCCCAGATTTGAAGGGGTCATGTGTCTTTTCTAAAATCCACATTAAAAACAATTTAACATTTTGAACACTGGCAAATTAAGCATTGACGACTGCAGGGCTTCTGTGAAGTCATAGAAACTCATATTTGACCTGAGTTGTGAATGTGAGTTTGTCGTTTGCATTGAATTTGAAGCTGATAACAAATGACTCTTATGAACCAATACTTTTTAGTGAATCAAAACAATCAAATGACTCTTATGAACTGTTTTCTTTGTAGTGAATCAAAGATATACAGTGTGTCCAGTGTGTCCTGATTCGCAAATTATTTTTATGAGTTGATTCTTTTAATGGATAGTTCCAAAAAGACAAACATGGTCAAAATTGTCATTTTAGTGACGCCTTGGGGTGAGAATGCGTTGAAATTACCAGTTCCAAAGCATGAAACATTGACCTTTACCATAATTTACAGATTTAGCAGAGAGAGATGCTTTTTGTAAGCAAAAATTTACGTCAGTTCACGTATAACACATATTGAGTACCAGTCTGTGATTGCACCGTTCTTGAAGAATTCAGATTAATGTGGTGTTCAAGGTTGGCTCAAACGTACCTGTTTTATGCCCACAGTTTTTGTGTGACTTGCTTCTAAAGGACTTAACCCCCACTTCACTCTGTCTTGAAAATGTCAATCTGTCTACATTGTCCATACAGATTCTTATAATAGGACTATATATCTTTTCTAATGAGAGTGAACGAGAGAGATTAAACAGGGTGTAATCTCTCTTCGTCTTTCTCTCGCTCGCAGGTCGGGACAGTTTGATGGATGAAGCAGGTCATCTCTCAGGCGCTGACAGTGATAGCCTGTGTCAGCCCTCAGATAGTGACATGGCTCAATTGCTCTCATTCCCTCCCCCTGTCATTCTCCTGCTCTTTTAGTGTTATCATTACTGTACTGAGGACAGATGGGGTGGGGTTACCTCGGAAAGAGGTTTGGATTACTCTGTATGTCTTTGCTGGCATGAAAAAGTGTCCCACCGGTACAGTCAATGCGTGTAATCATCCATATCCCCCTGTGGAGTCTGCGTAACTTGGCTTCTCACTCACAACCCTGCTGGGAAACCAGGTCATACCAGCATAAGGTGGTCAAGCTGATTTTTGGAACATGGTGAATGTTTTTTTCCCCCCTTTGCTGGTTCAATATGTTCTACAAGTCCAGCCAGGTCTTCACCAGCTGGTAGTGCAGCTGGTCAACCACCTAAACCAGCTCGAACCAACAAATTACCAGCTTGGACCAGCTAGAAACCAACTGAAACTGGAAATCTGGTTCTAGCTGGATGTTATAAAAAACAAAAAAAACAAAAAAAAAACAGTTACAGTACCATGAATTAATAGTTTTAGGGGCCATTCACACAGAATGTGCTTATGCGCTGTACTGCAATGCAAGTGCAGTGGAATTAGGGGGAAAAAGCATTCCGTTTTTTAGAAGTTAAGCTGTGCCATGCATGAGACCCTGCAAAAGACGCAAGACACTAGCAGTCAAAGACATGTAGTACAAAAACGATGGAAAAACAGTGCAGGTTTTTCTTATGGTTATGAGTGACTTTTTACCATTCCTTTGTTTATTTTAGCGATCAATGACTTTTGTGTGTAGATTTTACAGCTTTACTTTTGCATAAAAATTATTGCTAGTTATGAAATTATCTTTATTAAGACAAATGTGTTGGCCGTTTTATTCTAAAATGATTTAGAATATGATTTCCAATACATAATTTCAGATGTGGTGGAAAATAGTCATGACTTCCAGGGGTAAAAAAAACGTGTGATGCAAGTGCAATACATAAAATGCTGAACAATGTTTACTGAAAAATGAGTGAAAGTTAGTTGTTTGTTTTTAGAAAATAAAGTGCACGGGCTCAAAAGTGATCACAGCTAAAGATACTATATCATGGTACTGAATGATGGTGCTACATGTCCAAAAAAACAACAACATAAAAACACATTACCTCAGAACTTTTTTAAGTGAGGTTAAGGATACACATAAGTTCCTTCGGGCTCCATATGGACACGCGCGTGCCTTCAGAGACCCCTCTGTGAAGTGCCTGCGTGGAGAGCTAATTGTTGACATTGGGTAATTGTGCCCTGAAGGTCTGTTGTGTTTTATTTAGTTTCGTGATGAGCAACCACGGCAGGCCCCTCAGGCTGTGCAGGGCAGAATGGAGACAAACAGCAAAAGAGAAAAGGGGAAAAGACAAAGCAGGGATAATTCTTTAAACTTTTATTGCTTCGATGGCACTGCGATCAACCCAGCGAGCATTTAATGTAATTAGCCACTAAGCGTAATGTTGACACACTCATTGACTTTTTGTTTGTTTGCAAGACATCTGCATGCCAGTGCCATTGACCCCCGCGACAGCCTCTATATTCGCCATTAGCTTCTCGAAACCCATCCGCCATGTTTATGTATTCATTTATTCCTGCCCGTGTAGTGAAATGTTAGCCTATAGGTAAAACTCGTAAATTTCCTGCCATTGATTTGTAGTAGATATGGATTTCCTCTCTCTCTCTCTAAAGTGGTGGGGTGAAATAAGCTTTGTTTGATAGACCGGCCATGTGTAAATCTGACTGTGACATTTTGATAGCTGGAGATGGACTGGGGAGGGAAAAAGCAAATATAATTAGAGAGGAGGCTGGATTAAAAGCTGTCACTCAAATGTTCCATTCAAACCAAACGAGAGTGCCGCGCTCAGAACGGATGCGAGAAGAGAAGACCAGATAACTCGGAGACAAAGAGAAACAGCCGAGGAGGAGAAAAAGCGAGGAACGGACTTGTGGGCAAGTCAGTCCGAGAGTCTTTCAGCAAACAGCGAGTCGTAAATATTTCAGCCGTCACAGCAAAGTGTCGACAGCTGTTCCCATCTGCATGTTAATGAAGGCAGAGGCGAGGGACTCTGGCTCAATGGGTCCCTTCAGCTCCCACACTCTCTCACGCACACACACTCCCACACCCAAACGCCCTCTCTCTCGAGGTCTGCCACGGCTCTCTATCACTGGATGCGCATTGTACGCCCAGAGCACCCTCAGTCCCACGTATCTACAAACACACT
Source organism: Rhinichthys klamathensis goyatoka (assembly GCF_029890125.1). Classification (NCBI taxonomy): domain Eukaryota; kingdom Metazoa; phylum Chordata; class Actinopteri; order Cypriniformes; family Leuciscidae; genus Rhinichthys; species Rhinichthys klamathensis. The sequence continues at coordinate 396,863 of NW_026606827.1, forward strand.
TGTGCGCTTGTTTCTCTAGAGCAGCCGTGAGGTCAGTAGGCTATAGACAGAGAAAGATAGAGAGACAGAAAGACACAAAGCATGAGATGGGTGACGTGAGGTTGAGTGTGAGATCAAGTCAAGGTGAGTGAAAGATACACAATATTCCTTACACACATACATATATTATAATTTATATTATATTATAAATTATTATACATATAAATATTTAGATTTTACTTTTATTCTGATTTTACACCAGAAAATCTTTAAGGTTAATTGATTTTATAGTGTATTTATGATATAAATACATTTTCGCCAATTAATGGGGGGTTTTAACACCGTATTTTCATTTAGATTATATATTTTTTAATAATAAAAGATAATGAAAATAATACATTTATGAAACCATTGAAGAAATTATCAAAATAAATAATCTGACATAGAATATTACATTTAGCATTTTACATTATATAGATGTACCATTTTTGGCATATGGTTCTAAATTTTGAGCAATGTTTGAACAAAATTAGCAAATGTTTTCCTTTTAATTTCCCCTACTAATATACTAATATGAATATACTGAACTTATATCTAAATATGTTATATTTATCAGTAAAGGAGCAATGTTCTTAGGACCTCTTCTCCTTTATTATTTACAAGTGTTCGAAGTGAAGGAACCTGGAAAAAATATGAAATGATAATACGGTCTTTGACTAATGCATTGACAAAAGCTATTATCTGAAACATTAAAGCCTGATTATGTGTGACAGCTCTCCCTTTCTCCCTAAAAGAGTGCCATTCAAATTTAGGACATGTTATTCTGGATAAAAAAAAAAAATAAAAAAAAACAGTCATCCAAGACACAAAAACTGTTTTAAAAGAAACGGATATCTTTTTTTGTGAGTCAAAGTACCATGATGCAATAGTCCTGGTTAGGGTTGTCCTTAGCAAACTAATCCCCCCTTTCGTGTCCGGCCGCAGATGTCCCCTATAGTCATTGTCATTGGGCGAGAACTGACTCATGCTAACAGAGTGGGATTGTTAGTTCTGTTATGGAGCTGATGAGAGCCATACTGTGTCTGTGTGTATTAGAAGAAGCATGCAATGTTTGGCCTCAATGTCACCCTGTGGATGATGTGAGGTCATTTAGTTTCTCAGCTGCTGGGGTCAAGACCTCAGTTCTGCATCATGTGCTATCAGAGCTTTGTACAATAATACTGAACGAGTGGATGCTTTTAATTTTTCATTAGCTAGAGCGTGTCTTTTTAGGTTCTTTTCCAAATGGCAACCTCAGCCCTTGCGGTCTTCCTCTAAGTCTAAACATTGTCGCATGAGCTGTTGTGTAATGGTCCGCTGTAGAAGGACGAAAGAAAGGAACTGTAAGAGTGAAAAGAAAGGAGGATGGATAGATGGACGGATGGACGGACCAAGAAAGAAAGAAAGAAAGAAAGAAAGAAAGAAAGAAAGAAAGAAAGAAAGAAAGAAAGAAAGAAAGAAAGAAAGAAAGAAAGAAAGAAAGAAAGAAAGGAAAGAAAGAAAGATGGATGGACGATGGACCAAGAAAGAAAGAAAGATATGGATGGATGGATGGATGGATGGATGAGAGAGATAAATGAATGGATGAGAGAGATAAATGAATGGATGATGGATAAATAGACATATAGATATGCACATGGATGGATGGATGGATGGATGGATGGATGGATGGATGGATAAATGATGATAGATTAGATAGACAAATAGATGATGGGTGGATGGATGATTGGATTAACTAATGGTGGGAAGGAGGTATGTCAAGCAGAAAGAAAGAAAGAAAGAAAGAAAGAAAGAAAGAAAGAAAGAAAGAAAGAAAGAAAGAAAGAAAGAAAGAAAGAAAGAAAGAAAGAAAGAAAGAAAGAAAGAAAGAAAGAAAGAAAGAAAGAAAGGGTGAATCTTAGAAAGGGTGGATCTTATAAAAAAATATACCTGGATGATAAATACATATACATGACAATAAAGATTATGATAAAAGAAAGAAGAAACATGAGAGAAGATGATGAAATCAAACCTATGTCCCTGAACAAGTGGGTTCAGTCTAGCAACATAAGACCTCAGGGTACGAAACCTTTATCCCTGCTCTTAAACCCAAATCCGCAGTCTGGCTCATTTGCAGTGGACGTGATATGGCTTGATTGGATTTGATGTTCACTACAATTCCCTCTCATATGTATCTGATTATGTTCAGGCACAAAGCACTCATTATCTGTGGAATTGATTCTGATGGAGAGAAAAGAGGACAGTCTCGACGCCATCTGCAACAGCCCCACTGTGAGATGTGTGAATTATGAGCGATTAGCCATTTCATCTCCCGAACTCTCCCAAACACTGTCTGAACGATGAAATACACTCTCTCTCTCTCTCTCTCTCTCTCTCTCTCTCTCTCTCTCTCTCTCTCTCTCTCTCTCTCTCTCTCTCTCTCTCTCTCTCTCTCTCTCTCTCTCTCTCTCTCTCTCTCTCTCTCTCTCTCTCTCTCTCTCTCTCTCTCTCACACACACACACACACACACACACACACACACACACAGAGGCCAGTGTTTTTCCCAGCCAGGCTTGATTCATTTTGTCACCCTGCTTCCGGAAATAAAGGACCCCTTTTAAGCTAACTGAGCCCCTGATTGTAAATGTTTGTGACGACCCACTGCAGCAATGAATGCGTTTATCATTAACAGCCCATAAAAGTGTTTGTAAAACCACTTTTGTAATTTTCTTTGTTTGGCACCACTATAATCTAAGTTACAGATGTTGTAAATTCTGGCGGCATGAAACCCAATTAGGGTAGTATTCAGCGCCGTATCCTTCCCAACCCCTGCTCGGCTGTTGTGTACGGGAGAAGATAATTGCTTTATTTCATGTGAAGGGATGATGCCTCTGGTTATCTTCTGGACGGATGGACAAAGCGCACACAGATGTGGAAGCTGGATAAGAAGAGGAAATATTTATTCAATGAACTTTGGTTCACATAATCAATCAGTGGAGGTAATGAAGAGGCATCAATTACACACATGTTAGCCAGAAATGAAAAGAGCTTAAAATAGTTTCATTAGAGACTCTGGGTTTCATTCACTAAGTCTTATGCATGCAGAACAGATTCTCATGCAGACTCTTCAGATTCACAACAGGTGCGTATGCACTTCGGTTTGTTCTTATCCTCATTCTGATGTTGATGAATCGGGATTATTCTATGTGAGGGAGTCCACAGTTAGTAATTAGCATAATACATACCGCAAACATCTCCATATAGGGACTTTCCACACAATTTCTCCTGTTTAGCCATTGGTCAGAAACACTTTACACACGTACACAAATGCAAAGTTGCAGTCCAGTTCTGAACTCAAGGAGCTGATTGAGTTACAATCATTAAAACGATAGATGTGTTGCTTAACTTAAAAGCATCATAAAGCCCTATTCGGACGGGATTAGTTTAACATGGAGAGGTGGGGTGAAGCAATTATTACTAGCCTGGGAAAACCCAGACAACTTCCGGCAAATTTAGATTTGCTCTGAATGTTAGTCTGGCAAAGAGCTCATTCAAGCCCGTTTCCAATCTGCCGAAATCGAGGCACCAATCAGAAACGTTGGGGCGGGCTTTACACGATGACGACAGCGCTGGGATTTTGAAGCAGATTTTGTAGCCTACATTACAAAGATGGATGCCGCCGTCGAACATCACTCGTTCGAATCAGCTTTCGCGTCTGTTTTAAGCGATTTGAACGTTTCCTTTTTGTTAAAAACCGAGCAAAGAACAACACTCGGAGATGTTTCTCCGCCGCTCTACATACGTCATCTCCTTCATCGCTCTGACTGGTTTTAGGTCTATCCGAGACGTCCGTTGGTGACACCCCTCTGGAAATGATTTGTCTATGACGCTTTGCCAGACCATAACTCAGTTACAACTGAGATGGTCTGGTTTTAACCAGGCTAAATTATTACTAGAGATTCTCAGTGATTTTAGTCCCGTACGATTGTGCCATCTCAGTAATCATTACGGACAATGTCAGTAAAGATTACGCTGACTCTAATTTCTGTAAAAAGATCCAGAAAAATGACCTCAGGTAATACTCAAAATAATAGACCCTCTGTAAATATGTACGTAAATAGTCCGTCATTTCCTGATTAAAAGTAGTTTTTGAAAACTCAAGTGTTTTCCCACATACCATTCAGATCAAATAGAAGGTCGAAAGCACTTGTTAGAGGCACGAAACTTCTTTTAGCATTAGGTAAGTGCCTATTACCAACATAATCCAATCTGAATTTAATTAACACATCGTTCGACCGGACCCAACTGTTTTATTTATATAAATATAGGTTATATGTGTTTGCGCACATAATATCAGGAAGGTGACAGCGGTGCATAAATCGAGTTACCCCTCCCATTTCTGCTAGTTTCTTATCCCGTGTGAATTGGCCATTATTATTACAGACGTCCTGTGGTAAAATTACATTACTCTATACCTTTGTAAAACTAATCCCGTCGAATAGGGCTTAGGATAAATTGTGCGACATAAAACATGCTTATGCCTTGGCTTTTACACAAGATCCCACAGGGCTCATATCATGCAATTTGAACTGCAACAATCGTAAAGGACATTTAAAGAAAAAAAAGCACAGTGCACACTTGATAAGACGCTACTTAATACTTGATGTTGGTTTCCTAGGCATGCATTAGTCCATTTGTTTATATTTTATCTGTCTCCTACAGTCTGCCTCTGTTGTCGTCTCTGATGTGGCTCTTCAGCTTTCATTTTTTCAGACAGTTAGACGCCTAATTGAAATTAGCGTCAGGTAAGCGCCAGTCTGTGGTAGAGATGACAGAGAAAACAAACAGTGCCGGAGCAGGCGTGCCAGGGGAAAGAGAGCATGCAGATGCAGCCTGTTAGATCATCACACAAACAGATGTTCAGTTTTCTCTTGTTCCTCCTCAACATTTGTCCTTCTAACACTCTCTCCATCCCCGGACAGTTTGTCCTACTCTTTGTCTCTTCAAATCACGAAGTCGACCTCTGTCTGTCTGTCTCTGAGGAACCTCTGTGTGATACGCCCATCTGAGTTTTGTGTTAGGAAACAACAGGTTTGGTTTAGGTCAAATAGGTCTATAATACTTGGCGAAAGCCATCTTAGCCTTTCCATTCCCAATGGTTCATCAAGTACATCATTTGAATTCAAAGCTACCAAAGAAGCTTTTGAGTCAAGCACCTGAGATGTAAATGCCATGTGACTAATCACTCTGGAGCCAGAAAGAAATTGTAGCAACAACACTGATTGGCTGATGGCAATGATCTTGATCTGTGATAAAGGCAAGGAGCTGTGAAAAACTGTTCATTTCATGCTTTTAAGAGCCCTAAATAAATGAATAAATACATACAGTATGGTGGTGGGTTAGGTGTACAGCTTGTCACTGGAGCAGTACCCATATGTAATTTTATATACTAACATGCATCCATAAAGTACTATTACCGTAAAACTTCAAATAATAGCCGAGTCCCAAATAGACGCCTGTCTCTTTTACACGCCTGGTGTGGCTGCAGGTTTGGGTAAATAAAGGCCGGTCTCAAATAGGGGCCGGGTCTGTTTTTTAGTTTCGGGTTGAATCTTCTAAAACCCGTCAGATCGTCCGCTTTTTGGCGGCCGCCAAAGCAAATTTTTGTCCCGCCAAAGCTTTTTTTGATCGGCGAGTGATGTAGAATAGAATGACTGCTGCGCTTGACAGGGCGCATAACGAGCAGAGAGAGAGAGAGAGAGAGAGAGAGAGAGAGCCCCGGCCGTGCGCGCGCACTCTTACGTCTTCAAACAACACGGGCGCTGTTTTGCTCTCTCTCCCTCGCGCATATTAATCCAAATCAATTGACACGATAGTAAAAGATAGTAAAAGGGCGGAAGAGGTTTCACGTGGAGCATTTAGAGATTTTTAGAGATTAGAGACTCTAGGCCTACACTCAATGAACAACATCTCAACACTAAATTATAAAGGCCTGTCTTATATAGACGCCTGTCTCAAACACAAGCCGGTGCAGTTCGACGATTTGGGAAAATAAAAGCCCGGGCTATTATTTGAAGTTTTATGTGCAGAGGTGTGCATTTTGAAGGTACTGTCCCAGTGAAAAACTATTGTAATGTATCATGTTACCCAGTCTGATCTTGACCCTTTGGTTTAGGTTAAGAGTTAGGAATACATTCCACAAGAATCACATCTAAAATAAATGGGTATGAGTCGAGTAAATCTCCCAGGCAAGCATCCTATAGTTCACAGAGAGCTTGAGACAGCAGGGATAAGTCTGCTCCGCACCCCTTTCCAGAGCAAGAATACTGCTACCTCTGATCTGTTTACTTATGGTTAAATAAATAAATTGTTAAATAAATAAACTGAGTTTTGAAAATGTAACTTCACTTCAACATCTGCACAAAAATTGTTATATCTGGCATTGCTGTGAGCAAGTCAACTAGTATCTCACTATCAACAAGGTTGAGTAAATGATCACTTTTTGGGTGAACTAAGAACAACTTTAAGAACAAAAGAACCTCCACCTGACATTAACTGTTTTGTGATGCAAGATCCCTCCTCATCATGTACTTTGTCTGATAGGAAAAGTAACGGTTTATAAGTTGATGAAAGAAGGCCTGGCATTTAGCACGGTAAACACATTCATCACCAGAGACAGATAATTATCTCTTTAATTCCACGACCGCGTGAGGCCTAGCGCTTGTTGTCACAGACGTTGGAGTGCAAATAGAGGAGAATGAGGTTGGTCTTGAAAGAGGCTGCAATGCTTGTTGCCTTCTGTTTGCTCAAATAACCTTGTTCGCTGGGGTGTCATTGTAGCTCTTTAATTTGAGAGGAAGAAAAAAATAAATAAGGGGCGGAGCGCGGAAAGAGACGCCGATGAACGAGAGTAACCATTAGACATGACAGCCTGTCTTCTCTTCCTTCTCTATCCCTCTATCTTTTGCTTTATCTGTCGCTCTCTTTCTTGTCAATTTGTCCTCTAACTCCTGCATCTTTCCCCCCACCCAATGTTTTTACACAAACTAACAGCGATTCTTAAAGCACAATTTCCATGATATACTATGATTATATGCGGTCCATGACAGACAGTGAAAAGAATAATGAAATGGCATGCAACAGTGTAACAGGGCAGAAGTCTAATTGAATGAAGGTGGTTGCATTTTCAGAGAGGTTGAAGACATCACGGCTTCTTTTCTGCCTAAAGAATGTGGAAAGCACGCCCCATCATGGAATAATCCTGCTATGAGAAAATACCTGTATTTTCTATACGTTCTCTCCTTTTTATCTAGCCACCTTCCCAGAAGCCAGTGGCGGTACACGAGCCACTTCTGCTTGAGCAATTTTCAGAATCCAATGCTTCTAATAGTATGTTTCCATAACGCCCACTTCCGGATTTACTGTATCTGAATAGTATACAGAAATAATTTTGGAACTATTAGAGATGCAAATACATATATTGGCTCCAATGCACACCCCTACTTGACATGCACGGGATTGACAGATTTGGAAATGATTTTGACTATGATTTTGACCAATGCAGGTGAGTTTATCAAAAAAAATTAATTTTGTTTTTTATCATCCTCATCTCGGCCAAAATCTGTATGACTTTCCTTTTTCTGTGGGCACAAAATAGGATATTGAGAACTATGTTTACCCAGTCGGAGTCTGTTGGCGTCTGTCAGAGCTTGTTTTCACCGATTGAACATGCTGAATCTGCGTTTGTCGGTCTTGGAATGTCTGAGAAGTGACGTACTGTAATCTGGTGACTGTCGGCGTTGGTCTGCATCTGTTGGTGCAGTGTGAATTGGACTTAAAGCTACAACTAGTCAGTTAGACATCTGTTTTTTCTCACCTGGCTCTTTTGTATCCAGAATGTACATTTTACAGCTTTTATCCCAGAGTGACATAAAATCTTGGGCTCAAATAAACCGAATAGCAGTTTTCGGGTGTGTCACTGCTGCCGATCAATAAACAAGACATGCCCGTAATGAGCTGGCCACCGTGCAACACTTGCCGACCTCGTTCAGGACATGCTGGGATAGTAACATTTCTTGGGGAAGAGGAGAATGGATGAGTGCTCATCCCTGCATCAGTAGAGATGTTTCATGTGGTTCAGCCTTGAGAATGTCCTGGTTAACGTCAAGGCTAAGTTAAGCCATGGATTATATGATTACACCCTCCAGCTTCATTACGGATACCACTGACATAAAAAGCACTGTTTATTCTGTTCAAAAAACACCCACTCTTTCATTTAAAGACTATTGCCCTGAGCATCCTGAACACAGCTTATCTTGGACCTAACAGATACGTGCCATTGAGTGTGTGTGTGTGTGTAAGGCAATGTTTGAGGTGATACTGAGATCAATTGGAGCTTTTTTATTCAGCCCATAAAAAAATGAAACTACCTGTGCAGTCAGCCACATCAACGTATTTTGGTCTGCTTTTCACTCAAGGCCGTGCCACTGGGACTCCAGTACATACAATCTGTGGTGAAAGAGGTTAAGGTTTGGGGGTTTAGTTTTTTTTTTTTACAAAAATACAATAAAAATAATAGCAGGTCCTGGAGGGCCACTGTTCTGCAGAATGTAGCTCCAACCTGCCTCACCACACTGCCTGGAAGTTTCTAGTGTGCCTAGTGAGACCTTGATTCACTGGGTTAGGGGTGCTTAATTGACGTTGGATCTGAACTCTGCAGGACAGTGGGCCTCCGGGAGCAGGATTGGACACCCCTATCTTAAACTGTTAATCTCATCAACAAAGTTACTGATGAAAACGTTTGTTGAAAAAGGTATTTTTTATTTTATTTTTACATACCATAAAATAATGTCAAGAAAACACATCTTTGTGTTGAGATCTCATGCAGTCTGAATTATAAACAAATGGCTTTTATGAACCAGTTCACAAGCAAATGAAACTTGAATAAATATCATTAATTATTGGTTGTCCATAAGTCAACATGCAGTATTGTATGTTTTAATATACATATTAGTTCTATGGGGAACATTGCTGCGAGATAAGAACAATGCACCAACAAAGTTTTAAAGAGAAGAAAAATGTATACCGCATTAATTCAAATAATCCAGTCATAATATGTTTGGTATTACCCTGCTTGAACTGCAAGAGCTGAACAGGGTTAACTGAACTGCTTTGCTAATGTTTTTTTTTAAGCCCACTCAAATTGATATGCCATTTCAGGTAAAGTAAAATGAATGAATAAAGCATGAAGAATTACTGACTGAAAGGACATTTTCATCGAAGACAAATTGTATGACTAAAACAAAATACGGTGCAAAAATTAACACTTAATTACACATACTCTCTCTTGCACATTCACAAAACTGGATTCAGTTCTGTGGTTGTAATACACACAGACATGCACTCATCTTTTGGTTTCATTCATTTGCTAAAGAATGCACACTCTCATAGACACATACATCGATCTCACCCGCACACATTCATAACAGCTTTTTGCAGCATGTTTGTGGAAACTCCTAATCTCAGACAATACTCTGCTATATACGGCACTAGGACTACCATATTTAGTAATAATACTGAGAGGAAGGAACGAACTAAGTTTGCTGAACATATTTATTACACATATTAAAGAAATAATGATTATTATAAATATCACATCACTAAATGTGAAGCTTCCCATTTGTCTTCATCCATTCCAGAATCCTCCCGTGTTTAGCGTATTTAAAACCTATATGACTCTTGCACTTTTTTCCCCTGTCTGGGTTCGTCTCATTTCTTAGCATGCTGAATATGAGGAACAAAGCTAATGCCTTTAGATAAGGATGATTAACCTAGAAAAAAATCTGCATGGTATCTTCCTGTATAGTATATGGCTCTCAGGGTGAGCCTATGCTGGGGCGCTCACTTTGTAAAGTGACTAATGGCACATGGAAATTTTGCGATTACATCAGAATAGTCTCCAAGATGTCTGTCTACTGCTCTTGCATGTGACCTCACATTTTTCTTGTCTTTATGTGCTGTAAAACTGCACAAGACACTCAATTGTCAGGGAAAAGCCAATCAGGCCCGTCTGAGAGATGATCCAGCCGCTTTTAGTCTAATGATTTGCTGAGGACTGAGGCTATTGATCATTTTGGCATGAAGCAAATGCACTGGAAATAATGAATGACAGCAGGTGTTCATATTTTTGTAATTGATTGCCCCATAATTGAACAAATTATTGAGCTCACTGATGAAATACAAGATTGAGGATGACGTTTTTGTAGAAAGTGACTGCTTGCAGGGTACAAAGAGTTCTTTTTGAATGTGAAGCACAAGTGTGGCACTTCTAGATCGATATAGCCCAGCGTGGTAATTCCTAAGTACCAAAGTCAGTCATGTCGGTGTCTACACACTTTTGAAGTTATTATGATCACTCGTACACTTTCACTCAGGTCAATGGATACTTGCTGTTGTTTTCCCATCTGGCTCATACAGTCTTTTTTCTGTCTTCTCTAATCCTGCAGATCTCTCTGAGGGCGTCTGGCATCATGGACAGCAAACTGGATCAATGAGCCAAAGTTCCCTCTCATCCTGAGCTGTTGGTTCAGATGGTCCTGCAATCACCTGAGAATATTGGCTTGTCAACAAAACAAGGCTGTTGATCCTACGTTCACAAGAAAAGACGCAGAAAAAAGGAGTTCAGATATCTTCAGCCTAACCCCTTTCTACAAACCTTTCTGTCGTTTACAGCCATGATATCAAAATTCTTACGGAACTGTTCATCGTTGGTGCTGCTGTTACCTCTTCTCCAACTGCTGCGGCTGGACATGCTCAACGCTGCTCCCTCTGGTCCGGAGTCTGACACCTGCTCCACATTGGTCCAGAGCCGCTTCTTTGGATTCTTCCTCTCGTCTGCTGTATATCCCAGCACGCCCTGCTCTTGGACCTTGCAGAACCCCGACCCACGGCGCTACACCATCTTCATCAAGGTCACAAAACCAACCAGAGACTGCATTCCTCGACAACACCGGACCTTCCAGTTTGACTCCTTCTTGGAGACAACACGAACCTTCCTCGGAATGGAGAGCTTCGACGAGGTGGTGAAGCTGTGTGATGCTTCTACCCACGTTGCCTTCCTGGAAGCTGGGAAACAATTCCTGCAGATCCGGAAAGGGCTGCCCAGAGTAGGTGCTGGGTCCAGGAATGGGGATGGGGAATTTAAAGTGGAGTATCTTGTGGTTGGGAAGCGTAACCCCAGCATGGCTGCCTGTCAAATGCTGTGCCAATGGTTGGAGGACTGCCTTACCTACAGTACCTCCAACCGGCCCTGTGGCATCATGCAGACACCATGCCAATGTTGGGACCAGCCCCCGCCAGACAAAGAAACCAATGGATGCTACCGAGATGGGGTCTACTTGGAGAACTGCATCCCTGTTGTGAAAGAAGGAACCGCTGACACTGACACAAGTGGTGAGCTAAACAGTTTTAGTCTAGTTATTATTTAGCGTGGTTCAATGGTTATTGAGTTTAAAAATGTTGTTCTACCACTGTGCAGTTGGTAGCTTGTCATACTTAGTAGCAAAACAACAGAATAATTAAAGCTGAAAAAACACGAGTTCAGAGAGAACTGATGGAGGTTTCAAAAAAAAAAAAGAAGAGAGAAAATAGGAGTTTTAGGTTTCAGCTGATGTGTCCTAGCTGGGTGACCTTGGCTTCTTGGCGCCATGTGTGATCCTGTGAGGGTTCAGATAGGGATATCGGATCGGCCCGTGGGACAGTTGATGCGACTTGCATGCTCTGGGAGTGACATGGGATAGCAGTGGTGCTGAGCTCGGAGATTGATTATAAGGAAGGGAATGGGGCCGGTTACTGAGTTCAAAGCTATGATTTGATCTCTTTTCCAAGAGTAGATGTGGCAGAGAAACTCAACCCCTAGGAGAGACTACAGCCATTGGAGTGGAAGATCACTCACCCCATTGCACCATGTGACCTTTCTGTGGGCTTCTTTTCTTATATACCTTACTTTTTTTCTGCTAGTTAAAAAAAAAAAACATAAGGGGGTGACGGATCTCCACACCTCACAGTGTCCAAAACTGTCTGAAACAAAGCACTAAATTCATGTAATGGATATTATGAGTGATTGAACAGAAAGCCGATCTCAGAGAATATGTTCTTGCGTTCAAAAACAGAAATTGAGATTAAGTTAAGTGTATTTTGGTTGTAATGTCCATTTTGGCATTTACTATACCAAAAATGTTGGGGTCAGTAAGTTTTGGTTTAAAAAACGTCATTATTTTAATCAGCAAGGATACATTAAATTGATCAGTAAAGACATTAATAATGTTACAAAAGACAAATACTGTTCTTTTGAACTTTCTATTTATCAAAGAATCCAGAAAAAAATATGTCACATTCACAGTTTCCACAAAAATATTAAGCAGCATAACTGTTTTCAACATTGAGTATAATAAGAAAGCCAAATCAGCATATTAGAATGATTTCTCACTGAAGGTTAAAAGTAATGGTTACTGAAAATTCAACTTTGCAATTAGAGGAGTTCATTGCATTTTAAAATGTATTTGAATAGAAAAAAAGTTATTTTATTTGTAATATAATTTCACAATATTAATGGGTTTTTTTCACCAAAAAAATGCAGCCTGTGTGACCATAAGAGACTCCAAAAAATCTTATCAGTATCATAATTTTAACAGTAGTGTATATACACTGAACAAAATGATAAACACAACACTGTTTTTGCCCCCATTTTAACATGAGCTGAACTCAAAGATCTAAGACTTTTTCTATGTACACAAAAGACCTATTTCTCTCAAATATTGTTCACAAATATGTCTAAATCTGTGTTATTGAGCACTTTGCCAAGATAATCCATCCCCCTCACGGGTGTGGCATATCAAGATGCTGATTAGACAGCATGATTATTGCACAGGTGTGCCTTAGGCTGGCCACAATAAAAGGCCACTCTAAAATGTGCAGTTTTACTGTATTGGGGGGTCCGGGGTCCGGCAATGATCTGTACATAATTCCTGGAAGCTGAAAACCCAGGCCTTGCATGGCCTGCATATGTCACCCATTGAGCATGTTTGGGATGCTCTGGATCGGTGTATACGACAGCGTGTTCCAGGTCCTGCCAATATCCAGCAACTTCGCACAGAAATTGAAGAGGAGTGGACCAACATTCCACAGGCCAAAATCAACAACCTTTTTTTTGGGGGGGGGTCATCCCCGGAGTCCCCCTCCCCCCTTTTATTGGGGCCAGCCTAAGGCACACCTGTGTAATAATCATGCTGTCTAATCACCATCTTGATATGCCACACCTGTGAGGTGGATGGGTTATCTCGGCAAAGGAGAAGTGCTCGCTAAGACAGATTTAGACAGATTTGTGAACTATATTTGAGAGAAATAGGCCTTTTGCGTACATAGAAAAAGTCTTAGATCTTTGAGTTCAGCTCATGAAAGATGGGGGCAAAAACAAGTGTTGCGTTTTGTGTTTTTGTTCAGTGTATTTAGTATAAATATGTATATTTTAATTAAATATGAAGTTTTGTTTGATAAATTGTAAAGCTATAGCCTAAATGTAACTCCATAAATTCATAAACACACTTTTGCACAGTACAGATTGGTTTGCAGTTTTCAACAACACATTATTGATGCTTCCAATGTGTTTTTACCAACATTCTTGATAATAATCACAGATTATTTTTGTAATTTCAACAAATCCGCCTTTATTTTAGCCAGCTAGATAACATTAGTTGTGTACTGTCCCGAATGACACACTATGCAATACGCACTTATACACTATGTACTTAACCGTGTAGTGTATGAATTTTATAAGGTTATTTTGTCATTTACCATCTGAGTCTGATAGACCCTGCACCTCCACTATGTAAAACTGCGACAGTTGAGTGCATGAAGTGTCAAACATTCCACATTTTTTGGTTAATTAAGTGCATCATCCAGGTATTTAGTGCACTTTTTCTATTTGGTATTTTTAGTGTGAACACACTACTCACACTAATTAAAAAAAACAACAAAAAAAACATCATAGAATAGAGAAGTATGCAAATTGGGAAGTACATATTATCTTGTACAATTTACAACAATGCAGAATACATTGCAGAAAACCAAACATTTAAACTTACAAGGCCTAAAAAATGGATAAACAAGCTCAATGTATGTCAAATTCTCAGCGGTCAGTGGCCCATCCTCATTGTTGAGCTTTGCAGCATTTCATTAAATAAATTAGATATTATAACATCATGAGTCAAATACACTGTCTAATGCATAGCAAGAACTTATCCTATGTGAATGGCCCCTAAGACAAGCAAGGCAAATGAATAGATGGACTGAGGGCAGGGCATGATAAAGAGTGAACATCTCATAAATTGATCGTGAGCTTGGGAGGCAAGCCAGGAATGTCCGGCTGGGCCCACTGGATGGAGCCAGGATAGAAAGGCAAATGAAAGATGACTTTTGAAAGACAGGCTGTGCATCATTACGATGCTACTCTCAAAGACCTATCGCTCCATGGTTATCCCCAGCTCATTCTTAATGGCAGGCTGTCCGTTTTATCTGAGGCCAATTTGGAGATGTGCCCCCTCCACATCCCCCATAGGTGTAAGTGGCCCACCTCCCTCTGATTCCTAAGAGGGAAAGTGGAGAGTTAAATAGAGGGACCCATGAGGGAGAGACTGTGCATCCCATCTTTAAAAGCTAAAGGCGTGTCTATTGTGTGAATGTGACACATTGCGCAGAGGCAAGGCATCATGGGAGATGAGTAGATTCATCTCTCGCAGCTCAGAGCAGTGACAGATTACGGGCTGGATTTGAGAGACAGAATGGAAGAGGAGTCGAGTGAGAAAGAGGTGTGAGGTGACAACAACAGAGAGAAGAAAATCCTGTCCTCATGACTTGCACTTTTTCGCCCATCCAAGACCCATGCGTTTCAGAGCTTTGGTTAAGCAAGATGAAAGCACATACTTGTTACTTCTCAGCGAGGTGCTTTGAATCGAGAGCAGAGCTGATAATAGCTTGGCTGTAATGTTGCTAAACGAAGGAATTTAAATTCACTGCCCCCATAGTCGTCAGTTCTTAATCAAGAGCAATAACAAGATTTAACTTATCACTGTTTCTTTCACACACACGCACACACACACACACACACACACACACACACACACACACACACACACACACACACACACACACACACACACACACACACACACACACACACACACACTAGTGAGCCGTTCCATGCTGAGCCATTTCATTGTGGATGGCGGCACTCTGTCACTGCGTGTGGGGGTATATGTGTTATGAGGATGTTTGGCCACCAGGGGCACAATCGTTTTTAGATGTTCAGCTTATAAAACTGCTCCCACTGCTGTGAGAGGGATAAGCACAGTGCTTATCTCTACTGGAGGGATAGTCTGTCTCTGTATCTTTTTCACTCTCTCGCTCTCGTTCTCTTAACGTTGCTAATGCCAGCTCACGGCCCCTCCACTCTCCAGAGCTCATGAAATATTAATGTTTTAATTAAGCAGTTTTACTGCCTCTATGCTTGATAATAAAAAAAATCCTCCAGGTTGAGTGTGCAATAGGGTGTGTATATATGTGTTTAAGGAATGTATGTTAGCTATGAGACTGTGACTACTCCATTGTAAACACTGATCTGATTTGTCAGACATCTGTCTTGCTGTAGGGGTTCATCGCTATTTAATGCACACTTTCACCAGGGGAATTTTTTGAGGGTGTTTGTTCCAAGAGGCTGTTACATTGTTGTTCAGGAGAATATCAGTTTTTCATTGTTTACTTTATGACTAAAGTTGTTTCAGCTATATAATCTCTGTTTACAATGACACCGCCTCATGTTTGTCAAAGTAATAGGCTACTGTCTTTATCTGTGGTAAAATTATTTTGTAAAATATCCAGGTGTGTTATGGTAATAGAAATTTGGGAGAAAATAGTCAAGAAATTAATGTCGCAAAAAAGAAAAAAGGAAAACTGCTGTCAGTATATACTCACCCTCAAGACGTTTGTTCGACCCATATAACTTTCTTGTGGTATAGCCTACACAAAATTATATCATTTTCTTTTCACACAACTGCATTGAACAGGGACTGAAACTTCAAACTTCAAAGAGGACTTCGTAGTAAGAGTCCATATGACTTGTGCTAAATTTCATTTCTTCTGAAGCCTTTCAACAGCTTGAAATTCTTGGAGTGTTCTTGTTCTTCTTCTTTCGGGTTTAAATGGCGGGTTGCATATGAACATTACCGCCACCTACTGGGAACTGAATCAGAGAATCTACTCTCCGAGACGATCCAAGCCACATGCTCCGATCCTAAACTATTGTATACAGATTAGCTATCTTTAGAAAGCCTAATCTATCAATGATGATACTTTTTTTATAATCAGGATTTAAAATACTCTTCAGAATTATTGACACTTCCGGTTTTGGAATAACATGAGGGGGAGAGATGGCAATTTAATTGTATGCGCATCATTACAAAATATAAAATGTATTTCTTTTGATATTGCGATTTAGACGGGCGTCGCTATGGGCGACCATTTGCGGCTCAAGCCGAATGATGCCAGCCTAGCCCCACAATTTTGTTTGTCTGGAACTGCTTAACGTGAGTTTGTTGGGTAAAGGTTGTTTATTGTTACGAGAGCTGCTGTAACTGGTACAATCATTATTTAGTTCTCTCCTTACACTTGACTTTTTGCCTAGTGTTCTGTCTGCCCGCGCTGCTAAAAATGATTGTCCCCTTCAATTTGTGATCCTCGAAAATGATTGGTTGCATAAGCTTCAAAGGGAAGCAACGCGTTGCGCGGATAGGGCCGTGTTCGTTCACTCATTCAGTGCTTGTGAAATTTAACACAGAACCGCTGACTCATGAATTAAAAGTTCATTTATTTCAGTAATTCAACTTAAAAGGTTAAACTAATAACTTTTGCAAAAATTGTCGAGTTTCACCTCTATATGCGTTACTGTGTCAACACTATCAATGCTGAAATGAATATGCAGCAGTCAGGTGGTACTCGTAATGCTACGTTCACACCGGACGCGAATAGCGCGTCAGGCGAGAGTGATTTCAATGTTAAGTCAATGCAAAGACGCGTTACGCGCGTCAAAAATTTCTGCGGCGCGAATGAGGCGTAGAGCGCGGCGCGGTAGACGCGAATACGCCTCATTCGCGCGTCAAGTTCGCGCGAATGGCGCGAATTGAGCGTCTGGCGCGTTACGCGCGAATGGTGCATTTTGTGCATTCAGGCGTTTGACGCGAATTCGCGTCTGCCGCCCGAGTTGACAAATTTGAACTTCTGCGTCAATTCGCACCGCGTTAACCAATCAGGAGCCTAGCTGCTTGCTGCTGTCACGTGGTGAAGTATCTGGATGCTTCAATAAATTATTTTGTAATTTGACGGTGGTTCTACTGTAGTTCTAATGCACAACAAAGCAAATATTTTATCACATAAAACTTGATTTCAATATAGGCCTATGAGACATAGGCCTATTCATTTTGTATTGAATGCTATTTATTCCATATCTAGATTAGGCCTATATGAAATATTATTATAATGTAAAGACAACCAACATTCGTGTCTGGACAGTGATGTGTGTGAGAGAGAAAAAAATCACAGGACAGATTAATCACTTTTGGAGGCTGGCTCCATTTATCATCAAAACAAAAATAAATGACAGATTAGGTGGATGGGGGCGAGGGTGATCCTTGCTCCGATACGGGACAACAGGTCATCAAGCTGGGCGCGGGACAGGCGGAAGTACCGCTGACAGCGGCCGTCATCCAGGCGCAGCTCCTGGAGCGAGCAAATGGTGAAACTCGCCACACTGGGTTCGCCTTTGAAGGGTCTGGTGGACACAAATACGGCGACGATGACCCCTACGCCGCCGTTCTGCTCTCGTATTCAGAATATATGCTATTCAGAGCAAATACAGAGCGGTGACTCTCTCGATGAATGCTCGATCAACATAAAAAAAGATGGCCGCCAACGGGTTTCGATTCAGACGCGCGTAAATTTCGCTTCAAAGTTTTGTTTTTTTACGCGCGTCAATTTCGCTCTTGACGCGCGAATGGATTCAAAGTGGTCAAGCGTATAACTTGACGCGGTAGGCGCGAATTTGACGCGCTATTCGCGTCCGGTGTGAACGTAGCATTAGAGCTCTGTAAGCTGTTTTCATTATTATTGTAATGTTATGTGCTTTGAGACATGAGGTAATTTAACTCCGTCTCTCATCTCTTGACGCTTTGCAGACTCTGCTGTGCGTTCATGTGTTTTGAAGGAGGCATGGTTTTGGAGACACTCTGAAGGGAGGGTGGGATTTTATGCTTTCAAAGCTAGCTTGCTTTTGCTACACTGTCCGAAATTTACTACCCAACCTTTAAGTTAAAACGTTTTTGCAATTATTTCATAATTTATTATTTGAAGTTTTGCACATTGTCTTTCTTTAATTGCTTGAAAAGAAAATATATCAATCCAGGAAAGAAGAGGTAGAGGCAGATAAGGCAGTTATCATTAAACTTCAACCAATCACATTACGTTATTATGAAGTCAAAATCGACAATTTTTTTACGGAATTTTGTTGTATTTTTTGTAAATAATTTATCTGTGCACAATTTTTTTAAACATTCATGTGCCCTCATTTGTCAGGTCAGGACACGGACTCAAACTGCAGGTGTTGTGCTGAATTTTGACTCCCGCCAAATTATTACCCTCCTAGCATTGGTAGGTTTAGGATTAGTTGTGGGGGAGGGGTTAGAATTAGGGGCGGGGTTGGGATTAGGCAATCAGGTGCTGACTTCAACGAGGGGGGTAATAATTTGGCAGGGGGTCGAAATTAGGCACAACACCTGGCGGCTCTCAGGCAGCACGTGAAGCAGGGCAGAGACAAAGGCGATCCACGATCGGAGACCAGGGCTGAATGCAACAGAACTGCCTGGGAAAATCAGGAGGAGGTAGAGAAAATAAAACTAAAAGATGAAACCAAAGACACGACACGACCTATCGCTCACACATGGCTCAAACAACGATCTGGCACAAGACAACACACACGAGGGGACTAAGGCCCTGTCCACACGGACACGGGTATTTTTATAACCGTGATTTTTTTTTACGCGGTTCGGCCGTTCGTCCACACGAAAACGCACTGAAACCGAACATTTTTGAAAACCCCTGCCAGGGTGAGGATTTTCAGAAACGCCGGTTACAGTGTTGTCGTGTAGACAGTGAAAGCGGGGTTTTTGCCTTGCGACGTCAGAGTGTGCGCCGTTATCCGCTGTGTTTGACGTCAGATTTGCGCTTCTGATTGGCCAACGTGGCTTTACGGTTAAGGTTTATATCGCCGCCTGCTGGCGTGGCATGCTCTTGACCGCGCTTGATAGCGTGTTTTTGCGTTTTCATGTAGACGGAGACCGAGCATGTGTGGACGGGATTTTTTTTTTAAAAACGCTGTAGGAAAAACTCCGGTTATAAAAATACCCGTGTCCGTGTGGACAAGGCCTCAATAGGAGATAGAAGGAATAAATTGATACTGGATCAGGTGGAGTGAGTGAAAAAATAGCGAGGTAATGAATGTAATAACAGGGGGGTGGGATGAGGCAATGACAGCGAAGCACATGGTGAATTGTCAAACCAAACCCATGTGCTGCCTCCAAACAAACACAAACACACGACAGAGACCGGGAAAGAAATGGAAGCTTTAGCTTAAGTTCTGTCAGGAAGACTCAATCAGCGCGCCATGTATTACCTCATCCCTATCCAATCAGGTGTTAATAGTCTCAGTATATAAGATTGGTACTTACACTTGTCTGAGTTCGCAGATGCTGACGCTGCCATTCACCTCCATCCTCCCCAACCACCACCAAGACGGTACCTTCCCCTCCATCCTCCCCATCACCACCACCAGGATGGTCCCTTCCTTACCTCCAGGGGGTCGGCTGCGCCCCCGCCTTCATCTCAGGCGGGACATGCAGATTCGGCTAACCTCGCTTTGCTCGCTAAGGACAGGGCCTACGCCAAAGAACTCATAAATTTATGCTTGCTGAGCTGTCAATAAATGTATATAGCCATTAAATTTATCTCCCGAGTCTTTCTGGTAGAACGGACAGATCAGCCCAGGGACATCATAATCTTAAACCAAAATAACTTCCCCTGCTTCTTGCAATGACACCTCTACTATTCTCTGATGACGTGTTTACTGGCGCGAGTGCGGGACAACCACAATGATCTAATCAAATCCTGATGGACAAAATCAAGCCACGGACTACATTTTTTTCTTGTTCGAGAAGCTGTTTAACTCAGATATATGTCATACAGGGCAGAAAGGTCTATTGCAACTTCCATTTCATGCCGATTTTATACGTTGTTAAAAAAGTACAAGACTGATCTGGGTTGATCTAGGATCTAAACTTCAATATCAAAATGCTTAAAATTACTCACACAAACATATACACTCATCTCAGATTGGTGTCTGGCCCTAGATGAGCTTTAAAAAATCCAAGGGAGCTGCTTATTAGTGAACACATGCTCCTGCAGATAGACCTGTTGTGTTTGTGTGGGAGTATGTGTGTGTCTGTGATGGAGAGCGAAAGACAACAGTGCTGTAAAGCTCCCCGACCTATCTGTATGATTACCCCCTCTCACATCTCTAGAGTCACATCTAACCTGCAGTCCATACAAAATAGAATCTATAAAAGATAGAAAATCTCTTCTAACATGCTGAGATTGACCCAGTGAAAGCGAGCAGAGGAGATTGAGAGAGGAGAGATGAATGGCTTGATTAGGGGTTATTTGTCTGATAAAGCCATATACTTTTGAGAGGCACCACAGATGGGCATGTAGGAATGCCTAATGTCCCTAAAGCTCTGGAACATGCATGTGCCACCAAAGTGGTTTCCATAGGAACATTAGCTCAGAGTGAGACACTCAGTATGTACGCTGTCAAGTCCCCAATCTGAAGGCTGTTTTAAAATCAAGTTTACTAACTAATGCATATTTTTTGCTTCTCTCTTATTGTCAACATTAAAGCCACACTTTGTAAGATTTTTGGATCAAAATATCCAAAAACCACTAGAACATCAAGGCATCATCAAGCTACGCCTTTGTTTTGAATAAACAACCTCTAGTGGCGAAAAGTTACATAGTGTGCCTTTAAATGGACGTTGCAATTGTTTTTTGTTCCCTATATGATATATAAGAGTTACGCGTCAGAGAAAATGTAGGACGGGACTTGTTTTGGCCATCAGGAATTGATTGGATCGTTGAATTGTGGTTTGATATTCAATCTCATGTGATTGACAGGTTTTCCCTCTCTTGCGCCGAAAACATATGCCTAATCAGAGAAGAGATGTCACTGCACGTGGGAGGGAAGGTTATTTGATTAAAGATTACGAGGGCACATGGGGAAAAAATTGGGATGCACTTTTATCTCTCTTTCTTTTAGTGTAACTGCTGTTGGAGTGCAAAGGCTAGTTTACTAGACAATGACCCACTGAAATCCATCAAGCTTCAGGTGTTAATTTTATTTTATATTACTTTATTTATGGAAGTTCATTGGTATAAAAATTACTTTTTTTCAAGGTCTGCTTTAGTATAGCAAGACAGTTTAATTGCATATACACAGAATGAAACGAAAGTTGCTTTCAGTTTTATTCATGATTTTATAAAATAGTTGTATTTCAGTCAGAAGCTGCATGTCAGGCCATTCATCAACTAATTCTGATTTGGTTTTGTTGTCCAGAGTGTTATTCATAATCGTTTATCAAAAGCCTTTTATGATTTGAGATTGACACCTTAAATCAATTTATCATAATGTTATATATTGTGTTTTAATTAAGATGAATCAGTAGACTTTGCATTCCACATATTATCACATCTGGCTAGGAATAGTAGCATCATTGAACGTCCACCTGCATTTTTGTACCAGTTGACAGTTCCAGTTTTTTTTGAGAAATCAATTAAAGCTGCAGTAGGGAGTTTTGAGAAAACGTTGACTTAGCCTGAAAATTTGAACAAGCACAACTTACAGGTCCCACCCCCTAGCTCTCTGCTGCGCTACAGCCCTCCCTCCACAGCTCGTCCTCCACAGCGGAGCCTGTCGTGAACGCGCAGGCTAGTAAACAGGGCCACCGATAACAGCGGATAAAAACTTATATGGCACATTCACTAAAAGGGACTAAACGTCAATAATATACTTTACATTGACTATGGCCTGCCCATACTTTGACTACAAACTTGGTCCTCAAATCATTATGTATTTTGCAATAGCCTACATAACTTTATAACGTTGCACTCTTTCTATAAGTTATAAATAGCTAGTAAGATAACGTTAATATAACGGTAACTAACGTTACAGTATGTAAGTAATTATTCTAGCGATATATAATGCTAGATAAGGTGTGCTAGTACATTATGTCAGCAACATGACAAGCCAGTGAATTAGCAGGTTTCAATTGTTGCTTAGCAGAGTGCGTGACATTTTATCTACATGTTATGCGGCTAGAGTTTTGACACCGAGTCAATGGGCTCTGTGTAATTCTTTCTTTTTCGCTTGTTTATCGTCATCAGTCTTTTTCCTTTTACCTCTTTGTTTTATGAGCAGGCGTCACTCGAGAATTGGCAGTTTAGGTTGTTTCTCCGTCATAAGCACAGCTGCAGCACGCCGGCAATCTTGAGTTTGAACGACGGCTCGCGCTCCGGCGCTCGCGCTGTGCAAGAGAGGGGTGTGATCAGCGCGTACACGAGCGTGATTGACACTGCTAAGACACTCCTCCTGGCTCTGATTGGTTGTTTCTGACCGGGAGCGTGTATTTCTTGCAAATGACCACTAGGAGGAGCCAGAGGAGCTTGATTTTTACACAGATTATCTGTCTCATATTCTACTGTCAGGACATAATGACAGTTTTAGCAAATACATTTTTTTTTTTAAAGTTACCTACAGCAGCTTTAATCTAACTTGTTGCAATTATAAGGCGGGTTTACAAGATGTACCCTCTGAAATTCATTACATTTATCCATGAGTAAATCATTCAAGTAGTTGTTTTTAAGCAAAACAACTTTCTCACAGTTGACTGGTGCTGATTATGCTATTATTCATTATTTGTCTATTAATGGTTCTGCAGTCTTAAATATTGCATTTCCCTATGTGCACTCATTTAGACACTTTAATCAACCTCATATATATATATATATATATATAAGTATCAATATCGCAATTTCATATGCAGCCTATACTTCCTTTCTGTCTCCTTAGCATTTAAAAAATAAAAA
Source organism: Rhinichthys klamathensis goyatoka (assembly GCF_029890125.1). Taxonomy (NCBI): domain Eukaryota; kingdom Metazoa; phylum Chordata; class Actinopteri; order Cypriniformes; family Leuciscidae; genus Rhinichthys; species Rhinichthys klamathensis. The sequence continues at coordinate 420,156 of NW_026606827.1, forward strand.
AAACGTCTCGGTTACGTATGTAACCCTAGTTCCCTGATAGGGAACGAGACGCTGCGTCAAACGCTGCGGGAACGCCCCTGCGTTGTGCGTCATGAAGCACGTATGGAATCAGCCCAATGGAGAGATGAAACGTCATAGGCGGGTGACGTCATCGACCAGGAAACTATAAAGCACCCCAAAAACACAAGCGCATTAGCTTCTGATAGGCTTGAAGGAAGCGCTAACGGGAGTGCCGGGAGTATGGCGGAGCGACGCAGCGTCTCGTTCCCTATCAGGGAACTAGGGTTACATACGTAACCGAGACGTTCCCTTTCAAGGGAACTTCGAGCTGCGTCAAACGCTGCGGGAACGCGAATACCCACGTCGCCATAGGACCAAATGACCGTCATGTGAGACTAGCGCACAGAGGACGAGAGCACCTGTGCCCCAGGGGTAGAGCTTAAGTCTAGGTCATAGAACTTAATAAAAGTATGCGGTGAAGACCATCCAGCCGCATCACAAACATCACTCAGGGAAACCCCCGACAGAAGAGCTTTAGAAGCAGCCATACTCCTGGTAGAGTGAGCTCGGACAACCAAAGGTGAAGGCTGGCCAGCCGAGTCATAAGCAAGTGAGATAGCCTCGACCACCCACTTGCTCATTCTCTGTTTCGACGCAGGACACCCTTTCCTGGGTGGCCCGAAACATACAAAAAGTTGTTCTGATTTCCTCCACAGGGCAGCTCTGTGGACATAAGCGTCTAATGCCCTAACAGGGCAGAGTGAATTAAGTTTCTCCTGGTCCGATGACTTAAATGGAGGAGGACAGAAAGCCTGCAGAACCGTAGGTCTAACGATATTAGTAGGGACCTTAGGAACGTAACCTGGTCTAGGATGCAGAAAAGCTTTAACCATGCCAGGTGCAAATTCCAGGCACGAGGGTGAAACCGACAGAGCCTGCAAATCTCCGATTCTTTTTAGTGAAGAGATAGCAAGTAAAAAGATAGTCTTAAAAGTGAGAAACTTCTCGGGAACTTCTTCGATAGGTTCAAAAGGAGCTAGGGAAAGACCTTCTAATACAATGGCCAGATCCCAAGTCGGCACCCTCGTACGAACTGCTGGCCTCAGCCTCAAAGTGCCACGGAGGAAACGAGTTATAAGCGGGTGTCTCCCAAGAGAAACTCCACTGAAAGGGACGTGGTAAGCAGCTAGTGCCGCCACATACACCTTTAGTGTGGAGGGGGATAACCCTGTGGAGAAGCGCTCCTGCAGGAATTCCAGCACTGCACCCACTGGGCAGTTAACTGGGTCCTGCAGGTGTTCTCCACACCAAGAAGTGAAAAGTTTCCACTTCAAGGCATAAAGCTTCCTCGTGGATGGAGCTCTGGAGTTAAGAATGGTCTCAACAACCTCGGTTGAGAGACCGGAGTCTATGAGCTGGGCCCCCTCAGAGGCCAAGCCCACAGTTTCCACAATTCTGGGCGGGGGTGAAGTATCGTGCCGCCCGCCTGGGAGAGTAGATCCCTCCTGACCGGGAGCTCCAAAGGAGAACCGTCCAGGAGAGAAATCAGGTCCGCAAACCATACTCGGGCCGGCCAGAACGGGGCTACTAGTAGTAGACTGACCCCGTCCCGGCGGACCCTCTCCAGAACTCCTGGTAACAGAGCAATCGGGGGAAAGGCGTACAGACGTGACCTCGGCCACGGCTGCACCATAGCATCCAACCCCAGGGGGGCTGGATGAGTGATGGAGAACCACCGATGACAATGCGTGGTCTCCTTGGAAGCGAATAGGTCCACCTCGGCGCGACCGAAACTCAACCAAAGGAGCTCCACCACCTCGGGGTGGAGTCTCCATTCCCCTGGCCTCGGCCCCTGCCTCGACAGGGAGTCTGCTACCACATTCAAATACCCAGGAAGATACATTGCTCTCAGAGATAGTAGCTTCCCTTGGGACCACAGGAGGATCTGACGGGCCAACTTGTAAAGCCGGCGAGACCGCAGGCCCCCCTGATGATTTATATAAGAGACCACCGACGTGTTGTCTGATTGAACTAACACATGATGGCCTCTCAGGTCTGTTAGGAAGTATTTCAGAGCCTGAAACACAGCCAACATCTCTAGACAATTTATGTGCCACGATAGATGATGATCCTGCCACAGACCTTGGGCTGGGCGACCACTCATGACCGCCCCCCACCCTGTGAGGGAAGCATCCGTCGTTAGCGTTATGCGACGACAAAGAGCCCCCAGCACAGGACCTTTGGATAGGAACCAAGTTTCTCTCCACATGACCAGAGCACGAAGGCAGCGCCGCGTGACTTTGAACGTGCGGAGCGGATTTCCCCTCGGGGAGAATCCCTTGGTCCTGAGCCACCACTGTAGCGGTCTCATGTACAACAGGCCGCAAGGTATAACGTTGGACGCTGCTGCCATCAGACCCAACAGTCTCTGAAACTGCTTCACAGTGAGTAGCTGGCCTAGCTTCACTTGTTTCACAGCTGAGAGAATCGAAGCGATGCGGGTCGGAGAGAGTCGCGCCCGCATCGAGACAGAATCCCAAACAACACCCAGAAAAGTGGTCTTCTTTTAAAAGGAGATAATACACTTTTCTTTGCGTTCAGCCTCAACCCCAACTTTCTGATATGAGCGAGGACGACATCTCGATGCCGAACCGCCATCTGCTCCGTCTGAGCTAAAATCAACCAATCGTCGATGTAATTGAGAATACGAATGCCCTGAAGCCTCAGAGGCACTAGTGCTGCATCCATGCATTTCGTGAAAGTGCGGGGAGATAAAGCTAGGCCAAACGGAAGAACCCTGTACTGGTACGCCTCGCCCCCGAAGGCGAACCTCAGGAACTTCCTGTGTTGTGGAAGGATGGAAACGTGGAAGTACGCGTCCTTCAGATCTATCGTGACAAACCAGTCCTCTGATCTGATTTGAGACACGATCTGCTTGATAGTGAGCATCTTGAATTTTAGCTTCCCTACTGAGCGATTCAATATGCGCAGGTCTAAAATTGGACGCAACCCCCCATCCTTCTTTGGAACGATGAAATATCGGCTGTAATAACCTGACTCCAAACTGGGAGGAGGAACCCGTTCTATAGCTTCCTTTTGAAGGAGCGTTTTCACCTCTTGTTCCAATACCAGAGCCTGCTCGGGGCCCACCACTGTGTGCAGAACCCCTCTGAATTTTGGTGGACGACACCTGAACTGGATAGCATAACCCTTTTCTACTGTCTGCAGGACCCAATGAGATATTTTTGGAAGGCTTTTCCACTCTGCCAGAAATTCTACTAAGGGTACCAGTCTCTCGAGACTGGCCTCTGGTGTAACTTGAGCAGCAAACGCAGCGCCCTGTAACGGCGCACCGGCAGGGAACAACTGGTTTGACCGCTCTGAGACCCTCCTCAGAGGGAGCGAGCGTCCCTCGGGAAAGCGCTCGCTGGGATCGTCTGTGCCCCGGCATAAAGGCGGGGTTGGCAGAACGAGCCCCTGAGGGCACCGAGGAGGAATGGGCACCGTAAAAAGAGGTGAACACCTTTCCGCCTCGGTGGGGACCACCCTCAGTATCCTGAACGCCTTGGCGTCAGGACTTCTTCTTAGCCGAAGCCTTCTTAGCCAATATAACTGTCCTCAGATCAGTTCTATTGCTAGAAGGCTTCGGCTGAGAGTGTCGCGGCTGAGCCCACTGTCCAGCAGGGGGAGCACGAGACGCGACACTCTGCCTCTGCTGCGCTCTATGTGATGAGCTCATAGACGGCCGGGGCTGCTCCCGCCCAGCAGCCCCAGGGACGTGAACTTTAAGGGGAAGAAACTTTTTAAAAACTGCAGTTTGTTTCTTTTCTTCCTGGAATTTATCGATAACTGAATTTACAGCATCACCAAACAAACCCAGGGGAGAGAGAGGAGCATCTAAAAGAAAAGCTTTTTCTTTCTCTTTAATATTGGTTTGATTTAACCACAAATGTCTTTCTGCGGCCACCAGAGCTGCCATAGAACGACCCACTAGCTTGGCCGATTCTCTGGTGGCACGCAGGGATAAATCAGCAGCCTGACGCAGTTCGCGAACTACGTCAGTACTGACCTCCTCACTCTCACTCACGTCCCTTAGCAGATCAGCCTGGTATGCCTGCAAGATTGACATAGTATGCAGGCATGACGCAGCCTGACCTGCTGCCGAATATGCTTTACCCACCAAAGCCGAGGTGTTTCTTAATGGCTTGGTGGGTAATGCCGGTGCCTTAAAAGATGATGCTGCTTCGGGGGAGAGATGGCTCGCAAGCGTCTCTTCCACACGAGGCAAAGCACCATAACCATGAGCCTTGGCTCCCATTATATTTGCATATGTTGAAGTCTGGGGACTAAACACTCTATATGACACCGGTTTTCTCCATGATTTCGACACCTCGGTGTGGAGATCATGGAAAAACGGCAGGCACCGGCGTGGAGGCTGCACACGTGACGGCAAAAATCTCTCATCCAACTTTGATTTAGAAACAGACTCCTGTCTAGTCACTGGCCATTCAATATTAAGTTTTTCAACAGCTCTTGTTAAAACCTCCATAAGCTCATCACTTTCGGGAGTGTGGGGTGGCGAATCCTCCACATCTCCCTCAACACTGACAACATCCAGCTCCTCAGAACTGGATAGCTGCAGCATTGGTGCCTCAGCCCGAGCGGAAGAAACCGCAGCGCGTGCTTCCGAACCCGGGACTGAGGCACTGGATCTCACAGGTGAAGGGAGAGATAAGGCAGAGCCCGTCTCAAACCCCGCTGTGAGATCCATCTGCGATCCCCACGATAAGCGCCGCCGCTCTGCCTCGGCAGAAGCGGGACCCGAACCGCGGGGAGCGCGCACCGAACCGCTCTCCTCAAAGAGCGCTCGCCGGGAGCGGAGCGTCCTTAACGGCAGACGCTCGCAATGCTCACAGTCTGCCCCCTCGAGAGCAGACTGGGCATGCTGAACTCCCAAACAAACAACACAAAGATCATGTGTATCCCCGCTCGTTAAATAACGCGAGCAGGGAGGAACACACTTCCTAAACTGTTGTTCGTCCGCCATATCTCTCAATATAAGGATAAATTGTTTGTGTGGTGCAGGGTATGTAAAGACAGACAATATCACACAGGGACAGATTCACATGTAGCGCGACTGAAAGCACAGAAGCTAATGCGCTTGTGTTTTTGGGGTGCTTTATAGTTTCCTGGTCGATGACGTCACCCGCCTATGACGTTTCATCTCTCCATTGGGCTGATTCCATACGTGCTTCATGACGCACAACGCAGGGGCGTTCCCGCAGCGTTTGACGCAGCTCGAAGTTCCCTTGAAAGGGAAACTTATTTAAGATACATTTATTTCTCTGTAAATGTCGTGGAGTTTTGGAGAGTTAGATGCTGTTAGTTCAGCCCTAGTGTGATGATCCATTTTGGCGGTCACTGATCCAAGAGCTGAAAGTGCGTGGAAGTGAGGGCAAGATGGCATGTTTGTGTGTATGTTTGTGTGTGTGTTCACATGTGCACCAACGTCCTTTTGCTCTTATGAGCAGATGTTTCTCTGCTGAAGATTGATGTGCAAGGGGAAAATAAGAAAAGCCTGTTATTTTTCCACTCATCTGGGCCTGTGAAAAGTGGGAGGCCCATCTGATCCTTTTAGTGAAGGTGTTTTTGATTCGAGCTAGATTTTTCCCCTTTTGTTCCTGCTGAGGAGAGGCATCCATCTTCGGAATTGAAACGTCGACTTCTCTGACCCGCACCTGCAACCAAAGAACATTCAACCAAACCCCTATTCATACCTCTGTCGTACTTTTGATCTGTTTATCTACTTGCTCATCAGTAAACAGTGTAGACTCTGAGCTCCCCACCTGACACAGTCAGTAATCCTGTAACGCATACACTCCACTGATGAGAAGTCACTGATGTTGTCATTGTGTGAACATTGAAAGACAGAGCAGAAGTGGTGGTCATCATCACTAAACAGACAGGTATCAAAGTCACCAGGATGAACCTATGAGATAGAAAAAGACCCAGGCCCATTGCTCATTAGTGAGCCAATGAGAGAATGTGATTAATCATATGTCACCAGAGAAGAGACAACTGAACAAATTGTTTAATTGTGTTAAACATGCTTTCTGTCAGTTCCCAAATCTACTGAGAGCCTTGTATATGAGTTTTCTTTTCTGTGTGCGTGTGTGTGTGTGTGTGTGTGTGTGTCTGTGAAATTTGAGTAAATACCAAACGTTTTTGTTATTTAAAAATGTATATTAAAATAAAAACAATAATTGTGTTTTAATTGAGATTAATAGACAATCCACCACATATAATCTCATCTGGACGGTTGCCAGTTTTGAGAAATCAATTAGATTAACGTAGTGTGCTGCAGCACTCCAATATTTTTTGGGAAGATGCATCTTATTGGTTGGAAACAATGGTCCAATCACTGCTTACTTATTTCTAGACATCACATTGTATTTGGAATGTTGTTGGATTAAAAAAATGCTGCATTTTTGTATTAACGTAATGGTGGTTCTGTGTATTTTTTATCTATAATTATGAAGATAGAACCTTATTTCTCTTTTTTTTTTTTTTTTTTTTTTACAAAATATTTAGTTTTTTCATCTTTGAAATATATAAAGATCAAATAGGCCATGCTGGGAAGATCAGAAACCTAAAGTTATTGTAAGATTAATAAAAAAAGACCCCTCTTTGTTTATTTGTAACCCCCAACCAAATTTTAATGGAGTCCTTTGCTTTATTATTTATTATCACTTATGAAATCCATTATAAATGTATGTTTTGTTTATCACATTGAATAAGTAATAAGGCTGGTTCACTATCTTTATCCACTGCTATTCTGAGTGAATAATTAAGTGAATAATTAATTTATTATTATCTTTGACGTTGTCAGTCACACTCTCATTGGCTCATTAATAAGCAATTGAGTGTTTAATGAATAATAACACAAAATATGCTACTTATAAAATGTAAGTTTTTATATAACCTGTACAATTTACTCAGTATGAATATTCAAAAAATATTATGAATAATATTAGCCTACTTATTTTAATATAATAATGTACATCCATCCATTCTCCAATTCGCTTATCTTCTATAGGGCCTGGGGCCTATGATAATATAATACTGATTTGTACTAAATGCGTATTATTAGTAAATAAAAATGGTTGATTTCATTGCCATCAGCAACCCAAATCAGATACTTCAGACCATCGACTGCTAGTTCTATGCACTGCAAAAGATTTAATTAAGAGCCAAATATATCACCAGCTGTCTGTAATCTAAGTATCTATCAATTAAAGTATGCCAAAAGAACATTATTCCAGTTTAAATTCAGTGGATAGGGTACAAATATGTTGGTTGTTTGAACGAGTATGCGTGGACCATTTTGGGCACTGCGGCGGTGGCGCAAGAGAGGAAAGATTATGTGAAACTGCAAGGGTGCAAACCTAAGTTGTGTTTCCTGCCCCTGGAGTGAGGTTAATCAATGAGATGTGTAAGCACAGCTGTTCAAATATTTATTCTAAGCAGGATACTGACAGCAGAAATGCACACACACAGAACAGTGGATTAGACCTGTGAGCCATCAGAGGGACAGATAGAGACGGGCAGAGAGACAAAAAAAAAAGGTGTGAGATGATGGATGGCTCATTTCGTTTTGCTCAAACACTTTCAGAAGTCTTTCTGAAAGTCTTTCAGAAATCAGATTTTATCCATTTAATTTCTACATCAATAAGAAAAGACGTTTAAAGAAACCTTTTCAAAAAGAGATCAGATAGGCTAATGAATTTTTTTTTTTTTTTTTTTTTTACCAAATATCAATTTAACATATTCTTTATTTTTTTTTAAATCAACTCTTTCTTTTTTCTTTTTGCTTTCATGCTCTTTTGTTGCCGGTGTGGATGCCAATGACGAGTAGCATCCTCTGGGTGTCAGCACTTCCCATGTTTCGCTATCCATCACTGATCCACAGTCGGTGTTTTAGCAACCAAAAAACAATGCATAAAGTCAAATGTAGGGTGTAATTTAGATGTACTGGCCGATCTTGGCTTGTAGCAGATATGCAAGGGGCTGTGGTGGGTGAGATTATGGTTAGATCATCTTGTATTGATGATTTCAGAAAACTGTCACTTGAGTTGTTATTAGACCTTCTGCCGGCCATTGAGGGAAAGTGAAGGTCACTTTGGGGTTTTCGTAAGCCTTCCAAAAAGATGATATTACTAATGGGCAGAATGATGTAGCCTATATCCACACACTCGTCCTTTGAAAAACAGGTGCATGCTGCAGCTGCAATTTGAAAAACAGGGGAAAAGACAGAATGATAGAGGAAGGGCTAATGAATAGAGAGAAACATCCGAGCAGAGGACGAATATGAGTTTAAAGATGATATAGCATTCGCTGCAAAGAGTCTGGATGTAAGGGAGCTACCACCGAACAAGAGAAGCGCACTAAATTATTGAAAGCATAATAAAATGTCCTTGGGGACAGAGAAAGAAAACACTACATTGTTATGCCCCCCGTTTTCTCCTTCAGCCAGTGATTATTAAGCCCAAAAAAAAGGTCATAGTCTCCCATCGTTTTTCACAGAGAGAGAAAATCTTATCTCTAAATAAAGTTTTTTTCCCCTATCTGGACTTTTTTACTTATTTGCTTTTCTAAAGATTGTTTGCCTTACGATTATTCTCACCATACTAATTCCAGCCCTTTTCAGTGTTCTTCGAATTTAAAAAATAAATAAATAAATAAGATTGAAGTCATTCAGCACAGACCGAAGCTGAGAAGCTTATTTAAAACTGTTTTTCACCACTTTACAGTCCCCCCCTGGAGAAGGAATTGGTTAAGCATGCTGTTTATGCCACGTGCGATTGGTTGATGAAGCCATCTGACTCGAAGCGTGATTGGTGGATGGGATTAATCAGGACAGCGGGCTGAGAGCCGTCCCGGTTAATTTTGCATGCGATTGTCACTTGCTGTGCAAGGAGGACATTTGATGCTAAATTCAAGGCCGTGGCACTGAAGATTAGAATCCGTTATGTTTTATCAGGTGAGCGTGTCTCGCACAACATGCGGCAAAGCCAATCTCAGCACCCCAAGTAAACAATTTGCCATTAATCGCTCATCCTGCTCAAACAAATAGATATTGATTCTGCTTTTCAGCACACGCTTGCCGGCAGATTTGTATCAGCGCTGAAGAAAAGGCATAAATTGTTTTTATATCTGGCCGTTATGTAAAGCATAATGTATTAACTTGGGCTTTGCATGAGGGTTGTTTCAAGTGTAACAGTATAGGAAGGGGTCGGTTGATATTTAAGGGTCAGTGATGTGGCACTGTTTTTTTTTCTTGCTTTATTAAAGGTATTAAAAAATATGTTAAAATGCATTTTCTAATTTTTATTCATACAGTAGTGGCCAAAAGCTATGTCCGGAGGGAATATTTGATTTTAGTGACCCTACAAGTTTGAATAAACCTGAGGAAAATCATTATATATATATATATATATATATATATATATATATATATATATATATATATATATATATATATATATATATATATATATATATATATATATGATGGAAGAACAAGACACCTTGGTATTTATCTGGTTTTATTTTACAATGCAAACAAACAAACAAACAAACAAATAAATAGAAAAACTAAAAATCTCACCGGTTCTCTCTTCTCTGTTTTTGCATGTGTTCATTATTTCATTAGCCTGGTAAAAAATTATGTCCACACAATTTGATTCTAAGCACAACTATGCTTACAAAATCTGTAACACATTTTGAATAATATTTGACTAAAGGGTGAATATGCCATTTTTCATAGGCCGGACATCACTTTTGGCCACTACTGTATGTAACTTTAATTTCAATACTTAAAATAGTTTGGAGTTGAAATACAAATGTGTGTAGATTCTATGTTGTCTGTTTTTTTTTTTTCTTGTAGTAATTTTTTTTTTAGCATTTTACATTTTTTAACTATTATTTTTATTTTTTCAACTAGGTTTTGTTTTTCTTTCTTAACTACATTTCTTACTTTATTATCTTCGACATATACCATTGACCCCATTAACTGATCTTTACATTGTCTGTATGGACCCTCCCCATGTAATAGATGCCAAAATCTTCTGATGAACATTTTAAATATGGGCTGTATCTGATTTTTTTTTTCACTTTCATTTCAGTTCCCATTTTCCTGGTAGAGCTGCACTGAGAGTAGAATTACATACCCTCCCCCGTACAATTGATTTGTGAGTAATTAAAAATGTCTGCAGTTGGACATGGTCCAGCTTCATGTTCTATTCATGCAGATTAATACATATTTGTCGGGGCCTCCGGGATCAGACAGGCAGCAATGTCTGCTATTAAACATTCATGAGGGAGCAGAACACAGGGACTCATATCCTACTGGTATTTATGGGTCCATTTCTACATCTTAGTGCCATCATAATGGATTACGAAATCAGAACATTATTGCTTAGCAGGGATGGAAATTTAATTTGTGTCACGGAAATTTATTAAGAAATGGCTTTTTCTTGGAAATTACACTCACACGGATGGTCCGTGTCTGTGTGTGGGTTTAATACAGGTGGCTGGAGTGTTTGGGGCAACTGGGCGGAGTGCAGCAGTGAATGTGGGGGCGGAGTCCAGACGCGCTCACGGACCTGTCAATCACCTCCTGAGGAGGCGTACCTGTGCGAAGGTGTTCTTGAAGAAGGTCGTCCCTGCAACTCTCAGTCGTGCATTGGTAAGTTCTACGCTCATACACAAATGCATGTGAACGTTCGCACATCCACTTCTTCTCTTGCTTTCTCTCTCTATCACTATCTGACACCTCATTTTTTTACATTCCTCACATTTCACTGTAAAAAAAAAGATTTTTCTGCTTCCTGTGTGATGTAATGATAGAGCAATTATGATACAATGATAGACCGATGATAGAATGAGCGTTTTTGTGTGCTTTTCATTGGACCCATAGGCTACAGGCAGTATTCCTCTAAAGGCAAGGGTTTAAGTCCAGTGAAATACAAAGGAATGCAAGAGGCCATGCTTGGTAAGGGCGTCACTGACCAAGTCAGTATGAATGTGACTGTAGTGAGTAGATTTCCACTCAGTTTGGATGGAGGCCATGAGTAAATAACCCACTCCATGGTCAAGGCCATCGGCTGCAGATGTCTTTACCTCGATTGTCTGTGTCTCTGTTCCGCATAGTCTGCTTATTTTTCATCTGCCATCCACTGCTCGCTCCATCTTGCCCTCTTTCAGCACACTTTTCGATGTTCAAAGCTCACGTTTCGAGGTCACGCAAACTCAGAAGTGTCCAAACTCTCACACGGTCTCATGTTCGCATGGAGAGTATCAAACCAAACACAGGTCCACTTCTCAGATATGTTACCTTAAACTTCACACAAAATCCCAAGCATGGCTGATGCTGGTCTAGATGTTCAGTTCGCACAGCACTGCCCGATCAGAAGTCGACTGTAGTTGCTAACCCCACCCCATCCTGCAGGCAAAGGCAGACTTGGCACTCGTAGCCAATCCCTGCGCTCGGTGGACAGCCGTAAACGAGAGGACTCTGATAAGACCCGCAGTGGACAGCAGTCTTCCCAAACAGGTAAGAAGACAGGTGGCATCAGCCTCCACTTCAGCTTGGGGTCACACGCATACACACACACCTGCAACCGTTACACTCACTAGTTCACATACAGGGGAGTAGACTGGATGCGTATGTGGCTATGGCCTTGTTTTTTTTATGCTCCTGTCCTTGTGATTTAAGTTTTGTTTGTCTTTGTCATGTGTATTATGGCATGGTTCATGGCAGAACATCGTGATATCCATGAATCATGGACACCATTGCTTACAAGGAAGCTAAAAGAGTTTTGAAAGGGTCGTAACCCCGTATTACGAAACAACCAAGAACAAGGGGGTGGTGATGCTTGATTTGCATGCTTTAATATAAAATAAATATTGGGTTACTAATAATGATCTAATCCCTTGTATTTTTTCTTTTCTTTGTGAGTACTGCATGAATTTGTTATAATTATCATATCAAAATGTATCAAATGATCATATTTACAGTTACCACCAACATGAGTAACTGTTCAAAATGAATGTCATTTTCCTCTATGAATGCTTCTAAAAACGTATCTTTTCTCTTAATTAATCAGAAATTGTGTTTTAATAAATTGTGCATGGTTTTACCATTTTTTTATTTACTTTTGGAAGGAGATGGTAACAACTACTGTAAATGCATATTGTTTAGTTTGCCTATGCAGGGTATTAGTATGGAAACTAAAAGGTTTAATGCCTCTAATGTTGTCAGAATTAGATTAAATCTTTTCCTCCTTATCAGTTTATGTTTTGACATTCAATATCATTCTATTGGACATTCTTGATTCTCCATTTCCACTGGATGGTAATTATAGCCTAACTCTTACTGTTGGATAGCCATGACAGCCCATATTATCCATTGGAATGTCAGGACAGCCTAGTGTTTCCAATTGGACATTTAATATCTTCCCATTTCTTTGGGATTACACATGATTCCTTGGCTTTCCCAGTTGCTCAGATATTAAAGTCTGATCAATTGGACAGCCTTGTGAAATCCTTGTATAGATGGCTGACCTACATATCCTAAAACGAAAAGCATGAACTTCTACTACGGGTAAATGCTGAGGATATGGAATCAGAAATGAAATTATTTAAGCCTCCCCTGTTAGATGAGGTGGCTAATCCCGCATGTTAATTAGTTTTGGCCCTTTTCCTACCCTTTCCTCCGCACTTTACCCCATCCCATCCCCACCCTTCCCCCCGTCCCTCTCAGTGGATCCTCCGTCGGGTGAGGAGTGGTCTGCGTGGAGCGTGTGTTCGGCCACGTGCGGTGAGGGCTGGCAGAGCCGCACACGCTTCTGCGTCTCCGTGTCGTACAGTACGCAGTGCAGCGGGCCGCTGCGCGAACAGAGACCCTGCAATAACACTGCTGTGTGTCCAGGTAAGCACAGCCCACCTCAGGCCTCTCCTCACCCCCACCATCGTCCTTATCCACCTCCCATCTCCCATCTCCCTCCACTCAGGTCCATTAGCTTTGTCACTCACCTTCCAGTCGCTGCCCATCTGAGGCTAACTCTTCCTGGGCTTCCATGTTACGGCTACTCCCCTCTAAACCCTGGATCCTGGAGAGCAGTGGTAACGGTAATGGGTTTAAGTGCAGCATTGTCAGCTAAATCCCTGTAGTTCCCACTGCATGTAGGATGGTTTCTCTCAGTCTCTTTTCATTCCACCATTTCAGCATCTCAGGGGGACATATGAACATGTTATTCGGTTAAAAACACGTGTCTAGCCAAGCACAATGTTGTAATAAGTCCTAATTATTTTATGCAGAAATAAAATGAACGATTTGCTCTTTAACATTCAGAACTTGCAGCTGAAAATTATAGTAGTCTTTAAACACTGAAGGCCCATTCACATCAAGAACGATAACTATAAAGATAACTATACCAGCGGACGATATCGTTCTGTTTATTCAAGCACGTGCTTGTCTGCCACTTTAAATGTTCAAGCTCGTTACAGCAGGATGGATTCTGATTGGCTGTATGTACATTTTTTTATCGTTCATCAGCTAGATAAAATCGTTCTGAAAGTGATTCCATCGATATCGTTTCTCTGTGCCATTATCGTTATAGCTGTGGTGTGAAGTTTGCTATTCTTTAATATTGAGAACGAGAACTGAATCTTTATCGTTATCTTTATAGTTATCGTCCTTGGTGTGAATGGGCCTTAAGAGTTCCATGTATATTTGTGTTTTACATCCCCTGTAATTCTCTGTTCACACTGACAGCTGTTTTGTGCTGTATTGTTGGTTGTTAGTTGCAAAATCCCTTTGGAACGAAAGTAAGTTCACTTGATGGCCGTATTTGCAAGGCCTTAGTCCATGCAAGAAACTGTTTTTCAAACTCACATTTAAATAACATATTTTAAATCAGCAAAATAAAATTCACATGAACTGTCTCGTAAATGTTGTTTCTTATCCTCAAATGATGTTTAATTGCATATATTTCTGATTGGTCTAGTTTTAGCCAATGAGCACGTGCATTCCTAAGCACTGTGGAAACTGGAGTGTCTAACAGTTGCTACAATGACATGATGACCTTACGACCTGCTAAATGGCGCTTTTTTTTAGAAGTTGGGACTACTAGAGCCGCCCTATTGCTTGAAACTGGAGTGTCTAACAGTTGCTACAATGACATGATGACCTTACGACCTGCTAAATGGCGCTTTTTTTTAGAAGTTGGGACTACTAGAGCCGCCCTATTGCTTGAAACTGGAGTGTCTAACAGTTGCTACAATGACATGATGACCTTACGACCTGCTAAATGGCGCTTTTTTTTAGAAGTTGGGACTACTAGAGCTTGTTGCTTGTTGCAGTTTCTCCAGTACATAGCAATACAAGTGAATGTTGTCTTTTCTAGTAGGCATTCCTTTCGTAACATTATTGGTTAGCTATCTAAATGGCTATAGCTTCTGAATATCTGATCACAAATGTGATGTATTGCTTGTAAAAAATAATATGTTCTTCTGTTTGGATAGGGAATCAGATTTCTTGCTGCTAAAAATGGGAGTGGAAAATGTTCGTAAAATTGCAGCAATACATCATATCATGAACAAGATTTACAACGATCAATGCATACTGCTCAATGTGCTCCAATGTCTTCACTCCTATTGGTAGTCGCCCCATTACTTCGCCTCTCATTATACGTTTCTCAACTTTATCTCATCCCAAACGGTCACTCATGACATCGGGAAATCTGCAACTCCCATTGAAAATAAATGAATTAAAATGAATGCAGATTGTTGTCAGTGTGAACCCCTCTTTATTTTTCCTCTAGTGCATGTGTGTGTGTTGTCGGGGTGCGTTTTTCTCTCTATAAATCATACCCTAGCCGCTCTGATTGCAGTGCACGGGGCATGGGACGAGTGGTCTCCATGGAGCTTGTGTTCTTCAACGTGCGGCCGCGGCTACAGGGACCGCACTCGCTCCTGCAAGCCACCACAGTTCGGAGGAAACCCCTGTGACGGTCCGGAGAAACAGACCAAATTCTGCAACATTGCTGTATGCCCAGGTGATCTTTGGGTCTTTAAATACATACTGCCTCATACAGATTTAATGACTTCCATCAAGAAGCACAATTAAAGCCTAATGTGAGGCACTGCAGGAGAAGGAACCATTGTGAAGTTCATAGCAAATGATGGTGATTAAGTGATGCTTTAAATCACTATGGATTGAACTAGAGTTTGGCAACCCAAAGCTCCTCTTTCTTTCCCCTGCAATATATCTTTCAATAATGTCCCTTTATCACATTCCACTCTCAATCCCTCACTTTTGTCTACCTAATGTTGCTTTGTATCCTCTATATTCAGAATAATCTTCAGTTTCTTCTTCTGAGTTCATGTGTTTTCCCCTGTAGTGGATGGAGTGTGGAATGAGTGGTCCAACTGGAGTTCCTGTTCCTCGTCCTGTTCGAATGGAACAATGCAGCGCACTCGGGAATGTAACGGCCCCTCGTACGGGGGCCTAGAGTGTCAGGGCGAGTGGCGTCAGACACGTGACTGCTTCCTCAGAGAGTGTCCTGTGGATGGCCAATGGCAACTCTGGAGCTCTTGGGCTGGTTGTACCAAAACTTGTGGTGGAGGAAGCCAGCAGAGACAGAGGGTGTGTCATGGGCCCTTTTTTGGAGGGGAGCCATGCCCAGGGGACAGAGAGGAAGTTAAACGTTGCAATGAGAAGAGGTGTCCAGGTGAGACAATCAAGTGGTTGTAGCCAAAATTCATTGGGTAATATACTGGTAGACACAATAAACTGGTAGAAATTTGATAACTGGTATACATTTTGAATCATCATCATCTATCATAGTTATGCTCATGTGGCGTTGCAGATTTGTGGCGTCACAGAAGTTTATAATTTTCATGCATTTTTAAATTTTGCCACTTTAAATGATTTTAAACTGATGTGAAAGAGGTCTCAAATCAGTTTTCTGTGTGCGCACTTCAGGTTCTGTCAGAACAGCATGCAAATGGCAACTTGAGACCTCTTCGGCATCTTATTGTGCTGTTAGTTATTTTTTGTGATTTATTGCACTCAAACGGTCAAATACACACAAAGTTATGTCAAAATGGCGTCTTAATTGAATGTTAAAAAACATTGGAAGAAATTCAGAAGTGTGTCAATATATTACATTGGTGCATTAGGTCTTAAAGTGACCGAAGCCTAATAAACCTGCTGCTGTCTGTGTCCTGTTAAATAACAAAAGGAAAAGAGAAAACCACTCACTGCTCTTGACTGTATACCCTTTTGTAGATTTAATAAGAATCACTGTTAATTTCATACAGTGAAGACTATGCAGTGTTTGATTTTACATCTGATATAATTTCTGTTGCATTTCTTACTTTTGACCTACCTGAAAAGCTAAAAACACATTCATTTATATTTTTGCCTATTGTGTTTATTTGCATATAATTCATTTCATTGATCTTATTTAATTACTGATGGTTTATTTGTCTTCAACAAAATAAAGAACATTTAACTTATATTGGTAGGGCAAGTAATGGTTTTTGCTTTGATATTAAAATAAAAAATTGTGAAATTTTAATACCATATAAAATGGTGGCATTGTAAAAACCTCATTCCCAGAAAAAATATAACCATTAACATATCGCCCACCCCTGTTTTTGCAACCACAGAAACCGAAAATTCTCAGGACAGCAGCATGTGTCCAATTTTTAATCTTAACCGTTCTATTTCATCAGAAACGATCTTGAAACAGGGCTTTAAGTGTAAAATACCGAACTTGTCCTTTAAAGTTCCTTTAGAAACAACAATGTTTGCTGTAACTTATTTTTTGATTTGTTCACATTTGAAAGACCTCAAGTTTTTGCGGGATTGATTGGGATATTTTGTCTTTTCTGACTTGTGGTTTTGTGCAGAGCCGCATGAGATTTGTGACGAGGAGAATTTCTCTAACGTAGTGTGGAAGAAAACACCTTCAGGGGACACGGCGGCTGTCCGCTGCCCTCCGAATGCTGTAGGTAAGACATGACTCATGCAAACACAAATAATGGAATAACTTTCTAAACCGTCCCTTAATGTTATAGACAGACATTTTTAGGACCACGGACAGCTCCAGAAGCTGGAAACAAGGAAACAACAAGACAACACGTAGCATACAGTTTTTAACCAATCCTTGTTCAAGATCTGGTAATGACGAACCATTTCTGTGATGCAGGACTAATTCTTCGGCGATGTTCGTTGGACGATGAGGGCATTGCATACTGGGAGAACCCGACTTACATGAAGTGTGTCTCAAATGATTACCGAAGTATCCAAACACTGGTTGGTGATCTCCAAACTCAACCCTAGCTAGGCTAACACCAGAAGTGTCTCCAAGGCTAAGGTTGGTTTTGTTCCTCCTCCAGACCAGAGATCACCTTTCCAAGGCTCAACGAGGGCTTGTGGGCGACGGGGTCTCTGAAGTCATGACAAAGCTGAGGGTGACGTCCAGTGATGGAACAAGCTACAGTGGAGACCTTCTGGCTATCATAGATGTACTGAAAAACATGACGGAGATATTTAGGAGGTCCTACTACAGCCCCAGTAATACAGACATGAGGGTTAGTGGAGCGTTATTTGCTTAGTTCCAAATAAAGGACCATTTTGATCCAGATTGTCCCTGAATGTTTCTTTCATGTGGTTTTGTTCACAGAATTTTGTGCAGTCAGTGAGTAACTTACTGATGGAGGAAAACAGGGACAGGTGGGAGGAAGCACAACTGGTGAGTCAGTTCACTCTCTTTCCTCTCTATCTCCATGTCTCTGTCATTCATTCGTTCATTCTTTCATTCATTCATTCATTCATTCTTTCATTTTTTCACTAACTCAATCATCATTCACTCATTCTGTCCTTCTAATGTTGGTATCGTCTCACTCTCTTTCACTTAGTAATTATGCGAGTTTCAGCTGGTTCTAAAGGTGATTAATTGGCTAATTCTCTTCTCTTCACTGCACATCTTTCTTTCAGCTGTTTGTCTCCTGCTGTTTAGTTAGATCATTAGTTAGTTTACAATTTATGTCTTAACGCAAGCTTCAGTTTACATTCTGAAGGAAGGATATCATTAGGCTTGTAGAGCGGCAAAACTGCATGAGTATCATGTTATTTTTAGAAACATCAAAAACATTTAAAATGAACTTACAGAATCTCACAGTGAAAGAAGAGCTAACAAACGTTTTAACATTCAGCTCTGTTTTCCTTTCTGACAGCTCGGGCCCAATATTAAGGAGCTTTTTCGTCTAGTGGAGGACTTTGTGGACGTCATCAGTCTCCGCATGAAGGACTTCCAGGATACTTATGAGGTCACCGACAATCTGGGTCAGTTTCCGCTGACATTTACCCCGGTTTACACCCCTGCAATAATGTCAGAGGATGGTGGTCATGTAATTTAGGGGTTGAATATCTGTGCTGGCAGCCTAGAAGTTGCAGCTACAAACCCAAGAAAGAACTGGAGATTTGCAAGAGGCAAATTAAAAGTATACAAAGATATAACGTTTAACATCATTATAGGCTTTTGATGGTACTGAAATAGATGACCAATTGACATCCCCCAACACTATTACTGACATACACCTTGAACAGTTTCGCACTTATCTGAAAGCAGTGATACACAATAACTATGTGTAGATCTAGACATTTCTGTAGCTTTCGAATCACACTCCACGCACATCTCTCCTGCACAAGGAAGACTCTGGTTTATTCAGCCCCCAGGTTTGCAAGAACAGGGAATATGAACCGCCATGGTCATACGTCGTGGGCCGCAGCTGGTAGAGTTTAAAAGGAGGTGTGAGGGGCGGAATTAGGTTCTGTTTACCTCTGAATCACTGAGCTGCCTATGAGCTCTGATTCTCCCATAGTGCCAACACCTGTCCCACAGCAATGACCTATCAGTCCCACACATAGCTTTAAGGCACAAAGACATAACAGCACACATTCATCAACAGCCTGGAAATAGAACTGTATCATGAGG
The DNA here is from genome assembly GCF_029890125.1 of Rhinichthys klamathensis goyatoka. Classification (NCBI taxonomy): domain Eukaryota; kingdom Metazoa; phylum Chordata; class Actinopteri; order Cypriniformes; family Leuciscidae; genus Rhinichthys; species Rhinichthys klamathensis. The sequence goes on from NW_026606827.1 coordinate 439,226, forward strand.
GATAGTTAGTAACAGTTAGCGCACACACCCATCGAGGCTTGGTTCTAGTGTGGGAGGGCAAGTTCAATTCATTTTCGCTCTTATTCACAAAACAATTAATGTCTCTTCTTTACACCACACAAAACAATTAGATGTTTTTTCAGAGCTAAGGCCTAGCGGATATGTTCTAAAAAAAATGCAGTCCATATATTCTAGATAGAATATAATTTAAAAAGTTTGGGGTCAGTATGATTTTTCAAATGGTTTTCTAAGAAGTTTCTGGTGCTAACAACCAGCATAGGTTCTAGTTTGACCTGCACTGCAAGACGATCTCAGTCAAAATATGTCTCTGTCAATAAAAATTAGGAAAAAATGTCATGTTCAACATGTCATTATATCAGCCCGGTATCTTGTTAACACAACTTCTGAGGCTGAGATTTAATTAGTTGGTTACTTGGTTGTTTGGTTAGTTGAGAAGTCCTGAAACACAAGCAAAGCAAATTTCTGAGTAAATCAGTCGAAAAACCATTTGTATGTAAATTGTTCCATTACATTGAATGGAATAACTTTCAATGTATAATAAACAATTGTTCAACCATAAAGAACAAATGGCTTTATGAAACATCTATTTCACAGATTTATTTTTTGAGTTTCAAAAATAAATAAATAAATTAGTTTTTAAATGGGTATTGCAAATTTTTTCTGTGATTGAAATGTGGTCAGTGTGATATGGTACAGATAATATGGCTGGCAGACGAAGGCTGAGATCATAAGAGAATGAAAGAGTTTGAGCCGAGAGAGTTTGTATGGCGGAGTCGTCTGACAGCATGAGACGTTCTCTAGTTGAGATGTGATCGCTGTGCAGTGAGTCAGGATATTGGTGTTGCCATGGATCTTACAGTTCCCTTTGGATTCTCCCTCTAGTGTTGAGTATTCACAAGAGGCCTGTTGCGGGAAATGCAGATATCACTTTCCCGATGAAAGGATGGAGGGGGATGGTGGACTGGGCTCGCAACTCTGAGGACAAAGTCAGAGTGGCTAAAAACATCCTGGTCACTGGAAATCCAGGTACGAAACACACAATCGTACACGACGGCACACACATATGCTTGTAAGCACAGTGGTCTAGTGGTAATTATGCTACAGATAGCTACTAGCTTGTAGCTTATTCTGGTATGGCTGAGTGCCATACACTGTCCCTGTTAAATAAATAAATAAAATAAAATAAATAAAATAAATAAGATACAATGAGCCGTGGTGCTCATATGGGAAGCAGGTTTTAAATCTGGCCCGCATTTTGTGCCCTTTGAAATCCATTTTATTTTTTCCCCAAATTCTGTGCTTTGCGTTTTTAATCGGAAAACAATTTATCATTCTTTTATTGTAACCAAATGAAAATAAAACTTTATATTCCTTATAATAATAATAATCAAACATCAATATTGTTATTATTACTTTCAGAAGTACACTTTACTATATTATAGTTATATATTTCTATCATTATTTTTTAAGTTAAACTTTTATTTATAAATATAATCATAAAGTCATAAATATCTTTGCGTTTTGACAAGTTTATTTCATTTTCCCAAATCAAATGGTGAAATGCTCATTAAGTTCATTCCCAAAGCAGCTCTGGAGATGAAGTTCATGTGGAGTGTCCTCATAATATAGAAAGATGGCAGACACTGAAAACACCATGAGTATGTTTGAGAATGTGGTAGATGCCGCTTATTCACTCAAAGACACACAGAACAATCAGATTACATATTAAAATAGCAGTCCTTTTTGCTGTTTAATAATTGCAGACGGTTGGTCATATCACAATTTGATTAATTTTACAGTGTTATTTTTGATTTATTAATCCAAAATTTGCCAAATTCTGTGACATTTAAAGCTATACAGTAAATTCCATTTTTTATACCTTGTATTCCCATTCCCTTTTTTTCTGTTTTGTAAAACAGTACAAAACAGTGTTCAATAACAAATCTTTGTGTTTGTTTGAGGATTTTTTCCTCTCCTTTGTTTGAGAGCATATTGCTGTAGGCTGATCAATTCTTGCCATGTCCGACTTTACAGGCCATTAAAGAAGCTCCCCCCCTCCCGCGAGTATGCTAATAGAGGAGTTGCTACTTAATCAGGAGTCGGCAGGAGCCAATCAGGCACAATTAGGTTTAATTCCCCTTCCCATTGGGAGATCTGTTGCCATGCCACCAGCGGTGGATTGACAGGTCATCAAGCTTTGGACATGCTGTGATGAGCGAGAGGGATTTGACAGACTGAATCCAATGAAACACATTCGCACAGAGTGAACGAAACACTTTCATCAGGATCTGCTCTCATTTAGATGGTCAAACAAGATGTCTCACTCACTCATTCAGTGAAGAGGTGTGTTCGTTTAGTAGGTCTAGCCAATAATATGTGCCTTCACAGCCTGCACTTGAAAGCTACTGGTTCTATAGTCAGTCTTTAAAGGCATCAAATCAGAAAAAGACACAAAGTGAACAAAAATAAATATGAGTCTGTATGAAATGAGACTTATCTATTTAAGTCTGCATGAAATGAAAACTCACCCTATATATTTTCTAAATGCACGTTATATATCTTATTGTCTATCTTATATCTTATCCATTCATATTTCATTTGTAAAAAATGTTTTAACCTCATAATGTTTAATCAAATTGTCATAAATGGAGCTTTCGGTGAAAACATCAACGCCCACATCAACGTCCAATCATCAACCAAACCAACCAAGTCCCTGCCCTACATTTTCACTTCTTTTATATAATCTGTTACACTGAGATGTACACCACAATATGGAAGAAAAGATTTGTCGCTACTTCCATTTCATCACTTCTTTAAGTTGATACAACTTAAAAAATGGAGTTACTCAGTAACTTAGGTAAATCTAATTTATCTAATTAATCTAAATGGTTACTTGTTATTGTTGATTGTCAACTTTTCATGTCAACTTTTTTTATTATTTTAAATTTAACTAAATTAAGTAAAGTTGTTGTGTGGATGTAAAATAGTATGTAAAAAAATTCTAAGATGTAAATAAAGCAAATATTATTGAAATACATTTGAAAAGAAAATACAATTTTAGTCTAATTGTATGCGTTATTTGCCGTTTTGTAATCATTTGTGAAATTTACTAGCAATTTCTGAAAAATGTTTCAAAGTAAATACAACATCATTTTTCTTCAGTAGGGACTTTTAATATATTACCATAAAACATGAAAATCACTAGCTTAATAAAAGTCTACAAAGGTTTTTTTTATTATTATTTTTTTTTTTAACAGTGTAGTGTCCTCTAGTACTCTCTGTTATACGTAAATGCCCCCTCGGGTCTCATCTGTTCCCATTATTGTGGCTTTGGCATATTAGTCGGAGGGGAAGAGGGGTGGGCAAGCAAAAACTCAATTACCCTGAGGGAGCTCAAAACTGTCATGCCCCCAACCCCTGTCCCCCTCCATCAGTCTGTGTTCTTGCCCATGGGACCTCAGCTGTAGCCCTGGAGCTGTGGCCTCTGTCTGCCGCCTGGCACCACAGACTCGCTCTCTTTCTCCCCCCTACAGCGCATGCCAGCCTGCCACATGTTTTGGCATGAGCTAGAGCAATGTACAGTAGCTAGACCAGATGGACTTTATGTGTATGCATGCATGCATGTGTGTGCGTGTGTGTGTGTGTGTGTGTGTGTGTATGCATACGTGCATGTGTGTGTTGTTTCAGGAGGTTCTACTGTGTGCTGTTCTCTGACAGTGATGCAGTGTGAGTGTGACAGAGGCTGGACCGCTGCCCTTTACCCTCACACTTGCCTTTTTAACTGCATCAGTCTCTTCATTAGCACAGGGAATATCACCTTGTCGTTATGATACAACCATGATTTGCTGTGTATAAATTGCAAAGTTTAGTAAGTTTGGTAAGAACCAAAGGTTTTTGAAAGAAGTTTCTTATGCTCACCAATGTCGCATTTATGTGATCGTAAAAACAGTAATATTGTGAAATAGTATCGCAATTCAAAACAACTGTTCATTATTTTCCATTATATTTTAAAATGTAACGTATCCATGTGATTTCATGTCACAGGCGCTGGTTGCAGCTAAAAGGAAGGTGGGCAGGATCTAGGTGCAGCAGCTACTTTAATTAGCAATAAACTCAAATCTTTACAAAACATTCAGGAATCACATGGGACTTGAACAGAACAACCAACTTAGTAATGACAATTACAGTCAGACAACTAGACAGGACTAAACACAGGGCTTAAATACACAGAAAACAGAGGAACTAATGAGACCAATGAACAAGAAACTAACTCAAACTAACACCATGAACAGAACTAACTCAATCTATAACCAAGGAGACAAACAGGCAAGGAGGAAGACTGAACTAATTAACAAACTGACAGAAAATGAATATAACTCTCAAACATGATATTTCAACAATGAATTTTCAGCAGCCATTACTCCAGTCTTCAGTGTCAACGTGATCCTTCAGAAATCAGATTTTTTTTTCTTATTAGTAATGTTAATAACAGATGATTTTTTTCAAATTCCTTTGATGAATAGAAAGTTAAAAAAAAACATCACTTGTTTGGAATAGAAATCTTTTGTACAATTATAAATGACTTTACTGTTAACTATAATCAATTAAATGGACCCTTGCTGAATACAAGTAGTTGCCATCCATCCATCCATTCATCCAATTTAAATAGAGATTAAAGTGGATTCTATGCACATTTGTGTGTGTGATTTACTGTAGGTGTGTGCACACATATGTTAAGTGCTTAGTCATGTTGGCCAACTCATACGGTGAGTAGTTGGAGGCAACCATGCAATCTCTATTACAGGCTTCTAAATGAAGGGTTTGTTAACACACAAATCAAGGATATATCTCAATGACCTCGTCTTTTAATGCTTTATGACTACTTATTTCACAGGAACTGAATTAATATATCTGTCATTTGTACGTGTTTGTGTTATAGATGAAGACGACGCATCAGCATTTGTGACTGGCATCGTACTGTACAGAAACTTGGGCAGTATTCTCTCTTTACAGAGGTGAGACTTTGTGCATTTCAAACTGGATTCTCTAATTTTACATAAATTGGTAGCACACAAAGTAAGACTGCCTTTTTGATATTGTTTGTTTACTCTAGGCTGCATATGCTTTAGCTGCATCATGTTATTAGTTGGGTTTTTTCTAGTTATAGCATTATTTAAGCTAAAGTAGCAACATTTTTAATACCATTGTTGTCAGATTTTATATTTTATTTATCTTGACAAACATTGTTGGAGCTTTTATTTTTTCTACAATTCAAGCAGATAGAAGCTATACTTGTATGCCTATCACCAAGTGAACTGAATTTTTCCAAAATTATTTTAAAGTAGCATCTTTTACATCATCTTACTCACCCTTGTGTCGCTCCAAATATTCATGACTTTCTGTCTTCTACACTACAGGACACAGAAGAAGATATTTTAAATAATGTCTTTCTTGAACATTTTAAAGAATGCACAATTTTCATTTTTGGGTGAACTATTATTCCTTTAAAGGGATTTTACACAAAGGGTCTCTTTTCATAAAAAAAATCATAAAAACACACACACTTTGCCTTGTAATATTATTATAGCCTTTCTGAATAGGTGAAAAATGTCTACATTTATTTAAATGTCTTTACAATTCAGCAGAAAGGTTAGTACTTTTTGTTCTTTTTGTTTTTATACTTTGTTTTCAATCTAAACTGACTGCAGTGCTCATTTCTTGAAATGTGATTTTGAAACAGATATCTTGTGACACAAACACTTTTTGTTATTTTGTATGGATGAACACATTTATGACTGTATTGTATGGATGAATGTGTATATGCTGTTATTAGCTAATGGCATGCACATTTACCACATCACGAAGTGAGACAGGGCACAGTGAAGAGTCTCATGTGTCAGCTTCTCTGAAGGCCATGACTTCCACTCTTCTTCCCCCACTGTTTTTTTGCAGTCCTCCTCATGTTTTCTCTCATCATTCTTTTATTTTCACAGAAATAGCACAGTGCTGAACTCCAAGATGATCTCTGTGACAATCAAACCCACTCCCAATACTCTATCAACTCCTCTAGAGATTGAGTTCTCACACCTTTACAATGTAAGTCAGCCTGCCCTTTAAACCCATATGTTGCACCCAACGGGATAGTCTTCCAATAATATTCAAACTAGACTAGACTAGACTAGACTAGAAAACTGTCACTCTGACGCATTAAAATGAATATATAATAATATAAATAGCTTTAGCTTTTTTTTTATTCCAAATTTTTAATAGTGTTACCAGAATTCGACTATTTTGGGAAAAGACATAAAATTTTTAATTATGTTTTAATTATTTTTAATTAATAATTAAATTTTTATTTTTATTTGTGTTTGTGTAAATGAAAATGGTTAAAATCACTGTCCTCGATACTGCTGTCATTATCAATCTGCCAAGGTTTTTTTTTTTTTTTTTTTTTTTTTTTTAAAGTTTGTAACTTAATTGACTTAGCAAGTCCAAGGCTCCAACTTATTTGCCAACAAAAAGAAAAAAAGATTACCATCACATATCATTAGCATCACAGACACCATCAAAAAGTCCACTTGAAAGCTGATGGCAATGATCAGATCTGTATCTCAGGACATGTAAAAACTGTTTTAAATGAAAAATGGTTTTGAAGAAGTTTCATATTTTAAGATTTCAGGTGGTCAAAAGGGCCTCTAATTGAAGAATCAGTGAATCACCAATACATATTTGCAAGGCAAAATCACAAGGTGACATTCTTCTCTCCTCTCGCCCTCTTACTCTCTCCACAGGGTACCACAAACCAAACCTGCATTTCCTGGGATGAGAATGACAGGTGAGAACCCGGTTATTGATTTAAATCTGTTTTGCTGTCTGCTGAGCTTTTGCAAGGAGTCTTCAGTCACAGTAGGTGTATTTCCCTTTAGGAGGGGTGTGTTGATAAAGGGTTAGAGACAACGTGCTGTTAAAGAATGCTAAAACGTTGATGGAACATTGGTGACAGGGGATTCTGAACGCTGCAGATAACTGATCTTGAGATGTCCCGGCTTTGACTCCACTTTGACACCGGATGATTGTCGCACGCAACGCTCCTTCTGTACTATAAACATCAGCAGCAATTATGGAAATCACACTTCCATTTGAAGCAGAGAAGAGAGACACAAAGCAAGCTACAGTGAAAAGCAGTTAGAAAGAGGAGAAAGAGTGAAAGAGACACGAAGGGTCTGGCTGTAGACATGCACTCTGCCTGTTCGTCACATGCGCTCTCTGTAAAAGAACGAAAATAAGTCGCAAAGATAATGTTGTTAGCATGTTAACAAAAGGTATGTTTATATGATGTAGACATTTTAATTTTCTATTTATGTTGTCTTATTTATATATGATACAGCTAGTGTTGTTTATATGTCACAAAAAAGTGTTAGACAGCCAGTGTCATATCCAACGCTATCTCACGACCAATTCGTACGAATTCGTACGAGTGATTAAAAGGTGGCTAATTCGCGAATTAGCAAAAATCATACAAATTCATATGAGTTAGGTCATATGAATTTGTACAAATTAGCCACCTAGTAAAAGATCGGCTTGTCATATCATACTGCCATTTAAAAACTATTTTAGAATAATTTAAGACCAACTTGTGTTTTTGAGTTATTGACTTGGAAACACTACAAAACTGTTAAATTTGTTAGTGCATTAGCTATTATGAACCAACAAGGAACAACAATTTGTACAGCATCTATTAATATTGGATGGTGTTCATTTATATATGATATATACTATTGTTCATATTAGTTAGCATAAAGTACAATTCAAAAGTTTGGGGTCAGTAAGATTTTTTAATGAAAGAAATTAATACTTTTATTTATCAAGGATTAAATTGATCAAAAGTAGCAGTAAAGACATTTATAATGCTACAAAATGCCTTGATAATAAACAAAAGCACCAAATCAGCATATTAGAATGATTTCTGAACGATCATGTGACACTGAAGACTGGAGTTATGATGCTGAAAATTCAGCTTTGACATCACAGGAATAAATTACTTTTTGAAATATATGTATTATACTAAATATAATTTAAAATATATCAAACTGAAAGCAGTTATTTTAAATTGTAATCATATTTCAGAATATTACTGTTTTCATGTATTTTTGATCAAATAAATGCAGCCTTGTTGCGAAAAAGAAATTTTAACAAAAAAAAACAGACCCCAAACTTTTAAACTGTAGTCTATGGTTATTTATACAACTTTACATGTTAAAAGTGTATTATATGCAGGAATTAACCTTGACCTATAGATTCATAAATGCTGTAAATTATTGTATTATTCATTATTAATACAATAATTTACCGCATTTATGAATGTCAAGGTTAATTCCTACATATAATACACTTTTAAACTGCAGTGTATGGTTATTAATACAACTTTACATGTTAAAAGTGTATTATATGTAGGAATTAACCTTGACCTATAGATTCATAAATGCTGTTAATTGTATTATTATTCATTATTAATTCTTTATACATATAAAAAATAATGATAACACTTTACAATAAGGTTCAATTTGTTACCAGTAGTCATTTTATATGTAGAAATGAACATTAACCTACATTAATAAATGCTGTCATTTATTGTATCATTCATTATTTATTATTTTTACTTTAACAAATTGAACCTTATTATAAAGTGTTATCATTATTTTTATTCTAAAGTATGTATTTCCTGACTGTGTTAAAGAAATAGCAGTTACACAGATGTAGAATTAATCAAATGTATTCATTATATGTTCTTTAAAAAAAAACAATCCTCCTATAAGCTGCATTCAGATCTCAGGAAGTTGTATTCACTATATAAAATATAAAGGATTATATCATTAGGTAAAAGGATTGGCACCTGACATTCAAATGTAAATCCATCCTGTCATCTCAATAATCATCTCAGTCATCTGAATAAATGAAAGCTTAGCCTGTTATCACCAACATGATTGGTTCGTCTTTACCAGTGTCGAGAAACATAACAGGTCAATCATGACAGCGTCGCTCTAAGTGCTTCAGCTGCAGAATTTACATCTGAATTATTATTGTCACATTCAAAATACACAGTGCAGAGTTGAAATAGAAGAATCAGTATGTATTACCATGAGAATAAGTTCAGTTTCATTTGCAAACATGAACAGCAAATAATGTCTTCTTTCTCTGCAGAGAGAGCCAGCAAAAAAAAAAAATTGAGATTGCGTCTCTGAAGCAAGATTCTATTGAAAGAGACAGACAGACAAGCACCAGAATTATTTTGTACTTTAACAAAGAACCGTGGGCCTCCTGGTCATGCTTGTACTTTCACCCCCTACACATCCATCTGCTTGTGCTCTCTTTTGTCTTTTAAAACTGCAAAAGACTAGTCTGTGCCCATAGCACTTAATGCAGTGTAGGTGGAACATTTGCATTTAGATAGATACATATAGATATGTTAAAGATATAAAAAGTTTTTTTCTGCCGTTGCCTCAAGGGGAAAAAAGACAGAGAACAATAGAATAAAAAAAAATCTGAAGAAAGTGTGAGTGCAAACCTGGTGCTGCTTTTGGTTATCAGGGTTATCATTGCTGTGCCATTGCTAAGGTGCTACATGTGGTTTTTAGTGTGTTGCAAAAAAATTGCAAAAAATATATATATTTTTAAAAATATGAAATGTCTATCCCTCACAGCCTAGCTTTCATTCCCGTTAAAAGATCAAAGATGGTGAAATCTTTTGCTCCGTTTCCAACAGTTAAAATGACAAATAAATGCCTTCTCCGAGAGCGATCCACAAGTAATGTTTGATAATACCATCTGGATGCTCAAAATGTATCAGGTGAATGTACGTTTTAAACAGCTTATTGTAAACGTAAGTTAATTAAACGCAGTTCTAAACTAATGGTCTGCTGTACTGTAACATACACACAGACAGTAGCTCGCACATCACGTGCAGATCGCATCCACAACAGAAACATTCAGGAGCGCAGAAATGTATTGTCAACACCGTTCTACCAGAAAGACTCGGGAGATAAATTGATATAACAAGCGTATATTTATATTTATTTAACAGCTTGGCAAGCATGAATTTATAAAGTTCTTTGGCGTAGGCCCTATATATTGGAAAAATCGTGTTAAAGCCACAATTATATTTAACGTCCCATTCATTGACAACCATATAAACAGTCACAGGGCTATCAAGATAGCTTGCTGATGATTGTGGAATGTTGGTCAAATACAGGCTATTTTTGCCGTGTATAAAACATACAATACTCTTCAAATGGTTATTCAGATATGTAAATATGCGCTAATTTAACAACAAGAGAAGGTGATGTAGCTTTTGTGGGGAAAAAAGCACAGCAGCAATCGTTCTCCCATCCGCCATGTTTAAAATTTATGGCACGCTTAACTCAGAAACTTGGGTAATAAAAAATGATCCCCGAGCGCAGTGGTAAATACGATTTTAAAGGGCGTTCATGTTAAATTTTTAACTTGGAAACTTGTATTTATGATAATTCCGATATCACATAATTCACACGCAATAGACCTTATTCAGAGCAGAGCCATGATGACAGGTATGAAAGCGAGGCTGTGAGGGAAAGACTTGCCGTGTTTTCAATGGCATCCCCTGTAAAAAGCTGTATAGCTCCTATAGCTCCTGTAAAAACACTATTGTGGAGTTTTTCTTTTGCTATTTGAGCAAATTGGAACACCAACAAATATATATTTAATGTAGTCTCTCATTCACCGCTATAGACCTTATGGACAAGAGAAACAATCGCCCTTTTGTTTTTACGTTTTTGCGGTAGCTCTGTATATTTCCATGGCATCGCTGTCGAAGATTATTTAGCTGAAGTGGATTTATTTATTGTTGAGTTAACGAAAGTTATGTGCACTGTAATGTTTGAAGCGGATGTGTATATAGACCCTAACCCTTACTCTACTATGACTATGACGACTACCGCTTCTGAGAAACGGGGAAATGTGAAAAGGGTCAAATTCAATCGCTCTCTCACTAATGCATTTATATAAATGTAATATTTACTGTCCCACTTTTTCAGTATCTGATTTAGAACATGCTCAAATCTGTGAGAAATATAACAACCTAAAGACAAAATAACTGATAAAAATAAGCTTTTATGAATGAGCGCTGTGTCAAATGCCATGGCTGTGCACAAGGCAACCCACGTTCGAGTCTTAGCTCAAGGTTCAGGCTTATTTGTTCATTAATGACGTCAACACGACTATTTATCACATAAATGTCGAATCTGAAGTCGTTCAACCCATAATTTCTGAAGGATCATCTGACACTGAAAAAAGTAATGTGTGCTGAAAGTGAAAATTCATCTTTTCCATCACAGGAATAAATTACATTTTATAATATATTACAAATAGTTATTTAAAATTGTATTAATATTTCACAATTTTACTGTATTTTGATCAAATAAATGCAGGTGAGCACAAGAGGCTTATTTCAAAAACATTAGAAAGTCAGTATTTATGTTATTCTTGTACTTATAAATGGTATATGCAGTATGTAAGTCAACGGAAAAATTAGTTTGCCCGCTTTAACTTTCAGCTGACAAAAACATCATAAATCCAATTTCTTACAAAAGCAAAAGGCGTACCAAGCACCACTTATAACAAAAGAATAAAAAAAAAACATTAGTGCAGAGAAATGAGAAGACGAAAAGGAGAGACAAGGAGAGGGTGACAGAGAGGAAGGAGTGAGATAAAGGGAGCGAAAGAGAGAGAGGGTGAGAGACAGGAAGAGGACGGTGAAATGTAATCTGCCCGCATTGAGCGAGGCAGAGGAGTCGGGGCTGGTGTGTGTTCGGTGCAAAATTAAAATCCATCTTGGACAGCTGCTATGATTAATGAGTTCATATTTGGGAGAGAAATTGGAATGCGAGGAGGCGTCCTTGTCACCGACTGTCTTTTACTTAACAGCTTTAAAGAGTGTGGGCTTTCTGTTGACTCACACTTCAATCACACAATACAAGCCAGGATTTTTTTTTTTCTTGCTGGTTCGTACATTGATCCTTCTCATTTATTTAAAGTGGCCATATTATGCCCTTTTACATAATTCTTGATTTTGTTTTGAGGTCTAATAGAACAGGTTTTCATGCTTGAATAATTTTTTTTTTTTTTTTTTACATTATTTTCCACATATCTTACATTTGCTGCAGCACCTCTCTTCCCATTCTGTCAGTAATGGACTGTTTAGTTCCTTTCTCTATGAAGCCCCTCCTTTCAAAAAGCGCAATGTGCTCTGATTGGTCGGCTCGACCAGTGTGTTGTGATTGGTCAGCTGCTTCGAGCGTGTTTCCGAAATGTATCGCCACTTATTGTGAGTTTTAATTAAGTTTTAACAGCTTCTCAAACAAGAACAAATGTAGGGCGGGACTTGGTTTAGTCCAACGGGAATTGATTGGATCATTGTGGTTTGCTATTGATGCGATATGTGAGAGAGGGGTTGTCCCGCCCTCGCGCCAGTAAACACATCATCAGAGAAGAGATGTCGCTGCAAGAGGGAGAAGTTATTTTGATTAAAGTTTAAGGGCACTTGAATTTTAAATTAGCACTGATAAATAATTTCTAGTCAATACGGCAATATTCCGTTGACTTTTTTTTTTCATTTTGCGTGCATTCATATATTTAAAAAAAAAAATGATACCGGTATATACTGTTTTTAACTGTTTACATGATGCAAGCTTGCTTTTCTTGTGCATTTGCACTTGGCATGTTCTCCGCAAACATGCACTCTACAGCTGGACTGCAAGCCCGGTGATCCAATTACACAGCCGTGCTGCGCTGTCTTTATATTTGTGTGGTCGACACAAAGTCTTAATCGTATCACGCACAGTGTCTGTGCAGTGGGTGATAATATATTGAGTTTCAGGTTTATGTGCTAATGTTAACACTGAGCCCTCCCCTGGGGCTGCAACACACTGTGCTTCCAGCTCTGTACTGTTTGGCCCTCAACGCTCCTCTAGCCCCAGTGCATTGTGGGTATCCCAGACTGCAGAGCTCTACCGCACAGTGGGTTTGGAATGGTGCCGGTAGCCTTGAGTCTGTGTGGAAAAGCGTCTGTGTGTGTGCGTGACTATATTGACTCCCCGTTGCAGCTGCATGAAGAGGATGCTACATGATTGATGACTTGCTATTAGGATCAGTTGTGCATGGAGTGGGTATGTTTTGATATGACTTTCATATCACTTTCATTGATGTCAATATGAGGTCTTTGTTATAATTATTCGAGCATCAGATCAGACACAGCCGAATCATGCTGTCAAGAGGGTTCCTCGTCACGATTATGAGATTCAAATTTGTGTAGGTGGCTAATTATTTAGTGGCTTTGGGCACCACCCACAACATAATAAAGGTTTCTTTAATTGTATTTATGATATTTTTGCTTTTACTGTCATCTGCTTTGATGCAAGTTTAATGGCAAGCATAAAACTGACACAATTTCTTGCAAAGAATAGAAAGATGTGGATTAATGTTCCTTTGGGTCCTATGAAATATCAGATTTTTTGACAACATTTATAGCGCATGTCTTAATCTCTCCATATATTATAATATTATGTGATATTTTAAAATTATTCATAGTTTCCTGTTCCAGTCAATCACACAGTGATTTAGAAAGAACATTCATTCGGGTCTGCATTGAGTAAGTGGGTTACACATTTGATATAGTATTAATTATTATCTTTGTTAATGTTAGTTCATATAAAATACTACTGTCCATTTTTAGTTCATGTTAGCTTAGTCCATTTAAGATTATTAACAGATAGATTTTAACAGTGTATTAGTAAATGTTGAAATTAACATTAACTAAGATTTAAAAATGCTTTAGAAGTGATTTTCATTGTAGTTCATGTTAACTAATGTTAACAAAAGGAATCTTATTGTAAAGTTTAACCAGTAAATTATTAGTTTGTTTATTATTCTGTGTATGAACTTGTGGGACATTGTATGCTAATCTAACATTACCAAATTATAGATAATAAAGTAAACATAAGACACTCACTGTTCGAATTCTTTTTTGCTCGTGTTGAGCTCCAGTTAAGTCAAGTCACCTTTATTTAAATAGGGCTTTATACAATATGTTTCAAACATCATACAGATTGTTTCAAACTGTGATAACAGAAACATTATGCAATTTGGCTGTTTTCGGCTGAAGTCAGGACAGTGTTGATTTAGTCCAGTTGTAAAGGTCATCAATTATTAAATTGGTTGATTTCATCTATAAAGCAATTCTGCAAAAAATGATGTCATCGTCCAGCTCAGTCAGTACAGTCAGACCAATAATATTGTTGAACATTAAGTGTCCCCTACTAAGCAAGCCAGAGGCGACAAGTGACAAGCAACCCAAGCTTCATCAGGTGACAGAATGGAGAGAAAAACACCTTGCTCAGTCGGGGAGCTAGTTCTCCTCTGGCCAAGGTCTCAATGTCCCAGTGTAATAACCATCCTCTGCTCCATTGCACTTTTCCTTTATAAACATACAAAGTTTTGACAGGTAAAAGAGACTGTTCTTTACTCCACTTGTAAAATCGACTTGCTGCAGGCTAAACACAGTGTGAAAAGGCTACCCCAAACTGTCCTTTGGGAACTTTCATTTCAAAGTGATTCTGTGTACAGTAGTTTGGACTGGAGGTATTTGGTGTTTTGGAATGCAGCAACCTCTAGAACCAGTGCAACAACAACAACAATGGGCCTATTATTATTATAAAATGTTGGGACTTACACCAAATTCCAATGTCAACAATAGTGTGAAACGATGCGGTGCTAGAATGGTGAGTTGTTCACCAACAGACAACTGCTTCCCTCATCAAATATTCATGCTCTTTGTACAGTGCGCAGAAAAGGTTTTTTTTTTGTTTTGTTTTTTTACATGTTTCAGCGTCTTAGTGAAAATGCTGTTGAACTCTGATGCCAAAGTATACTTCAGCTGAACTGGCGTTAAACCCAATTTTTGGCTGCGTCTGAAAACTTAGGCAGCTGACTTGTTGCCTCGCTGCCCTATCAAGCAATGCCTCGCGTTTGCACACGAAGGTATCTTGCGAAACTGATTTCAGATGACAGCGTAACAGTTTAACGATCTACAGCAAAATAGAGCGAGCTTTGGTGAAAACTAAGAGAATATTTAATGACTACAATAGTAATTTATCGCTAGAAATTACATAAGTGGAAAACGTTGATCAAAAATGTACACACCAACTGACCAGCCGCAACTTTCAGACGCCATCTTTATTTTTCTAGCTCAACTGTCACAGGCCCCATCCACACTACTACGTTTTAGTTTAGAAACGGAGACCTTTTGCTACGTTTGCACCTCCCGTCCAGACTAAAACGGCAAAAACGTAGACCTAAAACGGAGAAGTTTAGAAACGCTGCCGACCCCGTTTTGCGTTTTGAATCTCCGGAGGGCGTTTTAGTGAAGACGGGTCAAAACGGAGGACTTTAGAAATGATGACGCGGAGGCTCACGCTCGGCTCTCTGATTGGGTGTCATCAGTCATGGCGTATCCTTCCCTGATTCGTCAGCCACCCATCACATGACCCGTCCCCGGAAGAAAACATACAACAACAGCCTGGACTACCAGTTACTTTAGTGACTACAACATGGATAACGAAATACAAGCGTTACTGACTTTGATGTCTTTGCTAGCAGCTGTTGTGCAAGTAAATTCTGCATTTTACAATGCTATAACTGCCTACATGTGCCGGAGGCAAGCTATTATTCGAGCGATCTGTGACAATTCCCGTGTGCAGTGGCGGTATCGACCGTACATGGAGCGTCGCTCTTTGCACAGGTAACTTAGCTACTTTCTTTTTCTTCAAATCTGAGGAATAGTCCATCTGTTTCCTGTTTACACCGGCACGCGCATGCCTAGTGTAGGTGAATGGTCACGTGATCCGCGTTTTCAGTTGTTTTAATGTGGACAGAGATCAATTCTAATACGCAGCTACGCTGGTGTGGACGGAGATCGAATTCATTTTAATTCTCCGTTTCATTTACATTTACATTACATTTAGTCATTTAGCAGACGCTTTTATCCAAAGCGACTTACAACTGAGGACTAAACCAAGCGAGTCATTGTGAAGAGGCAAAAACAACGCAAGAAGTGCTCAAAATACAAAGTTCAGACATAGCTCGGAGTAGCATAAGCCAGGCAAGCGAGGATTTAGAGGAAAGGATTTTTTTTTTTTTTTTTTTTTTTTTTTTTTATGTTAAGTGCTCCCGGAAGAGATGAGTTTTCAGTTGTCTTTTGAATGCTGTCAGGGATTCTGCATTCCGGATGAGGGTGGGGAGATCATTCCACCAGCATGGAACCGTGAATGAGAATGTTCTGGAGAGTGATTTTGTGCCCCGCTGTGATGGTACCACGAGCCGTCGCTCATTGACCGATCGTAGGCTTCTGGTAGGGATGTAGACTTGTAGTAGAGTGGAAGTAGGAGGGAGCTGAACCTGTGGTCAATCTGTAAGCAAGCGTCAAAGCCTTGAAGGTAGCCAGTGCAGAGAGATGAACAGAGGAGTGACGTGGGCCCTTTTGGGCTCGTTGAAGACAAGACGAGCTGCAGCATTCTGGATCATTTGTAGAGGTTCAGTTGCACATGATGGAAGTCCAGCCAGAAGAGCATTGCAGTAATCAAGCCTAGAAATGACCAGGGCCTGGACGAGAAGTTGTGTTGCATGATCAGTTAGGAAAGGCCTGATCTTTCTGATGTTGTGCATAGCAAACCTGCATGATCGAGCTGTCTTTGTAATGTGGTCTGTGAAGGTCAGCTGATCATCAAATATTACTCCAAGATTTCTGACCGACCTTGATGGGGTGATTGAGGATGAATATAGCTGGATAGTGAGGTCGTGCTGTAGAGACTGATTGGCAGGGAGGACGAGAAGCTCAGTCTTTGCCAGGTTGAGCTGCAGGTGATGTTCCTTCATCCATGCCGAGATGTCCGCCAGACAGCTTGAGATCCGTACAGCTACTGTGGGATCATCTGGTTGAAATGAGAGATAGAGCTGGGTGTCATCAGCATAGCAATGGTAAGAGAAACCATGTGCCTGTATGATGGGTCCCAGTGATGTGGTGTAAATGGAGAAGAGGAGCGGTCCGAGAACTGAACCCTGGGGAACCCCTGTGGTCAGTTGATGTGCTTTGGATACCTCACCTCTCCATGTGACCTTGAAGGACCTACCTGTGAGATAGGACTCAAACCAGTTGAGGAGGTTCCAGTGATGCCCAGTGATGAGAGGGTGGACAGAAGGATCTGATGATTCACAGTGTCGAAGGCAGCAGACAGGTCCAGTAGAATGAGAACTGATGATTTGGAAGCAGCTTTTGCGATCCGCAGGGCTTCCGTGACTGACAGGAATGCAGTCTCAGTTGAATGTCCTTTCTTGAAGCCAGATTGGTTGACATCCAGCTGGTTGTTCAGAGACAGGAAGGATGATACTTGGTTAAAAGCAACTCGTTCAAGTGTTTTCGCAATGAATGGTAGGAGAGAGACAGGTCTGTAGTTCTCTAGAAGTGATGTGTTTAATGTTGTTTTTTTAAGCAGAGGAGTTACCCGAGCCTGCTTAAATGCTGTAGGGAAAATGCCAGTGTGGAGGGATGAGTTGATAATGTGTGTGAGAGCTGGTAGAAGTGTGGGAGAGATGGCTTGTAGAAGGTGTGAGGGGATGGGGTCTAGAGGGCAGGTGGTAGAATGACTGGAGAGGAGAAGTTTAGATACTTCTTCCTCGGTTAGTGGAGTGAAGGAGGAGAGAAGGTTATTGGCTGTGGGAGAGGTTAGTCTGGGTTCCTGTGTGTGTGAATCTGAGAACTGACTGCTGATAGTTGTATTTTTGTTAGTGAAGAAGTTAGCAAAATCATCAGCAGTTAGCGAGGAGGTGGGTGGTGGTGGAGGTGGACAGAGGAGAGAGTTGAATGTCTTGAACAGTGATCGTGTGTTAGAGGCACTGTTGATCTTGTTGTGGAAATATGAAGATTTTGCGGCATGAACATCAACCGAGAAGGCAGAGAGCAGAGATTGATACCTACTGAGGTCAGATGTGTCTTTTGATTTGCGCCATTTCCTCTCCGCTGCCCTGAGTTCGGTCCGGTGTTCACGAAGAACCTCAGATAACCAGGGGTTAGAGGGAGTAGTGCGTGCTGGCCTAGAGGAGAGAGGGCAGATATTGTCTAAAGAAGAGGTTAGGATGGAGCATAAAGTATCCGTTGCAGTATTCACATCCAGAGATGAGAAATGTGAGGGTGAGGGAAGAGAAGATGACACAGCAGAGGAAAGATGGGATGGAGAAAGTGAGCGCAGGTTTCCTCTGAAAGTAAATGGTGGGGAGGTTGGTGGAGCATGGGTAGTGAGTTGTAGATTGAAAGTAATGAGGAAATGATCTGAAACTTGGAGAGGTTTCACCAAAATGTTCTCTGTGATACAGTTGCGTGTGTAAACCAGGTCCAGTTGGTTGCCTGACTTGTGAGTACCGGTGGTGATGAGCCGTTTGAGATCGAAAGAGGCTAGGAGAGAGATGAAGTCTGTTGCATACGGCTTCGCTAGAAATGAGTTTCTAAACTAAAACGCAGTAGTGTGGATGGGGCCAAAGAATGGAAAGCACAGGATTGTGGGATATCAAAGGCAGTGAAGGATACATCTATGCTATCGATCAGATGAAGGTATCTCAGGAGACAGGAAGTGAAATTAACATTGCATTCGGACGTGCCTTGATGCCTTCCGACCTTGGAATGCGTCCTCCGAAGACAGCATTTTCGGACGCAGTCTTTGTGTCCGGTGTAGAACGGCACATGTTCGACTGACTTAAGCGATTGAAAACTAAGGCCGTGTGTCCACCAAAGCGTTTTTTCATGCGCCTGGCGTATTTTTTCAATTGTTTTCAATGGGAGCGCCGTGTTTTTAAAAACGCCATGAGCGCAACGAGGCGCTGAACGTTTTTTTTCACGCTAAAGCGCTGAGAGCTCGGCGTGTTTAACTTTGGGTAAAACGCAGCGCTCATCACTGTCACTTTTTACCCAGCCGTCCAATCACAGTGGAGGAGGGGCGGGACAAATACCATACCGACCAACTGTCACAACATTCTTTCTGTACAACTGACCGAACAAAATGAATGAAAAATACATTTTAAGTATGAAACAAATTATCTGCGAAATCTGTTTCTGAAAAAACGCTGCACTGCCAAAACGCTCTCAAGCGCCCAAAGTTAGGCGTTTTTAGCAGAGCGTCTAGCGTTTTCAGCTTTGGTGGACACACGGCCTAAGTCCACTAGATAGTGCGCACGCGCCAAACGCGTCTCTCCTCGCTCACGACCAAAAGACTATAGCTACTTTCAAATGTGCGCGAAACGGAGCGGAACACGGAAAATTAAGTAGAGTCTGATAAATTCGGTCCGGCCACCGAATTTATATGCTGACATATATATATATTTTTTTAATACAGATCTTGTGCGCGTCGCGTACGTGGTGTCAGTGTTTCTTAATTAAGCTGATAGGGAAGGTTAACCCCGTATTTACTGTATCGTGTCAAATATAACCTGGCTATCCAAGATTAGCCTAACCCTGGATAAAATGGGTGCAGTGTGAAAAAGGAAGATAACCCAGGATTATGTTTACCCGGGGTTAAGAATGTGCCTTC
Source organism: Rhinichthys klamathensis goyatoka (assembly GCF_029890125.1). NCBI lineage: Eukaryota > Metazoa > Chordata > Actinopteri > Cypriniformes > Leuciscidae > Rhinichthys > Rhinichthys klamathensis. The sequence goes on from NW_026606827.1 coordinate 458,911, forward strand.
TTTTTACCATAGCCTAATAATTATTAATAATAATGATAATAATAATTATAAAATTAAATAGTGGTGAATTTATTATTATTATTATTATTAAATGATGTGCAATTTTAAACATTTGTTATTTTATTTTATTTCAGCACTTAATAATTTCTTACATTTTGTAGCTGTTTTTACATCAGCTAACCTGGCCATGCAGAAAGCAGAGGTGTGCGGCTGTGCGCTGCATCACATCGTCCATTCATCTGTCTTTTCACTGTCTTTTCTCGCGCTCCGGCTCTCATCCGGCGGGCTCTGTGTTCGCTGGATTAGGGAAAGTAGCTGTTTTATCGCGCAGGGATTTGATCTCATTCCGCGCTCTTGTGTGTCTCCGCTCCGCAGCTCGTCGTTGCTGGGCTCCTGGTCTGCGCGAGGCTGTAGAGCCGTGCCCGTCGACTCCAGCACAACCAAATGCTTGTGTGACAGACTCTCCACCTTCGCCATTTTAGCACGCCTCAATCCCGATGTGGTAAGTCTAGCCATTTCTTTTGTATCCTTTTATGCCGAAGAATGTAAAAATGTGCGTTTGTGGGATATTTTGTGATTTTAATGTACCGCTTTTTGGCACATAGGCGTCATTGTCATTATGTATCAACAGATTCCTCTCTCTCACACACTCCCCCCTCTCCTCCTCTCCACGACATGACAGAACCATACAGCAGATTTAATGCAAACGTTTTAAGACATGTTTCCATCTTTAATGTGTTCTGAGTATATGCACATATGTTTATGACACAGTTATGTTTTGCTATGTTTGTTTAATGCCATAACGCAGTGCATTAAACATGCTGGCATTCATATTGGATTTGCATACATTAAATGTTTGTACAGAGAAAATACATGTGATTAATAATATAGTTGTTCAAAATAGCCCTCCAACTACATATGTTAAAGAAGACCATCTCTATTATTTTTAATGGAATACATTTTGTTTAAAATACACCAAGACACATATTTTTATTCTTATTTTGTGCTGTGTAGACACCTCAAATACATTTTACTTGGTACATTTAAATGTTCATAGTGTTTTTGTTGGAATTTAATGAGTGTAAAAACGTATATATCTTAAATACACACCATTGGTTCATTTGGGCCTTAGAGGGTTGTCTTTGTGTAAATATGTCTACCTTTAAAATGCCATATTTCTATAAAATGATGGGATTTGGTTTGGTTTAATGCAGGGAAGGGTCGTGTCTTTGTGTGGAATTTTCATTCAGTGTGATTAGTTATTATTAGACTGGAAACTGCCTCTGAAGCAGTTTATTCACCAGTTGCCTTGGAAACAGCATGGGCAGTGGAAGTTCTTAAAGCTATAGAACACGCTATAACACTCTCTTTGTGCAGCTTGGCCCAGATATGAGCCAGAGAACCCAGAAAAAAAAAAAAGAGGAAGAGGAAGCTTGACGCCCTACTGGCCAAAACAATGGCCACGTCTTCTCTCATTTGCTCTGCCAAGATGTTTCAGATTGACTGCTTCAAGAACAGAAGTCACTGTTGTGACACTGTTTTGATTTTGGAAACCAAGCGAAAAAAGGACATCATAACAAAACAGAATTATGATCTCACCATTACATACAGGCCATTTTGCATAAAGTTGCAATATGGTGTACATAAAAAAAAAAAAAACATTTTACTTGCTTAATGTGAAGTTTTTCCAAGTGAAAGAGAACATATAAGGTAAAAAATTTAGTTTGATACTTTGCTTTGGAAATCAATTGGAAATATGGGCTTTAGAAGTCAGAATTCGCTACAATTATGCCTGAATAGCTATTGGTTAATATCTTACTGCCCTCTCTGCCTAAGTGATATCAGCAAAAAAGGAAAGTCGTTTCAGAGGAAAAACAAGTTACTAATAAAAATTAAAAGACAAACTATATTTTTATTTGAAACAATATGTACTGATTGGTCATTGACAATAAATCCAGGAAAGTCCAATAAGAAAGTTCATTTTAAATGTTTTGCTAACCAAAGGTTGTTGTTACATTCAAGCAATGTCTTTGGAATATATTGATATGGTGAACGTGATTTCACCAAGTACAACCTGTTCCTGGATCAACGCTTTTTGTTCAACATTCCCAACCAATCTTTTGATGCAACAAGTTTAAAGTTTATATGACGTTTAAGCTTACAACCAGGGTTAGGTGCTTCTCCATCAGTGTTATTCGCCTATCATTTCCCTCTGATTTTAGGGATAAGTTATGGGTAGGGTAGGGTTAGGTTTAGGCATATGGTTAGGACAGAATTTTCAGGCAGGAATGTTGTTGCAGCAAAATATATTATGTCAACAAAATATGTATTTGACCATATTGATATATTGCCCCATCTTGAAGCCAGTTTACATAATACACATTTGTATCTGTGTTTTAGAGGGCTCCTGTGTGCATTTATGTGCTGCTATTTGCTTTCATGGATGTGTGTGTAAAGACAGCATGATTTGCACGTCTCTTCACGGTGAACCAGAGAGCCGTAGTGGTATGCTAATCTCTCGCCTTATGATGGCTCCATGTCCTGCTCTACCTGGTCAGATGGACGTGGACTAGGGGAGTGTCGCAGTTAGCTCTTTCCGTGCCCTCATGGGAAGCATATTGTGGGGATTTCATTTGTGTTGCCGTGTGCCAGCAGAAAGGAGGACCGCTCCTCCCCTTGGCTCCACTCCCTGTCTGTCTCTCTAGTTCTCTAGCCTTCTCGCTCCAGACCCCCACTGCTCTGCTGCTAATTATTCCTGCAGCTCCACTTGCCACCTCAAAATGGCCCATCCAACGGCCCCTCCGCTGGCAACCAGCGTCCTACAGCTTCAGAATGATAAAGAGGCAGAGAAACACTTCTCTTCCTCTCTTTCCCTCCCACATTCTGAGTCTGAATATACAGTCAGCTGCAGTGCTCGTGGAAAGCGAAGGAAAAACAATAAAGGGAGATAGTACACTGCAGCTATTTTAATCACACGCCAGTCTTTCTACAGATGTTTCCAGCTTTGAGCCAGACTCTCGTGTACATGGGTCAGATTGCCTTGCGCTTTATAAGCAGTTTGATACGAGAGGTGGTTTTGCCCAGACTGAATATTTATGAGCTAAAGCTTGTAGAAATGCACAGTTACACTGCAGTTGTACTTGGATGAAGCTCTGAATACATCATTCTTGAATATGGGTCAGTGAAGATGGCGAGAACAAGAAACCGCACGCTGTGTTGGGGTATTTCATGTTAGTACATTCTTCTGAGGTAGGCCATTGTCTTTTTGCTCATCCCTTGCACAAGATTTAGTATTGCCTTTGCAAGTCGAGTTTTTATGTTATTTTTATGCATTTGCATACAGTTTGGCAAGTCTTAAAATACCAATAAATGGTTAGACCAATGACCGTATTTTAACTGCAGTATTCAAAGGTAAAGTAACTTATGTATTGTTTAGAATAGCTTTTTATATAACACCCACTCATTTTCAAGTATATTCTGACTTAACAATTATATTTATTTATTTACATTTTTGCATTTGGGACTTTAATCCAACTAACGTTGCATTCAATGTATACATTTTATCATTCATTATGGTTTGTTTGTTTGTTTGTTTGTTAATGCATATTCTGTTTTCATTATATCGTTTAGTGATTATTGCATCTCAATCTAAAACAAAACAATTATGGTTCTGAATATTGGTTATGAGACACTTGCATAATAATAATCTGTATTGGTCATCAATGAAGCAATATTGGCCAGTCTCTATTTTAAGTGTTGACAAATGTCCTCTTATTGTCCTGACACCTATGACAGCAGATAATAATTACAAATGGCCTAAATTATTAAAAAACTGAACAAATTGTATGCAAATGATGTAGTATATGTGCTATCATTTCAACTTTCCAAACATTTCAGCAGTGACGGGACTTGATACTCTAGAATTTCTGTTCCCAACTTGCTATGGGTCTCCATCTGCACTGATGGACTAAATAATTCCCTTGGTTCGATAGAGGTAGCTCTGAGTACTAGCCTGTCTACCACTGCTTAGGCTTAGTCAGGTGTTTGATTGGCTAGGGGAAGACAAACTTAGTCTCAGAGGATGCATTTCTTTCTTGATTGTCAGTGGGGACCACACTGCAGTGCAGATTAATCAGAGGGATTTAATTAACTTGGCCCTGTGCGCACATTAAACCTGGAGACAAGACAGCCTATAAACTCAACCAATTATCTTTGTGTGTAAGTGTAAGTCTGTGTGTTTTTGAGCTAAGGTGAGAAGTCCACACCCCGTGGACATCCTTAACTCCACAGTACCACATGAATGTATTTAAAATGTTGCAAGGCAAGTAATTATAGACAATGCATTTTAATGGCTTAAGCAAGGAATGCAGATATTCATGAACACACAGGCATGCACTACTCACACCTATGGTACAGTTAATGCTGCGTACACCACTGCAGTGGCCGCTGTTTCTCCAACACATCACCATGGCAACCAAGACAATGGTTGCGCAAGGCTGCAAATGTGTTATATTTGAAGCTTTTGGTTCACAATCTGTGTTTGAGTAATTCACAGCATCAAGCATTTAGCTTTTCCGGTGGTCTTTATGGCATTAAAGGCAGTCATAGGTTGCTATACTGTAGCTCTCTGCTGTGCCCTCTGGATATCTCAGTATCAGCCCTTTGCCGAGTGACCTTCGTCTCACCTTGTTCCTTAGCCGGAGCCACACGGACAGCAGCCCACTCTCCCCAGCTCTCTTCAGCACAGAATCGCATGGAGGACGGCAGGCGGCTAGCCTGATGCACCGTTAGCATCTGTGAGCACTAACTGAGTCTATTTTCTTGTGTTGACAGAACATGGATAAGTCCCAGCTTCCATCTGTGACTCTGATCGTGGGCTGCGGGGTGTCGTCCCTCACCCTGCTTCTCCTCATCATCATATATGTGTCTGTTTGGAGGTAAGCAAGATCTTCCACTGCTAAACACAATTTGGCTGTTCACCAGTAAAAGAAACTCATAGACATTAATGGGAAGCCACAGGGGGTTTCAGCACCATGGACAGCGGCATATTTTTGTATAAAGAGCTTTGTGATGCTTTGGAGTTTGAGATTCAAATTAGATTCAATTATTTGACATGATGTAATCCTAAACAAGTCAGGTTGTTATTTATGATTCAGTTGTGGTCATTAGTGTTATTAGTGACTAGTGTGCTTGATTGTGCTTAATTGGCACATTAACTAAGTGGTCATGCAGTTTACTGTCAGTTTCAAAAACTACCAACAGCCTTGTTCATGGTCATTTCACATTTTGTATTATTTCTAAAATTAATTGTAAGTAAATAGTAAATTTAAGTGAATGTGGGGTCAGTAAAAAAAATACTTTTATTTAGAAGGAATATGTTAAATTGATCAAAAGTGGCAGTAAATAGACTTTTACATAGTTAAAAAAAAATCAAATAAATGCTGTTCTCTTGAACTTAAATACTTAAAAATATTAATCAACCCAACATTTGTTATCATTATCAATGTTGAAAACATTGAAATATTGATAAGAAAGTTGCTTGACCATCATATCAGCATATTATAATGATTTCTGATGGATCATGTGACACAAGAGAGGAGTAATGATGCTGAAAATTCAGCTTTGCCATCAAAGGTATAAATTACATTTAAAAATATTAAAATAGAAAACTATTTTATTTTAAATTGTAATAATATTTTCCAATATTTCAGGAATATTGCTTTTATTTGATTTTTGATCAAATAAATGCAGCCATGGTGAGCGTACGAGACTTCTTTCAAAAACATTTTAAAAAAACACAGCATCCAAAATACTGATGTTTTACATTTACAAAACCGAATTTTTGTCATACAAATTATATTTGAAATAAAAGTTTAAAAAAAGTCTAAATTATTTTCACAGTGTCTTAGTCTTTATTATGTGCTCTGTTAGCTTTAGTGACAGCTGCAAAAACTCCAAAAGCTTGTCTGCAACCTGTTGATCATGTTATGGAGCCTGATTTGAGAGTAATCCAAAGAGCATCTTGTGCTTCAGTAGTCTGTACAGAGGCAGTCACAGTGTGACATCTTGGTCATCACCACTAGCTATTGTACAGCAGTTCAGGTTCCATTGATGTGCCTATTTATTTAAAGCATTGTAAGTGAATGATTGTGAGCAATAGGCGTCATTCAGATGTATTGGCTCAGTATTTCTGTGTTTTTCTTCAGGTATATCCGCTCAGAACGTTCTGTCATCCTCATCAACTTTTGTCTGTCCATCATCTCCTCCAATGCACTCATACTTATTGGACAAACCCAGACACGGAACAAGGTAAGGCCAAACAAACACAAATAAATTGATAAAAAATCCTTTATCTACAACAAAATATGTTTCATAATCTTCCTATTTTCCTTTTTACATAACCTTATCTTTGATGGATGGACTATCTCTCTCTGTCTCTATTTTCTTGCTCTCAGGTTGTTTGTACTCTTGTGGCTGCATTTCTGCACTTCTTCTTCCTGTCCTCTTTCTGTTGGGTTCTCACGGAGGCATGGCAGTCTTACATGGCCGTGACTGGCCGTCTTAGAAACCGCATCATACGCAAGCGTTTCCTCTGCCTTGGTTGGGGTGAGGCTTGTCTCTTTGACTTCCTATTATGGGCCTATTTACAACTAGTTACTTCACGCGTTTTTACTGATCGAATAGCCCGATTTGTTAAAACTGTTCCATTCACACTTGGCCACATTAATGTGCCTCTGCAAAACGAATATAAGTCCGATCTTCGCTATATTCAGTGGAGTTCACGTCAAGGAAAGCAACAGATATGAGCTGCATTTGATTTATTATCAGCTAATTTCAAGATCAAAGGCTGCAATAGATGATAGAGTGATACTAACTGGTGAGATCATTTAACCTCACTACTTTTAAAGAAGGTGATTGTGTGTCAAGCTTCATGATGCGACGGCGAACTTTCATTTGCTGCAGTTTGCACATCGGCTTGCTGAAGAGATACTCAGCTACTCATCAGCAGCGGTCCATATCTGTGGCGATGCATGTTGCTGTAGTACTGTCATATCTGGCTAACAGGAGCTGGTATAACACACTCTCACATGTTTATTTTTTTTACCATTTCGGCAAATAGCCTCTTCCAGAAGGCCCGGGAGTCTTCCGCATACTGATAGTGGCTCCCTGGTGCCCGCAAATTATATACAACATCCCAGAAATCGAGCGAGTAAGACTGAAAGCATGTTTCCACCTGGTATTAAGATGCGTTTTCAATGACAACTGATCACAAGTAGCCAATTAATATAATTTTTTATATTTTGGTGGTGGTGGTGGTGGTGGTGGTGGGAGGGGGGTGGGGGGGTATTGTGCCATGTCCCAGAAATTAGATGTTGCACGTTATGTCTGTAAATGGTATTTTGGGAAGAAAAATTTACATTTGTGGTTTCAACAACCAGATGCATTTACACTTGTCCAGTTTCATTTGTTATGCATCACAAACCACCTCCTGAAGTGGTTTGAATGATCAGATTTTAATCTGTCTCATAAGTGTTTTAGAGGGCATTTACACCTTGTCTCTTCACGATTGGATAGCTATCTGATCAGAGAAAATGTATGAGGTGACCAGGGGCCTCATGTATAAAACCTTGTGCAGTGTGCATACACACAAAACCTAGAACCTGCACAAAATTCCCTTTATAAAACCCTGTCAGCGGAGGCTTGTGCATATCCCGTCTTTTCCCCGAAATAACCATTATGGAGCTTACGACGCCTCGTTTTACTATGCATAACGCAGGGGCGTAGCCAGTATTGGGCCAGGGCGGCACTGGCCCGCCCACATTACTCACTGGCCCGCCCAGGCAAGTTTGATAAAAATACATTTTTAGTTTATTTTTATTATTCAAATGTATTTATGAAAATATATTAATATATACCTGATTTATTGTTGACTGCTGTGTGTGTTTAATTTGTTTTCCGAATAAAATTTAACTGGTGAAGCAAGTTGTAGAAAGCCTCTCTCCGGAACGTTATTGGTTGCTATGGTTGCTGGGGGTTCCGACAGGAAAACTCTCAGCGGCGTCGGCGCCACAATAATGGCTAAACAACTTTCTTTAATGTGCTATTTGAAAAAAAGCAAGAGTTAAGGAAGAAGACACGCCACTGCCTTCATCTTCCGAGTCCACCCAGCCCAGTTCTTCCGACTCATTACCCTAGGAGAAGGCTAGTCAGGTGCTGGCACCGGCCGCTTCTTGCTCCCTCTCTCCCCGTCAGCCTGACGCGGGTTTATCCGCGGACCGCCGATCTAGCAGTAACTGTGATATTATTATTTTAGCTTACTTTATTTTTGGGTGAACTGTATTTTGCACTGCTGAATAGCCTGAATAAAATAGACAGGTTATTGTCTATACTGGTTTGTCCAGGCTTTATTGAGCTCTGTTGGTTGAACATGATGATTTGCCGAATATAAAGGTGTAACTGTTTTTTCAGTTTGTCTATTAATGTTAATTATTATTGAAGTCATTTTTTTCTAGGAAAAACTATAGGCCCAGTCACATTTTCACTGGCCCACCCAAAATACAATTTCTGCCTACGCCACTGGCATAACGTCATCTGCATATTATTTCCATGCATATTCCCATCCATGTGATACCATGTTTAACACAAAACATTAGAAAACTATGAAATAAGGACTACATATAATGTCACATTACATTATTAAAAATCATTCAGTAGCCTTGCCTTGTTTTAGAATAAATAAATCAATATTGTATAAAAAAAAACATTTCAGAGAACGTTTTTCTCAATCTTTTCCACTAGCCAAATAGTAGGCTATTTTTAATTGCTTTAAGCAAATATATGTGTTTGCAATTTTGCCCATAAGGTAAACATGTATTTAAGGATGGTTTTACACCCTACTGTCATCGGACTTATTCAAACCGGCCAATCACCGAGCGGGTCCTTCAGTCTCTGTCATTATAGGCCTATATGTCTATGTTGCTAAGCCATCTGCTAAGATGGAGTGAGTGCTCATCATTGTTCATTATTTGCACAGAGATATTTTCTCAGAACGTAAGTGCTGCTGTTTAGAACACAATTCAAAGCGGAATTATCATGCGCCAAGTAATCCTCACTGGAGTTAAAACATTAAAACACAGCATTCCACAGGAAAAGTGTTCAAAAGCAGTGCATCCACTACAAATTTTTCTATTTAAATTAACATAAACATATTGTAACTTCTGGATAATGATTTCATGAAATGTCAGTGCTTAACTCCATTAATGAGAGTCTCCTCTGCAAATAATGACCAAACTGGGTAGTTGATATAACATTTCAGTTGGTGTTAGCAGCATTGTTTGATACTACATGCTATAATTGATCTAAAAATTAAATTTAACTGAATGTAACATCTTGATACATGATATATAGAAAGTACTCAACAGCTCTCCACTCATTTCTGTTCCTTTATTATAGGTTTACCTGCTCTTGTTGTTGCAATTTCTGTTGGATTCACCAAGGCAAAGGGATATGGCACTGTTAACTAGTAAGTATGATCATGATGAAGTGATCATGATTAATCATATATTTCTGATAGTCCTGGTGCTCCCTACAATATATGACATCACTGATTACTATTTTCCTTTTAGTCTCTTTATCCTTTTATTTCTTCCTTCTCTCTCGTTCTTACTCTCTCTTTTCTGCTTTTGTGTTTTGTGTTAGTTGCTGGCTGTCTCTGGAAGGTGGACTGTTGTATGCATTTGTGGGACCAGCTGCTGCTGTCGTCTTGGTACATTTTCTCTCTCTGTTTGATTTATTCACAGAAATCTTCTGTCCTTCATTTCCAGCTTTAGTGACAAGCACTTAGAATGGAAGTGAATGAGAATGCCAACAATCCAGATTTTACCCCCATAACGCCACAACATAATATCCAGCAAACATGTGTGTTTCACGTGTGAAATATCGGTATCCAAAATCATAAAATTGGAAATTGACTGCTAAAATATTAGCATTATCAGAAGTAGCTTGAACAACAACTATTATTGATATTTCTATTGACTTCATTAGGTTTGTCTGAACAAGTTAGCAGTAAGCAAACTATTATATGAGATAAAGTGCAAAAGTCATAATTTAAAGGCAAATTTACATTACGGTTAAAGTCCCCCTGTAGTCAGGAATTTTATCTCTTAAAACTACGGTAATCTTTGATCACCAAAATGACATATTTAAAAAAAGAAAATTCCTTGAAAAAAAATCGTCATGCCTTAAAATAGCTTGAATGTAACTCTGCACCCTTGCCTCATTTAGTATACGCGTTCTATGAATATGCAGATTAGCCCCGCCTCCACTCACTCACACCAGCTCAGAGCTCCACTCGTTGACGATCACACGTTGACGTGATTGGTTACAAGGTAGTTTGTGACATCAAAAACACCAGCAATTTCATATGGCGTATTTCATTTTGAGACTGTCTTTGGTTCACTGCAGTTTTAAAGAGAAAATACTCAGCAATGGTGTTGACTTATAAATTTGTACATGGTTTGTCTTAAAGCGTATTAAAAATACCACATAGACATATAAACAACATTAAAAGCTTGATTTTTACCACATTACTTACTTATTAAAATACAACAAAACCACAGTAAAGTAATGGAGGCTTTACAGAATCCTCCTAAACCAGATAAAAAAACAGCCACTTTGTAGCACACAGGAGAAGTCACTAGTGCCGTGTATCTGTTGTGAGGCTGTATTTGTGATGTGTTCACCTTTTTCCTCTCTCTTCGCCAGGTTAACATGGTAATCGGGATTCTGGTTTTTAACAAACTGGTGTCCAAAGATGGCATAACTGATATGAAACTCAAGGAGAGGGCCGGGTATGCCTCACAGTATTCATTCATCTCATTGGCTGACCTTTAACCAGCTCTGGGAAAGACATTCATTGGCCAGACCTTTCATAACATCTCTCCCTCCTCCAACAGGACACAAATTAGCATGAATGAATTAAATAGAAAAATGGTTTTGCACTGCAAAAGAAAGCACATTTATTACCAAATGTATCATCAACTCAAATTATTTTGTCTGGTCTTCCTCTAAAATAATATCAATGGATTTACTTACTTATATGATTGTTTTCTGTAATATATATTGAATTGAGTCTTTCTTACCCCATTTCCGAATAGTTTTTTCTTTTCTTCTTGTTTTACACATAAATTAGCAAACAAACTTTAAATGTTTATGCTTGGAAAAAAAGTTATTTTTGTCCTTCCGAGGGGAAGAGATTGATAAGGACTGGTTATTGGTCCTGTCAAAAGCAACATGACACCTTTGCTCACTCATTGCATTTCTTTTACATTTCCGTTGGTGATTTGCCATGTGTCGCTTAATCATTTCTCCAGCTTCTCTTGATTTTTAGGTGTTGCTGTGCATCTTGATTCAAAGTCATGTTTCTGTGTGTGAAATGTTTATTTGAGGGGCAGCCGCAAAGGAAATCTCACATAAGGCGTCAGCTTCATGCGTCTGATCGATAGCACTCAAGCTGAGCGAATTTCTCATTTTATATCCATTGATTTTGACAAGTTTTTTCAGTCGTGCGAGTTAAATGCCATTGAAGCTGAAGTATGAACCGAGAATTGTTATTATAGACCTCATTATAAGGGTTTCTCAGTCGTACGCTGTCCATCTCCGTGCCATTGACCATCAATTACACACTGGATTTGTTAATCTTCCAAGATTCACATGTCTTCTACCAATCAGGCTTTACAGCACAAATGTGTCCTGCGATCTATTACCGAGAAGACGAATATTACTCATGCTATGACTCATGATTGACTGTCTGTGTTTCCTTTTCTGGGCTGTGCTCCACTGCCTGCAGGCTGACGCGTGCCCTTACTGGCATCATTTTTGCATCCGCGTGTTTTCTTTCTCTTTGCTTTGTCTTTTTAGATTGTTATTATGATTATTTCATTTCAACTACATTGTGTTTGCCTCTGCTATGATCTCTCTGCTTGATTGTGTTTGTTTTTGTGCTGTTTGAGACATTGTATCAGAGTTACCACAGCATCCCCTCGCTCACACTCAGGGCTCTCCTCTCTGCCCCGCCCACTCGCCACTGATTGGCTGAGATGCAGGTCCGCCCATCCTCTAATTTAGCCTTTCCCACAATTTAGCGCTTACATTTGCCTGATGCAATCTTTTAGGACCCAACCCTTTCTGATTAATTCTGATGGAAGCATGCTGGTTTAAATGTGCTTTAGATTAGACATTTAGATTTAGAATAGCTGTAGGTTCAGTTTGGATCCATAAATTAGTTTGTTTGTGTGTGTGTGTGTGTGTGTGTGTGTGTGTGTGTGTGTGTGTGTGTGTGTGTGTGTGTGTGTGTGTGTGTGTGTGTGTGTGTGTGTGTGTGTGTGTGTGTGTGTGTGTGTGTGTGTGTGTGTGTGTGTGTGTGTGTGTGTGTGTGTGTGTGTGTGTGTGTGTTGTACGCTTGTATGAGAAAGTATGTGGATTTCATTGTTTGGACATTTTGGATCGGATTGGATTTTTTTTGGAAAGTCAGAGTTCTGTTTGTGTCAAAGTAATAATGGGAAATATTTTTGCAATTCCGAAACTCTTATCAACATGTTTGTTTGAGTATTTTCCAGCCGCATTGCATTCTCTGCGGAGATAGATAAACTCAAGGCCGGCTGCCGTTGTTTGGTGCTGATAGATGGGAAGGGTGAATCACATTTAGAGCAGTGTTGAGCATGTTACTTAAAAAAAGTAATTAGTTATAGTTACTAGTTACTTCTCACAAATAGTAACTGAGTTAGTAACTGAGTTACATCATTATAAAAGTAACTAATTACCAGAGAAAGTAACTATTGCGTTACTTAAAAAAAAAAAAAAATCAAATAGGCCTATGTCAAATAATTTGGATGCCCCCAGTATTAAATATGTTAAATTAATGAAATGGACACTTAATAGAGTAGATTAGTGTTCAATGTTTTATAATAATAATTTATTCTATTTTAATGTTGCTGTGGGACAATGTGAGAGACGACTATTAAATTCAATATATTATTCTAAATATTAGCATTACTATAGTAGAACAATAAAACATTATAGATGGTTTACTTAATATCGCACAGACCCCAACTGGCCAACAAATAAGTTTAAAAATAAATTATGCTTCTTAAGAAATGTACCAAAAATGAATAAATAATAATAAAAAAATATACATACTCTTTGTGCATATTAAAATGATAAAACTGTTACACAACTTCACAACTAGTAGACATACTGTAGCCTGAGTATTTTCTTCCTAACAAAAGTAAACAGTTTAACAAGTGCTCTCTCAATATAATACTAAACAATTTACCAAAAAAAAAATAATAATAATACTAAAATATAATATTTTGGGGGTTTATTTTTATAACCTATAGCGAACGTCATCATCAGAGATTATTTAAACCAAATTCTAGACATGTTTGCCGCACGTGTTTACAACCGGTCAAACAAAGATGTTTTCTGTGAATGTTGCCTGCAGGTTATTTTCGGGTTTATTTTATAACCTAAACAGAACGTTACCTGACGGTAATTTTTTAGATTGTATTTGTATAACCATGTAAATTAATTAACGTTCCAGATATGTGTCATTTATTTATAAACAAACTATATAATGCTCGGACACCCGTAGTCTCTCTTGCGCAACTGTTGGGCGCGCTCTCGGACACATTCGGTCTCTCTCGCGCATTGAGCGCGCTCGCGCCAATCGCTTCGCTTTTGTCCTCTCCGGCGCCTCATAAACACACACACACACACACACCAGAGAAAAAAACTTTATGGCGGAGAGAGAGCCTACTCGGATGAAAGCCGCTTCAGTGAGTTCAATTATAGTAACGCCACATTTTTTTTGTCAGTAACGGTAACTGCGTTGTAACGGGGGAAACAGTAATTCGTTTGATTACTCGTTACTGAAAAAGATAACGCCGTTAGTAACGCCGTTTATTTATAACGCCGTTATTCCCATCACTGATTTAGAGGGAGGATTTTTATCACTTTTCCCTCCCTCTCTCACCCTTGTTCTTAAACAAAACATTTTTCATTAGCCTAACTAATAAGCACTGCTGTTAATTATGCGTAGGGCAGCCTCAGCATTTTGGGTAGTCTCTGTACACCTGTAAATTGTGGCATTTTCTTAAGTTTTAGAATAACAAAGGGCATTTTGATAAATTGCTGTGGTCCACATCAAGAGCTTGCACGTCCCTTTACTACCTGTGGCAAGACAAAACAAAAGACGAACTGTTTCAAAAATGGAGGGTAAAATAAATGAGAATGTTGCAATGTTTGATATAGGATCATATCAGCTAGGTCTTTGAAGTTCCTCCATGAGGACTAGAAAGATGGTCTTATATTAAAAAAAAATGCTGATTGCTTTTTAATATCACTGCCTCTACTGAGGTTTTATTGGCATTGGTCTTTTGCTTGGAATTGAATTTCTTATATTATTCAGGGTTTAATCTACATGTCTGCCAGTAGCAGAATCAACGTCCTATACGTTTGGGCAGCCAAACTGATGGCTTTATTTTAATCTTTATTTTAGTTTTTTTGCAGGTGGCTATTTTGTGTGCAACAGTTGCATTACATACATTACCGTTCAAAAGTTTGGAGTCAGTAAGAATTTTTTTTTTTAATAAATAAATACTTAGCAAAGAAACATTAAATTGATCAAAATTGACCAGTAAAGACATTTTTTTGTTACACAATATTTCTTTTTGATTTCTGTTCTTTTGAACTTTCCATTCATCAAAGAATCCTGAAAAAAATGTATTACAGTTTCCGCAAAAATATTAAGCTGCGCAATTGTGACGGTAATAAGAAATGTTCATGTGACTTTGAGGACTGGAGTAATGGCTGATGAAAATTCAGCTTTGCCATCACAGGAATAAATTACAATTTAAAATATATTTGGATAAAAAACTGTTATTTTAAATTGGAATAATATTTCACAATATTACTGTTTTTACTGTATTTTTTATCAAATAAATGGATCCTTGGTGAGCATAAGAGATTTCTTTCAAAAAATTTTTTTTTTAAATCTTACCGACCCCAACATTTTTAACAGTAGTGTGTTTTTTGAAAATGTTGGACAATTCTTTTTTTTTTAACTAGATGTGTCCAAAAAGTAAGCAAATGCATATTTTTCACATTTCATAAGCTGTCTGCAAATATTAAAATGCATTTGAGATTAAAAGCATATTTTAGGATAAAAGTAAATAGTCTCTGTCTCAACAGTGGCATTACAGACTTAAATAATGTATACTGCAGTTTATTTAATAATAATAAAAGAAACAAGCCACACATAGATATATGCAGAGTTCATGCATGCAGGATATTGGCAGTTATGGCTGTGGATGACTTTAATGTGTCTCCTAAAATGACCGTGATTTAGCTCGCGTCTGAATGCACGATCTCCGGCTGTCAACACGCATGAATGTTTGTGTGTATGTTTTTCAGCCAGCTTTTTCGAGTTCCCATGTCTCTCTCCAGGGACCAAAGACAGATGCAGAGTGGGACGGATAAACTGCTCGCAGCCTAAATCAAGCAAATTCCATATGGCATACTAATGCAAAAGAAGATTTTGATGTCATTGATATGACAGAATCAGAATCCTATCATGAAATATTTTACGTAGACTGTCAGTGGAAATAAGTGACGGTAATCCATACATACATGCATGACATATAGACTTGATTTGATTTTTTTTTTTTTTACTTGCTAGCTCTTTGTCCCACATATTCAATCAGGCCTATTTAGAAATAAAACTATCGTGACAGCATCTTTTCCATCATTCCTGCACTCTTCCCAAAGCCTTGACAGAGATGTGCCCTGAGTGGGAGCTTGAAGGGGATTCTGTGTCCGCTAGGTCTGTGTATCAACATGTATGTAGGTGTATGTGTCTCTGTGTATGTGTGTGTGTGTGTGTGTGCGAGAGCGTGTGTGTGGTTATATATCAGCGTACATGTGTATTTCAGTGTGTTGATTTGACTTTGCAGTCAGATGACAGTGCCACTGTACAATATGACGCTCAAATGTGCCAAGTGCGGAGTTATCTCGTCGGCTGACGTTTCCACCACAGCTACCAGTAACGCCATGTTAGTCCCGCTAATTATTTACCAACTCTTTGATGCTCTGCCTTCGGTTCAATTTTTCTTTTTTTTCTGCATATTTCTTACTTCACCCCTCTTTATTTCCTTTTCTGGTTTTCTCCCCCATTCATTTCCCTCACCCTGCTATTGCTCCTTAGCTGTCATGTCAGAAGTGATAAACAGAGACGGAGCTTTTATGCTGTTGCACTGCTAAATCATGCAGATTGCAATAGGAGCCCATCTTGAAGCCCTGCTGTGTATGTGTGTGTGTGAGTGTGCAAGTGTGTTTGTTGTGCGCAATTGACCAGACGGATCCTTGCTCAAGATGGTACCATGGTAACCATAATTTCTGTCAAAGTAGCATAGGTTTAGTTACAATAAATTAGTTTATGCATTTGGCAGGCGCTTTCATCCAAAACGACTTTCAGTGCCTTCAGTATGTGCATTTCCTGGGGTTCAAACCCATCGCCTTGGTGTTGCTAGCATAATGCTCTACCCATTTTTACCAAATATTCAGTGTTGTTATTGTTAACTAAAACTTTTAAATTATTTTTGGAAATAAAAAGCGTAAAAAAAATTCAATAGAATTAATGTTGCCTTGGCAACTAAATAAAATAAATAAGTTGAAGTACTAAAATTACTTAAATTAAAACTGAAATAAAACAATATAAAATAAAGCTGAACAGAAACATAAAATATAAATGACAAAAGCACAACAAAATTATTAACTGAAACTATAAAATAAAAGCTAATTCAAAAAAATGAAATAAAAAAACATTCCGATAAAACATGTTAAAATTTCACAGATGAGCTCAAATTAAACACATTTCAGCACATTTATATTCATCTCAGTTGTAATAATTCAAATTAATTAACCTATATCGCATGCTGTATACTGTAGATATAGGATATTGAAAACCTCAAATTGGTCAACCACTATTCAAACAGTACAGGAATCTTTCTGCATCTTTCTGTCATTGTTTTTGTTTGTTTTTCATTTCTTTTTTGATGAATGGTGGCCAAGTCATCAGTTTTCGCAGTAACACTAACTGAATGGTATTTGGTTTCTGTGGTATTTTGATGGAAGCAATGGTTGCCATGATTTTTTTAAGGGCTAATAATAGCATCCATGCCAAGAATGGCTTTTTTGACTGCGAGACTGAAATGAGCCATGTTGGTCTGGTTTCTGTCATTAGCTTATGCTGGCTCTGTGTTTTACTCTATAATATGAGATAAAGTAGACCAGCCATTTATTAATGTACGAGAGTATCTGTAGGACGTTTTTGTATGTGGCGGCAACTAAGAAACAACAACAGAGGTTAAAATCATGCAACCTGCAATACGGTGAATTGCAGCAATTTGAAAACAAACCTCAGCAGACATGTAGGGTGAAAGGTCGATGATGTTTTACCGCATTATGCATGTGTTGATATATGTGTATAGATGCCTGGGGTTGACTACGTACAGTATGTGTTTAGCATTGCTTGTGAAATGGATGTCAGGTGAAAGCTTCATAGGGCAGAGTACTTCATAAAAAAAATATTATGTACATCCTTATGGAATCTGCTTTTCTGTTCATAAAATAAATATATTGTAAATCCCTAATGTTTATCAAAGAAATTAATGAATTGTGACTATTTCCCACAACAGTGTTTTAGTGTAGCCACTGAACAAGAACCGTTCAATGAACAGTTCTGAAAAGAACCGTGTTTTGAAGTGTGAAGAACATTTAAAAAAATCTGAAGAACCTTTTTCCACTATAAAGAAACTTTTGTGGAATGGAAAGGTTCAATGGACGTTGAAGGTTCTTCATGGAATCATCGATGCCAATAAAGAACCTTTATTTTTAAAAGAGTGTGAGCGTTCTTTGATGTGTGTGTGTGTGTGATTGGCAGTTGTGTTTAAAAGATAGAAATGCAGTAGACTGAAGCAGATCAAGAATACATTTGTAAAATAAAAGTGAGGAATAAAATAGTAAAAATAGTGAGAAGTAGGACTTGCTGAGCATGCTGGCCCTTTCCTCCAAATCCATTATCAGGGGAGAGTTTGTCTCTAAAGACCACTGATGTGTCTACATTCCTTCATCTTTCACCCTCTCATTTGTCTTCCTCTTTTTCATCGTCCATTGCTCCTTTTTATTGCTTCTTTTGGCTTATTTTTACCTGTTGCACCTGTTCACATTATGTTTTGAACTGTGATTGAACCATGTTTTGAGTATATTGATATTGTTTAGAGTATAATCAACAAAAAGGGCAACTCTAACTCATATTGAGCACTGTATCGATCTGTGTATTCATATATTAATGCCTTTTACTGCAATACCAGACTCATGTCTTTTAAAACACTCATCAGATATCCAAGAAATCAATAATATGTGTTATAAGTATTAATTAGTTTTATAAGAAATTTCTAAATATCAACCAAAGTCACTCCGAAAGAGAGGCTTATCCTTTAGTTTTGCCCTCTTTGTCTTTTTGTATGCCAATGGTGATATAAACCTTTACTCACTGTAATTCTGCTCCTGTCCTGTAGGGCGTCGCTGTGGAGCTCCTGTGTTGTGCTTCCACTGCTGGCTCTCACTTGGATGTCGGCGGTCCTGGCCATCACTGACCGCCGCTCAGCCTTGTTTCAGATTCTTTTTGCTGTCTTTGACTCTCTCGAGGGCTTCGTTATCGTGATGGTGCATTGCATCCTACGCAGAGAGGTGCGTGAACCTTGTCGCATACCTGAATCGGTTTTCAAATTTAAAGGCAGACTTCCGATTTTAGATGTAAATTCAAATACTTAGACACGATTTCTACAATCGATTAGGTCCAAGAGGCAGTAAAGTGTCGCGTTGTTGATCGTCAAGAAGAGGGAAACGGTGACTCTGGTGGATCTTTCCAGAACGGCCATGCTCAGCTGATGGTGACTTGCGACTACATTTCTGTATTTCTGTTACACATAAAACATAAAATTGGGGATTAAAACTCTCATTCTATCTGTTTTCTCCAGACTGACTTTGAAAAGGATGTAGACATTGCTTGCCGATCAGGTGAGTCTCCCAACACACCCTCTGGTCATTTAAATTTGCTGTGATGTCCATCTGAGAGGTGCAGCCGGCTGTTTAAACAAGACAAGTGCCATTTTACAGGCCCCATAATGCCTTTTCTACAAGGAGATTCAGAACATGATCTGATTGCTGGCGAGCAGCAAAATGCAGATAAATAGACTTGTCTGTTCCCTTGCCGTGCCTCAGATCTGCCGGCCTGTCCTAATTAAGTCCCTCCCGACATTTCTTTATCAGATAGCAGCTTTCTTCTCTGATATCTATCAGAAATAGGATTCTGATTATTTGTCAAGATGACATATCAAGCTAGCATCTAAAAATAGAGACTTGTGATGTGATATTTTTTGCTTTTTTGAAGTGTGAAGGACTAAAAATTAAGCCTTCCATCAGCCCCCCTTCACTTGGTTACTCAAAAGACCCTTTCACATGACTTGCTAAAGCTAAAGTTTTGGCCACATTATTATACAAAGCATTGTAATGCGACCCTCAAAGTTCAAACAATCTCAACTTTGCTTGCTCCTGTTTTCCGCAGACCCTTTGTAAGGTAGCCATTGATTACCTGAAAATTTGCATAGGCTGCATCCGAAATTACATACTCTCTTGAGTAGGTACTTCTTTTAAAGTGCCCCTATTATGCTATTTTAAAGTATCCTAATGTTGTTTTGGAGTCTCCTACAACAGGTTTACATGCATCAAAGGTCAAAAAACTGTTCCATTTTCTCATAATATACATTTGCACATCACCACATTTTCAATGATTCTCAAATGACTCGTCAAATTAATCAATCTCTCTAAATCCCTCCTTCCCGAGAGCTACTCTGCTCTGATTGGCCAGGCAGCTCAGTCTGTTGGGATTGGTCTACCGTGTACAGCGCACGTGTCGAAAACAAAAACGCTCATTGCCGAAACAACGTCAGCTCTGCGTGTCCTGAGCATAGACTGTAAAAAATGGTCCTGAGGCTTCCTACACCGTAAACTAAACACAGTAACGAACAGTGACATCGATTTTACCATATCAATCCGACCGCGAGTGCAATGATGAAACATGGTAAGAACTAGTTATTCAACCCGAACCTCCATCGCAAGGACGACTCGAGCAGGACGTTTCTCAGTGATAAGCTATTCAGTTTGAGGTACATTATGAGATGTTGCAACTGTAATTCCTCACCATCAGCATTAACAAGTGCATGTCCATCAACAAACCGATTATTTTACTTGTACTTATTTATTTATTTATTTACAGAGTATTTTTCTAATTTATTGCGGTGAACATGTGGAAACTGTATCAATAACAGTGCATACATTAGCCGAGCTCTAGCGTGAATGACTGATGAAACATAAACATTGGTAAAACAAATCTTGCTCGATAATCTTTCCTCAAAGTAGTGAGAACGACAGACAATCTGCATTAATAGACAGTTTTAGGTAACGTTAACTTGGCCCACAACTGTTTAGCAGAAGTATTTCAGTAAGACAGTGATAACATGAGTTAGCCAGTTAGCAGGAGACCAACACAATATAAAACTCAAAACTAAGTATTTTGAACACCATCTTTCAAGAGCAAGTGGTTTGCCAATCCTGCATTGAACTCCGAGATTTGAGAAGCAGTCGTCAGTAGAATAAAGGGAACACGGTAAAAGTTTAGGAATATACTGCTGTGGTATCGTGGTAAAGATGAACTTTAACTACTGATTATGCACATGCTCGTCCTTGGGCAGTGGAAAAAAAACTGGCTTTATCGTCACATTGTAGAGCACAGCGTCTTCTGGACATGACGCTGTCCAGCATCCACAGGAATCAGCTGCAGTGTTTAAGGTTCAAGTTTTCCCTGGTGTCTGCACACGCAATAAGTGGACGGGCAATATGCTAATCTTTTGCCTTGACGTCACAACGAAACGGCTTATGACTCGTTTGAAAAACGATTCATTTCATTGACTCAGAGTCGACTCTTACTTTTGAAAGACAATAACTTTATATACGGTGCACTTTCAGATTTAAAACTTTGCAGGATATTTTCATTCACTTAGAGCTATGTTACACACTACATGAAAGGTCATTTTCAAAAATCAATAATAGGGGCACTTTAAATAAGTAATCATGACCGCTAAAAAGGTACGTTCTATATAGTATGAATGTGTGTATTATGAATGTAATCCGGACGTACTACATGCACCATGTTGTCATTATCATGTGACCTACCAGCATCAGCTGCATCTAAATCTGAAATATGGAATCTACTTGTTCTGCATGTCTCTGTGTGAATGAGTGATGTAGTTTCAACTACTACACATATACTTAAGCACATGTGACACTCATGATATGTGAAATACCTACAGAAACTCAAAGGTCTTCATGACCATCATTGCCAAAACAAACAAAAATGTTTGTTAACTTGAAGAAATTATGATTAGAGCTGATGAAAGGGCAGTAAAATGTAGCACTGCTATCAAATCAGCATGATCCCTTTTCAATTACTAAGGCTTTTTCCCGCTGACTTGCAGGCACCCTGAAGCGTTCCTCCCAACAAGGCGAGGAGAAGGTAGCTTCACAGCAGATCACGGTACAGAAAGGCTCCAACTTCAACACCCTTCCTGCCAGCATGGCAAAGGTCCACCTGCAAAACGTTGCCGATTACGCCAGCCACACTCTCACCATGCGCCGCGACAAAGGCGGCATTGCGGGGGTCAGCACTGAACTGCCCGGAGCCAAATCTATTTACATCTGTGACGGCGAGCTCTTCAAGCAGCTGGACGGAGCTCCAGGAGACAGCGGCGGTCTTGAAGGCGGCGGAGGAGGAGGGTCGGGCCAGGGTTACGTGCTCTTGCCCAACAACAACAACACCCTTAGGCCCTCGAAGGGTGGCAAGGAGGACCAAACCACCAAGTACAACATCGGCATCGAACAGTTACCCCAGACCAGGCTCATCCACCTGGCCAACCCTGCTGGCACCGATCCCGTGCCAGGCTTCGGGCTAAAGAGCTTGCCCACCGACAGAGTCAGCATTTCCTGCTCAGAGAGGGACTCCCCAGGGCAGACAGTGCAGAACATCTCCAGTGAATCCCAGATGATAAACAGTTGTGAGCAAGGGGACTCTGGGAACTCCGGCATGATGTCTAAGAGCGAGACCATCTCCACACTGTCTATGAGCTCTTTGGAGGTAAGAAACAACTATTATCATGAGATCAAACAATGCAACCCTCTACATTACGAGTAAATCACTTGCATATAGAGTTGGGTATCGTTCAAAAATGTGGACTCGAGTTGCATGACTTGGACTTGACTTGCAACTCAACTCGACACAATCAAAGAAGACTTGCGACTCGACTTAGGCTTTGAAAACAATGACTTGCGACTTGACTTGAACTTGAGCCCTCTGACTTGAAAATACTTTATTGGCTACATTCTAAAACCAAAGACCAGAGTTGTTTTCACTATAGGCTGGTCTAACATATGATCACACAGGTATGATTAGCGCTGCTTTCACTCTTTGGCTGAGCCAGAGAGGGTCTCACTCAGCCAGTGCTTGTGTAACAAGTGGTATACCAAATGAAAGGGTTGTTCAACATTAAACTATAAGTGTAGCACAGATATATTTTCTCTCACCTACACTAACACTCTGACTGAGTGTTTGAGTTTTTTTCTTGCCATCTTTACAGCACACTATTCCTATTGATATCATATAAATGTATGCGCAGCGTATTGTAATGAACTGTAAACTCTAGTGCATAGGCGCCTACTCTCTGAGGCGCCTAAGAATGCTCTTTTTCTCACATGCACTCAAAGAGAGAGAAAGCGAGAGTCTAACACACCATGTAGAATTGACGTGCTACATGTCAATGGGATTCTTTCTTGTTTTTTGTTTGAAATTACTGAAGCAGAAGTCACTGCCAGATCCTTTGGTAGTGGGCGGAACTAATGCGCAAACTGCAATCTCATTGGCTTGCTCACACCTATTACGTCCACGTTTTGATTTCAGAAAACATGTTTAATATTCATGAGCCCTGCAGCTGATTAGTAAGTTAGAATTAGTAGAATTGGTAGTAACAGTTTATTAGTATTACTGTACGTTTTTTTACAGAAACACTGGACCACCAATATTTTCTCAAGCACACTTGACACATACACGATTCTTTTTCATAGAGACGTTCTAATAGATGTCCTGTACCTGTTTCCTCATTGTAGACGAGCATGTTTGACTTAATTTTGTCTAAATAATGAAAACGTCTTCACAGTTTGACAGCTAAATTATTCAGAATCCCAGTGACATTAACATTTGATGGCTAACAGCACAAATCTGTGTGCGTCTTACAACTCTGGATGCTGTTTTCACGGTCCTAAATCAAGACATATTTTCATGTTCATCTTATACACTTTCTCTTCTCAGCCCTGATTATTACTGAAAACTGATGGACACTTTGGTGTCTGGTTCAGAGGAATGTGTTGTAGACCTATCTGCCTATGATGCTGTGAATTCACATCAATGTTTTTCATATCTGCCACAAGGGAGCGAATGTCCTAATTTATGTGCGGAGTGGAAAAAAGCATGTTTGTGGAGAGTGTCTGTCATTACGTGGCTCAGAATTACATTTCAACTGACATCAGCCAATGCACATGCACTCGGTTTCAATGAAAACTGCATCGGAATGCTTAATGGAATGAAAAACCTGCCGTTTTTAAAAGGAATAAATGAAAGAAGGCTACATAAATTATGCCTCTTTGCATTTGCAATTATCCCGCTTAGAAAAGAAAGTCTCTGCAAAGGTCAGATTTTGCTCATGCTTTAAAAGGGAGCAGATGACAAGCATGGATTCCTCCTCACCTCAGGCCAAACATGCTCCCAGAATGCATTGCGGGCGCACAGCTGCAGCCACGCACAGCACAGGCAGAATGTCAGACAGCCCTCAGACGCTCTCCGACAGGCTAAAGAAAGGCCATTCGGTCACAAGCTGTTTACTGTACACTCTTGCCAGGAGCTCGGCGGAAACATGCAATATACAAGCGACACAATGCTTTCTCAAAGTCTGCCCTAAGTGCCAAAATTTTACACTCCTTTGTTTCCCCTACTTATTGCATTTGGGTCATTCTCAAACAGTATTGACTTTCTGACATACAAAATATTATAAAATGTTGAACATTTGAAGTTCAGTTTTTCCTATATTCATCTTTTTGTAAACTTTTTGTATTTTTTAAATTCAGAATAATAGTTTAACTTATAACTAAATTAATTATTTATATTATTAAAAGATTGTATGTTAGTTGCATTAAATGTTAATTTAAATAAGTGAATTTGATTAAGTATTTTATCTTAAACCTTTTTTGCTTTTTTTTGCTGTTTAAACTGGAAAAACAAAATTATATATTATATTACATTATATTATATTAAATTTGATTTTTTATTAATTGAATTCTTTTTATTGTTTTGCTTCATGCACTATTTTGTTTCAAATAGAAAAACAAAATGAGTTTAAATATATTTTTCAACATAGATTGTTCAACATTAAACCATTACGTTTTGTAATATTATGTTATGATGTTAATGATGTCTTTTATAAAGTATTTGTTTTTAAATATCTGAAATCTTTTTAATGACTTAAATGTGTAAGGACACGTTTATCACTGTATTTTGAGAATGACCCATTTGCTGTTTTTCCCCAAGACCACTCTGGAAGGACACACAGTAACATCCTTTATTCTTATTTGTCCTTTAGAGACGAAAATCACGCTATGCAGAGCTGGACTTTGAGGTCAGTGTAATGTAAATCTTTCCACAAGTGACAGCAGTCTTGCGTGGTGAAGATTCATTCATCACTGCAGTGGTTTTAAGACCGGTTTTGTCTTGCAGAAGATCATGCATACACGGAAGCGCCACCAGGACATGTTCCAGGATTTAAACAGGAAGCTGCAGCATGCAGAGAAGGACAGAGATTCTCCCCCGGTGGATGGGAAGCCTGGGAAGAGATGGAGTGTGTCGTCAGGAGGCAGCGATAAAACCAACCTTAGTGTATGAATTTACATTAATCACTGCATGTCTCAATGAATTTGTCGTTAATGGGATCTTGTGGAAAAAAAGTAGTTTCTTCCCAAAATCAAAAGAAAACATAAATTGTACTTTATCATTTAGGAGAATTCAGGTTAAATGACATTAATTTCCTGACAATTAATATAATATAATTAGTGCTGTCAAATTGATTAATCACGATTAATTGTGATTAATCGTCACTAACATAAAAGTTTGTACTGTATATATATATATATATATATATATATATATATATATGTATGTGTGTTTATGTATATATATATGTATATACACACACAATCACACACATATATATTAATAAACTTTTATGTTAGATACAATTAATTGTGATTAATAGATTTGACATCCCTAAATATAATATAATATATAACAATTAATTCAAATGTATTACAAATAATAATAATAAATCATTTTACTAAATAATACTGTTCAATTTTTTCCCTTAAAGTAATAGTAATTAAATAAAATAATATTGATAATTGGTTAATTGCCTATATGAAATTAAATGTATATTAATACAATAATAATAATTGTCCTAACAATAATATTAATTTTCTGTATTCCATTAAATAAATATTAAATAAAATAATAATAATACTTGTCCTAACAATATTCATTTCCTGTATTCAACTAAATGTATATTAAATACAATAATAATAATAATTGCCCTAACAATAATATTAATTTCCTGTATTGAATATAATATAATACATTTTTGGTTTTGTGTTTTTGAAAACATTTTTATGTTTGATAATGTAGGACAAGCAGCAGACCCCCAGTAAGCGGGTGTGGGAGGGCATCAGGAAGACCCACTCCCCACCATCATGGGTGCGCAAGGAGCTGGAGCCCCTACAGGCCTCTCCCCTGGAGATGCAAGCGGTGGAGTGGGAGAAGGCCAGTGCCACCATCCCTCTGGTGGGCCAAGAGATCATGGACCTGCAGACGGAGGTCTGAAAGATCAACAAAACATACAGAGAAACAGAACAAACTCTACTCGCAGGGAAACAGGGATAAAGAGAGGGGAAGATAATTCAGCGAGAGTGCAGGCAAAAAAAAAAAGTATGCAAGAAAGACACTGAAAGAGAGTGAAAGCAACATGGCTGTGCAATTTTTATTTGTGTTTTTTTTTTTTTTTTTTTTTTTTTTAATCCTGGAATGGCCTTTTCCTTAATGTCAAAGCGAATCATAACACTTTCGAAAATCCAGGTCTGAGTCTGTTGCTATGGTAATGAGCTGGCGCTACCAAGAACGGCTGAACTGGGCAAGTTAAGTAGTGACCCGGGATGTTACCATGGGAACATTGGGAATGACTGACTAAAAGGAAGGACTGGAATTCAGGCTAAGAGCAGATGAGCCTTAGTGAGTGGCCTTCTATTTCTTACACCTCTGGATACATATTATTGTTCATGTCACATTTGAGAGCGTTACGAAAGAGAGAGAGACGTAGCGCTACAACTGCCTGACAGGAATCAGGTGTGCTACACGTCATTCAAAATCAAATTCTTGAGTATTCTTAGTATAATTATCATCGTTGTTGATCAGTGTGACACATGCGTACGCTTGGGCCACAAGAGGTGACGTGATTGCCCAAAGCCATCTGCATATGACTGTTAATCTGTCTCGAACGCCCTCCTGAGCCAGTACAGCCACTACTTAGCCACTGTGCTGTCCCATGCGGATCCTTCAGAAGTCGGTCAATGGCGAAGTGACATCGGCGTGAGATTCAGTTTGGAAGCAGGGTGAAGTCCAGTTGGTGGGTTCACGTTTTCATTCGCTTGATGTTTTCATCAGAATCACTGGAGCTGAGAGACCTGACACAAACTGCTGTCTCAGAATATGTGCAGAATCAAGTTTGAAAGAGAAAACAGAGATGAATATGAATATATAAATATATATTATAAATAGTCTTATATATGAAACTGCAGAGGGGTGTTATTCTCTGGATAGATGTGGTCGCACACAGAGAAAGCACAAGACTCACTCCTCAGAGTCCTGTTGTACAGCATTGTAATTATTTCCAGAAGAGTTCTACAAAATGCATTTTAGCCTATAAATATCTTTCTTACTGTGCTTGGGGACTATTGTTATCATTATTATAGATATCATTGCGATTCTGAGATCCCCCACCCAACTCTCATCGGGTTACTGGACTATATGAGTGTTCTGTAACATCATGTAACAGTGTGTATTTCGATATCACTGACTGTCACTCCAGATGATACGTACTTGCCTGAATTCTCCACCATGAACTCCCTGCCTTTCCACACTTCCTTTTTTAATTTCACTGGGGTTTCTTTGTTATTGTACAGTTTTCAGAGCACAAAATGAATGTGTCATATTTCTAATAAAAAAGTATATCTATATAATAAAGGGAAAGATGTCATATTGGTGCTGCAAAACTTGTGGAATTTGCCCAGGCTGCTGTGTCTTAGACAGACAGACAGAGACAGATAGTAATATAGACAGATAGATGGACAGACCGTTAGAAAGAAAGAAAGAAAGAAAGAAAGAAAGAAAGAAAGAAAGAAAGAAAGAAAGAAAGATAGATAGATAGATAGATAGATAGATAGATAGATAGATAGATAGATAGATAGATAGATAGATAGATAGATAGATAGATAGATAGATAGATAGATAGATAGATAGAAAGACAGACAGACAGACAGATAGACAGACAGACAGACGGATAGACAGATAGTAAGATCGACAGACAGTTATATACAGTAGAAAGACAGATGAAGGATATATATTTTTAATTACAAATATAAAACTAAATGCTAATTCAAAATACATACAATAATATGAATAATCCTAAAACAACACTGCACTGCATTTTTAAATGGGGAGCCCATAAATCCACTGATAAAGATTTAACTAATTGCAAATGCTGATGATAATAAATGTGTGTTATTATTCGATTAAAAGAAGGCATTAGGATTGGAGTCATGGGAATCTGGTGGGAGGGAAACTGTGGCCGTGCTGCAAATGAAGGACATTAATTTCATGTCAGCACAGAGCAGCCCAGTGTCCTGAACCTAATTATGTCACCATTAGTTACTCAACACTGTTTTTAATACATCACTGGTTGCAATAAAATGGAAAGAGTATTATAGTAAATAGATCTGTAAAATGCCCGTTGATAGATCCACTGCTGCTACAACAACAAATAATATTTATGAATTATATATGTAACAAATTGTAAATAAATAATAACACAGAAGAAAGTGTCAAGGAGAGAAAATATTATAACAATTATAGGTTGCAGTAGTAGAGGTAAAAGCAAAATATGATAAATAGTTTTTTTTTTTTTTTTAAATAACATTTGACAAACACTAGGCAGTTTTATCAAAATTTCATTATTAGAAATGTAAGGTATCGTAAAATTGCAATTGTGAACACGGAGAGTTATTTTTAAAGACAAGCTCCATGTATACTGTATATATGATTCGTGTAAACAAAATTAAACAACAAACCGAAGACATACTGTACATAGACACAGCTGAGAGGAGAAATAACACCCGAGGAGTATCAAAGTAATAATTAAATGAACATAACCCCACTGGCTTTGTCTCATGGTGTGTGTTAATTTTTTTATTCAGTTCAAAATAATGCATAAGGACATCTGTTTTCAAAGTTTCACTGGAGCGCTAATCATGACAAGTTCAGGCTGTTTAGACCAATAAACAAGTCCATGAAGCCTGTTTAATGCTCAGTTACAGTACTGCTAAACAGATTTTTCAGACATGTATGAAATGCATGCTTTAAAAAAAAAAGGACCTTTAATAACCTGTGCAGCTGGAAAGCTTGGTGAGATATACGCTACAAACCACCGGGTGACTGGAGAACATATTCTAATTAAACACCTTGAGCTAACGAAGCGTGTTAAGATGAGACTGAACAAACTGCTGGATGTTTATCTCATAGGGACATGAGAACACGTGTTCCGACCAATTACTGTATGCTGTGATTATAATTTGACCGCTGATTTGAATAGAACCTTATGGAATGTTTTGATTCCACTAATAGTTGCACTATGTGATGACGCTTCAGGTTATTTAGTTGGAAATGCCTGGAGGATACTTTGATTCTTTTAGGTTTTTTTTTTTTTAAATGTCAGCCATGCAAACTAGTCAATTCTGCAGCTTTTCCATGACTGACATTTTATCAACATCCAATAGGCCAACAGCATAAAAAATAGGAAAATTCAAATGTATACAAACTAAATGTAAGTATGGATTCATTTTTAAATAGCATGGAGGGAAGCAATATGGAAAGTCTGACAATAGACTACAGCTTATCACCCATCCGTCTGTCAGTCAGACAGACAGACATTTTTCTGCAGATTTCTAACTGGCAGATTTGCCATTATTTTACTCTGGTGCTCTGTAGTGTTTTCTGCAACATTGCTTTATTTGGGTTGACTTAGTTTATTTTAAACAGTCCTGCAGTCAGGCAAAACAATTTTTTAAACCCATATCAATTAATATGAGGCCATAAAAGGCACTTGCCTTATAATTATAAAATATACATTTATAAAACAGTTTTAGAGTTTT
Organism: Rhinichthys klamathensis goyatoka; assembly: GCF_029890125.1. Classification (NCBI taxonomy): domain Eukaryota; kingdom Metazoa; phylum Chordata; class Actinopteri; order Cypriniformes; family Leuciscidae; genus Rhinichthys; species Rhinichthys klamathensis. The sequence continues at coordinate 488,656 of NW_026606827.1, forward strand.
AGATGTCACATTCCTCGTATAGGTGACATCTATTACATCATATAGGACAACATTCCTCGTGTAGGCCTGTGTCAAGATTTTGCTGAATTAGACGCGTTCCTGGGTCAGCGTATTTCCTTGATCCTGGAAAAACATACCTGTCTGAAAATGAAATCCTAACCATATCATAAACCTAACCTTACACATAGCTTATCCCTAAAATTAGAGGGAAATGATAGGTGAGACTAACCCTGGTTGTAAGCCTAATCTTGATATAAACTGTAAACTTGTCCCTCAAGTCTGATTAATTGATTGGAATGTTATTACAGGAACATGTTGCACTTGGTGAAATCAGGTTGTGCTTATGAACATACTGAATCAAAAGAATATTTTGCAGTGTGCTGCAGACCATTAATTGTAAAAAAAAAAAAAAAAAAAAAAGCTCAGCACATAGTAACATTGAGTCATAATATAACATCTAAATAGACAAATTACTTTCTTTGAGGCTTTACAAGGCGTATGTGTGTGTTCCAGGGATCCGCTTTCAGACGTGTCAGATGAGGCCTAATTAAATGTAATCTGGATTCAATTATATGGAAATCACCACTCTCAGTATTTCAGCAATGCAATTTTGCTCCATATGTGTTTGCTCATCAGGTGAAATTGACCATATTGCTTGGAAAGCATTCGCTGCTGTCATTCTCATTAGTTCTCATCTGATGCAGCTTCGTCAATAAATCTATGCACATTTCTATTGCACCTTTCAATAAAAACACCAAAAGGGATTTTAAAAAAAATCAATAAATAACAATATACTGTAAGTTTAAGTCTAATAATTAACATTATAAAAAGTCTAAAAAAAAATTATATGTACACTGCCGTTCAAAAGTTTGGATTCAGTTATTTATTTATTTATTTATATTTTTAATACAAGAAATGTATACCTTTATTCATTTTATTCAAGGATGCATTAAATTAATCAAAAGTGACAGTAAATAAATATATAATTTACAAACTATTTCAAATAAATTCTGTTCTGATCACGGTTTCCACAAAAATATGAATAAGCACAACTGTTTTCAACATTGAAAATAAGATGTTTCTTGAGTGATCATGTGACACTAAAGACTGGAGTTATGATGCTGAAAATCCAGCTTTGCCATCACAGGAATAAATGACATTTTAAAAATATATTAAAATAGAAAACAGTTACTTTCAATTGTAATAATATCTCACAATATTACTGTACTGTATTTTTCTTCAAATGAATGGAGCCTTGGTGGTGAGCATAACAGACTTCTTTCAAAAACATGAAAAATTCTTACCAATATCAAAATTTTGTCCTGGACTTCAGAACCAAAAGTATCCAACATCATGCAACATTTCTAAAATAATGAAGGCAATTACTGCACTAAATAGCTTTAAGGCAAGATTTGGTATTTGGTTTGAACCTGATTAGGAGCTTCTGTGAAACGACCAAACTAAATCACTTTCCTCAACAACATTAAAAACTAAATTAGATTCTTGCAATGGCAAATGATGTAATAACAGTCTCAAATGTACTATTTTCAAATGCTCTGTTTTTATCCAACCTAACTGTTGATACTTTTCTAGGGAACATTGCCAACTTATCACATTTAAAGCCTGGGATTATGTCAGGATGACTTCTAAGAGAGGCATTTAGAAGCCTGTCAATAGTCCAGAATAGCACCCTTGGGGCATTCTGGTTCTCAGAGACCAATTTGGCGAAATGAGCGTACCAGCCGGATCTAATTGCATTATTAAAAATAGATAGGTGCTGTCTGAAGGTATCAAAATTGACTTGCAGCTTCATCTTCCTCTATTTATATGCAGCTCTTTAGCAGTTTCTACTGCTGATATTTTAAAGGGCCCATATTATGTTATTTTAAAGTTCCCTAATGTTGTCTCCTACAACATGTTTGCATGCATCAAAGGTATAAAAAACTGTTTAATTTCCTCATAATATACATTTGCATATCACCACATATTCAATGATTCTCAAACGACTCGTCAAATGAATCAATCCCTCTAAATCCCTCCTTTCCGCGAGCTACTCTGCTCTGATTGCCTGGCCAGTCTGTTCGGATTGGCCTACCGTGTACAGTGCGTCGAAAACAAAAACGCCCATTGCCATAACAATGTCAGCTCTGCTTGTCCGGAGCATAGACAGTAAAAGAGGCTTCCTACACTGTAAACTAAACACAGTAATGAACAATGACGTCGATTTGACCATATTAATGCGAGCGCGAGTGCGATGATGAAACATTGGAAGAGCTAGTTATACAACCCGAACCTCCATCGCAAGGATGACATGACGTTTCACAGTGATACACTACTCAGTCAGTTTGAGGTACATTATAAGATGTTGCAACTGTAATTCCTCACCATCAGCATTAACAAGTGCATGTCCATCAACAAACCGATTATTTTACTTGTTCTAATTTATTTACCAAGTATTTTTCTGATATATTGCGGTGAATACGTGGAAACTGTATCAATAACAGTCCATGTATGCAATGTACATTAGCCGAGCTCTAGAGTGAATGATCTGATGTAACATAAACGTTGGTGAAACAAATATTTCCTCAAAGTAGTGAGAACGACAGACAATCTGCATAAATAGACACAGTAGGTAATAGTGGCCCACAGCTGATCAACAGAAGTATTTCAGTAAGACAGTGATAACATGAGTTAGCCAGTTAGCAGGAGACCAACACAATATAAAACTCAAAACTACGTTTTTTGAACACCATCTTTCAAAAGCAAGCGGTTTGCGAATCCTGCATTGAACTCCGAGATTTGAGGAGCAGTCATCAGTAAAATATAGGGAATACAGCAAAAGTTTAGGATTATACTGCTGTGGTATCATGGTAAAGATGAATTTTAACCACTGATTCTTCACATGCTCGTCCTTGGGCAGTGAAAAAAAAACGTCTTGGGTTACGACTGTAACCATAGTTCCCTGAGAAAGGGAACTCGCGATGCGTCGATGACGCTTTGGGAACGCTTCCAGCGTGAATGCGTCTGAAGCATCTATGTCAACTAGTCCAATGGAAGGAATGAACGTCACGGGCGGGTGATGTCATGACCAGGAAGAGATAAGAGCGCATCCGGTGCAACCGGCATTAGCTTCGAAAATTGCTGAAACAAGTCGATCACAGGGATGCAGGAAGTATGGCAGGGCGATGCATCGTCCTTTCTCAGGGAACTATGGTTACAGTCGTAACCCGAGACGTTCCCTTCCGAGAGAACTCGTGATGCGTTGATTACGCTTTGGGAACGAGAATACCCAAATCACTTTCAAATGCCTGAGTGTCAGCCTGTTGTCATCACTACACTAAGCACCTGAGACCTTGGGGCAGCGTCCAGGTCCAAGCTATAAAATCTGATGAATGTGAGCGGTGAGGACCAGCCTGCCGCATCACAAACATCTTGGAGAGAATTCCAGATAATAAAGCTTAGAAGCCATACTCCTAGTGGAATGAGCCCTGACCACCAAATGGTTGCCCAGAGGACTCACAAGCAAGAAGAATAGTCTCGACTATCTATTGCTCAATAGGTTGGATTTTCTCCACGGAGAAGTCCGATGAACATAAGTGTCCAGTGCTTGCACTGGGCACAAGAGGTTCAGCTTTTCCTGGGCCGATAAACGGGGGAGGACAGAAACCTGCAGCACAATAGGCCTCGGATAATGGTAGGCACCTTAGGTGAACATACACCTTTGGGTAAGAATGCCTTGGCCATCCCTGGTGCACTCAAGGCAGGTGAGGACCGAAATGGCCTGAAGGTCTCCGACTCTAAGATGGACGAAATAGCTAACAGAAAATAGTCATAAAAGAAAGAAACTTCTCTGAGACCAAATCTAAGGGCTCAAAGGGAGCCCCAGAAAGGCCTTCTAGAACTATTGCAAGGTCCCAAGCCGGCACCCTAGTGCAAGTTGCAGGCCTCAGCCTCAAAGTGCCACGAAGGAAACGAGTGATCAGGGGGTCTCGACCCAAAAATGGGTGTGGAAACCAGGGCGTGGACAGCCGCAATGGCCGCCACATATACCTTAAGCGTGGAAGGACATAGACCTGATACGAAGCGTTCTTGCAGAAACTCGAATACTGTGTTTACTGAACAGTTAACCGGATCCCACTGACGCTGGTAACACCAAGAAGTGAAAAACTCCCCAAATAGTGAATATAGTTTCCTCGTAGCGGGAGCTCTGGAGCTTAGAATGGTCTCAACAACCTCGGTTGAGAGACCACTCTCTATGAGTTGGGCTCCCTCAGAGGCCCAACCCACAGTTTCCAAATCCCCTGCCGGGGGTGCAATATTGCATCCCCTGCCTGAGACGGAAGGTCTCTCCTGATCGGGATCTCCAAGGGAGGGTCGTCGAGGAGAAGAACTAGGTCCGCAAACCAAATTCGGCTCGGCCAGGGTGGTGCTACTTAGCAGTAGGCTTATTCCATCCTGGCGGATTCACTCCAGAACTCCTGGGAGTAGAGCAACAGGGGGGAATGCGTACAGACATAGCCTAGGCCAGTTTTTTGAGTGAGGGAGAACCAGAGTGGACAGTGCGTCATATGCTGAGACGTGAACAGATCCACTTCTGCCTGGCTGTAAAACTCCCATATTTGCTCCACCGCCTCGGGGTGGAGTCTCCAGTCCCCTGGCCTCAGCCCTGGCCTCAACAGGCTGTCTGCTCCAATATTCTGGCCCCCTAGAATATACACTGCCCTCAGAGAGCGTATTTTCCTGAGGGACCAAAATAAGAGGCCACCAACTGTCTGTGGGACAAGAACCAGTGTTTCCTCCAAATAACCAAGGCGCGGGGATACTACCATGTGATCTTGATCAAACAGAGTGGGTTTCCCCTCGGTGAGAACCCTCTGGTCCTGAGCCACCACTGCAAAGGTCTCACGTACAGCAGGCCAAAGGGTATCACAATGGACGCTGCTGCCCTGAGGCCTAACAGTCTCTCGAACTGTTCAGTGTGTGACTGGCCTAGCTTTAGCTCTTTTGTGGCAGTAAGGATAACAGCTACAGGAGCGGGCGACATAACGGCTCGCATCGTGACCCATCGAGTCCCAGACCACTCCAAGAAAAGTGGTCCTCTGTACTGGAAAAAGCATACTCTTCTTGGCATTGAGCCTCAACTCCAACCTTCGCATATAAGCGAGTACGACATCTCGATGCCGAACCGCTAACTGTTCTGATTCCACTAGAATCAGCCAGTCTTCTATGCAATTCAGAATGCGTATGCACTACAGCTTGGCGGGGCCAGAGCTGCATCTACGCGCTTCGTGAATGTGCGGGGTGATAGAACTAGACCGAAAGGAAGTGCCTGATACTGGTGTTCTTTGCCCCTGAAAGAAAACCTGAGGAACTTCCTGTGCTGAGGGAGGATGGAGATATGGAAGTATGCGTCTTTTAGATATATCGTGATAAACCAGTCCTCGGATCTGATTTGAGTCACGATCTGTTTGATTGTCAGCATCTTGGACTTGAGTTCCAGCACCAAACACTCCAACAGATGAAGATCTAGAATATGACGCAGCTCTCCATCCTTTTTTGGAACAATGAGATAACGACTGTAAAGACCCGACGCAATGTTCACACCTGCTCTATTTTGCTTTCTTTTCTAACAGGGCCTTTACCTCTTGCTCCATTACCAGAGCCTGTTCGGGATAGATAAACGTAAGCAACACCCCGTTTTAGCCTGGAGGACGAGAACCAAATCTGCCTCTTACTACTAACTGCAGGACCCATAGAGATATATTTGGCAGTAGCTTCCGCGCTGCCAGAAAATCTACCAAGGGAACCAGCCCCTCGAGGCTGACAGGTTGATTTTTAAACAGAACAATTCAAAACGAAAGAAAACAGACTATACTGCTCTCTGCTTATGTAATCCGTATGAAATGTGCATTTCTCTCTGGCGCGTTGAAGATCCCGAGTCACTCAGCATCGTCAACTTCATCTTAGCCGACAAAGAAAACACTTGTTTATTAATAAACAATTAAAATATCTCCTTGCTATATTTTACATATTCATAATCATTACTTTTGCCGGTTCTTTGTGACAGCTTTTAGGTGCTTTATTGGCAGCGCCACCCTTGTTTGAGTCGCCACCGCATCACCGCACCCACCAGAATAGGCCTGTAAAATTCTGGCTATATATATATGTTACCCCCTCATTTAAAGACGGGACCCCCCAAAAATAAAATTCTGGCTGCTTCGGGACCCCCCTGCTTCAGACGCGTTCACACTGGAAGAGTTCCCAAAGCGTCATCGACGCATCGCGAGTTCCCTCGAAAGGAAACTGGCTTTACCGTCACATTGTAGAGCACAGCGTTTTCTCGACATGATGCTGTCCAGCATCCACAGGAATCAGCAGCAGTGTTTGAGGTTCAAGTTTTCCCTGGTGTCTGCGCGCAATAAGTGGGCAATATACTAATGTTTCGTCTTGATGGCACAACTAAACGGCTTATGACTCGTTTGAGAAACGATTCATTTAATTGACTCAGAGTCGACTCTTACTTTTGAAAGACAATAACTTAATATACGATGCACTTTCAGATTTAAAACTTTGCAGGATGTTTTCATTCACTTAGAGCTATGTTACACAGTACATGAAAGGTTATTTTCAAAAATCCATAATTTTTATTCATTTGTTTCGAGAGTTTGTAAGCAGGAAGCTGGAGAAGGAATATGTGGGTCCCTTTCAAAAGTGGAACTTCACTTTTTTTCAGTGTAATAGACCTTATTCAGAGCAGTGCCATGACAGGTATGAAATCGATGCTGTGAGGAATAGATTTACCAATGGCCTTCAATGGCATCAGCTGTAAAAAGCTGTATGAAGCTCCTAGATCACTCGTAATTTTCCACAGCTCATGCGTCTGGTGTTTTTTGTCTACTGAAATCTCTTGGAAAGATATTTTTGCAGTTTCTTCAGCAGAACAATCCAAAAACACATTAAAAACAGTACACACCACTGAAGAGATGTATATGTCTATCCCTCACAGCCTCACAAGATTGCCTTGTTGTGAATACGCTCAATAGAATGGCTTGTTACCAAATAATACTTTGAAGCTGACTCATTTTTTCATTTTGTAAAATAAATATATACATTTTTCCCCTTCTCAGGGAAGCAAAGATGTTCCCTTTCAAAGTGGAAATTTTTTTTGCGATACTTCAGGCGTCAACACAATAAATAGCCTATTTATTTTACAAAATGCAAAATCTAATCAGCTGTAGGATTTGGGGTTTTGTAGGTGTAGGATTTTCTTTTAAACAACTTTAACTCAAAAATTGCTTGTAAATTTCACAAAAAAACTACAAAGAAATGGCAAAGGTTGAATTAAATGTAAAAATTTGAAGTAGAAAGACTAAAATAATATTTTTCTTATGAAACATACTCCAATAATCATATTTTACAGCATAGTATGATCATGTTTATGAGAGGAAATTCAGCTATTTTGAAGACGAGAACTGCATCGCACATCCATTTGCAGGTTAGATTGGATTTTGCATGCTCATTGATTCTTGTTTGTTTAAGAGTCTGCTCCAAACGCTTTCCAATGGGAGAAAATGGGAGCCAATGGGAGCTTTCAAAAGCAATTTTTAAGAATTTCACCCTTGGGATTTCTCCCTCTGTCCCACTCAGCGTTTTGGTCTGTGCTTACTGACCTCCCTCCAGCCTCCTGGTCCACCCTGGTGGTAAATCTGTCTCGAATCCATCTGCTGTGACAACCACTGACAGGCCTTGATTTAAAGCCTGTCAGTCTCATTCTCAGACACTGAGGTCTGCTAGAGACGCCCGGCCACGGCCCATCCAAACTGATCTGTTTCTGCTTCTGTCAGTGATTAATGTTTCCCTATTTTTAACACCTTCCTCAGAAAACATGCTCACATTCATTCATGCACGTTCATTGACAGATGGGGATACAGACTCGCATGCAACTCTACAGACTCATTCATACTTTACACATACAGCTCCAATAAAAAGCCTTTATGTATTGAAATCAGCGACTTCTCTTTTCTGATGACGTGTTTTCGGCACGAAGGCGGGACAACCTGTCACTCACATGACATCACAACAATAGCAAACCACAATGATCCAATCAATTCCCGATGGACAAATCCAAGCCCCACCCTATTTTCTTGTTCAAGAAGCTGTTTCACTCGGATATATACATCACAATAGGAACTATTGCAACTTTCGTATATTCACTGTACGTCACAAAAGGGAAGAACAGACTATCACAACTTCCGTTTCATGCCGACTTTAACAAAATAGTGTTAAGAGAGTGTCTGCGTCTAATAAGTATATTTGAATAAGTAATTACTTAGTGACTGCTAAAAAAGTATGTTCTATTCAGACATATACTGTACATTTGCCATTTTGTCATTCTCCTTTGACCAACCAGCATCAGTTGTGTCTGAAGTAATAGGTAATCCAGGTACTTTTTGCCTACTCTTTTGTGAATTCGGACATACCTTTTTTGTCACATACTGTTTTTCGTCTACTGTATAGTAGGGAAGTATGCGCTTTTGGATGAAGCCAGTGTCTTGCGGTCCTTTACCTGTACATGGTAGTCTTGGTTGTACAGCAGCAAAGAAAAAAAACAGATCTAATAGATGGTAAAATCACCTTCAGCATAAACTTCAACAATAAACATAAATTTCAACATGATGTCCAATTGCATCAGCAATAACTTCTAATGAATATTGGAAAAGCTATTAAAAATAAATGAACAACAATTCTTAGTGTGCATAGCGGTATTAGTCAAACATCAGTCACCTTTTCAAGGTACAATAGCTGAGACATGACCATCTAAAATGGAAAATTATACTTTTAAATATTTATATTTGAGAAGAAAAGTGTCTTATTATTTTAGTCCCTCAAGAAATGAAAGAAAAAAAAATATTTTATTTGCATGTTTCACTCACTAATAATAATCTGCCCCTGTAATAAGTTGTCAAACTGCAGTGAGTTGTATGCATAGGTATATTTTTATTGTCAGGTATAGTCACGGCTGCGCTGGGGATGAAAATGAGATGAGGTTTGCAGCGTACTTAAACAAAAGAGAGTAATCCAGACAATGAACAAATGAAACTGAGGGCATTACACAGGAACTAAATTATGTGTTATTAACAAAGTTCAGGAGGAGCACGTTCAGAAAATCAACCCAATCAGCACGAGTGGAGGCATATACAGTATATTTAGTTTTGTGAGAGACCAACCCGATCTCATGGCAATTTGTACGTATTTTACGAGGTGGCTAATTCGTACGACTTCGTACGACCTCACTCGTACGATTTTTGCTAAATCGTACATATTTTACGTATTGCCCAATTCGTATGAAGTAGTACAAATCACCTACCCCTGACCGCGCCCTATACCCATCACTGGGGTTTAGACAAATCATACGAATTCGTAAAAGTGAGGTCGAACGAATTTGTACGAATTAGCCACCTCGTACTCACTCGTATACGTATGAATTGGTTGTGAGAGAGCGTTGGAGAGACCGCAAAGTGTCTTGGGGGAATGCAAAAGTTGTGAGAGAACGGGAAAGCTTTGAAAAATATTTTTCCTCCCATCCCATATTTTTTCCACCACCATGTGACTTTAGGGGCTCCGTAGTTTTCAGTAGGCTACATCAATAAAGGTCACGAAAAATTATATTCAGACTTTCATTAAATTCTTTGTACATTAAAGGAGCTTTATGTAAGATTGTGGTCAAAACTGGTACTGCAATCACTTTCAAATTACTGTAGAGCGGTGTATCCCCTCCCCCTCCCCCCTGACTCGAGGTTGCCAGATAGGCTGCAGGATCCAGCAGGAACGTGACGAGCTGCAGCTGTGGTAACTAGAGCAGAGCTGGCAACCCGGATGCCGCAACACTACTGACTTCGTGATTGGTAGATAGATGGAGGGAGGAGCATCAGACCAAAACACAACATGACAACATCAACATCAGTTGAGGGCTGCAACTTCACTTTTTAAAGGACAATATCCTGGCCGGACTACTATTGTCAGTGATATAAGTATTTGAAATGAACATGATTTCTTAATGTCTAGTGACATATCAGGGCCATTTTATGATTAATTGAAATAAATTTCTTACATACAGCTCCTTTAAATAAAGCACATAATCTGCACCAGAGATTATCATTGTCATACCTTGCATGTTGTTCCAGCCCAAATGCAGCTTCTATCAATGCTGCCTGGTTTTCACAGTGCATTGTGGTACTTTTTCGGAGTGTCCGTGCACTGGAACGATTCTGCGACTGATACTCCCTGATCAGTGCCTTGATTACTGAACTAGGCAGCTGATTGAGAGACACGCTGCATCCCAAATCACATACTGTAGGTACTACATTTGAACTTACTTTGTGACCATTAAAAAAGTTTGTTCTATATAGTATAAATATTTGTATGAATGAAATTCAGATACTACATCCACAATGTTGTTATCACTTGACCTACCAGTGTCAGTTCATCACTTCACTGCCTTTCATAAATCCTCTCTCGTGGCCTCATGGGATAGTAAAGTGTCCATCAAATGCGCACTTCCGAATCTCGGTCAGAACAGATGTAGTGGGTCATCTGGGGACTTTCTGTCTATGCTGTTTTTCTAATACTACAGTAGACATACTCTTTTGGCGAACTGTTTTTCGCATACTTTAAACTAGGGATGTTCGATTTCAAACTCAGCAACACCCTTCAAGAATCTACCTGAAATAATAGCATTGTCACATTTTGAGTTTGCAAACACAGGAAATGATGAATGACAAACTAAAAGTCCTTGAAATTAAACAGAAAACACAACAGATCGTGATAGTGGGTAGAGAGGCATGTTTTTCCAATGAGCTTATGTTGCAACTTTCTGCAGTTTCTGCTTAAAGTCCCCGTGAACCGGAAGCTGAAACTGACTTCAGTGTTGTGACGTATTGCCAAGTGAAACGGAATATTGAATAGAGGGCAGGGTTTTATTTTTGCACACCTCTTCTCCATCCCTCGCTCATAGCAGACTGACAGTTGGAAGGGAGTGGTTAAGGATATTCAACCCAAGCCGTCAAACTGACGTCATCAGAAAAGGAACGCCATTCCAGAGCGAAAGCAAATTTTCAGATTCTGTTTAAAGCAGCACTCAGTAAGAATTCCGTTTCTGTCAAACAGCGACCCCTAGAGTCGCTGTGGAGCACTTGTACTGTCGTGAATAGCACTCACGCAGAGATGGCTCGCACTCACGGCCGGATCCCCTCCCCCTGTACACCGGTACCTGTTCAGTAGGATGGACGCTGTAACGAGTGGAAATAAGGTATGGCCCCTTTAAGAGCTGCGCGTGCCCAACACCACATGTATACGGCGCCGAGTTATTTCTGTTTGATGCTCATTTTATCAGAATTTTATCAGATCTGTTTTTTTGCCGTAAAGCAATTCGTTACCTCGCGAGACCTGATATCACACGATACTTCTCTCTACTTCTTCTTTGGGCGGCTCACCGGCCCAAAGTTGCAAGGGTGGTTTGGCGGCTCACAGGCACCAGGGGGGTGCGAGACGACCACCATTCAACACGAAATCAGTAATATAAACATTACAATGACTCCAAAGCTGTTCGGTTAAGGTAAAAAAGTTACTTAGTTCACCTTTAAAGATTACCACGACAAACTTTTTTTTTTCTGTGTATTAACTTGCACAAATTCATTGTTCACCATAAGACTAGTAATTTGCCCTAACAAAGTAAATAGGGTCCATTTTGATTTCATGATGACTTTAAAGCTGCTGTCCGTAACTTTTTTAAGTTAAAAATAATCCAAATTAATTATTAAAAAAAAAACATCTTCAGCCAGTGTTCAAAACTATCTGCTTGCCATAGCTAGATTCAAAACGGTTAGTTTGTAAAAATGATTTTAATTCCAGTGGTACTGGTGGGTTTTCGCGGGAAATTCGAGCATGTCTTTGCGTCATTACGTCACATCCGTACACATAAAGAAGGAGTTTCGGCTAGCCGGCTATACTGCGCGTGAGGAGCACTTTACATGATTAAACTTATGGCGGATCCAGAAAGATCCAGACAACAATCATCAGTGTCAACTGGAGATTAACCAGTTATAAAACCCAAAAGACTTCTTACTTCGGATTTAAGGTGGAAAGAGAAAGAAACCGTCTCATGCGAACACAAGGATACACATCGGTGGGGCTTTTGAAAGGTGCGTGAACTCCCGAAGGGGTTCGAAACGGAAGAAGAAACAGCTTTTTCTGCTGAAAAGTAAGACATTTCAATAGTTCAATCGTGTAACAGTACATTTTCTTAATTCACACAGTTATGGAGTTTCCTTTGTTGTGCCTTTATCGTTTAGCTATTATGGAGAATATGAATTCTGAACTACACAGGTAATCATAAAACACATTAAATAACGTTAGTCACGCAATGCTGATGTTGTTAACATGAACAATTTGAGAACAAAGTAGGCTATGATTTGCACGGTTGCTGTAAATCGCGCTGATTAAATCTAACGATCGCTTGTCATGTCGAATGCTTTTCCCCCCTTAGTTGATCAGAACAAAAATGGATGTTACTTACTTGTTCAGAAGACATTTTCCGGTGAAAATTCTTATGTTGGCCAGGCTTTCAAAAAGTGAATCTGTGATTCTGAATGACAGTATCCACACAGCGCGGTGATTGATAGCAGCACTCGCCTCAAAACACTGTGTTCATCCGCGTTGTTTCATGCCGATTTACAACCCACGTAAAGATGATAATTCCGCGAATCACTGCAGTTACAGATTTCGAACAGAGATGGCGACAAAAAGGGAAAAAGCTACGGACTGCAGCTTTAATATAAAAAGTTAGAAAAAAAAGGGTTTTTACTTTGACTTTTAATATTCTGTATGTTGTGTTAGGGAAAACAATAAATCAGTTAATGATAAATTTAAATAAGATTATCTCAGTCTAAATAGATATTGTTGTTTTGTAGATATTAAATAATACTATAGATATTATCGTTTTGTAGATATTAAATAATACTAGGGCCATTCCACCGAATGGGTGACATTTGCTTGTTGTAACTCTTCAAAATTAAACTTTATTTTTTATCTTTTTCAACATTGAATCTAATACTACATAACTATTCAAAATGTGTATTGGTCAATCTCAGGCAACTTTATTTATTTTTTACAAGGTTTCAGCAGAAGATGGGCGCATGTTTTCTCAATCCTGTTACCGAAAATCATGTCCCATTTAAAAAGCAAGTTTAAAAGCATGTCAATTAATTCCTTTGTTTTCCCCACAAGAAAGTGTTTATTTTAAAGAAATTGTTGGTTATATGTTCAAAAAATTGATATTTGTTACAATAAAATCACTATTAAGGCAAGGTGTATTTTAATAAAAAAACACAAAGCCATTTTTTAATTTTAAATAAGACCGAAGCCTCAAGTTTATATATATATATTTTTTTTAATTTATTAAATAATTGTATAAATTATGGGCCAAACAAAACTGATAAAAATAGTGGTTTAATTTTATTTTTTTAGAAAAAGAAAAAAATAGTAACAGGACTGAAAGTAACAGGATTGAGTTTTTAAGCAAAAAGTTATCAAATACATGCATATGGCCACATAGCATAGATGCTAATAACATGAGGACACTGAGCCATTTCTAGTGCCTTACCAAAAGTTAATATTTTTAAAATAAAAAATGTATATCTAAGAAAAAGTTTAGGTAACAGGACCGTATGTTGAGATTGACCTTCTCAGTCATAGTTACAATTTCATCAAATATACAGAAATTAAAATGAGAGGACTTACTTATGGTCGCCCCATTGCCTTCAGAAGATCCAAATGATGCAACTTACTGTTGAAAATGTGTCTTGTGGAATATTCTACGTTTTTCAGAGGCGGGATGTAATAGGGTAACAGGACTGAGTGTAAACCCGGGGACATGACTAAAATATGTATTTTATCTAAAAAATTTAATTTTAAAATTTAATTCTCTTTAATTTTAAAGCAGATTGGATATAAAGTTACACAACAATGCAAAAGAAATCAGATTTCTGAAGTATTTTAATCATTATATTTCATGGTAAAGTTTAGAGATAGAGAGTGGGGACATGCAGAAAATGCTATTTTTTAGTGTTCTATGCAGTTTTTATTAATTTTTTTAATTATACATTTTAAATTTGTAGTTAGCTTAATATGCATGACATTTTGCTTAATAATAAAATGTATTTTAGAGTTAATTTTCATGCAATTTTATACATATAATGTCCTGGGGACAGAAATGTCACCCTTTCGGTGGAATGGCTCACTAAATAGATATTATTGTTTTGTAGGCTACTGCAAGTATTGCTGTCAAACATAGGCTTATGTTTGAGACTAGACATTTCTTTGATTGTTTACGAGTTTATGAGTTGTTTAGTGTTTTGGTCAGCTTTCATCTTAGATATACTCTGTATCTTAGCCAACACCTTGCCATCTGAGCCTGTGTGAGACATGATTCGTTCATTAGAGACTCACAATATGGATCTAGGGTATGACCAGAGCTCTAGCTATGAAAATTCACTGTGCATTAAAAATTTGCAATATACGAAGCACAAGTGGCACTCTCCTTCCGAGCAAACATTCTTGATCAGCTTACACTAACTCCGCAAAATCAAAATAAAATGCACTGCATGAGCAGTCAATTACTAATAATGACGTGTCTACCTTCCCGAGGTGTTCAAATAATGCCGTCACTAAAGGTACAAATGGATGCCGTTGCGAGGGATCTCTTCAGCGCGCGCGATCTGCCAGAAAAGCTTTCATGCTAATGAAGGAGAGTGGAGCGGTGGCGTTCACTCACTGTAGAAATGAGTCACAGGGCTGCGGTCGAGCTAAAACAGCCAGGCTCTGGAGGTAATGAGGAGCAACAGAGCCAGCCTATTCCCCGTACATTTTGTTTCCGTCAAAGTCCAATTTCTACCTGGAGAAAGGGGGCCGACTTAAAAGGGACTTCATAAAGATATGACGATATTCCATTACCGCGCCCTGTTAGTCAACAGAGCAGAGATGTGGCCAATAATCAGCAACGCATGACTGTGAAAGGCTGTTTACATGGGGAACAAGGGTCATCCGTATTGCTTTTAGAAATGGACGTGGGCGTTGTTTTAAAAATATGAGGGTTGAAACGTAATCTTTGAGGGTACATTTTTCATCTTTTGTTCTGAGTTTTTCATTTCCTGTAAAACACAATATCCTGTCCAAAGGGCAATTATTCAACCGCATGTCCGCTTATAGCATTCAACACACATAGATGTCCTAAGGCAAATTACCATCAGATGCATTTTAGAAAAGATGCTTAAATCTGGAATATGACACAGAAATGATTATGTATTCATACAATATTATTATTTATAGTTTCAAACATATTTATAATGCCCCAAGGGCTTGGAGATAAATTCTGGAGAGAACCATTTTTACCTGAAGAGTAACCATCAAAGGGCAGTTTTAGGTGAGTGGCTAATTGAGTTCATTTTATCATAATTACTACTTTTTTTGGAACAAGAACACCATACACCAGTTTTTAAAGCACAAGCGACAGGAAGTAAATTGCATTTGCACACACATTATGTAGCCTACTTAATGGTTAATTTCTGTAGACTGCTATAAATCTTAATGATTGGAATTGAATTGACTGGAACTGACATTCATTTTAATAAATACATTAACAACAATTAAGTTCAGGGTGAGGAAGCGTCTCGGTTACTGATGTAACCCTCGTTCCCCGAAGGAGGGAACGGGAGACGTGACGTCGACGTGACGACGTTAGGGGATCACTTCAGGGAGCCCTATCAACTTCGAGTATCTAAGAACAAGCCAATGAACGTTGGCGTGCGTGAACGCGTCACGCGCCCCCGCCCCGCAGCGCGGGTATAAAACAGGAAGCGGGCGCGAGCACACACCGTTTTTCACTGAGGAGCCGAGTTTAATGACGGCCGTACAGCGATGGTCAGCAACTGTGGCGGCGGGACGTCACGTCTCCCGTTCCCTCCTTCGGGGAACGAGGGTTACATCAGTAACCGAGACGTTCCCCTTCAGTCGCTCACGTTCGACGTGACGTCGACGTGACGACGTTAGGGGATCCCATGGAAAACGCCATCGGTTGCTGCCACATCCAGCGCCCTACGCAAGACTCTCAGACCCCCAACTGCTGGGGCGGAAGACCTGCGTAGAGGGAGTTCAACTGCTGTTCCATATACCCACACAGAGAACCTTGAATAACACTGGGAAAGCGTGCCCCTCCAGAGGAGAGGGACGCTGCGGAGCCACATCCTGCCCGAAGGGAGGTACCATGTGGAGAATACACATATGGACTGGCCGGTTAGGGCAGTGCAACATATGGAATGTCACTGGGGTGGCTCCAGCCTAAGAAGGGGGAGGCTACACCAGACAGTGACGGCAGAGCGAGCTCTGCCAAGGGAAAGACACGGGCTCACCGCAGGGAGCTGGTCGTGGAAGAATACTCATATGGGATCGCCGCAGGGATCACACATATGGAACCCAGCCTAGCACAAGTTACACAAGCATACGAGCACTAGGCCTGGCGTCGGACGCTCCGCAACGTCCGACTGCCGAAGGGGTGTGGAGGAACTCACAGGGTTCGCCTAGGTGGGGAACTCGACTGGAGCAAAAAAGCGCACGTATCCGCTCCGTGGAGGGGAGTGGCGCAGCAAGCCGACACTAGAGCGGGAACTTCGGTGTTACCGGCTGGTTGAAGCGAGCACACAGGAAGAAACCGGCTCAACACGTAGGCTATAAAACCTAGCGAACGTGTTAGGTGTCGCCCAGCCCGCAGCTCTACAGATATCTGTCAGCGAGGCGCCATGTGCCAGCGCCCAAGAAGAAGCGACACTTCTAGTGGAGTGGGCTCTCAACCCGGGCGGGCAAGGCACGCCTCGGGCTTCGTAAGCCAAGGCGATGGCATCCACTATCCAGTGGGCCATCCTCTGCTTGGAGACAGCCTTTCTCTTCTGCTGGCCTCCATAACAGACGAAGAGCTGATCTGAGGTCCTGAGGCTTTGCGTTCTGTCCACGTACAAGCGCAGAGCGCGGACGGGACAGAGAAAAGCCAGGGCTGGGTCTGCCTCCTCTGAGGGCAGCGCTTGCAGGTTCACCAACTGGTCCCGGAAGGGAGTGGTAGGAACCTTGGGCACGTATCCGGGCCGGGGTCTCAGGATCACGTGAGAGTTATCCGGGCCGAATTCCAGGCACGATTCGTCGACCGAAAATGCATGTAGGTCCCCTACCCTCTTGATAGAGGCCAATGCAACCAGGAGAACTGTCTTACAGGACAAGATTTTTAACTCAGCTGATTGCAGAGGCTCAAAGGGTGGTCTCTGAAGAGC
This sequence comes from Rhinichthys klamathensis goyatoka, assembly GCF_029890125.1. Lineage (NCBI taxonomy): Eukaryota > Metazoa > Chordata > Actinopteri > Cypriniformes > Leuciscidae > Rhinichthys > Rhinichthys klamathensis. The sequence continues at coordinate 506,028 of NW_026606827.1, forward strand.
CGAAAGGACCAGAGACAAATCCCAAGAGGGTATAGAGAGTGGGCGAGGAGGATTCAGTCTCCTCGCTCCCCTCAGGAACCTAACGATCAGGTCGTGCTTCCCCAAGGACTTACCATCAACAGCATCGTGATGTGCGGCAATAGCGGCCACGTACACTTTAAGGGTGGAGGGAGACAGCCTTCGCTCCAACCCATCTTGCAGGAAGGAAAGCACGGCTCTGATCGAGCATGATCGGGGGTTCTCCTCGTGAGAAGAACACCATTCAACGAATAGGTTCCACTTCAATGCATAGAGGCGCCTCGTAGAGGGGGCTCTAGCGGAAGTGATGGTGTCAACTACCGCTGGGGGTAGGTCACCTAGAACCTCCGCGTCCCGTCCAGGGACCAGACATGAAGCTTCCAGAGGTCTGGACGCGGGTGCCACAGGGTGTCCCGTCTCTGAGAGAGCAGGTCCTCTCTCAGAGGGATGGGCCAGGGAGGGGCTGTCGCGAGGAGCACTAGTTCCGGGAACCAGGTCCGGTTGGGCCAATACGGCGCAACTAACAAGACCTGCTCCTCGTCCTCCCTGACTTTGCACAAGGTCTGTGCCAGAAGGCTCACTGGGGGAAACGCATACTTGCGAAGACCCCGGGGCCAGCTGTGTGCCAGAGCATCCGTGCCGAGGGTCCCCTCGGTCAGGGAATAGAACAACTGGCAGTGAGACGTGTCCGGGGCGGCAAACAGATCTATCTGTGCGGTCCCGAAGCGCCTGAAGATCAGCTGGACCACCTGGGGATGGAGTCGCCATTCTCCCGGTAGCACCTGCTGCCGTGAGAGCTCGTCGGCTGCACGGTTGAGCAGGCCCGGAATGTAAACGGCACGAAGCGACCTCAGATGCTTCTGACTCCAAAGGAGGAGATGGCGGGCGAGTTGTGACATGCGGCGGGAGCGTAGACCACCCTGACGGTTGATGTACGCAACAGTCGCAGTGTTGTCCGTACGGACCAGTACATGCTTGCCTTGTAGCGACGTTTTGAAGCGGCCCAGCGCAAGATGTACTGCTAACAACTCGAGGCAGTTGATGTGCCAATGCAGTTGAGGCCCCGTCCACAGACCTGAAGCTGCATGCCCGTTGTACGTGGCCCCCCAGCCGGTGATAGAGGCATCCGTGGAGACCACAGAGTGCCTGGACACTTGTTCTAGGGGAACACCTGCCCGCAGGAACGAAGGGTCCGACCACAAGCTGAGAGTTTGACGACAGTGCGGGGTTACTGGAACCCGGCACGAGCCGCTCTGCCACGCCCATCTCGGGACTCGATCGTGAAGCCAGTGTTGGAGCGGTCTCATATGAAGCAATCCGAGCGGCGTTACCGCGGCTGCAGATGCCATATGCCCCAGGAGCCTCTGAAACAGTTTCAGTGGTGCCGCTGTTCTGCGTCTGAGCGTACTCACGCAGTTCAACACTGACTGGACGCGGGCCTCGGTGAGACGCGCTGTCATGTTGATCGAGTCCAACTCCATACCGAGAAAAGAGATCCTCTGCCCGGGGGTGAGTTTGCTCTTTTCCCAGTTGACCCGAAGCCCTAGGTGGCTGAGGTGACTGAGCACCATGTCCCTGTGTTCGCACAACTGCTCTCTCGACTGGGCGAGAATAAGCCAGTCGTCGAGGTAGTTGAGAATGCGAACACCACGCTCGCACATGGGAGCAATGGCCGCCTCCGCGACTTTCGTGAAGACACGGGGCGACAGGGCCAGCCCGAAGGGTAAGACTTTGTACTGATATGCCCGTCCCTCGAACGCAAAGCGAAGAAACGGTCTGTGTCGAGGGAGAATCGAGACATGAAAGTACGCGTCCTTCAGGTCGATCGCTGCAAACCAATCTTGGGGACGGATGCATTTGAAAATGCGTTTCTGCGTAAGCATCTTGAATGGTAGCCTGTGCAGGGACCGATTCAGGACGCGCAGGTCCAAGATTGGTCGTAACCCACCTCCTTTCTTGGGTACAATGAAGTACGGGCTGAAGAAGCCGGTCTTCATATCGGCTGGAGGGACTGGCTCGATTGCGTCCTTCGCCAGTAGGACTGCAATCTCCGCCCTGAGAACAGGGGCACTGTCCGCCAGAACACGGGTGAACAGGATGCCCCTGAAAGCAGGGGGGCGCCGGGCGAACTGAATCGCATAGCCGAGTCTGATGGTACGGATGAGCCAGCGAGACGGGCTGGGAAGCGTTAACCAAGCTCCCAGAGACCGAGCAAGCGGGACCAACGGCACCACAGACGTACCCAGAGTGGGGCAGCGTGGCGGAATGCAGGGACCCGACTCGGACGGCACAGCGGCCCGAAGTGGGGTCTGAACGTGTGGTGCAAAACGTACCTGCTTCCGTCGAAGGGCAGAGTGAGTGTGCGGAGGCGATACTGCGTCCAGGACACAGCCACTGCTGCCAGCTGGCGATGAAAGAGGGGCTTGGGAGTGACAAGGCATAGCGTCGTCGACTGCCAAGCGCGCCCTCTTGGGGCCCAGAGGTTTCAGAAATTGCTCTTTTATTGAAAAGGTGGGTACCACTGACCCGTGGGTCAGTGGCGGAACAAAAAGAAAAGGGAACAAAAGATTCTCCGCCCGGCCCTCCACCGGGGGAAGGAGTGGCTCGTCCGCCATCTCCTGAAGAGCAACTTGATCCACCTCTGGGCCGCCCGTCTCAGGGTCGTTTGCACCGACGCTTACCTCCTGGATTGGCAGCGGCCTGGACGGGCGGGGTCGGCTTCCTGCGGCTTGCTCCACGCTGAGGCCTGGATGATGGCTGCTGCTGGGGCTTAGCGGGAGCGGAGGACGCTGCAGGAGGCCGACCTCGGCGACGAGTAGACGGAGGGGCTGCGGCCGGCGGGCGGGTGGGAGCAGCAGCGGTCCGCCGGGGCAGGATGTGTCGGATGGCCTCCGTCTGCTTCTGTGCGGCCGAGAACTGCTGGGCAAAGCTCTCGACCGCGTCGCCGAACAACCCAACCTGGGAGAGAGGGGCATCCAGGAACCGGTACTTATCGGTGTCCCTCATGTCCGCCAGGTTGAGCCAAAGGTGGCGCTCCTGGACCACCAAGGTGGACATCGCCTGACCGACTGAACGTGCGGTTTCCTTCGTCGCCCGGAGGGCGAGGTCGGTTGCCACACGGAGCTCCCGGAGAAGCTCTGGGTCAGAACCACCCTCGTTCATGTCCATGAGCGCCTGGGCCTGGTGGACCTGCAAGAGCGCCATGGCATGAAGAGCGGAAGCAGCCTGTCCACAGGCCTTGTAAGCCCTCGCCGTTAGACCGGACGAGAACTTACAGGCCTTGGACGGGAGGCGTGGGTCACCCCGCCAGGAGGAGGCGGATGCCGGACACAACTGCATCGCGACAGCCCGCTCCACTGGGGGGATCCCCACATACCCCTTAGCTGCCCCGCCGTCGAGGGTGGCGAGGGGAGAGGAGCCACTAGGACGGCTTCGGGCACTATACGGTGCCTTCCACGTCTTAGAAAGCTCCTCATGCACCTCCGGAAAGAAAGGTACCGGGGCGGCGCACTGAGAACCAGCACGGCCCGCCCCGAGAAACCAATCGTCCAGCCGAGAAGGTTCGGGACGTGGTGGAGGATTCCACGCAAGCCCGACCTTCTCGGCGGCCCGGGATAGCATAGCGGCCCATTCTGGATCCGGCTCGGACAACGCTACACACCCCGAAGGGGGCAACGCAGCCGAGTCGTCATCTCCAGATAACCGCTCCCCCTCCGATGCTGCGATCGACATCTGATCGTCAGCTGGTGCCCCAAAGGAAACGACTGGTCGTTCCGGAGAAGGACCGAGCCGTTCGCAAAGGGGCGCCGATGGCAACAGCACATGAGAGGCGTGAGGGGCCCGCGGAGATTGCCTCGGCGGGGAAGCCCTCATGGTAATCCTCAGATCACCCTGGTCATGCGCCGAAGTAGGCCTATTCTGCGGGGCAGAATAAGCACTAGATCGGGGCATAGGCGAGGGGACTGCACCTCCCTTGAGGTAAGCGAGTCTCGACCTTAGTGCTGCGATAGTCATATTCCCGCAATGGGAACATGAACCATCCACAAAAGCTGCCTCAGCGTGCTGAATGCCCAAACACGAGATGCAGCTATTGTGACCATCTGCTGGCGCCAGGGAATGACGGCATCCAGAAACGCACAAGCGGAATGACATCTTGAAAAAGACGCAGGGTCCGCTTGTGTTGCTCTTTTAGTAAAAAATAAAAAAGGAAATTGCTCTCACAGTGCTGAGGCGCCCAGGGGTAGCCACTGTGTGGACACACACACACACACACACACACAAACAAAAGTGCTGTGAGAACAGCAGTTGAGAGCTGCACTGCTCGCGGCCACCGCTGATCGCGCCGTCACACCAACACTGGAACAGAGATCTTCCTTGAGTCTTCAAAAGGCGTTGAATCTCAGACACACAGTCACAGGAAACTCGCGCTCCGAAATGAAAGACGGTGTGTGCTCGCGCCCGCTTCCTGTTTTATACCCGCGCTGCGGGGCGGGGGCGCGTGACGCGTTCACGCACGCCAACGTTCATTGGCTTGTTCTTAGATACTCGAAGTCGATAGGGCTCCCTGAAGTGATCCCCTAACGTCGTCACGTCGACGTCACGTCGAACGTGAGCGACTGAAGGGGAACTGTTGATAATGTTACAACAGCTAAAAAAGGGGTCATCATTTCTTGATGTTCAATATTGCAAGCGGATTATCGGAACTACAAAAATTAGCTCTCAATAGAGTGGTGCAGGTATGACATCAGAACCCAGAACACTAATTTGCCGTTGGTTCCTTCAAGATTTTCCTTTGGGTTTAATATTAGGGTTTTTCGATTTATGTGTAAAGCCTGTGTTAAACTATAGACCTTATGCACCAGAGAAACGAGGGCGCCGTTTTTGTTTTTTGCGGTCGCTCTGTATATTTCTATGGCACCGCTGTCGAGGAGTAATTAGCTGGTGAAGTGGATTTACTTATTGTAGAGTTAACGAAAGTTATCATGAGCATTGTAATGCAGTCTTAACAAATGCCGACCGGGAATTTTTTTAAACGAGCCGTTCATTCATAACTATGCAAGATAGCTGTGAAAATACAGACCGGAAGTCAAAGGACAATGAGCGCAGCGATGAAAAGGTGCGGGGCTACATAAGGTCTATACTTTGACATTTTGTTCTACAACCTAAGTACACACACCCATAACGAAAACATGAATTTTGAAGCAGTTATGTTTACTTTTTGAAAACGTACATTTTTAAAAACTATAGATAAGACAACTTGGGGTGTGAGTATGTGCAGTGTTGTAGAACAAAACTTCAAAGTATTGATTAAAATTGTGTAAAAATTGTGTTCAATACGGGCTTTAGTTTACTCATAAAAATAAAAAAACATTATAAAACACCAACGGAAAATCTCGATGGAACCAGCGGCGAATTAGACTTCCGGGTTCTGACGGCATACCTGCACCATTCTTTTGGTCAGAGTCAAACAGAAATTATATATATATACTATACTGTTCAAAAGTTTGGGGTCAGTGAGAATTTTATTTAATTTTTTTGGAGGAAAGAAATCAATACTTTTATTTATCAAGGAATAATTAATTTGATCGAAAGTGACAGTAAAGACATTTATAATGTTACAAAAGTCTTTTGAACTTCCTATTCATCAAAGAATCCTAAAAAAAAAACTAAAAAAAACTGTACAACTGACAGACCAACAACTGTTTCAACATTGATAATAATAATAAATGTTTCTTGAGCATCAAATCCTCATATTATACTGATTTGTGAAGGATCATTTGACACTGAAGACACTGACACTGGTGATGCTGAAAATTCAGCTTTGATCACAGGAATAAATTACACTTTACTATATATTCACACAGAAAACAGCTGATTTACACTGGAATAATATTTAATACTATAACTGACTTTTGTTGTATTTTTAATCAAATAAGCGCAGCCATGGTTAGCAGAAGAGAATTCTTTTAAAAGTATTTAAAATCGTACCGACCCCAAACTTTTGAACGGTAGTGTATATATATATATATATATATATACACTCACCGGCCACTTTATTAGGTACACCTGTCCAACTGCTCGTTAACACTTAATTTCTAAGCAGCCAATCACATGGCGGCAACTCAGTGCATTTAGGCATGTAGACATGGTCAAGACAATCTCCTGCAGTTCAAACCGAGCATCAGTATGGGGAAGAAAGGTGATTTGAGTGACTTTGAACGTGGCATGATTGTTGGTGCCAGAAGGGCTGGTCTGAGTATTTCAGAAACTGCTAATCTACTGGGATTTTCACGCACAACCATCTCTAGGGTTTACAGAGAATGGTCCGAAAAAGAAAAAACATCCAGTGAGCGGCAGTTCTGTGGGCGGAAATGCCTTGTTGATGCCAGAGGTCAGAGGAGAATGGCCAGACTGATTCAAGCTGATAGAAGGGCAACAGTGACTGAAATAACCACTCGTTACAACCGAGGTATGCAGCAAAGCATTTGTGAAGCCACAACACGCACAACCTTGAGGCGGATGGGCTACAACAGCAGAAGACTCCACCGGGTACCACTCATCTCCACTACAAATAGGAAAAAGAGGCTACAATTTGCAAGAGCTCACCAAAATTGAACAGTTGAAGACTGGAAAAATGTTGCCTGGTCTGATGAGTCTCGATTTCTGTTGAGACATTCAGATGTTAGAGTCAGAATTTGGCGTAAACAGAATGAGAACATGGAACCATCGTGCCTTGTTACCACTGTGCAGGCTGGTGGTGGTGGTGTAATGGTGTGGGGGATGTTTTCCTGGCACACTTTAGGCCCCTTAGTGCCAATTGGGCATCGTTTAAATGCCACGGCCTACCTAAGCATTGTTTCTGATCATGTCCATCCCTTTATGGCCACCATGTACCCATCCTCTGATGGCTACTTCCACCATGTCACAAAGCTCTAATCATTTCAAATTGGTTTCTTGAACATGACAATGAGTTCACTGTACTAAAATGGCCTCCACAGTCACCAGATCTCAACCCAATAGAGCATCTTTGGGATGTGGTGGAACGGGAGATTCGCATCATGGATGTGCAGCCGACAAATCTGCGGCAACTGTGTGATGCCATCATGTCAATATGGACCAAACTCCCTGAGGAATGCTTCCAGCACCTTGTTGAATCTATGCCACGAAGAATTGAGGCAGTTCTGAAGGCAAAAGGGGGTCCAACCCGTTACTAGCATGGGGTACCTAATAAAGTGGCCGGTGAGTGTATATTAGCAAATCAAATTACTTGTCTATGGATATTAAAACCCAAGATAAAGTATTTGCATGTACAAAAATCATACCTTTTTATTATACAAATATTACACTCAATCTTCTAGAAGGCTTCACCAATGCATTCTAGAAGGCTTTAACAAATTAGTTTGCATGCTTTTCTCTTTTGGGTGTACATAAAATTACTGTCATCACTGTACGCATTAAAGATTTATCCTTGCCGAGTCAGATAAAGACATTTATCAGATCACAACAGACATTTTAATTGCATTTTAAATGCATTGATAGAGGGTGGCAATCTAGCAGAGGAATGATGTAAAGCAACGTTATAACAGTGTGGGGAATAACACGCGAAAATACATTTGCTGTGTGCATTTACCTACAGACAGCTATTTTTATTGTGTTCTGTCAGATTCCTTGTACTTTCCATCTCACATGGTGAGACAGGTTTAAAAGGGCCTTTCAATGAAAATACCAGGCTGGGAGATGCACTGCCTCTGTACTTAGGATATATTGAGGCAGTGTGGATGTTTTATTGGCATGGCTCACTCTTTGCTCTCTGTAAAAGTCCTTTTTATTGTTCTACTTTCATCCTCAATTTGTTCTTTCCTTCTTCTTACTTAAAGGGATACTCCACCCAAAAATGAAAATTCTGTCATCATTTACTCACCCTCAAGTTGTTCCAACCCTGTATGGATTTCTTTCTTCTGCTGAACACAAAAGAAGATATTTTGAAGAATATCGTCCGTAACCAAACAGTTAAAGGGATACTCCACTTTTTTTGGAAATAGGCTCATTTTACAACTCCCCCAGAGTTAAACTGTTGAGTTTTATCGTTTTTTAATCCATTCAGCCGATCTCCGGTTCTGGCGGTACCACTTTTAGCATAGCTTAGCATACATTGAAGTGGACAAGACCATTAGCATTTCTAAAAAAAAAATGACCAAAGAGTTTCGATATTTTTCCTATTTAAAACTTGACTCGTCTGTAGTTAAATCGTGCACTAAGACCGACGGAAAGTGTAAAGTTGCGGAAGTCTACAGAAGTCAAGTCAAGCCCCCCCCCCCCCATATACCCCAAAATAAGAGGGCCATCTTATAAAATTAAAGCTTTTTATTAGTACTTAATAAAAGATAAACTGATGTATAATTAATTATGAATGATTGTTATTATTCTAAAGTTATACATAATTGTATCATTAATTATTAATCTAAAATCATATATAATTGATATTATATAATTAATTATTTTTATACAAATTACATCATTAATTTTAACTCATTGTAATACAATTTATTTGCATAAATAATTTATAAATCTGACTTTTTGATTCACTGTGCAAAACACACACACACACAAAAATGATTTTAAAGATTTTTTTTTGCAAAGACTCAAAACCCCCATGCAGAGATCATCTGTCCTCAGCGCTACCTCTGTGTTTTTAAACCTCCCTGCTGGGGTCACACTCCTGAATGATTTTATCTAGCTCAAAATGGGCAAAATTTCACATCAGCGGCGCATTGTATCATTATCTTTATACCCATCAACTCAAAGAATGCAAAACACTTCCCACTAGTTCATTTTACTTCTTCCTTACTCTAAGAAGTTGTCTGGTGAGCTAAGAATGTTTTGACAGCGCTGCTGAAAGATAAGTATGTTTTGGCATGCTCTTCATCAGAGGAAGGTCTCCAGCTGACGCTGAGGGTGAATGACAGTCATGGGGGTGGAACTGATGTTCTTGCGTAAAGCTGGTGTTAGTGAGTGGCATTGCAGCTAGGTGTTTTCTACAGCTCAGTCATTAAAGCTGTTTTAAAGCTGTTTAATCACCGCAGCACCTCCCACTCAACAGATGGCTACTGTTCAGGAAATCATGTTATTTCTAAGAATAACAGTAGACTGACGCTCTTGCATTACGTTATCTCGATCAACTATTGTGGAGAAACTTTCTAATTACACAAGTAGAGCAAATAGAGATAAATTGACCATACACTCAAGTTGTATAGCTGAGACAATAATACATATTTTTATTCAAAGCAAAGCAGCAGAGGCACGCTGCTGGGATCTTAGCAAATCTCAGCCTTACAAAGGTTTGAACCTGCAACCTTCATCTTGGCAGGCAGAATCCTTAAAGCAACGGTTCACCAAAAAATGAATCAATTACAAAGTTTCTAGTGAGTAATAACTTAAATTTGATCTATTTATCACACAAAGCAATCATGTGGCTTCAAAAGACATGTAAACTAGTTCTACCAGAAAGACTCGGGAGAATAAATACCGTAACAATTATACATTTATTAACAGCCCAGCAAGCAATATTATGATCTAAAGGTCTTTGGCGTAGGCCCCGTCCGTAGCTCGCAATCCGAGGGTACGGACTCTGCATTTCCTGCCTGAAGGCGAAGGCAGGGGCGCAGCCGACCCCCTGTGAGGCATGGGAAGGGATCATCCTGGTGGTGGTGGGGAGGATAGAGGGGAAGGAACCATCTTGGTGGTGGTGGGGAGCATGGAGGTGAATGAAAGCATCCGCACCTGCGAACTCAGACATGTGTAAGTACCAATCGGTTATAGTATTAGAACACGATTGGATAGATGAGAAGGTAATAAGTGATGTGACAATTGAGTCTTCCCGGCAGAACTTATGCTAAAGCTTTCATTTCTGTGATGATTTTATGGTAGGTTATGGAGCTTGACGCTGACAGCACAGATGCCCATTCGCTTTCATTATACTGAGAAGAGTGGCTAGAATTTTCTTCAGAATTTCAGCTTCTGTGTGTGTAGGTCGGTTTGAATCAACATGAGGGTGAATAATGGATAGAATTTTGGGTTACAGAGGCATTTTGGAGTAGGAAAGGAGCATAACTTTGTATCACCATATTGATCCCTAATGGTTCTCTTACGAGAGTATCTCTCGTACTGCGTAATAGCTTTACGCTATGGGGAAAACCTCTTTTCCACGAGATATTGAAGCCAAAAATTATCCTTAATTTTGTATTAATGTAAAACGCTTTGCAGCAGCAAGCAAACATAGGTGAGACAGCTTGCGCGCCTATTGGCTGCTCTTGCGGCAAATGCAGCAGCCTATCGAGAGAGACTCTGCGTGACGTAATGACCAATGGGGGCAATTCGCGCCCATATCGCCACGTCCCGCCAGAAAAGGCGTGGTCTCGCCCTATAAATAAGCTCGGTAGGCTGGTACAAGCTGATTTTCATCTCTTCAGCGAAGCGTACGCATCGCTGGATCCGGAGTGAGAAGCCGCGCCGTCGACGCAAGCCTTTCAGCGGGACGAGCTTCTTGAGTCACTGGCCTCGCCACCTTCAACTGCCGTAGCTGCTGCGCTTTCCGGCGTTCTATATCCTTTTTATCCTTACTCTGCTGAGAGTGTTAGCTCACTTACGTGACGCGACTTGCACTTCTCATCACAAAAGAGCTGCGTCTTTTTAAAGATGCCATCCTGTGGCTCGTGCCGCGCCCCACTCAGCGACGAGGACCATCATGTCATCTGCGTGTCCTGCCTGGGTGAGGATCACGCGGCTATCGCGCTCGCAGACGGCGAGCTTATGTCTATGGTGACTCTGAGGACTCGCCTGGCGTCATTCTCCGAGCCTTCACCACAGCCCGACGTGGTGCCGCGACGCAAGAAGCGCCGCGCCCAGCGCGCTCCCGAGCTCTCTCCAGCCCGCCAAAGCTCGCCGGTTCGCCCGCCAGCTTCGCCGGTTTCGCTCGAGTCGCTCACTGATGGACAACGGCCGCCGTCTGCCGCCGTGTCCGTCTACGAGTTCGACGAACCCACCGAGGCTTGTTCTCTTCTGTCATCTGACAGCGAGGATTGGGCGAGCTCCGTGGACCTCCCCCCGCTAGCGTTTCCCGCCAATCCACTGGGAAGAGAGCCGGCATTGAGACTGAGCTGATGCGTCTGCTCTCTCAAGCCGTGGAAAGCATCGGCCTCGACTGGGAAGCGCCCGCGCAACCGCCACGCAACAGACTGGACGGACGCTTTCTCGGAAAAGACGAAGCTCCGTCAAAGTCAAGGCCCGCGCCCTTCCTCCCTGAACTACACGAGGAAGTGACTAAGTCGTGGAACGCCCCCTTCTCCGCCAGGCTGCTAACCTCTGCCTCTGCTGCATTCTACACTGTGGATGGTGCAAAGGACAGAGGGTACCTCTCCGTTCCTTCTGTGGAACCAGCTGTAGCGTCTCATCTCTGCCCGCCCTCCGCTGGACGGCGCGCTCAGACGACGCTCCCATCTAAAGCCTGCCGAGTGACGTCAGCCATGCACGGGCGCGCTTACACCGCCGCCAGGCAAGCAGTTTCAACGCTGCACACTGTGGCTATCCTGCAGATCTTCCAGGCCGACCTTCTCCTTAAACTGGACGAGGAAGGGCCCGAAGCGATCTGCGTGGCGGACCTGAGAAGCGCTACAGACCTCGCTCTACGCGCTGCTAAAGCTGCTGCACAGGCCATAGGACGGAATATGGCCTCTCTCACCATGGCTGAGAGAGACTTATGGCTGACGCTGTCCGAGATGACGGAAGCCGAGCGCTCTGTGTTCCTCGACGCGCCCATTTCGTCAGCGGGCCTCTTCGGATCTGCCGTCAAGGATTTTGTGGACAGATTCATGGAAGTGCAGAAGACTTCGCAGGCTATGAAGCACTTCCTTCCGAAGCGCTCGAGCTCCGCTGCAAGCTGCTTAAAACAGCCGTCTGCTCGCAGCTCTCAGCCGCAACCTGCACCGCCCGCCGCAGCCGCTTCACAGCGCCGCCAGGCCCGAGACCAAAGACCGCGCTCTCGCTCTGCTGGACGCCGCCCCCCTCAGCGCGGGCCCCGGCCGAGGATTGAGATCAAGCCCGAGGCCTCAAAGCCTTCCTAACCACTCTAGGAAAGCGACGGTGTTCAGATCCCGCTGCGGCCGGATTTCCACCAAAACTTCTCGCTCGGTCAGTTCCAAGCATTGTGACTGTCCCAGTGTATTTCGCAGTGAGCCAGCCGGTGTCTCAGCCCGCTTGCCTGCGCATAAAAGCCGTTTTTACGGCTACCCAGATAAATCCAATAAAGAGTGCATTTTCTGGTGTTCCGGCCATGGCCGATGGTGTTATGAGTGTTGTAAGAATGCTCACGCCCCAGTGCCCATTCCCACACCCAGACACAGCCCGCCACGGTGCAAGGCTAGCACAAATAAAATCGACTCAGGTCGATTGTGCAGACAATGTAGTGAAGGCACCCATGTCACAATGCCCGCTTACACTGCACGCTGCGTGTCCCTTGGTTTCTGTAAAAACGAAACCAACAGAAATTCAGTCGGCTCTAACCGACAGTGTTTTCAGTGTAGTAAATGTGCCTGCAGTCCCGCGCCCACATTCTCTCACAGACACACCGAATCCTACGGGATCCCCCCGCTCACTTTCTCTGCACAATCTGCCATAGAGAAGCTGAGCGCGGCCGGGCTGCCCGCTGTGATCAGCGCGCCCCCCGCCTCAAACACTGTAAACACGGTGTTGTGTTCCCAGTCTACCAGGGCTCTCGAGCGGCCGTTTTGCCACGGCCAGAGCACGGATTTCATTCTGCCACTAGCTATTCACGCAGATGTGTGGTCAAAGCTTCCCGGGGTATCAGAATGGGTGCTGAACACTATAAAAAGAGGCTATTCGCTACAATTCGTTCGACGCCCTCGCCGTTATACGGCGTGTGTCGAAACTACGGTGAAAAACGAAGTGTCTCATCTACTTCGTGCCGAGATAGCGAAACTACTGAGCAAAGGGGCTATAGAACCTTTATCTCAGGCTCAGAGCGAAGGGGGCCTATACAGCAGATATTTTCTGGTACCGAAAAAAGATGGGGGTCTCAGACCCATTTTAGATCTGCGACAGCTGAACAGAGCGCTTGTGAAGCGCCAGTTCAGAATGCTTACGACCAGGAAAATCCTCGCGCAAGTGCGCCACGGGGACTGGTTTATGTCAATAGATCTGAAAGACGCCTATTTCCAAATACTAATAGCGTCCCATCACTGGCGATTCTTGAGATTCGCCTTCGAGGGCCAGGCATATCAATACACAGTCCTGCCGTTCGGCCTGTCTCTAGCACCTCGTACATTCACAAAGTGCATGGACGCGGCGCTCGCACCCCTGAGACTTCAGGGCATGCGAGTCCTGAACTACTTGGACGATTGGCTGATTCTAGCTTGATCACGATCGGAGCTCATAGAACACAGGGCCGCATTACTCGAGCACCTCGAGGAGTTGGGCCTTACAGTCATTTGGGCGAAAAGCTCACTGTCTCCCAGTCAGAAAATTTCCTTTCTGGGAACAGTGTTAGACTCGCTATCCATGATGGCACGCCTGTCACCGGAGCGCGGACTAAATATTCAGCACGTCGCGAAATCCTTCCGCCACGGCTCGATAGTTTCGCTCAAAAGGTTTCAGAAATTGCTGGGTCTAATGGCCTCAGCAGCCTCTGTACTCCAGCTGGGCTTGCTTCGCATGCGCCCACTGCAGATGTGGCTGAAAGCGCGGGTTCCACCCAGGGCATGGACAGCGGGTCTGTTTCGCCTCAGGGTCGACCTACAGTGCGTTTCAGCTCTGGAACCTTGGAAAATAACCGACTGGTATCAGTCAGGTGTAAGTCTGGGGACCGCTTCGAGTGTGAAGGTGGTGTCTACGGACGCCTCCACCTCGGGGTGGGGAGCGCTGCTCGAGGGCAGACCGCTAGCTGGCCTGTGGTCAGAACGGGAAAAGCTCCTTCACATAAACTGCTTGGAAATGATAGCAGTCGACAAAGCGCTACGGCGCTTCTGTCCCCAGGTAACAGGCCACCACGTCTTGGTCTGGTCGGACAACATGTCAGTGGTGGCATACATAAATCGCAAGGGCGGCGTCAGGTCACGAAACCTTCACAGGCTGACGGAACGCCTCCTGGTCTGGGCTCAGCACAACATGCTCTCACTAAGAGCAGCGCACGTGCCTTGTCACCTGAATTTGGGACCAGACAGACTGTCCAGAAACAATGTCCCAACAGGGGAATGGTCGCTGCACCCGCAGACGGTCCAGCTGCTGTGGAAAACGTTCGGCAGAGCACAGGTGGACCTATTCGCGTCCCAAGAAAACGCTCATTGCCCAAAGTTTTTCTCGAAAAGCAAAGACGCGCTGGCTCATGTTTGGCCCCGCTGTCCCCTATATGCTTTTCCTCCCGTCTCGCTCCTGCCTCAAGTGTTGGAACGAATCAGGGAAAACGGATGCCCAGTGCTGCTCGTGGCGCCGCTCTGGACAAACCAGACGTGGTTCCCTGCCCTGATGCAGCTGACCAGCACTGCCCCATGGCCTGTACCATTGAGGAAAGACCTTCTCTCTCAGGCGGAGGGCTCGATTTGGCATCCTCGCCCGGAGCTGTGGTCCCTGCACGCATGGGCCATCAACAGGTACCTGCCAGCATCCCAGAGGGAGTGTTAAACACGATCGCGCAGGCTAGAGCTCCGTCTACCAGGCGGCTCTACTCCTCGAAATGGTCTGTGTTCTCTGCGTGGTGTCAAGCCCAGAGCTTTTCACCTGTTGACTGCGGGGTTTCGGAAGTGCTTTCCTTCCTTCAAGAGCTACTGGATAAGGGCAGGATCCCATCCACGCTCAAAGTATACGTGGCGGCCATAGCAACGTTTGCAAAACCGGTGTCTGGCCAGTCGCTGGGGAAGAACGACTTAGTCGTGCGTTTCCTTAGGGGAGCTCGGAGGCTAAACCCTCCCAGGCCCCCTTCAGTCCCGACGTGGGACCTTTCCACGGTCCTGGAGGCCATGAAAGGTGCCCCATTCGAGCCAATCCAGCTGTCGGACATGAAACATCTGTCTTTCAAAACAGTGTTTTTCACGGCTCTCGCTTCAGTGAAGCGCATAGGGGACTTGTAGGCGTTTTCAGTAAGCGCGTCATGTATGGAGTTTGGGCCTAATGACTCGAAAGTCATTCTCAAACCTAAGCACGGGTACGTGTCGAAATCCCTCAATACACCATTTAGGGCCCAGGTAATTTCCCTGGCTGCCCTTTCGGTTCTCAATGAGGAGAAAGACGCGAGTCTCCTTTGCCCCGTCAGGGCATTAAGAGCTTATGTGTCGCGCTCGTCTGGTTTCAGACAGACTGAGCAGCTTTTCGTTTTGTTTGGCGGGCGTTCCAAGGGACTCGCCGCCTCAAAACAGAGCCTATCCAGATGGATAGTGGATGCCATTACGCTCGCTTACACTGCAAAGGGCCTGCAGTGCCCCTTGGGTGTCAGAGCGCACTCCACGAGAGGCGTGGCCTCTTCGTGGGCATGGTCTAGCGGGGTTACCTTGCAAGATATCTGTACGGCCGCGGGCTGGGCCTCGCCGTCTACATTTATAAAATACTATAACCTGGAGGTACCCGACTTACAAGCTAAGCTTTTGGCGGTCTAGAATTCAGTGCTATCTGCCCCGCTGTGCGGCCCAGATACTGAGTTTACTGCGGCCCCATGAGTGTTGACACACGTATGGCCACCCAGATCAGACTGAAAGCTTTCACCCTGGCGGCGCGTTTAATTGTCATATGATTAGCCCCTTTGGGTGCTATTTTATAAGGAATGATGCTTCCAGCCTCTCTTCCTCCACTCTATGTGAGTTTATGGTGATTATGCACTATATGAGCCCCGGGTTTCGGCCCCTGGGACTTTGGTGTTGGATCCCTGTACGCACGGCGTGTTGCATTGTGTTCCCCATAGCGTAAAGCTATTACGCAGTACGAGAGATACTCTCGTAAGAGAACGTACTCGGTTACTAACGTAACCTCGGTTCTCTCTAGAGAGGGAACTAGTACTGCGTATCTTGCCGTGCTTGGAATATGCTCTGGTTCGCTTCGGCGATGAAAACCAGCTTGTACCAGCCTACCGAGCTTATTTATAGGGCGAGACCACGCCTTTTCTGGCGGGACGTGACGATATGGGCGCGAATTGCCCCCATTGGTCATTACGTCACGCAGAGTCTCTCTCGATAGGCTGCTGCATTTGCCGCAAGAGCAGCCAATAGGCGCGCGAGCTGTCTCGCCTATGTTTGCTTGCTGCTGCAAAGCGTTTTACATTAATAAAAAATTAAGGATCATTTTTGGCTTCAATATCTCGTGGAAAAGAGGTTTTCCCCATAGCATAAAGCTATTACGCAGTACTCGTTCTCTAGAGAGAACCGAGGCTACGTTAGTAACCGAGTACGTTTTAACTGATCATTTAGGATTTCACTTTATTTTGATGGTCCCTTCAACACATTCTGTTGATTATAAGTAACGTTGCACCTACATTTCTACTAACTGTCATTAGAGTATTAGTAGACTGGTAGGGTTAGGGTTAAATTAAAGGTGCTCTAAGCGATGTCACACGTTTTTTAGGCCAAAACATTTTTTGTCACATACAGCAAACATCTCCTCAATATCCGCTGGCTGCCTGTCCCCTGAACACACTGTAAAGAAACGCGATCTCTGTAGACAGCCCAGGCTCCACAAACAGCAACAATAACAAACTGCGGCGACCCGCTCCCAGAAACATAACAAACTGTTCCAGCCAATGACCGACAAGAAGGGTTTGGGGGTGTGGTTTGGGGGGTTAGTGTGCGGATGAGGAGGAGGGAGGGTCTAGCTAGCCTCCGTTTTGTTTGACAATAGTTCGAACATCAACAAGAAGTGACGTCACCCAGGATCGCTTAGAGAACCTTTAAGTTGACATGTTGTTGCAAAGTTACTTATTGACTACAGAATCTCTGTTGGAGGACCAATACAATAAAGAGTTAGCAGATATTAAGCAGACAGTGTACTAATACTGCAATGAGAGTTAGTTGACATGTAATTGCAAAGTTACTTATAGTCAACAGAATGTTCAAAGGGGACCATCAAAATAAAGTGTTACTCAATTTAGCATGGTTTCTATATTTGCACACACATCAGAATATGTCATGAACCTTTGCAAGCTGGTGATAAACAGATTTTTTCCATTGTCAAAGTGAGTTTGTCTTAAAAATCAATTGCATTGTAATTCAGGTCCTTACTACAGGATATTCTCTTTCAGAGTATGTGATGAGGGATCTCAGACTATGATGGACTGAATAAATGGAATAATTATATCGACAAAGTGTTGAAGAAACCATGCAGGGGGAAAATGGCAGGGGAAAAGTGTTTCTACTGCTCAATACATAGAGTCTCTCTCGCAAACAAAGAGGACACATTACTGCCAGATGAATTCTGTCTATTGGACACATAGTCAATCTTTGAAATCCCCTTACTTAGAGTAAATCTCATAAATGACCCAGCTGCCTTGGGTTTTTTTTCTCTCTCTTTTTTTTTATGGGTGTATCCTGCACATTTATTTTATTTATTTTTTTATAAAGCACATATCAATATAACCAAGGTTGCCCAAAGTGTTGTACATCAATAATAATAATAATAAATAAAAAAACATACAACAAGGAAACGACATAAAACAACTGCACACCTTAGAATTAATAACCCGGGTAATTGAAAGCCGTCGTTAATAAATGAGCTTTTAGCAAAGATTTAAAACTGGAAATGGTCTGAGCAGATCTAATACAAATAGGCAATGAATTCCAAAGTTTGGGGGCGGCAACAGAAAAACCACCGAGAGAAACTGATCTGGGGATCTCAGGGGCCTTACAGATGAGTGCCAGTTCACTAATGTCTCCAGGTATTTTTGTGCCAACCTGTTCAAAGACTTAAAGACAAACAATAAATGTTTAAATTCGATCCGGAAACGGACCGGCAGCCATTTGAGAGAAGATAAAATAGGAGTAATATGATCACGCTTTCGAGTGCCTGTCAGCAATCTCGCAGCCGCATTTTGAACTGTCTGAAGACGGGCTAGGGCTTTCTGGCTAACTCCCATATAGAGAGTGTTACAGTAGTCCTGACATGAAAAAATACTAGTGTGAATAACTGTCTCTAGGTCTCTGAAAGAAAGCAAAGGCTTCAACTTCGCAAAAAGTCTCAAATTAAAAAAGCATGATTTGACCACAGAATTTATTTGCTTGTCAAATGTAAGTTCTGAGTCAAACAATACCCCTAAATTAAGAGATTGAGGAAGGTTAAAATTTCCCATATCTCATTTCACACCTGTTGTGTTGATGTAAGTTAGCGAATCTCACAAAATCTGTCAAGAACAATATTTCTACCAGAAAGGTTACTGTATACTGGAACAATACTGTAACAATAAATACATTTATTGATAGCCCAACAAGCAATAAAGTTCTTTGGCGTAGGCCCCGTCCATAGCTCGCAATCCGAGGGTCCGGACTCTGCATTTCCTGCCTGAAGACGAAGGCAGGGGCGCAGCCGACCCCCTGTGAGGTATAGGAAGGGACCATCCTGGTGGTGGTGGGGAGGATCCTGGTGGTGGTGGGGAGGATGGAGGTGAATGAAAGCGTCAGCATCTGCGAACTCAAACATGTGTAAGTACTGGTCTTTTATACCGCAAGTATTAGACACGATTGGATAGATGAGAAGGTAATAAGTGACGGAGCAATTGAGTCTTCCCGGCAGAACTTAACGCTAAAGCTTCCATTTCACAACAAAATCCGAATGAGAAAAAAATAAGAAATTATATTTACCTCATACAATAGGCCTAGAAAGCCTATTTAAGGACCAATCCATTTCAGGAAATTTGTTTGGTTTTGTGGTTGTTGTTGTTTTTTTTGTTCTGTACCAAGCGGCAACCTTCCTGTCTCTTGAAACCAACATGGTGACTTAAACTGCAATTCATCGACTGGCCGCTAGAAACAGACTGCAAAATAAAGAGAGTCAATCCCATAAACCCCCAAAGTTAAAATGCACAACTTTACAGCAGAAAAAAATGTGTTTACAGCCTGGTGCAAAAAGTGATTTTGGTCTATATTTTGCTCTTCATGACAACTGTGAGGGGGTGATTTTTTTTAATAACTCATCCGTTTAAATTATATTAAAGGTACAATATGTCCGATTTTTGTAATAAAATATTCAAAAACCACTTGCAGTGTGATATATTTCATGCAGTTGTGTACTTACATTATCCTAAGGGTTCCCAAGGATTTGTAAATCCAGAGAAATTACAGTTTTAAAGGTGCTCTAAGCTATGTTGGGTGTCGTCACTTCTTGTTGACGTTCGAAGTATTTCTCCTTTTCCCTGTTCTTTGCATTTTTGCAATATGTTCATCGGAACGTCGTCTCTTTGGTCGTGTGTCGGCCATATTAAACTTAAAGAGTTATAATTCTAACTTCCCTCTTCACACTTCTCTCTCCTCCAAACCCCCTTCATGTGCACGCGCATTAACCCCACCCCGAAATCATTCTTGTCGGTTATTGGCTGGAACACTGTTTGTTTTGTTTCGTGGAGCGGGTTGCCCCAGTTTGTTTTTGTTGCTGTTTGTGGAGCCTGCGCTGTCTACAGGAACCGCATTTTTTTACAGTGTGTTCAGGGGACAGGCAGCTAGCAGATAGTGAGTCGATGTTTGCTGTATGTGACAAAAAAGGTGTTGGCCTAAAAAACGTGTGACATCGCTTAGAGCCAAGGGGGTAATCCATCAGCCGGAAGTCGAAGCCTCGCGGGAGCCGCCATTGTAGCAGAACTTCACCTGCTGTTAGCATTCCATTGACTCCCATTCATTTTTGCGTCACTTTGACAGCGAATAACTTTACATCTGAGGCGTCCAAATACTTAATTTGTCCATTATTTATTTCTAAAGAAACACGACAATGTATAAAAGGCTCCATTACTTTGTATTTTACGTTACGGCCCCGTAGAAGCCGTTTTTGTAAAAATAGCCTAACGATTGCGTCATAACCACGCAACTTTCTGTCGCACAATAGAGACATTACCATATAGACAGGAGGAGAAGCTCGCAGGCAATCTTTTACTGTCTATGAGGCAATCGGGGGGACATGGATGCATAAAGTCAAGGGAGAAGCCCATAGATAGAGAGTCCATAAAAGCAATGGGACAACATCTTTCAACAACGTTTTTGAGGAATTAGGTGATTCAGATTTGTCTTGGCACAGCTACTAGAAGATTTACAAATGTCAGACTGTCATCAAGCTCAGTTTGAGCCTGCACAGTCGCTCAGACATCAGGCAGGAAGTGCAATAATCGGCTTCAGTCTTCTCCGTTGAAATCAATGGGGTCGCTCTGTCCATTTCTTTTACTGTCTATGCCAAGGGGGTAATCCATCGACCGGAAGTTGAAGCCGGCCGGGTACCGCCATCTTGTAGCAGAACTTCACTTGCGTTAGCATTTCCATTGACTTCCATTCATTTTGGCGTCACTTTGACAGCGAATAACTTTACATCTGAGGCGTTTAAAGACTCCATTTGTCAATTATTTATTTCTAAAGAAACACGACAATGTATAAAAGGCTCCATTACTTTCTATGTTACATTATGGCCCCGTAGAAACAGTTTTAGTAAAAATAGGCTAACGATTGCGTCATAACCACTCGACTCTCTGTCGCGCTGTACAGAAATTACCGTACAGACAGGAGGAGAAGCTCGCAGGCAATCGGGGGGCGTCCCGTCAAGGGAGAAGCCCATGAGTCCATAAAAGCAACGGAATACTTTCTCCTGCTCACTCACGCCAAAGAACTCTTTGCTCAAGTTCCCCGTCTCTGCAAGATTAACGTTGGCAATTTTCACGCACAGCTACTAGAAGATTAACGTCTGTCAGACAGGTTGCTCACGTCATCAAGCTTAGTTTGAGTCGGTTTGAGTCTGCGCGTCAGGAATGGAAGTGCTCAAAAATCGCTAAAAATGGGATTCAACTGTCTCAACTGACAATGAGATGGCTCTGTCCATTTCTTATACTGTCTATGGTCTATGCTTAGAGCACCTTTAAATAATGACTCGTTCCCTGTCATTGTCGCATATCAATGACGTAATATCCGCACTTTCCTCGGTTTCCGCTTGTAAAAACCATAAATATAATACATAGAATCCTCATTAGCTGCTTTTTCATGGGCCTCTATAGTAAGCCGCTGATGAGGGATCTATGTATACATGTCTATGATACAATATCTCGCATGCTGCTGTTGTGTCGTTCAGTCATCATGGTTCACGATTATTGATTGGTGAGAGAAAAAAAACCCTGAAAAAAACTGTAGATCAACTGAGGCAAGAAGGCTTTGGGACGGAGAAATAAAAAACAAGGATCAATATCTGTGTGGCGTATTCGAGATGGAGAGAGCTTCGCGACAAACTTGGATTTGATCTGTCGACAAAGACTCCACTCTCGGATGTGTTTTAATAGACAGGTAAGCAAATATCTATTATTTATTGTACACGTACAGTTATATTGCACTTTGTTTGTACTTCAGTAACGCTTTTATCATGTCTGTGACCAAGTCTATGGCAGTGAAATTAAATACAGTATGTGTTGCACAAAAATATTTAGCCATTAGCTACTTGCAATTACAGTGGGTTTGTTAAAATGTACTTTTAGTATGATTGTTTTAAACGTGCAAAACTGTTTATATAGTTATAATAAATAGTCATTAGTAGCTAATATAGTATTATGTTGCACACTTAAAACAGACTGTCTTTTCTTTTGCAACTTTATTTAGCCAGTTCTGCTGGAATTATATATTTTACACGAAGCAACACAACATCTTCTCACGTCGGCGATATAGCCTACGTTCACTTTCGGCTTATGACATCATCGTAAATGAACTTTCACCTTTCAGTAACATAAATCAGAATAATATCCAGAATATTTATCAAATGAGATTGCAATGAAATTATAGTGATTTCCAATTCTAAACGTATTCCAATTCTAGGAAATTATGAAATTATAAAATAATACTCCTAGGTCGCAACACCCTTCCCCACTAAAAACAAAAATGTCTAAACATTTTCTTTGCTATCTTCACAATATTAATCAACAATGTCCCCACAACGGAACACATGGTGGAAGGTAAGTACACAGGTAAGTATTTTCACACACATCATACATCACAGGGTAGTTATAACATTATCTCTCAGTATTTTTTTTTCCTCCTTTGGCAAGTCTCTCATGGCAACAATACAAGACTAAGTGTCCATAGTCCATTAGTATCAAAGGGTGAATAATCCATTGAAGTATTGGTGGGCCCCCCAGTCTTCACAAAGGGACAAGGAAAATACCATACACACCCAAACGTATGTGTCTACATATTCCAAAGCCATGCATTTAGTAATCTATACCGTAAGTGTACACACAACTACTGTTCCTGTTACTACTGTTTGTATATTACACCACTTCTTAATTCCAAAACGCCTGGATGCCAGCCCACAACATTTTTTGATCGGGAAGTTCGGTCTGGACTCGCTCCATTGAGGAGTAATTATGATCGGTTCAGAAATCGTCGGGCCAATCAAATTGCCAGGGCGGGCTTTATACGATGATGGACAGATGATCTGCAGGGACGTAATCCTCACGTTATCAAAGAGCGCTTGGGTTGAACTGGTTTCCCTCACAGATGACTGCCGCTGGAGAACTGAGATGTAGAGATTCCGCTATCGCGTCCGTTGTAAAAGAAATCGACAGCGCATTCATTTTAAAAGACGAACATAGAACTGCAATCAAGGCATTTGTCGATCGGAAAGATGTGTTTGCCGTCCTTCCTATGGGATTCGGCAAAAGTTTAATTTATCAGCTGGCTCCGATGGTAACTAAGAAGATGGGACGCAATGAAAACCCTGTGCTCGTTGTGGTTTCTCCTTTGGTCGCACTCATAGAGGGCCAAGTAAAAGAAGCAACACTCGTTATTTTACTTCTTCCAGCGTGCGTGCATTTGAGTTCTGTAGTTGACAACTGTGCTATGCAAAGTAGTTTACTTACTGCGTTGCTCTCATTGGTTGTAGGTCTATCCAATTGAGTGCAGATTTTTTTTTTTTCCTGGTTCGGTTAAGACACGCCTCATAATCAAAGCCCTATGAAGCAGTATCAGACTCACATTCTGACTAGAATATGAGTATGGCGAAGTCAGGCTACCATTTCTGTACTTATTATTTAAATAACTGTCCAGATTACCTGTTCTGTATTAAGTGTTAGCTACTACCATGAACTGTAACTTGTAATGAATAAACATTAACTATAAACTAATGAATAAGATCATCTATATGGGTCTCTTATATCTATCCATGATAAAAAGGATACAAAAATGATGATCTGGTAGAGAAGTCACAGGCAGTTCCTGTGGACGTCTTCACACCAACATGGCAGGTCTTCAGCTGTTGAAAGGTTGGCTGGCCTAGTTGGTCATAGGTGTAGACACGCCTGGGCTGCCTAGCTCTCCTTAGCCTGTTTCTCCACATCTCGGTATCACTTTGCTCATCCTCTGATTCAACAGCCGGAACATCAATCTCCCTCTCCGAGCTATGTCTCTCCTCAATAGGATCCTCTTCAGGCTGCAGCTCCGGTACAAGTGCCCTCTCAGGCCTTTCTCGGAGTGTCTCCGTTTTCGGAGAGAACTCTTCTGCTCCTGCATTCAGAGGTATCTCAGCATGTCTCACTGCTGTCCAGAGATGATACTCCTCCTCACTGGAACTGTCTGTGTCTGTTCGGTAAGTATCATGTCTGGCTGTATGATCCCTTCTTGTTGTCCGTTTTACTTTCCTTCTATTGTTTTTCTCTTCAAGGTTGAGTTCATGACCTTCTGGCTCTTCAACCAGATAAGGGCATGGTAAAAGTAGGTTACGATGTAACACCCGCCTTCTCCCTGTTCCTTGCAATGGTTCAATCGCGTATACTGGACTATCAGGGCCTTTTCTTCCCTTGACAACATGAATCATGTCTTGAGTTGCGTGGGGAGTTGGGGAGTTGCGTGAATGGCGAATACCGCAGTAGTCTTGTAGCTTGTGAAAGGGTATTCTCAAACTCTTTTCCCTGATCGTGA
Organism: Rhinichthys klamathensis goyatoka; assembly: GCF_029890125.1. NCBI lineage: Eukaryota > Metazoa > Chordata > Actinopteri > Cypriniformes > Leuciscidae > Rhinichthys > Rhinichthys klamathensis. Next base: position 530,177 of record NW_026606827.1, read on the forward strand.
TGTATCTTGGATGGGAAACCAAAACGCATAATAAAATCATCAAAGAGTTTTCTGGCCGCTGTCTTCCCAGACTTGTCTTTCGTTGCGTAAGCCTGTGCGTATTTGGTAAAATGATCCACAACTACAAGTATATACTCATCACCCCCTTTACACTTGTCTAAGTGTAGGTAGTCGATGGATATCATCTCAAACGGTGCAGAGGTCTCAATGCTTTGGATAGGTGTCCTGATTATTCTGTTAGGTTTTTTTCCTTTTTATGCAGCGACACATCTGGGTAACATAGTGTTCCATTTCCTGTCTCATTTTTGGCCAGAAGAACCGTTCTCTTGCGAGAGCCACCATTCGATCGGCCCCTAAGTGTCCCATTTCCCAGTGGAGGTGCTTGTACACAGTAGGCTTCAGGGACTCAGGAACAACTAACTGTTTTCTCGCTGCAGTCTCTCTTCTGAGGATGCCCTCTCCATCAATTTTTAGAGGGGGCCACTCTCAGAGAAGTTGTCTCACTGCTTCACTTTCTGCCAGCTTGTCTTTATGTTTCAAGAATGCATGTGTTTTTTTCAAAGCCAGAGCTCTGCTAATGGCTAAATCTGCACTCTGGGCAACTCTGATATCTTCCACTGCAAGAGGCTGGATTGGCTCTAAAATGTTACACCCCTCTGGCAGTGCATCGATGTTACATGTGACAGCAGAGATCCAATCAACATCTTGGGTTTTATCTCTTTCCAGAGCTTTTCCGATGCATTCGATAGCTTCCTGAGGGCATTCCTCTGTACACTCTCGCATGATCTCTTCAATGGGCTTTTGTCTTCGTGACAGGAAATCCGCGTCTCTGTTTGCTGTTCCGGGTCTGTACTTCAATGTGAATCTATAATCCGCCAGCTTTGCCACCCAGCGGTGCCCTGCTGCATTGAGCTTTGCTGACCTTGTGACATAGGTCAAAGGATTATTGTCACTATATACAACAAAGTCAGGTGCATGGAACAGGTAGTCACGAAAACGTTCTGTGATGGCCCATTTTAGTGCCAAGAATTCTAATTTGCCAGAATGTAGCTTGTAATTCTTTTCTGCCGGTGACAATGTCCATGAGCCATAGGCAATGACCCTAAGAACACCCTCTTGACGCTGGTACAAAACTGAACCTAAGCCCTCTTCTGAGGCATCCACGTGAAGTACAAAGGGTTTCTCCAAGTCCGGATATGCCATCACTGGTGGATTTGTCAGCTGATCTACCATTCTGTTCAGTATTTCTTGGTGAATCATTGTCCACTGGACAGGATAGGATAGGACGGTGGCAACTGAGCAGACTTACGGCTCACATTCTTTCTTTTTTGGCCTTGCGTCTGTTCAGACATAGACTTTGCTAACAGTTTGTAAAGAGGTTTGGCTATCCTGGAGAAGTCTGGTATATAGGATCTATAGTAACTGAGGAAACCCATCAACTTTCTCACCTCTCTCACAGTGGTTGGTGTCTCATGCTTCAGTGCTTGAACTGCTTCCCCCTCTTTGGGATTCATCTTGTATCCCTCTGCAGAGTTTACTCGACCCACATAACAGACATCACTTTTGAAAAAGTCACTTTTTTTGGCCTCAGTTTTATACCACATTCTCTTTGCCGTCGCAGTACCTGTCTCATGTTTTGGATGTGTTGTTCAAGGTTGGAGCTAAAAACTAACACATCATCTAAATACGGACACACACTTCATCTCTCAGATCTCCCAGGCATCCCTCCATGTAGCGCTGAAAAGTTGCAGGTGCATTAGTAAGCCCAAACGGGATCCTCACCCATTCATACAGTCCCCATGGTGTTATGCATGCGGTGGAGGGTCTGCTTTTCTCACTCATGAAGCCCTGGTGATAAGCCTTGCCCTGGTCCAACACCGTGAACCAGGAGTTGCCTCCCAGGCTTTCCAGGATCTCCTGTATCCTCGGGATTGGATGACGATCCGGCTGTGTTTTTCCGTTCAGCAGTCTGTAGTCTATGCACAAGCGTAGACCACCATCTTTCTTCCTGACGCATACTACAGGTGAAGAATTTGAAGAACAAGACTTCTGGATCCAGCCTCGACTGAGTAGGTCCTGTATGTGAGTTTTCACTTCTTGGTAGAGGTGTCTAGGGATTGCATTGTATGTTCTTTGCACAGGCACATTGTCTTTTAATTGTATGTCCATTTGCAAATCTTCGATACACCATGTGTCCCAATCATCCTTTGCAAAAACATCACATTCCTCTCTGAGCATTTGTTGTACCTGTTGCCATTGGTCATCTGACAGATGGCTCAGGTCCACAGGTGGGTCCCAGGGCTCAGGATGTGGCATCCAGCTGGATTACTGTGCAAGTGAGGTGACACTGCTGCTGTCACGTGCCTCAGATCTCTGATCAACCATAGACTTTCTTTGCGATGGGTAGATGGCATCAACACTATGTAACCATCCAAGTGTTGTGCGACTACACAGCATGATGTCCACCATGTGACCAGAAGGAGTACAGTCTCCACAGGTGTCGTTCGTCAATGCTAGTTCTTCAATCACATTAAAGCCAATGATGGGGCGTGAAATGTCACTGCTGGCAACCAGGATTGGGACCACGACAGGTTTGTCACTCATCCCAGCCACAGCATTCTTAGACAAGGTGAATTTGATTTCCATCCATCCATCATACGGAATATCTGTTCCATTTGCAGCTGAAAGCTCCAATGCTCCCTCCTCATGCAGCTCCTCCACTGGTCTCACCTTAACATCTGGCAGGTATTTTCTTTTCCAGTTCATTCCCACTATTGATACCTGTGAACCGGTGTCCCACAGTATTGAAGTGTCAACGCCCCCTAGGGAGGCTCGAACTAGGCATCTCTTCCCTACTAGCTCGGCTGTTTGTCGCTGTTTACCAGTGAGTGGTGCTCTTACGCTGAACAGATCCACATTGTCTGTGTTTTCGGCAGGATGAATCAGAATTTCAATTTTGTTTGTACTAGCTGAGGTATTTCTCATTCTACAACATGATGCCCAGTGTTCTGCGCTGCCACACGTATAACAGTGACTACACCTTCCATCCGGATTGGACAATTGACACTGCTGACACTGTTTCCTATTTACCGTCTTTGGCTGTGGATGATATTTTCGGTTCGGCTGTTCACTCACTCTCATTGGTTGGGGCTTAGAGGTCTGGTGGAGACTAGCAATTTGAGTGGTGAGGTTCTGAATAGCTTCACGTATAACTTTATTACCTTGATCAACCTTTTCCATCTGTGTATCACGTTTGTTTGTCTCATAGTGTTTATTCTTATTGTTTGGTTTATTCACGTAGCTTTCCTTTCCACATTCCTCACTTTCCTCACTAACCGCTGCAATTTTGATCTTTGCTTTTGATGTTGTTGACAACTTATTCTTTCTTTCCATTTCCAGAGTGTATGCAGCTGTCATTTTCTCCAAAAGGACTTCATCTTCAACTTTCTGATTCTGTAAGTATGGCTTTATGTCTGCACGGATGGCGTCATCATGGAGGCCAGTGAGTACTGTTTGGAGGAATTGATTTTGGATTAGCTCTGCGCTGTACTTCAAACCAGATTTAACTCTTTCTGAAGCAAAGACAATTTGTTGTCTCAGATCCATAGCTCGCACTAAAAACTGAATGGGTGTTTCTTTTGAATCTTGAACAGCGCGCGTGAGGGAGTGATACAAGTCTGTAGCATCCTTCTCAATGTAATGAGTCCGTAATATCTGTCTGAGAGCTTGCAATGGCAGGTCAACTCTACTTTCAAGATAACTCTTCAGTTTTGTTCCTGGAGCTATAGCTTGAATGACAGCTTCTACGACTTCTCCCTCATCATATCCTTTTTTCAGTACTATTTGGATTTGTCTTTCCAAACTAGTGTACACTAATTTATCCTTTTGATTTGGTTCTCCAATTTGTCCAATTATTTTGAACTCTCTTCTGTACAGTGGATGGACAAAAGAAACATTTTGGGAAGCTGCTCCTGTTGCATTCGAGACAGAAGCATTTTGTTCTTGTTCGTTTGGATTACTGGGTGCGATATCATTTTCATCACTTGTGCTATTTGCTGGAGCTGGGCTACGCCATTATCGTAAATTTTTCCTTTGATATCCTCAATTTTGTCATTTACTTGCAGCAATAGAGACATCACTTCATCCTCTTGTGAAATAACATCTTCCCCTTCTAAATACTGGAGAATATGCCTCCTCAGCTTACGAGGTAAGTCTTTGTCATTTTTTTCCACCGTTAGACTGAGTGCCCAGCATATATGATTCAACTCTGGTGCAGTCAGTGTCAGTAACTTTTCTTCTATCTCAGCTACAAAAGTTTCCCACTCAGACGACATCTGTTGCACTTCTGACATGATAGAAAACGTTTACCTTCACTGTTTCGTCTGGAGCACTGCAGTATTGACGATGTCGGTAGCTAGGTAGCTCGCAGCTAGCTTTTACTGTATCGTGGCTCGTCACTCGTGACTCATCTTGCTTGCTTCGTGATGAAATCCAACCGAGCAGAAACACCAAGTTTATGTTGCACACTTAAAACAGACTCGGTCTTTTCTTTTGCAACTTTATTTTTGCCAGTTCTGTTGGAATAGGCTTTATGCCGAGCGTCAAGTGACCAAACCGGAAAACGGGTCTCATTGCATCCGCTTGTCAGAGAAAGTGTTAACGGCCGTAAGAACTAACTACGATATCTATGGGTTTTTAAGGTAATCAATCACCTAACCTACCAAGTTCAAAACTTTCATTTAAAACTTTTAAATATCAATCTCATTTATCTCAATATTAAATCTCAATGCTCATTTTTGCTTGCTCCTTTTAAGTTATCTTGAGTAAAACCGCAAATAAATTCATGAAGCACATACAAAAGACCTGAATCGGAAGATAAGATAAGATAAGAAAAGCAATGTGATCTGTTTTCCGGCTTGGTCACGCAGTGGCGGATCTAGAAAATTTTACATGGGGGGGCAAAGGGGTGGCAAGAGGTCTTGGCAGGGTGGCAGGGGTAGACGGTGGGAATCCCTATATGTGAATTGATTTAACAAAATAAACACAAGAAACACAGTAGTTAGTTTAATCATGCCCTTACTCACTACAAAGGTTTTTAAGGTAACACTTTACTTGAAGGGGTGTGCATAAGACTAACATGACACCTTCATAATCATGACATGACATGTTATTATGAATATGAAGGAAGTTTTATGCATGGTTATGACAACTGTCATTAAGTGTCATTCGCTCAATTATGACATTTTTAATGCAAATATGGCATTGTTTGAGATGTCTTTGTTGTGACACCTTGACATTACTAAGACAACACAACCTGTCATAAACATGACATAACAGATTAATTATCAGACTTAAGCACTTAGCTTTATTGGTTAACATTACATTAAACTGTCAGCCAGACTGAGCCAGACATCAAAGTTAGGGGGGCAGCTGGGGGGGGCAAGGCTCTAGAGTGGGGGGGGCCCCCTTGCCCCCCTGTAGATCCGCTCCTGTGGTCACGTGACACTCGGCATAAAGCCTATTATATTTTTTGCACGAAGCAACACAACATCTTCTCATGTCGGCGATATAGCCTACGTTCACTTTACTCGGCTCAGCCCTCGACACCGCTACTGCGCTGGCTTATGACATCATCGTAAATTAACTTTCACCTTTCAGTAACATAAATCAGAATAATATCCAGAATATTTATCAAATGAAATTACAATGAAATTATAGTGATTTCCTTAAAGAAATCTAAACATATTCCTATTCTAGGAAATTATGAAATTATAAAATAATACTCCTAGGTCGCAACAATTACATTTCACGTTCCTTGCTGCTAATTCATTACAATGACATTTAAATAGCGTGATAAAACATACAGGTAATACAAAACTAATTTATTAGCTGATATATAATTTATATGATTCATGAATTCCATACATCTCTGGATGTTGAAAACGACGGAACATCGTTGAAACATGGCGTCCGGACGATTATACGCCACTGCAGCATTCTGTTGCAGCAACAAGTATGACAAAAAATATCTCAGGATTCCGTGACTGGAACAGAATTACATGAAGTCTGCGTCTCAGACTATGTGTTTGTTATTGTTTATAGCTATAGACATGAATGCAAGTGAACAGAACTGACAGGCATGGAACCCAATTGATTAGAGACAGTCTATGACAGGTGAGAGGGAAATGCCACGGATGAAGAAGGAAGACAAATGCACACAGAGTTCGATTCTCTGTGAAGAGCCCCAGCCGGACCAGTGAAGAGGCGTATTGATCAAGTCTATTGTCTGCAACCATCTTAGTAGGATCAATCATTTCTTATTCAGCCCACCTGAAAAGAAAGACTTTTCAGCATTGTAGAGCATTATAGGTATACTCAGAATGTCCTGTTCCAAAGAAAGGTAACTGAACTAGGCTACTTCCTAAGATACTTATTTTATAAAAATAAAAAAAACTAATTATAAGACAGTATCACGTGTATCATGGAAAAAGCAATAACAAAATGCATTGTAATTGTATTTAATTATCCCAATATAAAATAAAACAATATAAAAATTCTAAATCATATAATATATATATATATATATATTTTTTTTTTTACAGACTTCTGTGCTAGTTACAGTTTGTCCATAATGAACACCATATTCAAGCATAAGGGTGTCCATCAGTGCACGTGGCACCAGGACACCCTAGGCCGTAGGTCGATGATCGACTTTGTGGTCGTTTCATCTGACCTGCGGCCGTATGTCTTGGACACTCAGGTGAAGAGAGGGGCGGAGCTGTCAACTGATCACCTCCTGGTGGTGAGTTGAATCCGATGGAGGGGGAGGAAGCTGGACAGACTCGGCAGACCCAAGCGTACTGTAAGGGTCTGCTGGGAACGTTTGGCCGAGTCTCCTCTCAGAGAGATCTTCAACTCCCACCTCCGGCAGAGCCTCGACCGGATCCCGAGGGAGGCTGGAGATATTGAGTCCGAGTGGACCATGTTCTCCACCTCCATTGTCGAAGCGGCCGCTCAGAGCTGTGGCTGTAAGGTTTCCGGTGCCTGTCGAGGCGGCAATCCCCGAACCCGGTGGTGGACACCGGAAGTAAAGGATGCCGTCAAGCTGAAGAAGGAGTCCTATCGGGCTTGGTTGGCTTGTGGGATTCCTGAGGCAGTTGACGGGTACTGGCAGGTCAAGCGGACTGCAACCCGGGTGGTTGTGGAGGCAAAAACTCGAGCCTGGGAGGAGTTCGGTGAGGCCATGGAGAAGGACTATCGGCTGGCCTCGAGGAGATTCTGGCAAACTGTCCGGTGCCTCAAGAGAGGGAAGCAGGGCCCTACCAACGCTGTTTACAGTAGAGGTGGGCAGCTGTTGACCTCAACTGGGGATGTCGTCGGACAGTAGAAGGAATACTTCGAGGATCTCCTCAATCTTGCCGTCACGTCTTCCATTGAGGAAGCAGAGGCTGAGGGCTCAGAGGTGGACTCGTCCATCACCCTAGCTGAAGTCACAGAGGTAGTCAAGAAACTCCTCGGTGACAAGGCACCGGGGGTGGATGAGATCCACCCTGAGTACCTCAAGTCTCTGGATGTTGTGGGGCTGTCGTGGCTGACACGCCTCTGCAGCATCGCGTGGCGGTCGGCACGGCCGCATTAACAATAGGGCTAGGCGGGGCTAAAGCCCCGGGGTCCGAACAAGGAGGGGGCCCTTGATTGGCTGTGGAGCAGATACTACTAGCCATCTGATTGCCAAAGCCTTACCACGCAACGCCCCCCACAAATTAGCCCTGTTATTTAGTAGCGCTTTGCCGAATATTCCATGCATTATCATGGAATCATTATCATTAATATTAGTGACCGTTCGCAAAGACCCGCCTTTTTTAGTTACTGTGGGAAAAGCCAGGCGGCTCTCACATCATGTTCTCACTCACGCACTGAAAAATACATGCGGGGCAAAGACTAACGTTACACAATTGACTACGAGAGAGAGTTCAGAGCAGCTTACTGTTGATATGAAACAAAGTGTCAACTTTCAAATATTGTAATTTAAATAATTTAAACAATACCGTTTTCAAGTTCAAGTCCACCGACGTTCATATACTGACAGCTTTGTTGTCGGACAAAATTGTGTATTCAGCGTTATGATTGGCCAGGTCGCCTGTCAATCAAACCCCCGTGGGCAGCAGGACAGGGCATGGTGAAATGAAACGTCACGTTTTAATTTAACATAATACATTTATTCTATATTTAACTTGTGAACGATCGACCTGCTGCTGCACATAGGCCTATAGATGGCTGCCTGGAGTGCCTTCGCCTTATTAGAATATAGCTACGCATCAACCAATAAATCGCCTCCACCCTTCACTTCATTCTAGAGTCTAGACTATTTTTTAAAACACAGCGTCATCGTCGACCCCACAAATTTTCGGTAAGTTTGATTATTAACTTGATGGATGTTTGTTATTGCTCTTTGTGTTTGATCAAACTCTATATTCGCCTAAAGGGCTGGCGATAATATATCCGGTAGAAATATGTACATTTTGCTGAGACATCATGATGTAAGTTTATAAATTAAACGCGTTTTTAATCATTGTGGTTAGGATACAAATTATTTTAAATGATGGTGAACTTGAGACGGTTTTGCACGGCGCACTTGAGTTCCGACCGTCTATGGTTCCGACCCTGAGGTCTTAAAGTGACAGTAGCTGCTAATAAAGCTGCTGTCGCCATTTGTTTCCATAATGTTTATCAAACATTAATTTACTGACCTTGAATTAATCACTTTTGTAAAATTAATAAGAATGAATGTTGAATTTATAGTGAAAACTATGTATTGTATATTTGATTACTTTATACAAAATAATATTATTCAGTGTTTTAAGTTTTTCAAGGTCGATTTCTTATGTGCCTTTTTTTCTATTGTTATTTGTGACTCTTGTCATCGGTAAGCTTGAGATTCTTTTCTTAAGTTACTGTTATTTTTTGTGATATTGAAATTGGTCACAAGAATTATGAAATATTAGTGCCATTAAATTTTGATATGATAAAAAATCGTTTTAAAAGTAATATAACTTAACTGTGAAGTATATCATAGATGGATAAAATGACTTGTATAATGATAGAACATTTAGCTTATAGTTGGTGATCTGTAGTGGTGGGGGGCCCTGCAGTAACTCATAGCCCCGGGGCCTAGTGAGCTCTTAATGCGGCCCTGGCTGTTGGGGACAGTGCCTCTGGGATGGCAGACCGGGTTGGTGGTCCCTCTTTTTAAGAAAGGGGACCGGAGGGTGTGTTCCAACTACAGGGGGATCACACTTCTCAGCCTCCCTGGGAAAGTCTATGCCAGGGTACTGGAGAGGAGAATACGGCCGATAGTGGAACCTCAGATTCAGGAGGAACAGTGTGGTTTTCGTCCAAGCCGTGGAACACTGGACTAGCTCTATACCCTCTACAGGGTGCTGGAGGGTTCATGGGAGTTTGCCCAACCAATCCACATGTGCTTTGTGGATTTGGAGAAGGCATTCGACTGTGTCCCTCGCGGTGGCCTGTGGAGGGTGCTCCGGGAGTATGGGGTCCGGGGTCCTTTGCTAAGGGCTGAAGCAGGAGCTTGGTTCGCATTGCCGGCAGTAAGTCAGACTTCTTCCCGGTGCATGTTGGACTCCGGCAGGGCTGCCCTTTGTCGCCGGTTCTGTTCATAATTTTTATGGACAGAATTTCTAGGCGCAGCCAGGGGCCGGAGGGTGTCAGGTTTGGGGACCACACGATTTCGTCTCTGCTCTTTGCGGATGATGTTGTTGTGTTGGCCCCTTCAGACCAGGACCTTCAGCATGCACTGGGACGGTTTGCAGCCGAGTGTGAAGTGGCTGGGATGAGAATCAGCACCTCCAAATCCGAGGCCATGGTCCTCAGTCGGAAAAGGGTGGCTTGCCCACTTCAGGTTGGGGGAGAGTTCCTGCCTCAAGTGGTGGAGTTTAAGTATCTTGGGGTTTTGTTCACGAGTGAGGGAAGTATGGAACGGGAGATTGACAGACGGTGAAGAAGGAGCTGAGCCGCAAGGCGAAGCTCTCGATTTACCGGTCAATCTACGTTCCTAGTCTCACCTATGGTCATGAGCTTTGGGTCATGACCGAAAGGACAAGATCCCGGATACAGGCGGCCGAAATGAGCTTTCTCCGCAGGGTGGCTGGGCGATCCCTTAGAGATAGGGTGAGAAGCTTGGTCACTCGGGAGGAGCTCAGTGTAGAGCCGCTGCTCCTCCACATCGAGAGGGGTCAGCTGAGGTGGCTCGAGCATCTGTTCCGGATGCCTCCTGGACGCCTTCCCGGGAAGGTGTTCCGGGCACGTCCCACTGGGAGGAGACCCCGGGGAAGACCTAGGACACGCTGGAGGGACTATGTCTCCCGGCTGGCCTGGGAACGCCTCGGTGTCCCCCCGGAAGAGCTGGAGGAAGTGTCCAGGGAGAGGGAAGTCTGGTTATCTCTGCTTAGACTGCTGCCCCCGCGACCCGACCCTGGATAAGCGGAAGAAGATGGATGGATGGATGGATTATCATTTTTCTTTAAAATTTTCACGTTCAACTTGGACGAGGGAAGTTTATTTGGACAGACCCTCGACCCCTTAATTTTGACAGAGGGAGCGAGAGTGTGTTCCACTTCGCTTTTAGACATCTGTCGCGAGCAGGACGAGCCCGAGGGCCGTGAGAGAATGGCACGGGCCCAGTGGCGTGATTACTAGTGAGCGACACCTTTGTGACGCACCGGTCTCTTATCTCTCACGAAGGAGCGGAAGCATAAAAGGAGGAGCGACGAAAGTGGAGATCAAGAGAGGCCAGGCCTGGACTATTTTATTTAATGTTTTGTTTTATTGTGTGTCTTTACTTTCGTTTTTGCATTTATTTATTATTAAGATTGTTGATTGTTCGCCGGTATCCGCCTCCTCCTTCCCACAACAACTAACCTTGTTACACCATCACTCGCGAACTTCCCTAAGTGTCATGATTCCTGTCTTGTGTTCCCCTTGTCTTGTGTGGACCTTTTGTCATTTCCTGTCTTGTGCCGTGTTTTGTAGTTCTTTGTAGTTTTTCATGTTGATTAGTCTTCCCCAGGTGTGTCCTCTTAACTTGCTTGTTAGTCACTGTGTATTTAAACCCCTGTGTTTCCTGTGGTCTTTGTCAGGTCTTGTCCCACATGGATGTATGTTTGGTGTTTCTCATTCTGTTCTTGGTTCCCTGGTCTCTGTTATGGTTTTGTGTGTTTATTTTGATAATTAAACTATTTTGCATTTGGATACAGCTCTCCATTTGTTTCTTGAGTTCATCCTGCGTTACACTAAGCACTTCCCCTTGGGGGAAGTGAGTTCCACTTTGGACCGTATATACAAAGTTCCGCATACCCAAACTAAAACAGACACAGTTCATGAACCCTTTGCACTAAAAGCACAAGTATGGTCTTATTTGAAAGCAGACACTTGGCAGTTTATTGTAAAGTCCGAATTAATTATTGTCATTGTTAGGATGTACCAACGGCCAGAGGTATAAATGACGTGACAAGGGCAGAAAAACACAGTCCAGAGTGGTTTTAATTCCAAAAGGTGCACAAATATCAATATCCAATAGGAATAGGGAAATAATAGAAAAAACAGATTATCAAAAATTATAATACTAAAGAAAATAAATCAAAATTGTTTACAATACACGGATGTAAGTTGGCTATGCCAATGTACAGGCCCACAAATACAAACGAGATTCAACCTCTCCACCAACCTTCTCCCCTAAAATGGCTGCCTGTTTTATAGGCCTAAGCTCCTCCTATTTTTGGAAAATGCCATTTTAGGGAGAAACCTATAAATTACAAAGAGGTTACAAGACATAAACAAACAAACTATCATGACATTTCAACTCTAAATTGTACATCATTTATATCTAGTACAATTTAAAGGTCTCAAAACAATAAAGACAATACATATAAGAAGAAAACTTACATACTGGGTTACCTCCCTCCCCCATGAGGTCAGAATCAGATGGAGTAATCTTCCATGACCACATACTAGTTTAAATATGGCTACTTTCCTTGTGTACTGGTTTGGCAAGTGAGGGTGTACCAGAAGGTATGTGTAGCTGTTTGAAATGCATGAAGTTAACTTGGTAACTGAATGAAATGAAATAAACCCCAAAATGGCTACAAACATACAACCACAAAAAGAATTGTGTATTTTGCCGGCATTTAGTTTGTGTGTATGTGTAATGGTGAAAACGATACTCGGTTACTAACGTAACCTCGGTTCTCTCTAGAGAGGGAACGAGTATTGCGTAAGTTTAGCTTACGCTACGGGAAAGATTCATCTTCTCGAGATATTGAAGCCAAAAAATTATCCTTAATTTTGTATTCATTGTCAACGCAGTGCAGCAGCTAGCAGACCTAGAGCAGGCCATCTCGCGTGCTCATTGGCTGCCCTGCTGGCATCTGCTGCAGCCTACCAGTGAGCCCCGCGTGACGTCACGCCCAATGAAGGGCCCTCGCGCCTTCATAGCGTCACAGCCCGCCAGAATGGGCGTGGCTTAGCGTATAAAAGAAGGGGCTGTAGGCTGACTTCCCTGGTTTATCGACAACTGAAGCAAAGTCGCTCGTGGCGCGAGCACGGCCGGTTACGCAATACTCGTTTCCTCTCTAGAGAGAACCGAGGTTACGTGAGTAACCGAGTATCGTTCTCTTACGAGAGGTTCTCTCGTATTGCGTAAGTTTAGCTTCCGCTACGGGAACACTTTGTCAACGCCGTGCGCGCCAAGCATCCACCATGAGACCCCGAACTTTCAGGGGAACCCTGTAAGGTGGAGAATAAGGTGGCCAGCCACGCGGGCCATCACTTGTACATACGCACACATAGGGAATACAGAGCAGCGCGCCGATCTGTATAAGCACATGGCACATACCCTACTTAGTGCAGCTCAACCAGGAGAGTTGAGTCATGTGAGAGTGATCTGAGCAGGAGGTCTGGGCAGAATACACCTCTCTTTTAACTGACAACAGTTTAGCCTGTAAGGCAGGAACTTCTAGGTTATAAAACCTGACAGAGGTAGACGGGGAGCTCCAGCCCGCCGCTACACATATGTCATGGATAGAAATTCCACTGGACCATGCCCACGAAGAGGCCACGCCTCTCGTGGAATGAGCCCTGATGCCCAGAGGGCATTGCAGACCTTTTGACGCGTAAGCGGCTGCTATAGCGTCCACTATCCATCTGGACAGGCTCTGTTTCGAGGAGGCGAGACCCTTGGTGCGCCCACCGAACGAAACAAACAGCTGTTCCGAACGCCTGAATAAGGCGGAGCGCGTAATGTAAAACCTCAGCACTCTGACAGGGCAGAGGAGGTTCACATCACTTTCGCTGTCAGATGCTGGCAGAGCTGACAATGAGATTACTTGCGCTCTGAACGGATTGCCCATCACTTTAGGAACGTAGCCATGTCTAGGTCTGAGGATGACTTTAGAGTCATACGGCCCGAACTCAAGACACGATGCGCTGACAGACAGCGCATGCAGGTCCCCCACACGTTTTACTGACGACAGTGCAGTCAGAAGGACGGTTTTCAGTGATAGATATTTCAACCCCACGGAGTTTAGTGGTTCGAAGGGAAAAGCTTTCAGGGCCTCTAGGACCAGTGAAAGATCCCACATGGGAACCGACGGGGGGCGTGGCGGGTTCATCCTCCTAGCTCCTCTAAGGAAGCGTCTTCCTCATGTCTTCCTAATGACTGGCCGTGCGTCGATTCTGCGAACGCTGCCACGGCCGCCACGTATACTTTGAGTGTGGATGGGGACCTTCCCTTATCCAACAGCTCTTGTAGGAAGGAGAGCAGATGCGCCACCCCGCATGTCCGCGGGTCCAGACCTCTGTCGGTGCACCATCCAGAGAACACCGACCATTTAGACGCGTAGAGCCTTCTCGTGGAAGGGGCTCTAGACTGCGCGATCGTGTTCATTACTCCTTCTGGCAGGGCAACGAGTACCCGTTGATCAACCATGCGTGCAGAGACCAGCGCTCTGGATGGGGATGGGCCAGCGCGTCCTCGTCCTTCGAGAAGAACGTCGGGCATTGAGCGTTGTCTTTTGACGCAAATAGGTCGACTTCCGCCCTGCCGAATAGGCGCCACAGTTTCTGGACCGTTTGGGGGCCCAGGGACCATTCCCCTGGGGGAACATTGTCCCTGGACAGTTTGTCTGGGCCATCGTTCAAATGGCCAGGCACATGCGCTGCCCTCAGCGAGCGCAGGTGCATCTGAGACCAAAGAAGGAGGCGTTCCGTCAGATTGCAGAGATTTCTGGATCTGACACCGCCCTGACGGTTTACATAGGATACCACAGACATGTTGTCCGAGCGGACAAGAACATGTTGGTCCTGTATGAACGGGAGGAAGCGCTTCAGCGCATTCTCGACCGCTATCATCTCCAGACAGTTTATGTGAAAACACCTCTCTTGGTCTGACCACTGGCCGAAGACCGGTCTGCCCTCGAACAGCGCGCACCAACCCCAGTTGGACGCGTCTGTCGAAATGACTTTCCGATAAGAGATGGTTCCCATTATCACTCCCAGCTGGTGCCAGTCGGCCACTAACCAGGGCTGCAGAGCCGCTATGCAGGTCTGAGTCACTCTGATTTTCTGACCGCCAGAAACCCAAGCTCGGCGGGACGGGCGAGCATTCAACCAGCGTTGGAGCGGGCGCATGCGCAGTAGGCCCAGCTGGAGCACCGCTACAGCTGATGCCATACAGCCCAGCATCCTTTAAAATGTTTTCAAAGGGAGAAAGCTGTCCTTCTGGAAAGACGCGGCTAGGTGGCGAACACGGAGCGCGCGCTGTGCCGATAGACGAGCCGACATGGTCACCGAGTCCAGTTCTATTCCTAAAAAGGAAATTGACTGGCTGGGTAGTAATGAGCTCTTGGTCCAGTTGACCGTGAGACCCAAGCTTTCCAGGTGACTGAGAAGCACTGTTCTGTGAGATAGCAGCTCTGTCTCTGACTGTGCCAAAATCAGCCAATCGTCCAGATAGTTCATTATTCGCAGCCCCTGACTTCTCAGGGGGGCGAGCGCTGCGTCCATGCACTTCGTAAATGCACGGGGTGCTAGAGACAGGCCGAACGGCAGGACGGTGTATTGATATACCTGACCGTCGAAGGCGAATCTCAAAAATTGCCTGTGACGGGGTATTATCTGAATCTGAAAATAGGCATCCTTCAGATCTAGAGAAATAAACCAGTCCCTCGGGCGAACGTGCGCGAGGTTTTTCCTGGTCGTAAGCATTTTGAACAGTCTTTTCACAAGCACTTTGTTCAAATGTCTCAGATCTAGGATAGGTCTGAAGGCTCCGTCCTTCTTGTGTACGAGAAAATAACGGCTGTAAAAGCCTGACTCGCTCAGAGAAGGCGGCACCTTTTCTATAGCCCCTTTGCACAGCAGCTTTGCTATTTCTGCGTGAAGTAGGTGTGCTACTTCCGCATTCACTATCGTCGCGGTCCGGGCTCGAAAGCGTGGGGGACGGCGAATGAATTGAAGTGTATAGCCCTGCTTATTGTGCTCAGAACCCATTCTGAAATCCCTGGGATAGTTTCCCACGCAGCTACGTGAGCCGCTAGGGGGCGAATGGCCTCCGGGTTCAGATCGCCGCCATTTGCGGGCTTGTGAAACTGAGCCGAAGCCGAAAGCGCGGCGCGCGCTCTCGGTTCTGGGCAATGGCTGCTCGCTGAAAGCCGAGACCGTCTGATTTATGTGAGGTGTCCCAATCATAAGGGATGGGGAGCATTTTATTCTCACTTTTTGACGCGCAAGCAGCGCTTTGGGTGGAAAAGCTTCCTGTAAGCGTGAGCGCGTGTGCGCGGGCACGAGACTTACAAGTGTATTTGGCGCCCCGATCATAACGGATGGGGAGCGTCTTATTAATGCCCTGCGTTTTGTGATAACATTTAAACGCGCGGGCGGCGCCCGGGGGGAGGTGTGTGTCAGTAAGCGTGAACGCTCTCCGGCGGGCACGAGACTTACATTCATAACCTGTTTTATTGACCGTGTAACAGAGCGGGCAGATAGTGGGCACAGACCTGTGGACACATTCCTTATATTCAACACTCGAGCGGCCTTTCTGCGCTTTATGAGAGTGTGCTCTGTGAGTGACACGAGATTTGATGTGCTTGTGTGTAGGGGTGAACACTGGGGCGTGGGCACTTTCACTACACTTAAAACACCAACGGCGTGAGCCGGACCAGACATTATACTCTTTTGAGATTTTCTCTGGGTCGCCGTGAAAACGGCGTATGTGTGCAGGCGAGAGGGCAAATGAGCCGGCTCGTTGGCTGCTAAATGGACCACTGCAGTAGCCTGATTGAAGGGGACTGACAGGGAAATAAACTTGAATACGGCGGCTCGCTGAGGAGAGCCGCATAAATTTTATCTGCTGCGGGAGCCGGAATCGAACACGGGTCTCTGGGGCAAAAGCTTAAGGTTTAGCCCCTGAGCCACAGGGGAAACAACATAAGCTTTAGTTGGCGCGATCAGATAAAAGAGAGAGCGTCATCACAGTTTTCGTGTGCGTGTCGGCATTGTCTGCAGGCGTGCGTGTTATAACAGGCTCTCTACTGCAGTATAGACATTACCAGCCGCTCGAACTAGGAGGAGCTGGAAAATGTTTGAGAAAAAGAGGGGGTTTGTCAGGCCTTGGCGGGACAAAAAACCACACTCTCTCCTTCCTTCGCCGGTGACGCATGCGCTCGGGGGCGCGCGCTCACTCTCTGTACGTAAGAAAGCTGGTCGCGAGCTCATAGAGGAGAGCTGCATACATTTTTTCTGCTGCGAGAGCCGGGATCGAACACGGGTCTCTGGCGCAAAAGCTTTGAGTTTAGCCACTGAGCCATGGGGGAAACTACGAAAGCTTAAGCAGCGCGAGCAGATAAGAGCGCGCGCGGCAGCTTCCTTTGTAACCTAAAGGAAGCTAACCGCGGTTAGAACAGCAGTCCATAGCGTGTCCCTCGACCTCATCCTCAGACGCGACGGCAGTGAGGCTCGTGAGCGGCAGCTGCGCGTCGGTGAAGGGAGGCGGGGAAGGTGAAAAGCGAGGCTCGAGGGAGGCTTTCCGGCGAGCGCGTCGCTGTGGCTACAGGCTCCGGCTGCCTTTGGGAACGGCGCTTATCACTGCGCGGTCCCACAAAGGGCGGAGTGACTGCTTCTATGGTGGGCGCGGTAGCTTCCTTGTAACGTAAAGGAAGCTAGCCGCGGTTAGAACAGCAGTCCCTTGTGGCGTGTCCCTCAACCTCATCCTCAGACGCGACGGCAGTGAGGCTCGTGAGCGGCAGCTGCGCGTCGGTGAAGAGAGGCGGGGAAGGCGAGAGCGAGGCTCGAGGGAGATTCTCCGGCGAGCGCGTCGCAGTGGCCACAGGTTCCGGCTGTCTCCGGGGCCCTACACGAGCCGGCAGGAAATGCGAGGCATCTTTAAAAAGACACTCGCGCTCTTTTAGGAGTAAGCTAGAAGAGAATACAACAGAGTAAAAAGGATACGTCGCCGGATAGCGTAGCTCGCACGGATGGCTGAAGGTGGCGAAGACGGCCGGCTTCCTCAGGGCTGTCCTAAGCTGGCTGTTCGCTGTTCGACGGCGGCGGTGGCTTCTCTCTGATCCAGCGATGCGGAGAGCTCGCTGAAGAGTCGAAAAATCAGGGAAGTCAGCCTACAGCCCCTTCTTTTATACGCTAAGCCACGCCCATTCTGGCGGGCTGTGACGCTATGAAGGTGCGAGCGCCCTTCATTGGGCGTGACGTCACGCGGGGCTCACTGGTAGGCTGCAGCAGATGCCAGCAGGGCAGCCAATGAGCACGCGAGATGGCCTGCTCTAGGTCTGCTAGCTGCTGCACTGCGTTGACAATGAATACAAAATTAAGGATAATTTTTTGGCTTCAATATCTCGAGAAGATAAATCTTTCCCGTTGCGTAAGCTAAACTTACGCAATACGAGAGAACCTCTCGTAAGAGAACAGTTTTTTGTGTGCACATACCCATACTCAATCCCTTCAAAATAAAAGTCTTGGGTCACAGTCAGTCTGTGACAGTCATAATGAAAAAAATATTTATGAATAGCTTTTTTTTTGTGATGTATAGTTTGTCAAGGTAATAACATTAAATCTAACAGTAACTTTGAACTAATTTAAACAAAGACCGATTCAGTGCGCCGGCGTCGTCGTGAAGGTTAACAGGTTACAGTAAATAATAAATCAGCTCCATAGTGAATTGAAGTGATCAAGGGCTTAGTGCATTCCTTTTAAACCTTATGCACGAGTTCCGCCAGTAGTTTGCACTTGTACAACGTAAGCAATGACGTACATCTGAGTCCACGAGACGGAGGGAAATTAGTGAGTGAAAGGCATACAAATTTGAAAAGGAACGCAGCCTGAATCTACCCAACATTTACACTTCAGGCAGATCCATAGACCACAATGCAACATGATTGTGACGTCACAGCAGAACACGCTTAATTTATCCCCGCCCCACACATCTCTAGTGTATGATTTTGACAATTTAACCGCATTTAATATTTGTTGTAGCTACCTTAAGCTGGCTGTTTTTAACACAGTTATAGTTTATTGTATTATCATTTTTGTTTGTGTATTTCTTTATATTTAATATTTGTTTATATTTAAATTTTATAGCCTATATGCATGTATGTATGCTCGGGCTATTAAAAAAATAAATATAAACAAATATTAAATCACGTACATCTCAGAGACGTCTATTTGATGTACGTGTTTACATCTGGAAGATGTATTTTTTAGAGTGTTTGCTCATCTGCAATACGTCTCTAGGACGTTTCCTGTCAGACGTTAAATAGACATTTTGAAAATGTCTTTAAGATGTTTATGATTTAGAATGTATGTAAAACTGACATCTTATAGATGTTTCTCAGATGTTTGTACACAGCAGATGCTTTCCAGATAAAGTTAATTCATAAGGGGAAAAAAACTGTAATCATAAATCTGCTCCATAGCAGATAAGTGATCAAGGGTTTAGTGTGTTTCCTTAAAACACATTTCAAGGGTTCCGCCAGTAGTGGGCACTTGTGCAACAACGTACAATGACGTACATGCGAGGTAACGACATGGACTCGCGGAGGGAAGTTTGCCAGGGAAGGGCATAAAAATTGAACTTAAACACAGCCTGGCAGATCAACGTGCGAGTTCTCTCTGATACGGTAGGAAATTAAATTAAATTGATTTTAACTGTGACAAGATGATTGACGGCAGTTTAAACGGTGACAGGATGCACGTAACTAAAGCGACAGAGCAGTCTGTTAAAGACACAATTATGACATATTAGTATAGGCCTATACGAAAGCTTGCCTACTATTCTGCTACACACTCAAAAGTACCGGTATACTTTTTCTTCACAAAAACAGTAGGCGACATACTTTTAGGGCATAGTATAAGTAGGCAAATTGGGACGCAGCATGAGTTTTTATTGAGAACTGAAACTTGTATTTCACCATGGCAACCATGATGGTTTAGTCACTGAGTCATATAACTGCACCGACTCACAAGTCTCTCTGGATCATGCTTTATTCTCCATCATAAGAGCTGTTTTGCATTGGTTCAGTATTCAGTAACCTGTAAGTCACATTGGCAATAAGAGGTTAGGCATTCTTTAGTACCCTCAGCAGTGTCCTCTTCAGAACATTTCCATACGTGAGAGGTGTTCACATACGTGCCCCTATTATCATGGTGCTCAACATCTGAAATAATGTGGCCATGAATGCCTCTTAGTCAGGCTTTCCACACAACCCACACTAAGGTTAACCCAACTTTCCTTTCTTATCTTCTGCTTCACTGCTTTACACCAGGCTTGCTTCCCAGTCCCTCCCTCTGTGTTACAGTATATTACAGTGGACTGTCCTCAAGGGCTATTATTCAACAGGCATCATCTGTTAAACAATCTGTAGTTAGTTTGGAGAAAACAAATCTTTATGAATTATTTAAATAATAATATGCTTAAATTAAGATGTGTATATTTTATTGGCACGATTAATTATTATTTTTTTAATAGCATTATGTCCAACAGCACTGGGACTTTTCACAAGATCTTTCAGACTCTTACCGCATGTTACAACAAAATGCCTGTATTGGCAAATGACTGCCTTTATGTGAGTCATTCGCTCATTCGATTAGTTAAAAACGCTGAATCATTCAGGAACAAAACATGAGTGAGTCATTGAATCATTCATTCAAACAATTCGTTCAAAATCTTGGGCTGCGTCCTTAATCTTAAAAATGCTGCATTCGGAGGATGCATTCATCTGGATTTTACATAAAAAGTTTATTTTTTTATATTATAAAAACCTATTTTTAAAAAATAGTTTTTAATTTAAAATTTTTTTAAAAATTAATTCCCCCAACACTGCACAAATGTAGAGTAAAAACATTAACAAAGTGAGTGATATTACATTTGTTTTTTTGTTTGTTTTTTGTTTTAATTACATTATTATGTTCCAAAATCACATTGTATTGCATGGGGTCTCTGGAGACCCTAACATCCTGAGTTTCCATTAAAAACGAGTAGTGCATAAGGATTAACAACAGTTCAGAACAACATGAGGATGTGTAGATAATGACATAATTTTCATTTTTGTGCAAGTTTTCCCTTAACCAGATATTTCCTTATCTCTTCGAAAAGAAAACAAGTTTATGTAATGCTCCATAGGCCTTTGTTAATCTAAGTAATTGTTATTGTTTTTTTTTATTTTAGGCTAAATTGTTTCTTTTTTCACCCTTCTTGAGGAGTTTTTCATCTATTTCACTTTTTCATGCGAACTGTTGGCGTTGGCATTTCTGCAGTGCTGCATGATGAGGATAGGACATTGTAACTGCCTCAGGCTCTGTCAAATAAATCATGTTGTAGCAATTAAACTGCTCTTCTCTTCCCTAGATACCCAGAGAGAGCAGACTGGAGTGACTTAATGCACTTTTAAGTCAGGAAAATACCCTAGTTTAAAAAAAAAAAAGATAAGGAAAAGAAAGTGGGCGCATTTAGGCTTTTAGCACTTAAAAAGAGAAAAACATTAATAATTCAGTGACCCAGAAGAGTGTGTTTTATTCCACTTTGCTGTATATTTTTTAATTTTTGACGAAATAATTGAAAAGAACACAATTTAAACCAATTTTTCTTATTCTAAACTACAATTTCTGCCAGCCACATACTGAAAAACACTATACAATCTTTTTGATCACCTGTTTTTCTCAGTGGCATTTCTAGTTCTTTATTTCTGGTTAAGCACAGTCTGTTACCAAGCCCAACATAAGAACATGCTCAAACTAGCCCCTTAGTCATTAAATATCCAGCAAAAATACATGGAAAACATCCACATTGGTTGTCCTAAGGCAGGGCAAATGATTTCATACAATTTGCATGATCAAAAGTATATATATAAAAAAATCTAACATTAAACAAAATACACTGAATAGTTCCCAATTGCTGTGGTAATGTGATGATCTGTAACGTGATGCGGTGAAGGCAGAGAGGAGGCTGGATCCAAACGCAGTGTACACGCTTTATTTAAACAGACTATAAACTTAAACAGAGACTCAGAACTAGGAACAGGAATCTTTACACAGGAACGACCAACACTCACGTTAATTCTGGAACAGAACATACATTCAACAACTCACAAAGACAGGGCAGAAACACAGGGCTTAAATAATCAGGGACAAACGAGCTAGACAGGATAACAAGGGGGCGTGGTGAACAAGAAACACCTGGGATAACTAATGGACAAGACAGGGAACCACTAAACATGACAAGACACAAACCCACATCGTGACATAACCCCCCCCTTAAGGAGCGGCTTCCACACGCTCCAAAGACGATCCAGGTGGGGGGTAAAGCGAAGGCGATCCTGGGTGAGGGATGGAGGGCCAGGCCTGTGCAGGGGAACGCCAGGACATAGCCACGACGGGCCTGGACCGCAGAGTGTGGGCGACCAGGGCGGAGCAGGACGAGATGGCGGCCAGGGCGGAGCAGGACGAGATGGCGGCCAGGGCGGAGCAGGACGAGATGGCGGCCAGGGCGGAGCAGGACGAGATGGCGGCCAGGGTGGAGCAGGACGAGATGGCGGCCATTGAGGTGAAGCCCCTGCAGACGACCATGGCGGCGCAGCCCTCATGGTCTCCTCACCGGACCCTTGGCCCCCCCCAAAAAAATACTTGGGGAAATCCACGGGTTCAGGAAAGCCCTCCCGGAGCTTGAAGGGCGCAGGCAGGGCGAGGCGCAGAGGCGGGCCCGGCAGGGCGAGGCGCAGAGGCGGGGCCGGCAGGGCGAGGCGCAGAGGTGGGGCCGGCAGGGCGAGGCATCTGGGAACGCCCTCCGGAGCCTGGCGAGCCAAACAAGTCCTCCTCCTCCTTCTGCGACGGAGCTTCACTGGGCTTGAATCTTTCACTTGGCTGGATTCACTCACTTGGTTAGATTCGGCACTAGACTCACTTGACTCGGCTCTTGACTCAATCGATTCACTTGACACAGCACCTGATTCACTTGACTTGGCACTTGACTCACTTGATTCATTCGGCTCGGCACTTGACTCGGGGCTAGATTCACTTGACTTGGAACTTGACTCACTTGACTCGGGACTTGACTCGGCGGGACTTGACTCACTTGACTCGGCGGCACTTGACTCACTTGACTCGGCGGCACTTGACTCACTTGACTCGGCGGCACTTGACTCACTTGACTCGTTCACGCCGGCTGGCACGCGTTCAAACTCCGGTTCGGCTGGCGAAACCTCCGCCGCGGTCTCTGGATTAGCAAAATCAACAGAACCAGTGCGGAATACGGGCTCGAGGGGTCCGGCATGAAGAGTGGGTTTGGCGGAGCAGACGTGCAGCGCGAGTTTTAAGGAGCGCGGGTTCGGCTGAGCTGAAGTGAAGCGCGGTCTCGCGGAGCGCGGGCTCTCGCCGCTTCTTCTCCTCCACGCCCACAGTAAATGACGAACCGCTCCAGAAGAGAGCCAGGTTGACATACCCCTCTAGGGTCCAGCTGGTACAGTCATCCGGCATCAACTCGGCAATGTCCTCGTCCAACCCGCTCCAAAACAGTTCCATGAGCTCAAGGTCGTCTAAAGCCCCCAGACGACAGCACGACATAAAGTCCCTCACGTACCTCTCGATGGACTGGCCTTCCTGAAATATCGAGGCAAGGAAACTTATGAGGCCCTGGTTGCTGACAACTGCTGGATCCATTTTGGGGTGAGTTGTTCTGTGATGATCTGTAACGTGATGCGGTGAAGGCAGAGAGGAGGCTGGATCCAAACGCAGTGTACACGCTTTATTTAAACAGACTATAAAGTTAAAGGAGCTGTATGTAAGAACTTTATTTCAATTAATCATAAAATGGCCCTGAAATGTCACTAGCCATTAAGAAATCATGTACATTTCAAATACTTATATCACTGACAACAGTAGTCTGGCCAGGATATTGTCATTTAAAAAGTGCAGTTGCAGCCCTCAACTGATGTTGATGTTGTCATGTTGTGTTTTGGTCTGATGCTCCACCCTCCACCTATCTACCAATCACGAAGTCAGTAGTGTTGCGGCATCCGGGTTGCCAGCTCTGCTCTAGTTACCACAGCTGCAGCTCGTCATGTTCCTGCTGGATCCTGCAGCCGATCTGGCAACCTCGAGTCAGGGAGGAGGGGGAGGGGATACACCACTCTACAGTAATTTGACAGTGATTGCAGTACTAGTTTTGGCCACAATCTTACATACAGCTCCTTTAAACAGAGACTCAGAACCGGAATCTTTACACAGGAACGACCAACACTCACGTTAGTCCTGGAACAGAACATACATTCAACAACTCACAAAGACAGGGCAGAAACACAGGGCTTAAATAATCAGGGACAAACGAGCTAGACAGGATAACAAGGGGGCGTGGTGAACAAAAAACACCTGGGATAACTAATGGACAAGACAGGGAACCACTAAACATGACAAGACACAAACCCACATCGTGACAGGTAAACTATACGGTCAAATCGTTAAAAACCCCTCAAAACCAGCATCCATACAATTTAATAAAATGAGTGGTGCACCTTAAGTACATTAAATGAGGTGTTTAAAAAAGGTTAGTGTATACATTATATGGTTTGGTCAGTCTCAAGCACTCTGTTTTGACTAGAAGGGACAGATTTTTGTCTTTTACAAACATTAAAAGAAATGAACATCAATATGCAGAAGGACAAGCATCATTTACCATTTAAAAAGCTTCTGTCTAGCATTTGCTTTTGTTGAGGATGTGAATGAAGATGAATGTGTTGATTATAGTACTAAAATGCAGTGTATTATGTGGGAAAAGAAGCAGAAGAGAGTAACAAGAAAAGAACAAGCATCTTAGCATCAAACAGAAATTAATTACAAAAGGGCTATATTTGAGCTTTTAAAGTTGCGAAATAGCAAAAAAGCCTATGCATCTTCACTTTGAGTCATATTTGTGGAATTTTGGGAAGTTCTGTCATAACAACTCTCGGAGAGATTGGCATGTTAATGAATATGGCAATGCTAATGTATTTGGTCTCAGCAGCCGCTCATTGGCCGCTGGTGCAACAGCAACCAATCAGCTGCGCTATGTAGGCCTAGATAACGATGTGATCGATACCAATTGAGTTAAGGACCTATCAGCCTGGCAATCTAGAGTTTCATGACAGAACATGGTATTTTTGACTAACTAATCGGTTTAAGTGAACGGGAGCAGAAGTATTTATCGGACTGTTTTTGAGTAGCTATATCCATGGGAATGAAAAGCAGTGACAGGGAGAAATGTTTGGGGCAAGACAAATCTGTCAATCTTCTCTGTGCACTCTTTTTGGGTTGCAGGATTTTTGGGGGATTTTTTGCCCGACTTAAAAGTCTTCAATATCTGACTTCTTCCCCAAAGTCAATTTGTTGTGAAGCATCAAAGCACTCCCAAAGAACGGGATAAAAGATTTATAAAGGCTGTCACAGTATCTAATGGTGCTGGTTAACTCGAAACCTTCGGTTTTCTCCCCAGCGCACACCAGAGAGAGTCCCCGGAGAGAGATTGCCTTCTGGGGCGTCCGCTGCGTAGTTAACACTATAAACTGGACGCTGCAGCAGAGAGCAGCAAAGTTCAGTCTCAATCAAAAGGGTCTGATCAAAACTGGCCTGATTGCTTAGATCTACCAAAGCACTGTAACCTTTTTATTGACCTTTCTGTAGCTTTCATCCCCCTTACTGGATTCATTTACAAAGGCTTCAAAGATCCCAAAGGTACAAGTATCCTATGCTTTTATTTTCTTGTTTTTGGATGTTTGATCACGTTGCAAACTAATCAATATACTATTTATTATTATTATTATTATCTTTTGAAAGCAGAGCTTTATCAAAGAGCTTTATGACAACATCTGGCAAGCCAAGAGCAAGTTCGATGGTATTATTTTCACTGTCATTACATCAAAATGTGAATTGAGACCTGACATAACAACAAGAGCCGATTTGCACAAACTCTTCACAGGAATAATTTGTTACAATTATTGAGCAAGACAAAGTGCGACTCGGAACTCAGCCACTTCATATGAAAACGCACACAAACAGAGTAGACCATGCGTGTCATAGACGCTGCCACTGAAAATACACAAGACAATAATGAGAGGGACAAACCTGACAGAAACAGAATAAAGTCAACACACAAAGAAAATTGGATTTTGCTTGGCTTTATTATTAATGCAGTTGGAGATTGAATGCTGTCATTCATTTTTAATTTTGTATTAACTTTGAGATCGTGTTGCTCATGGAGGCTTCATTAACTGTTCAAGTAAACACTGGGATGTTTTCTGCATGAAGCGTGATATAATACTATCTGTTCTGTCGTCTTGACCAGGCTTGTCTGACCGACACAGGTATTGAAAGTAAAGAAATAGATCACTGGGAATCATCATTCTTGTCATCATTTACTCATCCTCATGTCATTCCAAACCCGTATGACTTTCTTTCTTTGAACACACAAAAAAGTGCTTTTGATGGTTCTTTTGTATCCTTTTTGATGCTTGAAAGCTTCCGTCTCTATTCTTTGTAATTGCATGGAAAAGAGCAACGAAATGCATTCTCCAAAAATGTCACCTTTTGTGTTCCATTAAAGAATGGCAGTCATAGGAGTTTGGGGGCTAGATTTTTTTTATGCACTTCTGTTTGTTGTCTCTTCTATTACGTACATGTTTAAACATTAAACATCTTAAAAGTGTTGTCCTATCATTATATGACTAATGCAAATTTGTTTCTCAAAAACCACAGTAGGTGGAAATCATCCTGAAGTTTTAAGTTTAAGTAGTAGAGATTGAATAAAAACTGCTAATTGAAAGTAATACTTTTAATATCAGTAAAATTGTTTGCCATGTTTTTTGGCACTGACCATGATAAATGCTCTGTGAAAATTGGCTTCAACATTTTTAGCTCAATAGCACCACCAGTGGTAAGAATGCGTGTTTAGTTTCAGGAAGAGACTTCTCTGCAAGAGATCACACTGCTAGTTCTCGCTCACACACTTGGCCAGTAATGGACATCCTTATTTCTACACATAAGGTTCACATATAAATGTAGTCATTCATTTATTTTTTCTAGTTTATTTATATATATATATAAATAAACTAGAAAAAATATATATATATATATATAAATGTATATATATATATGAAAATGTATTTTAATAGTACATATAAAAGTAACAATTTGTATACTTAAATCTATTTTATCTATTTTAATTTGCAAATTAAAATAGAAAAAAAAAACACACACATATATATATATATATATATATATATATATATGTAATATAAAATAGTATATGATATATTTTGTAATTCATCTAATATAAAATAAAAAGATAAAAATACAATATATAATATGTATTATTAAAAAATTATTTTCCGATATTTTTATATTTTGTTTTGAGAAAAGATTACTGCTTCTTCTAAATGAGTACACAGGCACATGCTATGTCAAAATATCCTTAATAACTGAAGAGCTGCACTCCTAAATTAATTTATGATGTGGCAGGGATGTATCTCAATTCTTGAAAGTTTGTGAGGTGACTTTTATGCACAAAACATTAAGTCACTTGTATTCCCTTTATTGGTTTCAGCCTGCCTCCATATGAGCACATATCAGGCCTTAATTGCCCTCACTAAAATCTGCATAGCATTGTCTGGTGTAAAATACAGCCTAAAATGGTGTAGTAATTTGGCCAGGGGGAGCAATATAGCTCCCTGTTTCCATGGTACTGATGTGATTTTAATCACCAGACCTCAGTCTATCGTGGCCAAGTGTTCTAGGGGGCGTCTCTGCCCTGGAGGAGCTCTTTCCATTATCAATGACTGAGACCAAACTGCCTTGCCCTGCTAGCAAGTTACGAGCAGAGCAGGTGCGGGTGTAAAGCCTGACTTGTTACTTTCACAGTTTATACGGCACCTGTGTAGAGGTTGTTGCCAAGGTCAGTCCATTCTTCCTTGAAGTTCTGACTCATTTTAACAGATGTTGATTTAAAATGAACCTTGAGAATGTGTGAATGTATTTTGATTATCCAGGCAAGCATCATTTGGAGGTCTTTACTCAGCATTGACATAATTACAGAAGTCAGTCATGTGTATATTTCTAAATAATGCTGTAAATCTGTAATAATGTAATAATAATAAAGATGCACTAAAAGGTTTTGCACATAAAAATAAATATTATTTTGAAAATATTAATATATCTACGAGAAGAAGAATCTAGAGAACTCGGTAGCCTAAAAAAAAAAAGTTTTTTATTCAACATAAGGCAGGTCTGCTCTTCATGATGATTAGCTGTGCTTTGAAATTCAAGTTAATAAACACAAAATTACAACAAACCGGCATTTCTCAGAGAACTTATTTTGCACACTCAGTAGGCTTCTTGTTCAGAACCAGAATGACGATTGCTTCTGTTATCTAAGTGTTGATTCCCAAACAAATCACTCTCATAAGCGGGTTTTTTAGTGAATCAAAAACTAAAATTAATGAAATATGATACTACATTATTTTTTGTTTTAGTATTGTTGTAACTTGTATAAGTTAAGGCCAATTATTTGTCGCCTCTAAGCAGACTTCGAAATGTAATTTCTAAACACACTGTGTACATTGTTTTAAATTAGTTTGTTATTGAAATTGTCTTTTGGCAATGAAATTGCATTTCTTTTTTATTCAAATATTTATTCCTTAAAGTACCACAAGCTTATGAAGAATCATTCAGATGAATTAGAACCAGAATGAAATAATTAAATTCAGTTAGCCAGAGAAGCTGATGTATTAGTTATAAGAGACGAACTGGAGCAAAATAAACAATTATTTGTTTGTGTCTGAGTAAATGTTTTACATGATTCTGTTGCAATAAAAATACTGTATCACAGTACATATTCCGCTCAATTATGCAGGATTATCAGAGACGGCAGTCAGAGACAGAGGTTAAGGTTGTCATTTTCCTTTTCGTTGGTCTGGCCGCAATAATAACAAATGCTGCAGCATTTTACAAGGTCAGGCGTCACTGTGTGAGGATTTTCAAAAATATTCACTACTAGGGCCTCTTGTGCAAGGCTGGCATGTGATGTCAGTCTAACCTTTCAGCCTTGTCAGTGCATAAATTCCTGGCGAATATCAGTGCTGTGTTTTAGGTCAGGGTGACTCAGAATGCCCTTTGAAATGCTTGCTGGTGATCAGAGAGAGCGAACCGCTGCCCTTTTCTCTCTCCTTTGGAAGGAGGCGGACCAAGAGATTGGCCACTAGTTTCTCTTGAGCCTGTGCTCAGTCTGAGCGGCTCTCATTACCACGGCCTCGGGTTCACTTGTAGTCTTTTAGATTCAATTAGCTCCAGCGCCCAGGAAACTGTTGAAGGGCATTTTGATCAAGCGAGGCTTTGAGGGAGCTGGAAAGGTCAGCAAAGAAATCTCTTCCAACATGCACAGAGAAATCTCACATTCGGAGCTGCAAATACATATAATTTTGCAAAAGAAAAGTCAAAGTTTACATATGTAAATGCTGTCGTGTGTTGCCTAAATTTGATCATTTCTTGTTCTAATGAACTATTTCCGAAACACCTACAACATATAATATAAAAGGCACTATTTTTTTTTCCATGCTTATGTTTTGTGAAAGCTCATTATTTAGGTTAATTGTGATTTGCTGTTGTTTCTCCCTGTGTGTCTGCTTCCTGTGAGGATGACCTTGGTGGGCAGCAGGTGTCAGCGAGAAGGAAATAATATGCCTGAAATCACCTGCAGGAGACATAAAATTCCCAATTAAACCTCACAATGCCTGGATGCATGCAGGAAACTCTGCACGTGCCGAGAATTGAAAGAACTATACCTGAAAAGTTTTAACCCTGCTAATGTAAGCAGGCTGAAGAAAAGAATCACTTAAATGGTGCAAACATTAGTTGCACCACAAGTAGGAACACCTGTTTGTCACATGAAATTCTCCTGATCTGTAAGGATAATGTGTGCAATGATTAAAAAAAAGGGTCATTTGAGCATTCATCCATTTTTATAAGCATTGGCAATCACCGAAACTACCACATATTGTAAAACAAGACTTGGTTGCAGTTTTTTCAAAGCTATTAAATCAACAGTTTTTAGTAATTGTTTAAATCAGTTCTGCATGGTTAAAATTGAATGAAATGCCAAAAGTGCTAAATAAATAAATAGTCAAATATGCATATATATATACATTGTTTTACAGGTCACAGATCTGGGGTGCGTTTCCCGAAAGCATCGTTAGCCAACTATGGTCGCAAGTTGGTCGCAAATCCCATTGAACTCTATTGGTAACGACGGAACTTGCGACCATAGTTGGCTAACGATGCTTTCGGGAAACGCACCCCTGTATGATCCACCATCTAAAAATAATATTTTTTCTCAACATTTCCAGTGTAATGCAACCCACTGTTGCTGTTGAGTCGAAGACACTGAGAATATGTGCAAAGTTATTCAGACAGCCTCTTCACTTTGTTGCTCCCCACAAATTATCAAGAGATTAAAAGGTTGAGAAGAGCATCTGTTTGTGTCAAGAGAAATTAAACAGCGTTCAGCTCCGTAGGACATTGGGTATGGTGAAACAATATTGTCGTGTTGTTGACAATACTGCACATGGAAACGCGGGTGGAATGAGCCACGACAAGGAGATGCTTTCACAAGTTTTACTGAAGATCTTAGGACACAGATGTAAGTTACAGTTCACAGCGCACTCACCAACATTCATGAACACAAACTTATATCGGTTGCTGCAGCTGATAGGCGCTCTTGCTCCGGCACTGGACGGCAGTTTCTCCGACGTGCGATGAGCATGCGAGCAACCTCTAAGAACAACCACTAACTTCACTTCCTGCTCTATGCTAAGGAGTGCGTAGCTGAACAACCAATAAGCTACAAGAGCACAGCAGGCAGTTAAGGGACTTAAAGGGCCAGGTTACAACACTATCCCCCCTCTAGCAGCACTGAGTCCCTTCAGTACAATAACCCAAAAACAGGAACCAAATCAGTAACTAAAACATTGTACATGTAATTATGACCAGTAAGTACCTTTACTCTGGAAAAGTCTTCAAAGGCGTTAGCTCTGAAATAAAAGTCCAGAAGTACTTGTACTTAACTGAAGTCTGGAACAGTCATTCTCTTTTATCTTAATCATTGAATCTGGCAGGCTTACGAATTTCTCTTCCTTTGTTTGTCCTCTTGATTGTTTCTTCTTGTCCTAGGTCTAACATAAACCCAAGTTCTCTTTCTTTTTTTCTTCGTCGGCGAGCTGTTGGCTGACGTTTTCTTCCTTTGTCCAGGTTTTCCTTGGGCTCCAGGTCAGAAGATGCTGAATCTGTTTCACTACTGTCCTGGGTTGCGAGCTGTTCAGGTTCAAGCTGAGGTTCTTGAATGATAGGATCATCCGGGGTACCATTGCTCTTTTGCAGAATCTGGCTCCTTTGGCGCTTAACCCATGCTGGAATCACCTCACAGTCATAAGGTTTGAGACGATCATGATGCATGATCTCTTGTGTCGTAATCCCTGAACCTCATAAAGTACAGGGCCACGACAGGCAGATATCACCATGGGCCCTTTCCACGGTGCTTGGAGTTTTGGACTCTGTCCCTTCTTTTTGGTGCTGTCCCTAATATACACCAGATCTACCACACTATACATCCTCTCTTGAGCCCTGAGATCATACGTCTTCTTTTGACGTTGTTGAGCTGTTCGAAGGTGCTCTCTGGCAGTGTCATGTGCTTCTCTTAAGCCTTTCTCCAAGTTGTACAGGAAGTCTGGAACTCCCAAACTTTCTGACCTCTGCTCTGCTATGCCAGACCACAGATCTTGAGGTTGGTAGACTTCCCTTCCGAGCATCAGCCTATTTGGTGTGAATCCGGTAACTGCATGCTGGGAGCTACGATACGCTGATGTAAGGAGGGGAAGATGCACATCCCAGTTTTTCTGATCCTGGTTCACATAGCAGCGGATCATCTGCAGGAGTGTACGGTTGAACCGCTCAACTTGCCCATTTGAGGCAGGGTGGTAAGGGGTCGTCCTTGTTTTTGTGATCTGCAAGAGACTACAAACATTCTTGAATAGTGAACTTTCAAATTTGCGACCCTGGTCTGTGTGCAATTCAAGTGGTGCACCAAACCGGGAAATGAAGTCGTAAACTAGTGTCCTAGATGTAGTTTCTGCCCCTTGGTCTGGAACCGGAAAGGCTTCCACCCATCGAGTGAATTGATCAATGATGATGAGGACATACTTGTTTCCAGAACTAGACACAGGAAATGGACCCAGTATATCGAGATGGATCCGATCCATTGGGGCCCCTGCTTGGTAATTTTGAAGTTTGGCTCTCTTAGTAGGTCCTGCAACTTTGCAAGCGTTACAGTGTTGGCACCGTTGTATGTACAAATGTACATCTCCACCCATGCCATACCAGTGAAAACTCTGACGGAGTCGCTCTAACGTCTTGCCTTCCCCCAAATGGCCAGACTGGGGCGGGTTATGGCAGGCTTGCAACACTTCTGCTTGCATTGAAGCTGGTACTAGTAGCAGCAAAGAAGGGCTGAGTCCTCCAGGCCTTTCCCAACGATAGAAGAGAACACCTTGATGTGATTGGACTTGCGGCCAACACAGCCAGTATTTCCTTACCGCTGGACTTTTCAATGCTACCTGCTCTTTTGTGGGAAGTGTTTCACTCTCTTTCCACTCATGCAAGATTGAAAGATCAGGATCAGCCTTTTGTTCTTGAGCCAGCTGTTGTTTGGTAATGGTTTCTAACCAATTAACACGTGGGGCTCCAAGCAACTCTGAAGCTGGCCTGTTCTCTTCACCTGTGCGAGTGTCATTGTGTTCCTCTGTTTCACACTCAATGCGCCTTACTGCTAGTGGCACCACGTCATCAACGTCTTCTTCAAACCTCTCCCAACGGTCATGGAGTCTTTGGCAATGTTGGCAACCTCCACATGGCAAATCTGAAACATCCTTCCCTGCCTGATAACAGTTACACATGTTGTGGATCTCGCCCTCACATCTTGACATCGCATCAGCATTTGAATGGTGTTTTCCAGCCCTGTGCTCAATGACAAAATCATACTGGCTCAGCTCTTCCAGCCATCGTGCAAGCTGTCCTTCAGGGTGTTTGAAACGGAACAACCAGGTCAGGCTGTTGTGATCAGTGCGCAGAAGGAACTTCTTGCCAAGCAGGTAGTGTCGAAATTGGCGGGTGTAGCAGACAATAGCCAGCAACTCTCGTCTCGTTACACAGTATCTCCTCTGGGCTGGGGTAAGGTGGTTACTGGCGTAGGTGATAACTCTCTCCTCTCCCCACTGGAGTTGTGATAACACTGCTCCAATGCTGTGATTTGATGCATCTGTGTCCAGGATATATTTCCCTTCCGCCGAAGGATACCCAAGTATTGGTACAGAAGTTAACTTTTCCTTGAGCTGTGTGAAGGCATTTTGGTGCTCCTCAGTCCACAGGAATTTTACTTCTTTTCGAAGGAGTTCATTTAGAGGGCTGGCCAACTCAGATAATGCCTGAACAAACTTCCTGTAGTAGTTACACAGTCCAAGGAAGGCCTTCAGCTCATGCACACTTGTGGGGGTTTTCCAAGCTTCCACATCCTTAATCAAAGCTGGATTGGGGCGTATACCCTCACCACTGACCACATGGCCCAGAAAAAGGACTTCATCTTTGAGTAGATGACACTTTGATGGCTTCAGCTTCAACCCGTAACTGTCAAGGCGTTGGAATACCACTTTCAAGATGATCAAGGCTCTCGTCTACCTCTTTACCCAGGATTATGATGTCATCCAAGTAAATTAGAAGGGTTTCCCACTGAAGTCCTCGAAGAACAGGCTCCATTGCCCTTTGGAAAGTGCTTGGAGCATTGCACAGTCCGAAGGGCATACGATTGTATTCATAAAGGCCATAGCGAGTGATGAAGGCCGTCTTTGCTCTGTCCATTTCATCTACTACAATTTGCCAGTACCCAGATTGGAGGTCTAGGGTAGAGAAAACACAAGCGCCACCAAGAACATCAAGACATTCCTCAATCTTGGGGAGAGGATAAGCATCCTTAATTGTCAGGCTGTTTAGGCGCCGATAATCGACACACCAACGGACACCACCATCCTTTTTACGGACTAGCACCACAGGTGATGCCCACTCTGAGGAGGAAGGTCTAACGACTCCTGCTTTCAGCATAGCTTTGAGGTGCCTCTCCTCTTCCCCTTGAAACCCAAGGGGAGTCCGTCTTACAGGCTGGCGTACTGGCCTAGCCGCTCCAGTGTTTATCTTGTGTGTGACAGCTGTTAAGAATCCAAGATCATCATCTGAAATGGCAAAGAGAAACCTGTATGAATGCAGGAGCTTAACAAGTCGTTGTTACTGTTCCTCACTTAATGTCCCGCTTGAAGCAGCATATAGGGCTTGGAGGTGCTCGGGCAAGTCAGTGGCAGTTGTCAGTCTTCTCAGTTCTGAATGAACGGTGTCATCACTCTGCTCTTGAAGACTACAGTCCTCTTCTTGCTGCGTATAATTTGATAAGCTCTCATCTGAATAAGTTTCAACTAAGAGACCAAGGCAGGCTCCTTTCAGTAAGGTAGTCTTGTGGCTGGAAAGATTGCAGAGCCTGACAATCACCCGTTGCTCCATGGTTGTGACAACACTTCCAGAAGCCACAGTTTCTGTGATCGGGTAGGGTTCCAAAACAGCACAGACACCAGGTTTTGGATTGTCAACTTCTCCCCAGACAAGACATTCACTTTCTGGAGGTAACATTGTGTCTGTCTCCAGGACCACTCGTGCAACGTGATAGTCTGTTCCATCACCGCCAACGATCCTAGCCGGAACCAGCTCCTCCTCGACTAATACTCTGCCATTCGTGTGGATTGTTACATTTGCAGCTTGCAGAAGATCGAGGCCCAGAAGAACAGAGTCACGTATCGGAGCCACAAAAACGTCCCATTCTGCACTCCAGGTACCAATTTGGAATTTAACTTTTAGTCCACCTTTGGCGCTCATGTCTTTCCCTGATTCTGCATTATGGAGGCATGTCTGTGTTAAAGCCATCTGCTTATTTGAGGGAAACTGCTGATATAAGGTTTCTGAGATAACTGTTGCTTCAGCTCCTGTGTCTACAACGGCTTTCACTGGAATGCTGTTCACAGTTGCATCAATGAGCAAGCTTGGGCCTCTACTTGTAGCGCGTCCCACCTGGGGTGTGGGGGACTGACTTCTCCAGCTTACCGAATCTCTTGGAGCAGTACTGCGGTTTTGATCCTTACTACTTTGACCAGAGTTGGGTGGCAGGGTTGACAGCCTCATGCACTCTCTGCGAAAATGTCCTTCTTCCCCACAGTGATAACACACACCTGTTCCAACACGGCTGGGACTTGGGGAGTAGGATCTGGTTTGTGCTGCACCACGTTGTGTTGGAGACCGCCCTCGCCTACTTTCCTGATTTGCTTCCTCCAGCTTTCTTGGCTCCTTAGCCACAGGGTTGTCTAGTTTTGATTGCAGCTGCTCCATCTTTTTCATCAGGAGGTGAAACTGGTCAGCAGTCACATAGTTCTTACTAATCCTCTCCACTGTCTCTGTTAGGGCTGCAGTTTTCTGCGAGAGAAGGGTTAGCTGGTCTGCAGTGACGTAGCTTGGACTATGCACCCTGCGTGAGGCTGCTGGAGTTTCAATGGACACGTCATCATCATCTGCCCATGAAATCCGCCTGGCTCTGCTCTTTGAATCAACATCACGCCCCACAGTGGCTCGATAATTGTGCTCGTGGGCCTCTACAAATCTTTGAGCCTCCACTAATGAATGGGGATCTCTGTTCATTACTTCATAAGCCACCTTTTGGTTACGAAGCCCTTTGAGGAAGAAATCTGTGGCAAGTTGGTCTTGCAGATCGAGGTCCACACCAGGGTAGGCTAAGGTGACTAAGCGTTGTACCTCTTCACCGAACTCTGCTGCCGACTCTTTGAACTGGTGGAGTTCTCCAAGCTTCCTCCTAATTGTGGTTGGGGGGTCTCGTTGACCAAAACGTTGAGTTAGCTGCTCTTTCAGAAGAGTGTAGTCCTCTCGAATATGCTCAGGAAGTGAACAGACGTACTTAATTGCTGCCCCCCTCAGGCATTCATGTAAATAGTCCACCCTGTGGGCTCCACTCCATCCAAACTTTCTGGCCTGCCGTTCAAATGGTACTAGAAACGATTCCCAGTCCCCAGTACCATCAAAAATAGCAAGCTTTGCTCTGGGACCCTCATGAGAAACGGGTTGGCCTTGATGATGAGGAATGTTGTGTCTTTGTTCAAAAGCGTAGGTAGGTGGCAGTAGCTGAGAGCCATGCTCACTATTTCGTTGCCTAACACCTGTCTCTATGGATGGGGTAGCTCTGGTGGGGCCTGAAGTACGTGCTCTCTGTTGTATGACGTCCAGCTCAGCAGCAAACGGTCCGCTTGTAATGTTGCGTGACCTCTCTGGATTATCCAAGGGAAACTGTGAATCACTGTAAGGCATTCGCTTATCTCTGACAGTGGGCTGCAAGCTCTCACGGGTGTCCCACCTAGGTGCAGTGGACATGGATGTGTGCTGGGCTTGGGTACTACTTGCAATATGGTGCAATATTGGAGTCATCATCGTTCGCAGTTGCTCATTATTCTTGCTCTGATTTTCAAGCATTGGCTTCAACCATTCTGGAGGTTGGTCGGGATCAGGGGCTGCTGCTGCTCCTTGGTATAAATCTTCCTGGGACATGTTGTAATATTTCTTTTTTTTTTTATAGCTTTTTTTTTTTTATAGCTTTTTTTTTTTATAGCTTTTTTTGTTTTTTTTTGTAGCTTTTTTTTTTTTTATAGCTTTTTTTTTTTTTTTTTATAGCTTTTTTTTTTTTATAGCTTTTTTTTCTTTTCTTTTTAGATAGCTTTTTTTCTTTTCTTTTTCTTTTTACAGTCAATTATTCTCACAAAAATCTTCGAGGAGCATTTGGTTTACTTGATGTCTCTGGCAGTTCACAGTGTAGTTGAGTCAACACGGTTCTCATCGGGTGCGAGCGCGAGGACGACAGCAAACTCGCGCCTCCGGCTACCAGTGAACTGCCTGGTATTGAAGAATGGTGAAGGGCTTTTTATCCATATAGTTTTGTCGTACTTTTTATTTCAGTCAATCATCCTTACAGACGACCTCCAGGAGCATTTGATTTTCTTAATGTCTCTGGCAATTCAGTGTAGTTGAGTCAACACGGTTCTCATCGGGCGCGATGACGTCAGCCAACTCGCGCCTCCGGCCTCAAGTGAAGCGCTAACACATTAGCATGCCACTGCAGCATCCACTTTTTTTAATCGATATCCGATATTCTTCTGGGTTAATTCACGTTGTTTCAAACACAGTCCCGCTTCTGACACCAGTTGTCGTGTTGTTGACAATACTGCACATGGAAACGCGGGTGGAATGAGCCACGACAAGGAGATGCTTTCACAAGTTTTACTGAAGATCTTAGGACACAGATGTAAGTTACAGTTCACAGCGCACTCACCAACATTCATGAACACAAACTTATATCGGTTGCTGCAGCTGATAGGCGCTCTTGCTCCGGCACTGGACGGCAGTTTCTCCGACGTGCGATGAGCATGCGAGCAACCTCTAAGAACAACCACTAACTTCACTTCCTGCTCTATGCTAAGGAGTGCGTAGCTGAACAACCAATAAGCTACAAGAGCACAGCAGGCAGTTAAGGGACTTAAAGGGCCAGGTTATAACAATATCTCTTTATTAAATAGCAGCACAGCCATCGAAGAAAAGTCAAGGACTCTCTGTCCTCAGAAGTCAACAGTATATGACTTTAGTTTCCTGTGGTATTTTTGAATAATCACGCTGGATTTAATAAACCGCCTGCCTCTCAGATGAGATTTATTGAAGAGGTAAATGAAGCTTGCATCAGGTCAGGAACAGGAATGCACAGACACTTTTCCCACAGTAGTCCACAGAGTTGGCTGTCCTTCTATCAGCGGAAATTGTATGAATAATGAATGTTATGTTATTATGTGCTTGACTTGCTGTAGTTCCCGTCTTGACCAATTCTTACGCTACAGAGCAAAGTGGCGCTGAACGCATGAGCGGACTTAGTTAAATGACTAAAATATCCTTTTTAATCCACCTCTATAAATTACTCTCTTCTAATACATGTGGAATATTCTTGTTCTTTTGGGTCATGCTGTTACCTAGTGACTATCTTTCTTTGTGATCTCTGAAGCCGCACCAGGAACATAAATGAGCAATAAATGATTTCTGTGAGGAAAAATCAGTCTAAAGTGTAGAGAGCTCATGAATCAAATTAATGGCACTGCCTTTCATCTGCAAACGAAACAACAGAAATGGCTCAATGCATTGCAACACTCATGAATTAATCTTATATAAGGAACTCTCTGCCTCTCTAGTTTAAGTCTGGCACAACAATACTAAAGTTGTCTTTCAGAGATTCAAATTATAGGATAAACATCATACTGTAGTGAAGTGATGGGACATACAACAGTCAGCAAGAGCAAAATCAATGATAATCAGATGTGCCTCTACCATCTCATTTTTCTTAGGCTCAATACTTGACAATTAACTGAATAAGTCTAATTGGTGGCATTTAGTAATGAAAATGTTGCAGCATTCATATGTAAATGCATATGTATCTGACATATATGTAAATTCAGTGGTTCAGATTGAATACGGTCCGGCTGTTTTTGTGGATATGAAACGAGTATAGGCATAACAGATTTACTATACTCATCTCTAAAACTCAGATTTTAAGAAAACAAAAGGAACTCGCATTTGAAGAAAACATGAATATTACCATATAGCTCGGTATGCCATTTATTCCAAAGGTCATTTTGAATGTACAGAAAACTGGTATTTGTGTGCAGTGGAAATGGCAGAATTTATCTTAAAGGTTAGCATACTATATATTACACTTCTGAAGATGTAGCGATATTTTGAAAAAGGTTAAGTCTAGACCAGAAATTAAACGAAACAAAAACTTTACTTTTGTTATGATGACCCTGACTGACTGAAATATTTGCAGTATATGTATTAACATATCCAATATATATGCATTTGTATTGATTGATTGGTGGTTGACAGGTGAAGAATGAGAGAACCAAACTTTTTTTTCAGTTTTAAACACCCGAAACCACAGTTATGTGATAAGCATAACAATGCTGTCAAATTGTGTAATTGAGCGATTTAGCATTTAATCAGTGTGTATATTATAAACTACACGTCCTCAGTGGAAGATTCCAATCAAACTATTTGCTATAATAGCATCTGGATGAATTTAAAAGTTAAAAGGGCTGTCAAGCTCAAATTACTAAAAAGCACAACAAAGTATCATAAAAATAGATCATATAATGGTTGACAGTAATAATCAAAGCAACAGACAGGCTTTAAACAATCAATCAATGCAAACTAATAGACCTGCTACTTGTAATGTATTGTAATGTTCACTTGACCTTATTGAGCAATGTTTAACCTACTTAATTGAAAATTATTTGAAGGCTACAAATTCTTATAATTCTTTAATGGTTGATTTAAAAAAAAAAAATAAGCTGTTGTCAACAATTGAATAACAATTGATAACAATTGACTGTTATCAACTAATGAAATTTAGATGGTACAATGGTGGACAACATTGAATGCAAAAATAATGTCTCCTTAAAATTACTGTTCCGTATCACTCAGCAACTCTAAAGTCCAGGCCTGAGAGAACCATTTGTATTCCAACAGCGAATAGTCCATCCTCTTAAACAGTTGGCTTTGCCAAAAACAAATCTGTAAATAGAAACGCATTAAATAGCTGTGCTCATATAGGGCTGGCCTGGTTCTGCTATGAAAAGGCACTCAGGGGTGTATCTGAGACAGTGGAAACATGCTTCGCTAAAGGTCTCCAGCATTCGTCTTGTCAGACCGAGCGGTTCTTTTATACTTGCAAAATTGGTCGAGCGTCTTTCACAAGGACAGCAGGGTATCTCTCAAAAAAATCTATCCTTCGTCAGTTGGCTGAAGACCTATTGGTATTTCAGATGTGCTATGGTGAACAAAGAACCCCCCATCCCATGGAACACAGAGGACTGATCAGAATTCTTATATCTGACCAGGGTCTTTCAGAGGAGAACATGCTGAAAGGGCCCGCCAGACACCAATAGGCTGCATATGCCGTTTGCAGTTAGGCTCTGGTGAGATGAAGAAAAACAAAAATCAATCAATTCAAGTCTCCAAACACTCGACCAAGTATTCTCTCTGACATTTAGCTTGCGATGAGCATTAGTTCTAATACAGTTCTAACAGCAGGTGTAGGTGGTCATGAAGCAGAATTCGATATGGTCATGTTTTTTTGTTTTTTGTTTTCGTTTGGGCACATTGGATTGTTCGTAATCGTTTATTCATCAGCAATCAATTCCAATCATTCCATGACTTGCACTTCTGTTTGACTCTGCATGTTGCTTTGATTTGGTCTGTCATTACTCCATTAGAATCTCTGTTTTTGACACAGCAGGCTAAAGTGGATATTGAATAAAAACAGCTGAAGTCAGAGAGGTTATCATCTATCACCAGCAGTGAAGATTATGTATTAAAAGCAGAAGGAACGCATTAATGAATATCCCCTAGTGTACATATAAACATGATCACTTTGACTGATGTTTGAAAAAAAAATGTATTTCAAATAAAAGCTGTTCTTTTGAACATTCTATTCAAAGAATTCTGAAAAAATGTATCACAGTTTCTAGACAATATTAAGCAGCACACCTGTTTTCAACATTAATAATAATAATAAGAAATGCAGTATTTGATTGATTTCTGAAGGATCATGTGACACTGAAGATTGCTGAAAATTCAGCTTGGCCATCACAGGAATAAATTACAGTTTAAAATCTATTAAAATAGGAAAGCTATTTTAAAATGTAATGATAATTCGCAATATTATTGTTTTTACTGTTTTTTTTATCAAATAAATGCAGCCTTGGTGAGCATATTTTATCTAGAAATTAAGAGCCTCCCCTTGCATTGAGTTACAATGTACAAAATAAAATAAAGCAATTTGATATCGTTTTCTAACCAGATATTTGAAAATAATTCACAAAGTCTGTCTAAATGATTTGTTTCTAATCAAATGTACACCAATACCTGCTAACAGTACACAACTAAACAAAGGTCAGACATGCCAAGCTAATTGATTTGACAGCTATTATTCCAAGTCTTGCAAGGAATATGAAAAGTGGGGAGTGAGTGTAAGACATTTGGTTTAGAAGGATGGATGAAGGTGCGATTAGGTCATGTCAGTTTTGTTTGCATTGCTAGAACATCTTTCGAAACACAAGACACATTCTGACCTTTGACTCATTCCAAATGCCCGTTTGTTTGACCATTTGACTGTAACAAGGTTTAAAGGCTCAGGGAAGAAGGATGCGGGACCGGCAAACATTCACCAAACTTTAATGAAAAATGAAACGAACAACAAATTGAAAGTAAAATTGTAGCCCCTCACGGATGACTGCTGCACCAACATAAAGAAAAAACACCGTTAAGTCCAGACCTGGTCCTCGTCTTGCAATGTCGTCACTCCTTTTATCTTTCCGGAGCTCCTCAGTGAGACTCGAGACTAGTGTGGCGGACAGGTGACACTCATTGGCACTCGCGCCACTGACCTTGCTCTGTTTCCACGGCTCTCGGCCCCGCCCTGCTTGCCACATTGACTTTAATCTCTTAATGTGATATTCTGTTTCTTTTATCCAATTGACATAAGGGATGTGTGGGGTATATTCACTTGTGGAGAGCAAATGATGCATTTTGTTAACCATAGCCTGTACCTTACTTATCAAATTGTCGATTAGCGCTTGAAACGCAAGGAATTTATTTTGTTAGTGCATGGCCCTCCCTCTTTCTTAAAACGTTTTCTTCTCCACTCATTGTCTCAGCAACAATATTGATGCTGCAGTTTTTTTTATGAGTGAGTCACTCTTTTGTATCTGCTTTGACCTTTTGTTGCTAGGCTTTGTGGTTGCCTGGATACACTCTTTCCCCCGGCAACATATAAATCAGAAGAAATGAGCCATTAACAGATGCAGTAATTTAACTGTCACTCTCTAAAGAGACATGTCCATAAAGTGAGCTTTAGCGGTACATGAAAACAGATTAGATGGGAGATACAGACAGACTCTCCCTGCAGACGCTGTGGATGTGGTTAAAGGCTCTGCAGTGCTCTTGTGTCAAGATGGTGAACTATGCAAAGTGGGAAAGAAGTGGGCTGTTTATGTAATGGCTTTTCACAGTGGAGGAGGTGAAGAATAAAGAGATGGACTGGTCCACGTATCATGCACCCACATTTAAAACATACACATCTCTCCAACTCATCCCCCTACTCACAAGTCTTTATTGACTCTAGTTGTATGCTTACAGAGCTCTTTCTTCTTGTTTTGAGGTTTTGCGCCACTTTTGTGGTTTGTTCTTTTTTGTATTTTTGACAAAGTCTTTCAGACAGACAGTAGAGCTTGCTCAACTGGAGGAGACCTACTGGAGTTCTCAGACCAAGAGCATTTTAATCTCATCTCTGATGTTTCTTCTAAGATACATTAGCAGAAATTAAAAAGCTATAAAACTAATGTGAAAATTATAGCCTATGTAATTTGGTCTTGAAAGATGATAAATGCTTGAATTCATATTGAAATGTTCAAGTTGACATTATCAAATCACATGGATTTTGGTGTCTTAGCAAATCTTAGAAGTGACCTATTTTGAAACTGAAAAAGATGTGAGATGAATGGAGTCTGTTCTCAGGAGAAAAATCAAAGAAACATACTAAAAAGAAATCTCAATTTGCTCTCTATTGAATCTCATAGCTTTCTACAAAGTGGTTCTTAACTGGTTTTGCTTGAGGATCCAGATTTTGGAACCAGAAGCAGCCACACAACACAATACCAAACTCAAACTGTATTTTCTTTTACCTTACATTTACCTTTGTTTTGTTGAAGATCACCTGTCCACCCGACCCGTTCGTGTTGGCATCTGCATAGTTTGGCTTGCTTCTGCCAAGTAATGAATTTGCACACAAAAAAAACCTTTTACATCATCGACAACAATAATTACTTGTAAAAAGTAAGCCTGTTTAATTAATCCTAAATTTTGATTATAAAGGTTTGAGTTGTGACCCACCAGTTGAGAAACACTTGTCTAGGAGCAGCAATTGAGACATTAAAGAGCTCTCAATTTGTGAATTTGAGTTGTTTTTCTTGTACAAGTTTTATGACCTGGCTCATATGAACATACTACTTTTCTCAATAAGTCACAAAACGTGATTAAACAAAATCTATTTGAAGGTCACTGGAAAAATAAGATCTGGTAACATGTGTGAGAAGTTCGGCCGGAGGCTTTGACCAAGTATGTCAATCAATGAGATTAGTGACCCCCCTCATCCTCCCCAGGGCTCAGGAAAGCAGAGACCTGAGAAACAGCCAGTCTCTTATTGCATTACACTTTCAATTCAGCGTAATGAAATCCACGATGCTGGACAATAGGCAGAAATTACATTTGAGCAATAGATGACCAGCCTTTAGATCAAGCCTCTCCATGCACCCCACCCCCCCACCTCTTAACTCACTCGCCGTCTCCGCCAAGGCACAGTGAGAACATCTGTAAAGATGGAATTTGCTTTAAAGATAATTTTCCTAATTAACCAACACAAGATTTAATTAAAAGCCGGTCTGCTTTAATTACAGTGATTCTCGCTCGTGCACTCTCCCTCTCTCTGGCTGAACAATGAGCGGTGCGTTGAGCGCGGAGAGCTGAGGCGTGGAGGGACTGCGTCTTCCGTGAGGCCGAAGCAATATAACCTGATTGATGGGCTGTGAGTGTCCCTTCAGCATTGCCCTGTTTGATGTAGCCGAAGTTTTAGCTCCCGCTCTGCCCCCTTGCCCTCTTTTTTCTCATTCTCTCTATATCTCCGTCCCCGGGGATGCGCTGACAGTTCACATTTTTATGCCTTTCCCAGAAGCAGGTCTGCATGCTGACTAACGTCCTGTAAAAGAAATAAGCGTTAATCACATTAAGATACAAAATCTGGATTGATCCTCTTAAAGAAGTGCGGGAAGAGGTGGTGGCATCCCGTCCACAGAATCTCTACAGTGCTGATGTGTTTTTCTCCATACTTGCTGCATTGGCAGGTCGGCTCACATATAACGCCAGATTATTGTGTGTATCAGGGAGCAAGAGCATGATGGCGGTGACAATAAGCAAAGACAGATATGAAGTTAATTAAGCTCTTATCCCTCTGAAGACACAAACGGTCTCAGAGAAGCTTCCTTTATAAACCAGATACACACTTCAGATGGAGAAGGCTTCTCACAAACCGTGGACCTTTGGGATATGATGAGCTTTTATTGTTGTAAAGTCTGGTAGGTTATAAACTTTTAAATAGAGTCATGCTGTCATCACTTCTATCAGTGCAACTTG
Organism: Rhinichthys klamathensis goyatoka; assembly: GCF_029890125.1. Classification (NCBI taxonomy): domain Eukaryota; kingdom Metazoa; phylum Chordata; class Actinopteri; order Cypriniformes; family Leuciscidae; genus Rhinichthys; species Rhinichthys klamathensis. Next base: position 574,199 of record NW_026606827.1, read on the forward strand.
CTGCCTTGGTCAACACGTAAAAGGGATTGGTCACCCAAAATGAAAATGGTCACTTAACCTCATGTTGATCCAAACCAGTATTCTTTTCCATGCAGTTATACAATAAACAAGGACTAAAGCTTTCAAACTGCAAAAAAATATGCAAAAGCCCCATATATAAGTTTTTTTTTTTTTTTTTTAGATCTTTTAAATTAATCATTTGACCCCGTTCACAAAATCGAAACCATTCAGACCAATTTTTAACTTACAGGGGGAAAAATGCTCTTTTTGCACATAAAACAGTTGTATAGATTTAGAAGACCTGGAATGTAGTCCATGATCATTTTTATGGCGGTTTTAGCAAAACCAGTTGAAGCAAAACAAGTTGACAGTCACTTAATATAAAGGAGTTGTCACAAACGGTGGCTGTATTAGTAAGCTCATGACTAACGAGTAAGAACAAAAACAGTCTTTAATACATCTAAAATAAACACTCAGGAGATTGCAGGAGAATAACGTAACCACGCAAAACACTGACGATACGGAACAACGAATACACATAAATACACATGGGAAGCTAATTAACAAAAACAGGTGTGTAACTCATCAGTAACCATAGAAACAAACCAGTGGCAGGAAAATGAGAACAAAGGAAACAGAACTAAACAAAACAGAGCATACGTTACATTATGCACCAACACAGATGGCTAAGGAGACCAAGCAGAGCCGCAATGATGAGCGTCTGAGGTGGAGCCTAGATACCAGAGGACTGAGGCGGAGCCGGTGGGAATGAGGATCAAGGCGGAGCTGGAGGGAAGGCGGAGCCTGACGGAGCAAAAGGGGTGAAGGGACGAAGCATAGCTGAAGGCCCGTAAGTATGTGGCACAGGCAGGATGATGTCTGACCAAGGGGGAACCAGAGGGACGAGGGAGCCCGGTGGAGCCATGAGGGCGATGGTCCCTGGTGGTGCCGAGGGCAGGAGGAGTCAAGGAGGAGCCAAGGCGGAGCCAGCAGGTTGACGGGCTGAGGTGGAGTTCAGTAGCTGGAGGCAGAGCCGGGGGATCCGTGGGATTGGATGGGTGGAGCTGGAGATTGGAAGTCCTGAGGCAGATCCCCACAACAGAGTGATATTAGAGGAGAAGTCGGGGGGCTTAAGGGAACCAGCGGAGGCGGGGCAGCGGAACTGGCTGAATTCGGAAGAGGAGAACGCGCAGAGAACGGTCTGGAAAGTTTGTGTGGCAAACCAGTTGTAAAAAGTAAAAAGAGCAGAGCCGATGGACTGCCAGTAAGTCTGTCTTTTTTTTCCTTTACTCAATTTGAGAGTTCTGTATTCTATCACAAACGGTGGCTGTATGAGTAAGCGCACAACAAAAGAATAAGAACAAACTAGTCTTTAATAAATCCAAAATAAACACTCAGATTGCAGGAGAATAACATAACCATGCAAAACACTGATTAACAGAAACAGAAACAGGTGTTTGACTCATCAGTAACCATAGAAACAAACTAAAATGAGAACAAAAGAAACAGGTACAGGAACTAGAACTAAACCAAAACAGAGATACGTTAAAACAGGATCGTATGGATAATTTTTGCACCCTTTTTGATGTGTGAAAGTTGCAGTGGCCATAAATTGTACTTGCATGGAAAAGAGCATAAAAAATTCTCATTTTGTGGTCTACAAAAGACAAAGTAATACTGGTTTGGAGCGACACAAGGGTGAGTAAATGATTGCAGAATTGTATTTTTTGGATAAACAATTACCTTAAGCACTCACTAATTGTGGTTTTACATTGAGGTATCACTGTTGTCTCATAGTGCTAGTTTTTCTTTGCCTCTCTCTATGGACAGAGAAAATCCTTTGTTTACTGGGAAACAGACATTTTCTCTGTTGCCACATCTCCCTTGAGGACTGGCAGAGGGGACAACCAAAAATCAATGGCAATAAAAGAGCTGTGAAAAGAGGCATACAAATTACAGCACTCCATCAACACACAGCAGCTCAAACAGTAACTCACTCACCCCTCTCAGAGGTCTAACTGACTCCTTCAACCAAAAAACAATACACACGATCAAGACACCGTACAGCACTGAAGAAAAAGAAGAGAAAAAAAAAACTCTGCTGAAAACCACTGGGATGCTGGTTGTGGAAAAAAATGTGGCTCACCTGTTGTCACAAGGTACGAAGACAGCGAATAAACACAAAATTTGAATAAACATGGTTCCACTGAAAAAGTATAATTTGCCAAAATGTTCTCTGCCTCCTGATAATTGAAGCAGATAATAGTTTGTGTTCCTCATGAAGGAGTTTTTCATTCACTTGCTGATAATTGAAACCAATCTCAGCTCATGAATAGCTCTGTGAAGTTTCTCTTTTCTCGACATGACTCACAGCTGACATTTAAAAACATGCATTAACGTACAACATCATTGATTTCAGAAACAGACTCCCGCCCCGCCCATCTTAAAAACTAAAATCCTAGTCTGACACAAAGAATGCCACATTTTCATTCACGTCTCTCTAAATAATTGAGAGCCTTTATCTGCGATTTACACAACAGCACAGGTCATGCATTTAAAAACAATCCCCTCGGTAAACATTTTGCTAATTTCTGGCAGGTTGCCTCTCCACGCCTTATGTATTTTGATTTATTTACCAGTTTAAAGCCTTTTGAAGAGATGAAATATTGATTCTCATCTCTGAATAAAACCGTTTCAGCAGTGAGTTTAATAAGGAGTTCTTTACACTCAGCGTAGGGCTCAATGACTCCCTTAAGGCCCCACACCCAACCATTTGCCTCCTAAATCTGACCACACTTAACCGGGGTGTAGCTAACAAAACTTCACTCTCAACTCAAGAATAGAAAGGTTTTCTTTGACCACAGATACACTTTTTGAGGAAAAGGTATGCACAGTTAAATATAACAAACATCAACAAAATTCTTATTTCCACACCAGTATAAACTATTTGACCTTCTTAACTATTAAACTATTTCTGAATACCAATCACCTCCAATATTTACCTGTGCCTCCGAATAAGCCAGACCAACGAAAACAACAGACACGACGGTCTCCGCTCAGTAGGATTATGCTAATTGTCTCCGCCAAACATAACTGCCCCCCCTCCCTCGACTCCACACCCTACACTTTCCAGAAATGTGCAGCGCTTCGGGGAAGAGTTGAATGCAGCTGCCACTCCTACTCTCTCCATATTCACACACTCCTGTCAGCTTGCTGGAGAAAGAGAGAGGGGGATTTAATAGGATTTGAGGCCGCAGGCAGGCCGCAGTGTTTTTACAAAGGTGAACCGTTTGTTTGAAGATGATACACACGCAGCCCCTAGTGAGAGAAAAACCCAACACTGAAACCTTTTGGAAGGCAAAGGCTGATTTGATTCTGTTGTGGGACATGGGGAAAAGGTTACATTCATTCAGTATTTCACCATTCCACCATTCTAAATGGTCAGAAACGTGTTTCGGAAGCATATTTTAAGTGTAAATTAACTTTATCACGTCTCACAGAGCCAATTCGCTAAGAAAGAACTGCAACCCCAGATGGCGCTGTGTATTTGCGCTGTGTTGTTAGAGCCCGATGCAATGAAATGAATTGTACAAATCCACCGCAAACATGCCCACAAATCTAGCTGAACCTAAGGTGCCATGGCACTACTCCTGCAATTTGTGCCTGCTATTTTAAGTGTAAAAAAGATTATTAACGGCAGCAAGAAATAACATTCTTAAGCCAACAAAATACTACACTTTGATACCATATATTTATATCTGGCCCACTTTATATGCTGTAAGTGCACATACTAGACTCCTAAGTCTATCAGATGCATAAAGGAATGAATAATACGCCAATAATCTTATCAAATGTGACGTTTATAAGCTCTTTCACCTTTCTGTCATGCGCACACACACACACACACATGCCCTCCCTGCGAGAAAATGCATAATCAGAACCAACTATAAAGACCCATTTTCATTCATGCATTCAAACAAGTTTTAAAAAATCAGCCATTTCCTGATTGACGTTTCACAGTTCGCAAGCGTTGGCCCCGTGATCATGCCTGTTTATACGCCGTTCTCTCACTAAGTCGTTCTCAGCGCATCAGCAGATTTCAAGGTCAATTTGATTATTCAAACAATTTAAGATCTTATTTCTCAGGGAGACACAGGATTAGGAGCAGCTGTCCCGGGGTGTAAGGGGTTAACAGAAGACAAATAACCTCCTGCGGATCTTGCCTTCACAGTGAGCCCACTGTCCCGCATTATAAACCCAGTGCCTGAAATCTCTCCCGCCTGTCTCTGTGGCTCTAATACTGCCTCTATTTGAGAAGGAACATCTTGCATGTTTCCGTATATTGAATCGGACTGGTTTATCAGTGTATATTTGTGGCTGTGAGTTTGCGCACCTGCATACTAAACATTTAGTGTGCTCTTCGTGTGTGCGTTTCTGTGTGAGCATGTTTAGTGTTTGTTATCTGCACACAGGTTGGCTTACCCGAGGCTTTTGGCTGATAATACAGTGCCACCAGTCGTCAGCTGTCAGGAACTGCATGTGCTTGTGTGCAGTGAATCCTCTTGATCCTCTATGGTCCACCGGATAGAGACAAATAGATATTGGCACAGGCTGATTCCATGTAACTCTGCATGGACTATTTGCTCAGAAAGACAAAATCAACACACACACACACACGAAAAAGGGAAAAGCTTTTGTTCTGTCTGTGACTCCATCTTGCGGTTACAAATTCTCCATTTCTCTATACTTCATGCTCTACTGATAATTTATTGTTAAACTACAGTTATATTACACTTATATTACCGTTATATTACACAAAAAAATGGAAATGCAAAAAAATGTAGTTTGCTTTATTTTTAGTTTTTGCTAGTAGCTTAGATCGTAGCCATTTAAATGGGAGGGTGCAACATTCAATATTTTTAATCTATTTAAAAATCAACTTATACCAGCAATAAAGCTAGAAAATCAAAGTGTTTCAGGAACAAAAAAGAACAGCGACGTTTTACTATTTATCTAACCGTTCATTTGTAGAATTATTATATGTAATATATATAATAAATATATTATTCAATGTAATTCTATACAAAAATAATAGTGAATGAATTTAATTGGTGAGCCATTTTTTGATCTAGTTCACTTAATTGAAGCTGAAGTCTGGAATCCAAAAACTGTCCATCCTCTCTTTTGGCACTCCTCAAGCCAGATCGAAAGTAAGAGAGAGCCAACGAGAGACGATCCGATAAGAATCTGTGTCAGCTCAGGTGATATCACAGTTCCACGGAGTCCTGCATTTCCTCAGAGGAAAACATTCACCCAGCACTATAACTATAAATACACCCCACCCACCCAAAACCATTTCCTGCCTGATAAAGATCTATATTCCTGACAGAACTGGGAGAATGGACATAGAATAATGAAATTCTCCATTGGAGAGAAACGAGAGGAGGAACAGTGTGTTCTTAGTCTCAGTTGTGCGTATTTCTCTTCATTTTGTTCTCAGCAAACACGAACTGTGTGAAAAGACCCATCACCCTGTGAGGAAGAATGAGATACCGTAATGAGACAGAGAGAGTAAGAAAGTGAGAAAGAAAAGAAAACAGCAAGGGAGGGTGAGAGAGAGAGAGAGAGATTAAAGCGGCAATAACCTTGTTTTTGTCCTTAGGGAAACCAAGAGACGGGAGCCCTAACTTCGAAAGGTCAGTCACCATAAGGAATACCTTCTGTAGACAGAACAGAGAGCACGTCAGGGTATTCGGTTCGTAATGTCTAGTGACATGAGGGTTTACTGTAGAGATAATTCATGAAGTTTCTACCTCTTTTATTGTATAACGGAGGTATTGCATAGTCACAGTGACCCTGTTAACATCAGCCCAAGGCGGTCTGAAATACTTGGAGATCCTATAATACCTAGAGAAGCAATTCGTCAGTATTATCATTCATCTCAAACAAAATGTCCTGTCTGATGTGATTCCCCTAGTAGTAAAATATCTACTTCTACAAAATATATATTTAAAAAAGTCATCAGTATACATTATATATTTGAATGTCCATAAATGGAGAGATTCGTTTTGCAGCCAAATGGAACCGTATATAACCAACCATACTGTATATTGACCCCTTGAGCGGGACTAAAGAACCCAAGGTTTGTCCCCACAACTACTCGTCTATTCCCAGTACTTGAGCTCAATCATATTTAGTTTTGCCTTACAAAAATTCGGTTCCTCACTTTGTTCCATATCATGCAGCTGAAGAATGGATTCAGAATTCATGAGTATTCTAACCCAGCCCAATCAGACCACTTAGGCAGCCACTTGACAAATATTTCTGTCCTGCCACTTTAAAGGCTTAAGATAATTTCTAAATGAGAAAAAAATTGGCATGATTTACCACAGTGGCCAGGTGTGCACAATCATTTGAACCCAATTTGAAATAGATAACTCATGTCAGCCAACAGTGTACTCACTTACCTGGTGACATGAAGTCAACAGCTCTACTATTTGAAGAGAGCCAACTAGAATATGATGAGCCTGGTGGTCTACAGAAGAAAAAGACCAGGTGTGTTGAACAGGTGTTTTAACATACCCATTTCTAACAGACCAAGGAGGCATATAACACATGAAGAAAACCATTAACATTCCCTTTTATTTCAATGGCAGCTGCTCTACTGGCGCAGGACCCGCCAGAAGAACATGATTATAAATATGTAATCTTTGCTTATGATAGACGTTTGGCTGTGTGTCCCATGTTGGCATAATTGCCAATACTGATTCGCTGATGGTACTGCAAGAACATGCATGGTCCAAAGCCTATCTAGAGCTGTGAAAGGCAGAGAAAGTTACACTCAGAGCCGAATCAGTCATGGTGGGCCACCTGTCATTCCACATCTGTCACATTAATAAAACATATATTCATGATCGCATTGCTCCTTCTCGTACGTCTACACGGTAAATATTATATTATTTCACACCTCTCAAAATGACCTGCACAGCAATCGGGCACTTGGCCACCATTATGTTTAGATGGCAGAAGATCAATAATTTCGTTCCTACATCATGAATGATGGAAAATGAAGCTTATTTGAGCAGAAGTGCAAGGCACTAACAGATTCACTTGCCTCCCTCTGGGGTCAGTGGTCTCGTCCGCCTACTTTGTGTCTTCCTGATGCTGGATCTGCACACATTGGCGGTGGGAGGGCTGACTCACCGCCTCATTGCACTGAATGGCCTCTTATGGGTTTAATTGAACATGAACGGGAGCTGTTGGAAATGTGGTGTGCGTGTGTAAGTGTGTGAATAGGTATGCATAACAGGGCCCTCTTTAGCTGTCATCCATAAAAAATTGCATGTAATGGCTCATCCCTTTAGAAGAAAGATGAGAGGGTGCAATCACTGTCATCAGTGACTACAAGCTGACAATTGGCCCAACAGACAAGGTTATAATACCTCACCCTCAGTTGGAAATCCGTTCGCGATCACAGGACTGTCACAGGAAGGGAAGCGTGTGTTGCTGTCAGATGCTTATATCAGAGATTGTCAGTTCATCAGCCTCCGGCCCCTTCACGCAAAGCCTGCTAAAACACCTGGCGATACAAAAGTGTGTCCTCTATCAATCACAAAGAAAAGCATGTGGGAAGCAGCGACACAAGTGCAAGAATGTCTACCGCGAGCTCTTACTCAGGTTAATTGCATCTTTATTTTTTCCCCTTCGCATATCGTGTCTTTCTCAGCACAGAGGCCATAATTTAGGGGCAGCGAACTGAAGCTTGAGCAAGCTGTAACTGTAGGTACATTTCACTCTGCAGAGACCCTTGCTGGGAGGAAGGGGGCAGGAAGGGAGATGGGATAGGAAAATCAATAAAGTCATCAAACATGAATTGCACTCTGAAATGACTTCTTAAGTCCCATCAGGCAGAGGTTGAGGAGTAGAGGGGACTCGGTGATGACTTTTAAATGTCCTTCAGTGGCGTTGACACTCAGTCAACCTCTGTTCTACAATTCATTGATGTTCAAAGATGGACAAACAGTTTAAAAGACTTTTCAATCCATGAGTTTGAATCAGAACCACAAAAAAGAGGAATTATGGAATTGGATTCAAAGTTAGTCAACATGGTCACACATTTCGTTAGTCCAAAACAAGTTTTATAAAAAATAAAATTAAGTAATTCATTATTAATTATGACTAATTATGCCTATTAATTTCCTGAAATGTTGATGCACTTTTTCAAAAACATTTCTAAACTAATTTCAATATGGTCAAAACAATTAAACACAGATTTTAATACTGCCATATAGCGCCACAATATACAAGTTATTGCATTATCAAATAATATACATTTAATATGTTCACATTTAAGCCTAATATAATATAATATAATTTTATTTCAAATTATAATTATGAGAAATGTATAATATCAATAAAATATAATAATATGTGATTTCATGAAGATTTATGATTTAATATAATATGATCAAATATAATACAATATTTAATTTAATAGTATTATATTCATATTATTCATATTTTTGTGTAATATGCATCACACTGTTCTTTTAAAACCATGCAATGTCTCATCCAAGTTCTAAAAATGGAAGCTTTAGCGTTAAGTTCTGCCAGGAAGACTCAATTGCTACGTCACTTATTACCTTCTCATCTATCCAATCGTGTCTAATACTTGCGGTATAAAAGACCAGTACTTACACATGTTTGAGTTCGCAGATGCTGACGCTTTCATTCACCTCCATCCTCCCCACCACCACCAGGATGGTCCCTTCCCCTCCATCCTCCCCACCACCACCAGGATGGTCCCTTCCTATACCTCACAGGGGGTCGGCTGCGCCCCTGCCTTCGTCTTCAGGCAGGAAATGCAGAGTCCGGACCCTCGGATTGCGAGCTACGGACGGGGCCTACGCCAAAGAACTTTATTGCTTGCTGGGCTATCAATAAATGTATTTATTGTTACAGTATTTATTCTCCCGAGTCTTTCTGGTAGAACTTGTGATTCAAACTGTGATTCAGTGGGGATATTTTTTCTAAAGTTTAACCGTAGGCATTTATTATACCATAAATATGTTTTGCATTCCCAGGATAGCTGAGAATCTGTTTCGAAAATATTGTACTGCCACTCAGACCTGATAATAAATCCCTTTAAAAAGATCAGAACGTTTTTATCCAGCTTGACAAGTTGACTATATATCATTGTAACAATCAAGATTTAAAACACACACACACACACACACAGAGAGACACATGTCTGGTCCACTATCTTTGTGGGGACTCTCCATAGACATAATGGTTTTTATACTGTACAAACTGTATATTCTGTCCCCTTACACTAACCCTACCCCTAAACCTACCCATCACAGAAAACATTCTGCTCTTTTACATTTTCTAAAAAACATCATTTAGTTGGCCTATGTTCATTAATCAATTTCCCTCGCTGGGACCATTGGCTAGTCCTCACAATGTAGGTGATTTCATGTTTTACTATTCTTGTGGGGACATTTGGTCCTCACAATGTAATATAAACATGAGCACACTTTACACACATACACACACATCAAATGTTTTCACATTTATCTATTTAAAGGCAGAAACTTCAGATCTTGTAGTTTATGATACACTTCAAATTAGCATAATTATCTAAAGCCGCTGCTCTCGAACCTTTGTGACTCTTTTAATTTACCAGAAATCACCTTTTATTTAAAGCAAGAGGTGACATTGCTGCATGCCCTGTGTATAATCTGTAAGAAAGGCACCATCCCTCTCTGGAGGATTAAATGGCCTTGTATGCCCTTGTCTGTTCCCACGCTTGGGGTAAATAAAGGTGAATTAGCGAGATTACTCACTTATCCTAATTAAGCTGCTGCAAATGACCCCTTGACAGCGGCAGAACTGCCCTTATGAGCTTCTAACCGAGGCGGTGTAGGCGGAGCCCTTCCTGAACATGGATTTTTATTTCTTTGAGTCACAATAGTCTCATCACGCTTTGAGGGTTGAGAGAGAAACATTACTGAAATAATTAATTCCCAAACACTTATGTACCCAGACATTTCTTTTTATTTCTCCTCTCTCTTTTGTTCCAATAAGGCACTCACACATTTTTCCACACAAATATGAGAATATGGTTGTGCGGTTTATCTTCAAAGAATGCCCACAGTCACACACATCATAAGGAGCGCTGTTAATTAGCTGCACCTGGTGGCTTCGTCTCAGAAGAAAGAGACAGATATTGAGGTCCACAGTTGAAGCACACCAGTTAATCAGGGGAGGGGAGGGGGGGGGGGGGGTCCTGAATGTGAAGGAAGGTAATACAATGCAATAGAGCTATTCTTTGATCCGTTAAAGCAAAAAAAAGGGGGACCAGAGAATGTACAAAAATTTTGTGAGCCTGTACTTACAAATATTGCACTGCCCCTATCAAACTCAGAAATATTTTTCCATTAATACCTTCCTCTTTGTTTTTTCTATCTGTCATTTTGTGCAGTTCTGCACTTTCTGGGGCAGTAACTGTGTTTTTGGTGCTGTGGCCAACCACAACCTTTTCCAGCTGCCTTTAATGATGGATTCATGCTGAGAAATGACCAGCTCAGCAGATTGACACACAGCAGATAGAGAGGAAATAAGAAATCAGGTTGCTTTTGCCAAACAAAATCCCTTGAAAATGTTCAGATGGAATCTCTACGTGGAGAGCTGTGAATTCTGAATAACTGTTGTCACTTTTATGACTTTCGCAAAACAAATAAAGTTTTTTCTTCATCGTGAAGATTTTGTATGCAAATGGGGAAGTTGTCCATTTGAGGCTGAATTCTACACCAGGAGCCACACATCAGGCTTAAAGTGGGAGTCAGTGGAGGCGCAAAAAAAGCTTCCCCGTTTAAAACCGCCTGCTCATTAGAATATTTTTTTATTATTAATTGATACACTGAAGTTGGCTGCAATAAAATAAAAACAAAACTCAATTGCCCCCTGAAGGGACAAATCAGACTCAAACAAGAAAAAGAAAAAACAGTTTTTTTTTTATGCTAAATAAATAAATAAAACATTTAGTAAAACAATTACTAAAGACTACTAAGATTAAAATGAAAACTGAAATAAAATAAAAGCTAACTATAAAAATAAAATTAAACATTACAAATAATAACAAATAATATACTAGTATATAAATAATACTAAAATAACACTGCTAAAACTGTTAAGTACATAGCTACAAATCTGTAGCAACAAATGTATACAAAGCACATTTGACCTCATGTTTCAACATCATCTTCTGGGAGCAGCTTTATCTAATAATTTCATTGATTACCATCCACTCATAACAGCCTCCATCTCCCTTTGCTGCACATCTGGTACATCCACCACTGAGACTCAAGAGCACTTCAAGTGTTTCACTTCCCTAATGCGTGTGCACATACGCGTGCACACACACACACACACACACACACACAAGTCTGGTTTACTATCTTTGTGGGGACTCTCCATAGGCGTAATGATTTTTATACTGTACAAACTGTATTTTCTATTCCCTAACTCTAACCCTACCCCTAAACCTGCCCATCACAGAAAACTTTCTGCATTTTTACATTTAAAAATGTATATAATTTAGTATGTTTATTAACTCATTTCCCTTGTGGGGACCCCTGGCTCATCCCCACAATGTAAGTGATCTGCAGGTTTTAAATGTCCTGTGGGGACATTTGGTCACAAGGTCACAAAAGGTACAATGTTTGCACATTTATTTCGGAGAGTGTGCCAATACAACTATCCAACAGAACATTTCAGAAGATCTAGCAAACTCCAAACTGTTACATGCTCTGTGGCAAGAACCACCACATGAGTGATGCTTGCTTCTAGTCTATGATGAATTCCCTATCTCATCTTCCATAATCGAGAGACAAAAGAAGCACCACTCATTTATACTGAGGGATCTGACGGCAGGAGATTAATCAGCACAGCCAGGTCGGGGGCAATGGCACGGATGAACAGTCACATGAGAGCACCGCTGGGTCTCAGTGGAGAGCCTACTTCCTGCTGAGACAGGAAGTGTTCTCATCTTTAGGCCAATCAAGAGGTAATCTGCACTGCTGTGTCATGCAATAGTGGCCTTATTCTGAGGAGCAGGGTTGGGAAGAATGGTTTCTAGAGTAGAGGAAAAAGTAGTAACAAATAAAACTTAATCTGCCTTAATTCCTCTTTCTGGCTGCAGTATCGTGATATGTATTGAATCGTGACATGAGGGTATTCGTAGGGTATACACCCCTAGCAAATACACAATTGTTTTGTCTTTGCGTTAAAAACTATTTCTGAGATGAAGACCACCAACACTATACATATTCTTTTCCCATTTTATGATTGCAATGAAAATGCTTCACTACCACAAAGTAATTTTTCTTTTCCTGCTGTGTTGATAAAACTGTTATGAAGCAACCTTGGTCACAGCAGCTACGGTCCAGTAAGCGTCACTGAGTATTAGGCAACAACAGCAAACTCTGATCAATAATTCCAATTTAATGAAACTGTATATGCGTCAACACCATATGGATTTTTGCTTTATGGCCAGGACCTAGAGGTCATCGTTAGACAATAAGGTTTGAGCCGTCATACCGAGGAACGTGGATTTAAGTCCAGGCTCTCCTCCCAGGAGCTGATTTTTGATGAGCTGTCAATGGATGCGGCACAATGAAGCACCACAGAAATCTATGCTCAATGACACATTAATGTTATTATCTCCCTGTCGCACTAAACAAGCCGTTCACAGGAGCGGAGGGAAAAAAATTACAAGCAGGCTAAAGTAGCTCATTGCTTGCCCTCGCCCGTTACCTTAATAATAAGGTATTGATTGGATTTGCACAGACAGAGTTAAAGGTTCAAGTGCAAGAAAAAAACTGGAACATGTCATTTAGAGAGTAAAATGGCTATTAAGAAAAGCACACTTACTCATGGGGTTTACAATGGCGCACATAAATGTCACACCAGGTTACGGCTACAAAAACACTTTGTTCTCTGTACCTGTGCCATGTGGGAATCTAGAGCAAGGAAAAAAGGTAAGAGAAGCAATAAAATAGTTCATTATGAAAGGACCTTGTCACTCCAAGATGGATATTTGAATTGCAAGTAGGTTGGTGTGGGTCAAGGTTTGACTGGTTAGCATGGCCCAGTTAGTCCCTACTGGTTGATGTCATAACTACACTATTTGGCTGCAAAAAAAGCATGTTTCTCCATTTATATTTTGGTCATTTAATCTTTTTAGGTGAGAGAAGCAATAAAATAGTTCATAGGAAGGGACCTTGTCACTCCAAGATGGATATTTGAATTGCAAGTAGGTTGGTGTGGGTCAAGGTTTGACTGGTTAGCATGGCCCAGTTAGTCCCTGCTGGTTGATGTCATAACTACATTATTTTGCTGCAAAAAAAAGCATGTTTCTCCATTTTTATTTTGGTCATTTAATCTTTTTATGTTCATAAATGTTCATGGGGGGGGCAATTAAAAGTGGGAGGACGTTTCTTTTTTTGCTGAGTATGGCCAAAAATATTGAGCAAAAGTCTTAAGGCCAATTTATACTTCTGCGTCGAGTGTACGCCGTAGTGTACGGCGTACGCTACGCACGTAGGCGACGCCGTCATGAGCATTTATACTTCTGCGTTTAGGTCTGCGTTGCTCTGCAGTACAGCGCCGAAACGCTAGTTGGCGGCGGAGGGTTTTAATGTTCCACTGTGTTTAGATTCCTCGCGGCAAGAAGAAGAAGATTCCTCGCGGCTGTTTTGAGTTTAGGTTACTACAAGCAATGTCGACTGAAAGAGAGCAGATCATGTTGGAGTTGGAGCTTATCGAGGTGGAAAAGGTAATTTTTTGTTTTTTTAACAGTTTCGCTGTACTTAGAATTTAAAAATGGCGGGCGGTGCAGAAGAACACGCCGGAAATACATAGGAGGAAACGCGATGCTCCCAAGCCGACCAATTACAGATCTTGCGGTCCGCGTCGTCGCGACGTGTAGTTACATTTTTGAGGAGGTGCGCGTCAGGTTACGGCGAAGGGTACGGCGTATGGTACGCGTCTGTGCGTATGCTACGCCGTACCTACTGCGCGCACCCGACGCAGAAGTATAAATTGGCCTTTAGGCATGTTAGTATTTTCACCCCCCAAAAATGGTTTTAAGCCCGTTGTTTTTTTTTTTGTTTTTTTTTGTTTTAGTGTGTCAGTGGGAAATAACAGCTTGCATTTCCAAACATTCATTTTGCAATTAATTGTAACAATCCAGTGAGATTTTTGTATGCACAAGGAGTCTGACAACAACCGTTATGATCCACACGGAGATCTGATCTCACCATCATCGAGTCTGTTTGGGATTACATGAAGAAACAGAAAAACTGAGACAGACTAAATCCAGAAGAACTGCAGCAACGTCTCGAAACCTTCCTGTAGAAGCGCAATCGTACTCATCACGTGGCTCTGTGTGACATTTTTGGAGGATAAGAAGAAGGGTAGATCACTTAAGCTAAAGGAAGTAGTGGGTGAGAGAAAGAAATAGAGAGAGGAAGATTGCAATCCTGAAAAATAATCACAAATGAACTTGAAGCAGTAACACCACAATGACCCAGCTATAGCTCCCCCAACCTCATATTTATTCATCAGATATGGCTTTATGATCTTTTTATGGAAAACTCGAACATTTTTCAAAAGCTTTCCTTGCTTCACCAACCAATCCGGCACAGTTGAGTGTGTGTTTGTGAGCGAGTTTCCCCTGAAAACCCATTTTGATCTACACACCTCTGTTCCTAATCGATGATCTTATTATTTTTTGATGCACTCCCCATACTGCCAGGAGCGATTTAGCCGATAAATACAAGTCCCTATATCAGTCACTCTCTCACTCAATCTTTGTTCTGCTATTTGAGCGAAAAGCTTTAAATGTGAATGTAATTTGGTTACACCACAGAGACTCATAGGTGGAGGATTTTCTTTGTTCTAGTAGATCTGAGACAAAACAAAGTTTGCTAAAGGATTTTTGTTAAATTGTTTTTAGATATCTGTTTCCTTGCCCACTTGTGTTGGCCGTTGTTAACAGGCAGGGAAGATGTGTTCGCAATCTTCTTCTTTTTTCAGTCATTTTTCCAAATATTGGACTGTCAGTGCAGTATATCAACTTTATTAATGAGCAGTTTTCTCCTGGGTAAAAACAAGCAGTTTAAGATGGCAACTCTGATTATGTCATCACTGAAGGATAAATAGGATACAGACCTACAGAAATTCAAACTAACTAGACCAAACAAATGTAGTCTATTAAGCTTGATTTTATTCTGTGGTGGCTTTTTCCATTTCCAAATTTGACTTCGCTAACAATCACCAACCCCTAGGTGACCTTAACACGTATAATGTCTGTGAGGGCAATATCTTATTCCGGGAAGATTGGGTTTTAAAGTGGGTCTAACAGCACAAGAGACAACTCACACTGACGCATCTCATCAGAAATTCGAAGGCGTTGTTGTCCTCGGCTGGCGAGCTGGACTGCCAGCCATCTTGATGAGGACTAATCTCATTTTAGATGAATGTAAATATTTATCGAGCCTCTGATTTAATCACAGAGAAGCATACTGAAAATGCAGCACTCACCCATTATCTTGTAAATCTTGCTGCACACTTCTCCGTTTTCTCTATTACTGCACACCGTAATGAGTTGAGGGCTGCCTGAAGGAATAATCACCCAGCATGCTGAGTGGCCACGTGCCTCCTCGAGCGCTTTTTCTTTTCTTTTCTTTTTTTCAGCACTTGTTCGTGGCTGTCACATCTTATCCTGGATATAACATATCTAAGGAACAGAATTATTGGCTCAACAACTTTAAGTGTTAAGTATCTTAAAAATAGGAATGGTTTAAAGATGGTATGAATAAAATAAAATATTTATATATAGGCAAGAGAGGTTTATAGAAATGGGCCAATCATAAAACCTAATAGCTTTTTTTTCCATTATTCATTAGTTAGAAACTTACCTCTAGAAAAGGGTTTTTAGGTATTCTACTGCTATCAGACTGTTGATGAGTCTGAGAAATAAAGATAAAAGGAAAATACACTTAATAAAGTCAATAAAGTTGTGGTGTCATCTGGGACTTTTACTAGACTTTCTTATTTGTGCAATTTATGCTTATTTGTGCTTATTTATATTATATAGTTTTAGCATGTTAATGGATATAACAATGTTCATGTATTTGGTCTTGGCGGGCTAGATCTACAGATCTGTTATTTGCCTCCACGTTGTGCATTAATGCATATGATGCACAGTTAGCCATGGATTATCCTTTATATATACAGTATATACTATATATATATATATATATATATATATATATATATATAATTCATGCTATTTATATATTATATATTAAATCAGTAGTGTCCTGAATTAGATATTTTACATAAAGTATGTTCACATAATCCACAGAACAAAAAAATAGCTGATTTTATAAAGTATGATATAAACATTTTTACTAATATGCTTATTTATTAGTTTATTTAACAGGGACAATGCAGAAACATATTTCAAGAAGCCGACGCTCCACATGCAACCTTATAGCCAAAGGCAGCCCCAGTCCCTGTTAGGCTTTTTTTAACAACAATAAAAAAATAATCACACAAAAAGACTGTGTAGTACGACTACTAGTGTTCACAAACCTGCAGGAGAAGTGTGCATGCTTTTGTTTGAACCCGTTTTTTTTAGATTTCTTTGAAATCCGTTTGCATTTTCAGTTCAACTGTCTGTTCCAAAGCAGTGTACCTTGAACTGAAAATGTGGATAGTGCAAATTTAGTTTATCTCTGCGGTACTGCGCACTTCTGATTAGTTGCACGTCTTATAGTGATCCCCTTTCTACTCCGTTTTGATATTAATTGGCATATGATATCTGGAGCAAGATTATTTACACATTTAAAAACCATTTTAATGAGAGACAAATTTATAACATTTTCCAAAATTAGGCACACTATTTTGTAAAATATTACAATGATGCCATCTAATTGGTTTCTTGTCCAAAATGTTTGGTGTTTGTTTAGATATAACAGGTTCATAGTCAGTTGGGAAACCTGACTCCAGACAGTCACACAATAAGATAAATGTGAGAAGACCATTGCATGCATGTGTAACTTTTAGCTTTTATGGATATATATACGGTCTAATCATATAAAAACAATTAAGGTTTGTTCTACTCAGCCTCTTTACATGCACATCAAATTTCAATTGAGAATCTAAAATAACACCCACATATTTAAAATCATCAACGGTCTCTATTACCTTTTGATTGATCTTAATTATAAAACCTTTCATTTCCTTTTTTCTAATTAAAAAACACATTGAGACAGTTTTTGAACAATTCAAGGTCAAACAGTTGTTTTGCAGCCACTGTGACACGCCAGTCATTTCATTTGTTAATATATCTGCAGCTAAGCGTGGAGTCTGTGCTGATACATAAATGACTGTCATCTGCATAGCTGACATTTAGTTTTCCTTACAATGTAATGACACACAGTATTAAGAATCAAGCGAACGGGGCCATTTTTCTCTTCTATTTGCAGCACGTTTCTGTATTTAGTTGTGTTGTGAGCTTTTGCAGCGCGTTTCTGTATTTGGTTCTGTTGTGAGTATTTGGACCACACATGTGTTGTAAAACTGATGGGTGTTTGTGGGTGTTTTTCTATTTGCATGTGTTTTCTTCAGTTGCAGCGCGTTGAGCTCTCTCGGCCACTGTAAAAAACTGCTCAGTGGCTGCACAAACTTCTCATCTTGACCTTTGTAGTCACAGTCACATACTGTACTGTAGGCCATAAGGCCTTAAAAACACATCTGGCTTTTTATTGTATTCAAACTAATTCTACAATTGTTTTCTATAGAATAGATCAAATATTTCAACACTATTTGTAAACATATTTTTACATCAAATATCTTATTTGGGACAGTACTAAATGAAAAAATAACATGCATTTTTTTATGATCCCTCTTATTGTGTTAAAATAATTAAAATTTTGCAGAATCTGCAAGGTATATGTCAACTTTTGAGCACAACTGTATATATGAAGGGCTTTTTGCAGTCTTCACCATGGTATTCATGCAGTCTTCCTGTAGAAGGCAGTAATCTGTGGAAATCACTCTGAGTGTTGCCCAACCTCAGGATGTAGAAATAGCTTTTAAGGAGAGAGAGAAAGTATAAATCCAGGAAAAGTCACTCACTGTAAGATGTGGTTTCTTAAAGGTTCAGTGTCGGTCCTCCTCTGCTCAAATCTCCACTTTGGTTCACAATGGAGTTGAGCTTTTCTACACTCTCTATGCTTCAGGGGTTTTGAAGCAAAGTTAAGCTTGACTTCACTATTATGGTTATATTTGGAATACCTCAATCAGTTTGACACTTGAAAGCGTGGCACCTTTTTGTCACATTTTCTGTTTAAAAGAATGTTTTTTTCTAGTTGGAGCCCATGACTTGTGATATTCAGTATCTACGCCAAGGTCATCAAATAAAAATAAAATTAAAACAATCTTAAAGGAACAGTTCGCCCCAAATTTAAAATGGTCATTATTTATTCATCTTAATGCTGTTCCAACCCTGTATGAATTTCTTTGAAAATGTCTCATGGAAGAAAGAAAGTCATACGAACAACATGAACTCCTTTGGATGAATTCCTTTAATTGTGCATGTCTGTTAAACGTTTGAGGTTGTTTGACCTCTGTTGAAGTGCTTTAAGCAGGTAAACAGTTTGAGTCTAATGTTGACGTGCCTAATTCAGAAACTGACATATAGCATATGCAACCCTAGACAACTTTCCCTGTCAAACTTCAATCAAACTCCAGGAAGCTGAGATGACCTTTTAATGTCAATACTTGATCTTTTGTTGAATCACACTGACAAATTAGAAACGAGAAAGGGTCGATCAGGCCAAGGTGGAAATTAGGAGGAACTTGGTAAGCTGTTGTTTCGATTTTTTGTTTGTCAAAACTCAAGCAAACTTCTATTTATCTCTACACATAAAGCAGGATGCATTAAATTGCACAAATTGGTCACCGAATGTTGGGTAAGACCACGCTGCCTGAAGGTAAGCACAGGAAGTCCATTTAAATGATTAAATGATTAATGATTTAAATGATTTTACTTTGAAGTTTAAAAAGGTGCTTCAAGAAAACTGATTTAAAAATTGTAAACCCTTGACTTTGATTTTCTTAGTGCAGCTTGACCAAAAATACACCACAAAATCCCCTAAGCATTACTTAAAATTATTTTTATTTTGGTTTGCTTTTCATTGCCACAACTAAACAATAGATTATCAATTCAAATAGCCGCACTAGAGTGGCAGTAAATTAGCTTATAGCTTTGGCACCTTCCAAACTTATTGACTCCCTGAGCAGCGTGAGGTCTGAATAAGGGGTCCCCTAATTGAACGCGGCACCAAATTTACATTTACGACCTCAATCCGATATAAATCCTCATATCCCCGGATTAGATTGATATTATGTCAGGCCAGAGTGCAATAAAGAGTCGATCAGTGGGTCGGACAAGCGCCATCAAGATCTAATTGGGATTTATTCTAAAGACTGACATGGCTTTTGCTGAAGCCAATTTGGGGGTGATCAATTGGCACAACTCATTCATGTAGCCAACTCCCCACAGAACATTAACTGACCACCTGGCCACCGCACAGCCACTGAGGTGAAGCACGGATGTAGGCTATATAAAGCAGCGATATTCTCAAAAACGCAGACCCCAAGGATGCATGAGCCCTAGAATTGACTCTACAAGAACCTAGTGGCTGATAAACTTTATGTTGTTGATGTAATACAGTTATAAATTAGGTAAGCCAGGTAATTTTCTTAGAAGAGGATTTCACAATAACAGCATATTGGTTCATTATGGAGGAAAGTATCAGGGGAGTGATATTACAGAGATGGGCTGAGAATATAATGTGCTAAAATCTATGCCAAAATCCCCCCCGGCAAAATTGCAGTGAAAATTATCCTACTGTATCTATAATGCTTTTTATAGAATCAACACAGAGTGTATGAGCAATTGACTTATTCTATGACCCACAGACAAAATGATGGCCATGTTATTGTTTGGGGGTTGGACAGCATTAAGAATTGATTTGAGAATACATTCAAATTTCAATTCAATTCCTTGATTTACAGTTTTTCTCAGTCGCTTTGGTGCATTTCTCACATCACTATTTACATTTGCACAACAGTTAGATCAACCTCCACAACATTTAGTCTTTTGTGCACATCATAGTAGCAGTTTCTCATTCCTTCCAAAAAAATTGCAAATGCTTTTGGACATGCATCATTGCTTATGATACAACTCTCTGCTGTTTTATAACATTATCATTTGCTTATGTCATGTCAGTCAAAATTAACTATACTTGTGAATGCTGAATAGTCATTCCATATAAAAATAATAGTCCTCATTTCATTGCTTGAGTCATCACAAACAAAAATGTTGAACTAGTTGTCAAAATCTGTCAAGCACATTTAAAAAAAAATTATATTTTTTTTATTTTATTTTTTTTATTTTATTTTATCCTAAATTGAACAATTTCTTACAGGTGAACCTCAGCTTTCACTGATGAGAAGGGATGTGCATGAATGATTTACAGTATGTAAATCACAAAAAAAAAAACATGTTGTATGTTCAGTTCCAATATGTACTGCAATATTTTTTACAGTTGTGCACAGCTCTACCCAAAGGGAGTTTATGTTTGTTGTAAATAAGGGTGTATTTTTTCTTTTGCACAATGCTGTGAACAAATCAGAATTGCAAAGAGCATATGCAGTAAAAATGTGAAACATACATATTCAGTATCTTGTACTCAGTTACCTCACTAAATACAGTAATGTGTAACTTTGCTATAGTTGTCAAATGGCTGTGCAAATAGTATATAGTGCTGTCTTGAGCATTTTCAGGTAGTGTCACCAAGATCTGACTTTTTTGCATTGGAAAACATTTACAGAGTAAACTGTCATAAAGAAAACATGACAAAGCCATTTGACTATCTTGTTCATAAACAATGGTGTCAGGACTTTTCGTCTTGATGACACGGACACTTTCATTGACATGAATACTTGCTTTTGAGGAATGAGCTATCCGTTTTGAGCAAGTGACACGCTTTTGCAGGTTATCAACTAGGTTTTGCAGTTTGTACTAATTGTTTTGAGAACTGAGAACAAATTTTGAATGTTGGATTGACAAAGTGTTGTTTGAAAGTTAGACAGGCAGGCTGACAGATATACACACTGAACGATGGATGGATGGATGGATGGATGGATGGATGGATGGATGGATGGATGGATGGATGGATGGATGGATGGATGGATGGATGGATGGATGGATGGATGGATGGATGGATGGATGGATGGATGGATGGATGGATGGATGGATGGATGGATGGATGGATGGATGGATGGATGGATGGATGGATGGATGGATGGATGGATGGATGGATGGATGGATGGATGGATAGATAGATAGATAGATAGATAGATAGATAGATAGATAGATAGATAGATAGATAGATAGATAGATAGATAGATAGATAGATAGATAGATAGATTGGGTTAGGTTAGGGTTAGGGTTAGGGTTAGGGTTAGGGATAGATAGATAGAAAGAAGTGTTGTACCTACTCACTGTTTTTTTGTAATCCTTAATGGTTTTGAAGGCCAAACTCTGTCAGGAATGATTCGTTGGGTTGGATAAAAGTGGAAGAAGGGGGGCATTTGGGTTGATTTATGGCAATGTCAGGCAGATTGTAGCGCCCGCATGCTTGAGGTTGTGCCCTGTAATGGAGCGTCATTAGCGAGTCGCGTGTTTGCAGCGGACGGGGGCCAAGGCCTGGGCACGGGGCTCAAGACCACTGATTAGATATGCAGAAAGAGAACTATGACTGCCTGAAGGGAGGCACTCGATGTGTGGTCAAACGAAAATGATTTTAACGGGATCTAATGGGGTTTGAGCCCTTTCTCTCCCTCCCGTGAAGCCAATGGCATAGTTAATATAGCGGGAAGACGGGCGGATCACGGAATGGAAGCTGAAGGGAGAGTGGAAAGGATTCTAGGAGCTCTGGGGTCAGCGCCGAGTCGCATGTCGCTACTGGAGCGAACGCTCACAACGTGCTACCATCAGATCTGAGATCAGTGGAGTAAGGCTTTTGTCTGCATCGACGAAACCGCCGCATGAGTTGTCGCCTTGAGTTTAGCTGATGCCAGCGTCGTGCTGTTTAACGTGCAGGACATGACCAAGCAGCCGAGCTGCTCCGCATTACCGACTGCTGCCTCTACGAGACCTTGGTGAGACATTAACAGCATGGAAGAGGTATAATTGCCAACGTCGCATATGGACGAGCAGAATGGACTCACCTTGAAAATGTTTTACAGCCAAAAAGGGAACGGACTCTGGCAAGTGTGCTTTAGTTCCCCAGTGAGGTGTTTAGCTTCTTTATGGAACACACATATGGCGTAATGCTACAGTGTTTGGTTTAACTGGTCATTTATGAGGAGGTCGTCTCATTTGATGGTCGAGGTCCACGTCAGCACAATGTTATTGATTCATATGAGAGCTCTTCTGCTGTTGATAGTGTTTCGCTGCCAAAGAGTTTACTGCTCCTGAGAAAAAGGAGAAAAAAAAGACAGCATTAGGATGGTATTTTTATTTATTTTTTCTAAAAGGAGAATTGTTTGTGTGTTTGGCAGGGGCGGCAGTTTTCTACTGTAATCATGGCTGTTGCCATGCAATTTAAGAGCCATTACCTCTGGCCTGGATGGAGAGAGGTTTCAAAATTCCTATTGTGAATGGCACTCCCTAATGATCATCAACATTGTAGCTGTCCTATTCTCTATCTCTCTCACTGTCTCTCCCTTTATTTATTTTTCCTTTGTACTATGGCACCTGTTTGCTGAGACTGTAGTGTTGTGTAGGTATAACTATAACTTTTATTGTTATAATTATTAATAATCTGTTTTATGGCCACAATGCTTGTCACCTCCAATGGTTTATATTGCCAATAATAATGATAATGATAATAACAATAGTAATAGTTTTATGTCCGGAATGTTTGTTACCCTCAGTGTTTTTTTATTGACAATAAGTTTATTATTAGTATTATTCATATTATTATTTACACTAATATTATTTTACATTAAATATTTATTATTTTTATAGTGCCTTTCCTAAAGCTCAGGTTCGCTTTACAATCAAATGCCCAATCAATCAACCAACATTAAAAAAAAAAAGAAATATTCAAGAACGCTGAAGTCACATAGGGCTTTGCAATATGCTCTACTGTGTGAAAAGCGGAGGAAATGTGATTATACATGCATACTGTACATAATTATATAGCACATACAAGCCTTTAAAGAACAATTAAAACAGCAGTTGTCCACATATTGTATATACCAATTATGGTTACTAAGCATAATCACATTAACATAATCATAGTATTCTATGAGCTCCAACTTAATTGCAGTACTGCTTTAATCGCGGTATAAGGGGGCATGTTAATGTAACCATTGACACACCCCTGACCAAAGCTTTGAGGACATTTAGCTTTTAGAGAAGCAATCGCTGGGATGCATGTTAATATCCGTTGCGTCTGTTGAGTACTGCCAGGTGCGAGTGGTACATTGCTTCTATAATGAGCTAAGCCAACACAGTGAGGCAAGATCTGGAAAAGTGTGTGTGTGTGTGCTCTGGGGAAGAATGAAAAAGGTCACCTTGTCTTGCGCCTCTTGCTCTCCTTAGCAAGGACAGTGAACTCATCAGAGATGGGAAGTCTGTCTTCCAATGTTCTGAAAACTGTCCATGTGTGGAACTGCAACACACCAAAGAAATTTGCATGCACACAAATACGCACACACTGGCATGTTTATTTTTCTGGAACAGTGCCATGTTTATACAGAGTGATAAATCTGTGCATTCATGAATATGCAAAGGGCGCATTGTGGGATCCTCTTCTGACTCCATCCACTTGACAAAGACGAGATCATAAAAAGGTGTTGATGTCTCTCACTTAAAAGGTCAGTGTTAATGTTTGAGGTCCGGGTCACTGAAACTGATGAATCACATCTTTATAAGTGCGAGCTCAGTTTTTTTATTTTAATCACCATCATTAAATCAAATGAGAAATGTTAGATCTATTTCATTCTCTAGTAGTTTGAATGTTTCAAGTTTGTGGGCAGACCTGTCATTGTTCAGATAAACAGCATAATCAGACTTTTTTTAAGCTTATCTGACTCAAATCTCTTTAAAATAAATAATCATAAATGGGTAACACTTTATAATAACTGCATGCTATTAATCATTTGGGTAACACTTTATTTGAAGGTGCTTGTAATAAGCAGTAATTAACAGTTAATAAGACACTTATAAGACCTTATAAGATGCATATAAGATGCATATAAGCATTAACTACTTCATATAAGGGTTAATTAAAGGTCCAGGCCCTGAAGAGATCAGGGAAACTACTCCCTCTTGGGAAGGTCATTTTTTAAGTGACTGGGAGTTTGTGTTACCATTTATGTTTGTTCAGCTGTTCTAAAAGTGCAATGTGTTGATACTTGAGAAATGTATTATTTAATTTAATTTATTTATTATCATTAGTTAATGCTTACATGCATCTTATAAGGTCTTATAAGTGTCTTATTAACTGTTAATTACTGCTTATTACAAGCACCTTAAAATAAAGTGTTACCATCATTGGTTAAGCATGAGTAAACAGTTAATTCATCATTTATAAAGCATTAATAGACATTAATAAGCAGTTTATAAATACAGCTATAAACACTTTTTTTCTTGATTTATAAGCATATCTATAATGCATTTAATAATTGTATTTTCATACTTTGTTAATGATCAATTAATAATTTATAAATGAAGTATAGCATTATTTATAAACCAGTTATTTAAGAGTTGTCAGTTATTCATAAGATCACTTAGAAAGTGTAAGTAAATGTAGTAAATACAGGTAGTTATAAAGCATTTAGTAGTGGTCAGTTAACTATTTTGTGAGCTAATCTAAAGTGAGGACTATTCATGCCTTGTAAAGCATTTATAAAGGAGATTTAAAGGCGCATCAATCTTCTAAACAGTAAAATGTAACAAACACAACACAGTGATACAGAACATAGAAATATTTAACAGCCTTTAAATCTCCTTTATAAATGCTTTACAAGGCATGAATAGTCCTCACTTTAGATGAGCTCACAAACATAGTTACCTGACCACTACTAAATGCTTTATAACTACCCGAATTAACCCTGAATTACAGCTTAAATACATGTTAATAAAGCATTTATTAACACACTAAGTAACCATCACTATATGTCTGAATAATAAGATGTATGAATGTACATTTAAATAGTTTATTAATCATTTACTTACACGTTCTAAGTAATCTCGTGAACCACTGAAAACTCTTAAATAACTGGTTTATAAAAACTGCAATTAATCATTTAGAAATAATAAATTGATCATTAATAAAGGATGAAAATACAATTATTAAATAAATTATAGATATGCTTGTAAATCAAGAAGAAAGCATTTATAGCTGTATTTATAAACTGCTTATTAATGTCTATTAATGCTTTATGAATGATGAATTAACTGTTTACTCATGCTTAACTAATGATTATTAGCGTGTAGTTATTATAAAGTGTTACCCATAAATGTACTGCATCATATTTCTTGATCTAGATAAAGAGACGTATTTTGTATCAAACTAGAAAACTTTGATATGATAATTTAATTTGAATTGCGCCTCATGTAGACAACGAGATGTGGTACCATATGTGTTATATTCAAAATTAATTTTGAGAGAATTCACCAAATAGAGGTCCACTCATTCTGTCATGTCTCGGTCTACTGTAAAAAGTGACCAGTTGACTTAACTTAAACAAAATTAAGAAAACCTGTTGCCTAAAAATTATTAAGTAAATAAACTTCATGCTTAATCGAAAAAATTAAGTAATGTGAAATTGTCAAGCTCACATAACTTAATTTTTTTCAATAAAGCATTACGTTTATTTACTTAATAATTTTAAGACAACGGATTTACTAAAAAAATTTAAGTAAGTGAACTGAACACTTTTACATGACAGCAGCATCGGGCACATTGTATTGTTGACAAGAAAAGTTTTGAGTGTTAATCCTGAACCACATGTTTCTGGTAAAATGTTATTCTTACAACAAACTGCAATCTCAGCTTTAACACTTGGACATTTGCTTCCTGCAGCGATCACTGTTGTGGGATGAAGTTTAAAATGGCATGATATGCCAATGAAATAATCACAATTTATTGCATATTAATATTTGCTGAGACAACCCACAAACCTAAGACAAAGATGCTGTATTAAATTGAAGAGATAGTACCAAAAAGCAGGATTAAATGTAAATATATTGTTTGTTTTATTTACATACTACATAAAATGCATATTTATATTTTTCTGCATTTTTTAATCGTTGTGCATGCTATTTGAACAATACAAGTAAAAAAAAAAGACAATAATTAAACACAAATTGAGGTGGGAATGCTGATCAATTTATTCCTTGAGCGTTTCATCCAACAGTTGAACCAGCAACGTTAATTCCGCGACAACAGGACCATCTGTCCTACAGAACACAGACAAATCACAGTCATTTATGAAGTATTCACAAACACACACAAACGCATAGACGGAAAAGGGATTTAATTCCCTTTGAACCCGGATGCTCCCTTAAGAGGGACTAGACCTGATTAACACTTCAAAGAACTAAAAATCAGAAATACAATCCACACAAGTCAATAAACAATGCCACATACACACACGTACACACCACCAATGTCCTCAGACACGCGCGCACACACAAATTTTACTTCAACAAACAGCCTGTGGAAATGAGATTCTTTTCATGGCTTAAGCGCTTCTCCCAAATTTTGCACATTTAATCAGAGCAGGAGAAATGCTAGTCAGAACATCAGTGGACCGATTCAACAAAGCATATAATCGCTCTAAAAAAGTTCAGGGCCTGACCGAGAGAATAGTGCTTTGAGGCAATGACATTGACGTCCATCCCATTGAGAAATTGCCAGAGGACATTTACAGGCAGCCAAGTCTGGTAATTCTCAAACCATCACGAGCAATAAAAGCATGACTAGGGGCCTACTGCACATCTTCCTCATCCTCTTTTGTCAGAAACGCTGGCTTCTATAGTCTTTTATCCACTACAGGCATAGGATTTCAGACAATGCCAATGAGGTATTAGCTACACAACAGCCACGAGAAGACAGGATGAAATTATATCATGGAGTTGTCCATCTTACAGATTTGAAAAGACATTAGAAGCATTTAAGAGATGAAATCTTCTCCACATTTAGAACTGGCCGTTTTGGCATTGCTTGCACTCTCGCTTACTCTGCATGATTGATTGAAAAAAAGAAGAAAATTAATTAAGCCAACACAATTAAACAGAAATTCTCTGGGCTGTATTCATCCCCTGTGATATTCAATCATGGAGTAAAATTGTTTCTGCCACTCACATATTGATTTAATTGTCTCATCTACTGTGTTAATTAACCAGACTTGACAGCCAAGACCGGTGCCCACCGGTAGAGGTTACCACCCTAAAACAAAGAGCTAAAAAGGAACAGCTGCACAAGTGCAAAACTAAAACGACACATGGGATGCAGTGTAACACTATGTGCATTCAACCTTTGGTTAAACCTTTGAATAAAGCTTGCTGCAACAAAATACAACAACTGATTCCTTCCAAACCAGAGAATACTTCAAGAATTAATGGTCTGGAGCTTCAGTTATAAAACTAGCATCATATAAATATAAAATCAATAATAAATAATAAAATGTTAAAGAAGACCATTATATAAACACAAAATGCACACGCTTGGGGTCAGTAAATTTTTTTTTAAGAAATGAATACTTTTATTCATCAATGAGGCATTAAATTGATCAAAAGTGGCAGTAAAGATTTTTACATTGTTACAAAACAGTTATATTTCAAATATAAAATGTATGTATAGTATCCGGGGGAAAAATGGTTTTCACAAAAATATTACACCAAATGGTAGCACCAAATCCGCATATTAGAATGATATCTGAAGGAACATGTGACACTGGAGACTGGAGTAATGATGCTGAAAATTCAGCTTTGCCACCACAGGAATAAATTACTTTTTAAAATATAATAAAAATGGGAAAAAGTTATTTTAAATTGCAATAATATTTCATAACACTATAGGTTTTAATGTATTTTTTTATCAAATAAATGCAGGATTGGTAAGCATAAGATACTTCTATCAAAAAAAAATGTTTTAATTGCTTTCTACTGGTACTGTACTATATACTGTATTATACTGTACTATATATATATATATATATATATGTATATATATATATGCAGTATCTCACAAAAGTGAGTACACCCCTTACTTTTCAGCAACCATTTTAGTATATCTTTTAAAGGGACAATACTATGAAACTTGGATATATTTGAGAGTATTCAATGTCCTGCTTGTATAGCAGTATATATTTACTGTCCTCTGAAAATAACTCAACACACAGCCATTATTGTCAAAATAGCTGGCAACAAAGGTGAATACACCCTAAGTGATAACAACAGTAGCCTACGTCGTTTAACCATGCAAAGCCACATGTCCTATTCATCGTGGTCATGTTTTTGTCTGCTTGACAGGCAAAATTTGTGTATCTTGTATTAGAGCATTTAAAATTTGGTGCTTTGAGTACAATTCTCTCATACTGACCACTGGATGTTCAACATGGACCCTCAAATAACTCTCTAAGGATTTGAGAATTAGAAGTGTTGCTCTCCACAAAGATGGCCTAGGCTATAAGAAGATTGGTAACGCCCTGAAACTGAGTTACAGTACAGGCCAGGGTCATACAGAGGTTTTCCAAGACGGGTTCCACTCGGAACAGGCCTTGCAATAAGGGTCAATCAAAGAAGTTGAGTCCTCGTGCTGTGCGTCAGATGCAGAAGCTGGCCTCAAAAAACAGATGCATGAGTGCTGATCACTGACAAGCGGAAGGTCAGCTTGTCAGTGATCAGACCATACGCCGCACACTGCAACAAGTCGGTTTGCATGGCCGTCGTCCCAGAAGGAAGCCTCTTCTGAAGCTGGCTCACAAGAAAGCCTGCAAACAGTTTGCTGAAGACAACCTGTCCAAGAGCATGAATTACTGGAACCATGTCCTGTGGTCTGATGAGACTAAGATGAACTTGTTTGGCTCAGATGGTGTCCAGCATGTGTGGCGATCCCCTGGTAAGGAGTACCAAGAAAATTGTGTCTTGCCTACAGTCAAGTATGCTGGTGGTAGCATCATGGTCTGGGGCTGCATGAGTGCTGCTGGTACTGGGGAGCTGAGCTTCATTGAGGGAAACATGGATTGTCACATGTCCCACACAGGGACAGAATGTCACATGTACTGTGACATTCTGAAGCAGAACATGATGCCCTCCCTTCAGAAACTGGGCCGAACGCTATGATAATGACCCCAAACACACCGCCGAGATGGCAACTGCCTTACTGAGGAAGCTGAAGGTGAAGGTGATGGAGTGGCCAAGTTTGTCTCCAGACCTGAACCCTATTGATGAGCACCTGTGGGCCATCCTCAAGCGGAAGGTAAAGCGCCATGTGTCTAACATCCAGCAGTTCCGTGATGTCATTATGGAGGAGTGGAAAAGGATCCCAGCAAAAATAATGGCTGTATGTTAAGTTATTTTCAGAGGACAGTTAAATCTATACTGCTATACAAGCAGCACATTGACTACTCTAAAATATATCCAAGTTTCATTTCTATAGTATTGTCACTTGAGAAGATATACTAAAATGGTTGCTAAAATGTGAGGGGTGTACTCACTTTTGTGAGATACTGTATATATATATATACTAATTACTTTTAAAACATGACACCTTTATGGTGCTTCTCTTGCATCTATTTTAAAGCTTTCTTTAGCAAAGAAAGTCATACAGATTTGGAACAACATAAAGATCAGTAAGTAAGGACAAATTGTTTCTTCAACTGGTTTTGTTGTTCTTGTTTCTCACACCACTAATCAGTAAGTTTAGTGGGTCAGATTCCCAATATGCATTCCTCTTTAGGCATCTCTTATCTATCTTTCCCAAACTTCTTGTGTATACTCTTTTTGACCCCATCAGAGAAACCAGGGCACAAGGCCCAGATGGCAAAGACGGGAGCACAGCATTTTTGAGTAGCTAAAATGAATCCGAGTCTGTTTGGACTGGTTTGTTCCACCTCCTGCCAGTTGTTTTTCTGGCTCCTTATGCATGCCTGACATTTGCCGCCCCATAACAGAAGAGCTGATGTGAAAGCTAATCGCTTTGTGACATACAGAGGTCAGGGGGTCACAAGATAAGTGGCCCTGGAACCCACCTGAGAATAACATGCGCATCTGGAGTCCATCGGTACCTGTGTGTGCACTGCATGCGTGTCTGATAAAGAAAACATCTGAAAGATGTAGGAGCAATGGGAAATAGGAAAATTTGGATCATCTTCTACTGAGATATATTAGAAGCCTTGAGAATTAATGTTGTTCCCACCACACATGCACAGACTCAAACACAGACATCTGTTTTAATTACTCTTCCTTCTAATTGAGACTGTGGAGGAATTCAATTAGCAATATTATGTGTGCTAAGTGCCTGCGCCGCTCCACAAAAGCAGAGGTTTCCAAACAGGCCTGGGCAGCAGATGGGCTTCATTCACCACAAATGGGCCCTCCTATTGAGGTAAGGCTGATGGCATATCACTGCTAACAGGTTCACACCAGCTCGCCACGCATCATTCAAATGCTAATCAAAAGCGGGTTGCTTGAGGACTTTTTCCACCCCACCTTCCACGTCCATTCGGCTACCGCTCTAAATCTTTCATTGACTGAAGTGCCAATTACAGCTCACAATATATCATCCTCTGCTCCTACAGACACGCCACAGCCGAATTCAGATATCAGAACCGATGATAATACGCAGAAGACTTGTTATATATGGAGTGTAAATGCACTTTTGATGTTACCCGAAGTGACGCAGGGTAAAATCTGATGAAATATTTATTCAACAGAGCGCATAACATCTTTGACCTCTCTCGGCTGGCAAACCCAGACCACTCTGTGTAAAAGTTATTGTATCTTATTCTATTTTTCGTCATAAAGTTTTTATAGGTGTAACGAAATTAAAAACAAGCCGTAATGACTGCGTACCTCAGTGTGATTGAACCTCCATGAAAATTTAATGGTGCTTCTTGGCATGCTACAGTAACCCACTTCCAAATAACTTCCTCCTCCAAAACACACAAACCGGTGCTCACACATAGCAATGTTCGGAAGTGACTAAATAAAAGTACCGACAAAAGTAACTTTATTAGCAATAACACTGGGAAGTTTGATTCATTCCTGTCAATTGATTAATTTGGTACATGTAAAGTGTTTTCTATGTTTTCCACTCAGTTATATAAATCAAATTGGTCACACTTTAGATTAGGGTCCAATTCTCACTATTAACTAACTATTAACTATGACTTTTGCCTTATTACTTCTTATTAATAGTTAGTAAGGTAGTTGCTAAGTTTATGGGTAGGATTATGGGATGTAGAATATGGTCATGCAGAATAAGGCATTAATATGTGCTTCATAAGAACTATAAACACCCAATATCCTTGTAATATGCATGCTAATAAGCAACTTTAATAGAGAGAATTGGATTGTTAATGAGTGTTATATTAATTTTTAATGTATTCATTTGTTCCCTGGTTTTAGTTAAATCATAGCCATGTTATACTAATTCATTCTTGGGTTTTAGTTAAAGAGCTCATGAACTGCATTTAAAAAAAATTCTTAGAGGTCACACTTGTGTGTTGCGGAATTACGGTCGGATGCAATGTAGTTGGCACTGCATCATCTTTTATTTTCAGTCTCTCTGAAAAGCCTGTATAGAACTGTGTCTTGTTGAAACAAATCTGCAGTAAAATTTATTTGACAAACGAACCGTGTCTTACTGAATTCATTCTGGAACTTTGTTAAAAATAAAGTTTGTCCATGTTTTCTTAATGTTGGGATCACAAAGAAAATGTAAAGACTGTGTTTTCCCACAACTTGGCGCTGCAAAACGTCTTGTAATCCTTCTTCAGATGCATCTCTTTTTGCTGCTTCCTGTTTGCATTGCATGTCTCGTATTTACTACATGATGCGAATCGGTGGTCGGGGCGAAAGAGACAATGATGTATGCAGGCATTGATCTTCTTCTGCAGAGGCGGGCTTTCGTCGCATTATGACGTCACACTAAGTAAAAATCTGAAACGAGTCTTTTTGGCGCTTGGCTGTTTATGGACTAACAAGGAATTTTGAGTTTTGAAACTTATAGGATATTTTTAAAGTACAATGGCCTCTTAAATGTCAAAAAAATCAAGGAAAATTAGTTTTCCCAATTCATGACCCCTTTAAATCGTGGCCACTTTATTTAATAATTCCCTCATTTTAATTTAGATAAATTAGGGGGAAATTTGTAGTTGGATATCCGACCTCAACGTCAAATTTGTAACCCGCTTTGGATAAAAAAGCATCTGGAAAATTACACAATTTGAATCTAAGTGAGTTAACCATATTTTTTTTTAAAGACTATTTTTGATTAACTTTATGAGAAGCTAGCAGCTTGAAAAGCTACAGTTTTAAAGTAGTTTCCCCCACACTGATATACGCACACACATTCATGTTACTATGCTGTAACCACAAACCATACACAGCTTTCTCTGGAAGTTCATAAATCTTTCACACTAACCGTCCCCTTGGCTGGTTTCTTGTTTTGGTCTTCTTCATGCGTATTTTAGCCAGGTCACATCAGAGACACAGCGGTGTGACAAGGGCAACTCAAGAGAGAAACACATACTGCTCTTAGTCCTGTTTCCACACTGCAGACCAACATGCAGAGCACATGTTTCGCTTATAAATGGTTCTGCTGTGGTGTTTAACATCTTTGTATGACAGAGATTATGTGTGATATATAGCAAATATTGGTAAAGAAATTCGCTCTCACTTTAGTAGATGTGTTCGGTTTTTGTGTTCGATGATGACAGGTGGAACAAATTTAGAGGAGTTATCCTCTTAAATAGTGTTTGTTGATTGTACCAGCATACTGTATGTCTCTTTAGGTTTTTAGATTCATGAGGTTACTGGGTCAGCGGTTTAAGCTATTTTGCAGTCTTGTTCTGTCCACAAAGATTGTAGTATAACATTTTTTCTTTTCTTTTTTTTGATTGAGCTTGCAGTCTGTGCAGAGATTTCAGATTCCAGATTGCAATACTGTGTTATTGTTACTTTATAACTTACTCTACCATTCAGAAGTTTGGGAACGGTAAATAAATAAATATATACTTTTACTCAGCAAAATTGACAAAAGAGACAGTAACGTTTTTTCATCTAAGAAAAAATTTCATGTTTCCACAAAAATATTAGGCAGCACAACTTTTTCAAATGTGATAACAATAAGAAATATTTCCTGTTATTAGCATATTAGCATAATTTCTGAAGGATCATGTAAAACGATACTCGGTTACTGACGTAACCTCGGTTCTCTCTAGAGAGGGAACGAGTATTGCGTAAGTTTAGCTTACGCTACGGGAAAGATTCATCTTCTCGAGATATTGAAGCCAAAAAATTATCCTTAATTTTGTATTCATTGTCAACGCAGTGCAGCAGCTAGCAGACCTAGAGCAGGCCATCTCGCGTGCTTATTGGCTGCCCTGCATGCATCTGCTGCAGCCTACCAGTGAGCCCCGCGTGACGTCACACCCAATGAAGGGCGCTCGCGCCTTCATAGCGTCATAGCCCGCCAGAATGGGCGTGGCTTAGCGTATATAAGAAGGGGCTCGTAGGCTGAATTCCCTGGTTTTTCGACAACTGAAGCGAAGTCGCTCGTGGCGCGAGCACGGCCGGTTACGCAATACTCGTTCCCTCTCTAGAGAGAACCGAGGTTACGTCAGTAACCGAGTATCGTTCTCTTACGAGAGGTTCTCTCGTATTGCGTAAGTTTAGCTTACGCTACGGGAACACTTTGTCAACGCCGTGCGCGCCAAGCATCCACCATGAGGCCCCGAACTTTCAGGGAACCCCTATGAGGTGGAGAATAAGGTGGCCAGCTACGCGGGCCATCACTTGTACATAAGCACACATAGGGAATACAGAGCAGCGCGCCGGTCTGTATAGGCACATGGCTCATACCCCACTTAGTGCAGCTCAACCAGGAGAGCTGGGTCATGTGAGAGTGATCTGAGCAGGAGGTCTGGGCAGAATACACCTCTCCTCTAAACCGACAACAGTTTAGCCTGCAAGGCAGGAACTTCCAGGTTATAAAACCTGACAAAGGTAGACGGGGAGCTCCAGCCCGCCGCCACACATATGTCATGGATAGAAATTCCACTGGACCATGCCCACGAAGAGGCCACGCCTCTCGTTGAATGAGCCCTGATGCCCAGAGGGCATTGCAGACCTTTTGACGCGTAAGCGGCTGCTATAGCGTCCACTATCCATCTGGACAGGCTCTGTTTCGAGGAGGCGAGACCTTTGGTGCGCCCACCGAACGAAACAAACAGCTGTTCCGAACGCCTGAATGAGGCGGAGCGCGTAATGTAAAACCTCAGCGCTCTGACAGGGCAGAGGAGGTTCACATCACTTTCGCTGTCAGATGCTGGGAGCGCTGACAACGAGATGACTTGCGCTCTGAACGGAGTGCCCATCACTTTCGGAACATAACCATGTCTAGGTCTGAGGATGACTTTAGAGTCATTCGGCCCGAACTCAAGACACGACGCGCTGACAGACAGCGCATGTAGGTCCCCCACACGCTTTACTGACGACAGTGCAGTCAGAAAGACAGTTTTAAGTGATAGATATTTCAACTCCACAGAATCCAGTGGTTCGAAGGGAAAAGCTTTCAGGGCCTCCAGGACCAGTGAAAGATCCCACATGGGAACCGACGGGGGGCGCGGCGGGTTCATCCTCCTAGCTCCTCTTAGGAAGCGGATGAACAACTCATGTCTTCCCAATGACTGGCCGTGCGTCGATTCTGCGAACGCTGCCACGGCCGCCACATACACTTTGAGCGTGGATGGGGACCTCCCCTTATCCAACAGCTCTTGCAGGAAGGAGAGCAGCTGCGCCACCCCGCATGTCCGCGGGTCCAGACCTCTGTCGGTGCACCATTCCGAGAACACCGACCATTTAGACGCGTAGAGCCTTCTTGTAGAAGGGGCTCTAGACTGCGTGATCGTGTTCATTACTCCTTCTGGCAGGGCAACGAGTACCCGTTGATCAACCATGCGTGCAGAGACCAGCGCTCTGGATGGGGATGCCAGATCGTGCCGCGAGCCTGAGAGAGGAGATCTGCCCTCACCGGAATCGGCCACGGAGCTGTATGTGACAGCCGTGCCAGCTCCGGGAACCAAATCTGATTCTCCCAACGCGGGGCTATGAGGAGCACCGAGTGGCGCGTTTCCCTGATTCTCTTGATTACCTGTGGTAACAGAGAGACCGGGGGAAAAGCATATAGCCGGAGGCTGGGCCAAACCTGGGCCAGCGCGTCCTCGTCCTTCGAGAAGAACGTCGGGCATTGAGCGTTGTCTTTTGACGCGAATAGGTCGACTTCCGCCCTGCCGAACAGGCGCCACAGTTTCTGGACCGTTTGGGGGTGCAGGGACCATTCCCCTGGGGGAACGTTGTCCCTGGACAGTTTGTCTGGGCCGTCGTTCAAATGGCCCGGCACATGCGCCGCCCTCAGCGAGCGCAGGTGCAACTGAGACCAAATAAGGAGGCGCTCCGTCAGATTGCAGAGATTTCTGGATCTGACACCGCCCTGACGGTTTACATAGGATACCACAGACATGTTGTCCGAGCGGACGAGAACATGTTGGTCCTGTATGAACGGGAGGAAGCACTTCAGCGCATTCTCGACCGCTATCATTTCCAGACAGTTTATGTGAAAACACCTCTCTTGGTCTGACCACTGGCCGAAGACCGGTCTGCCCTCGAACAGCGCGCCCCAACCCCAGTTGGACGCGTCTGTCGAAATGACTTTCCGATAAGAGACGGTTCCCATCGTCACTCCCAGCTGGTACCAGTCGGCCACTAACCAGGGCTGCAGAGCCGCTATGCAGGTCTGAGTCACTCTGATTTTCTGACCGCCAGAAACCCAAGCTCGGCGGGACGCGCGAGCATTCAGCCAGCGTTGGAGCGGGCGCATGCGCAGTAGGCCCAGCTGAAGCACCGCTGCAGCTGACGCCATACAGCCCAACATCCTCTGAAAAGTTTTCAAAGGGAGAAAGCTGTCCCTTTGGAAAGACGCGGCTAGGTGGCGAACACGGAGCGCGCGCTGTGCCGATAGACGAGCCGACATAGTCACCGAGTCCAGTTCCATTCCTAAAAAGGAAATTGACTGGCTGGGTAGTAATGAGCTCTTGGTCCAGTTGACCGTGAGACCCAAGCTTTCCAGGTGACTGAGAAGCACTGCTCTGTGAGACAGCAGCTCCGTCTCTGACTGTGCCAAAATCAGCCAATCGTCCAGATAGTTCATTATCCGCAGCCCCTGACTTCTCAGGGGGGCGAGCGCCGCGTCCATGCACTTCGTAAATGTACGGGGTGCCAGAGACAGGCCGAACGGCAGGACGGTGTATTGATATACCTGACCGTCGAAGGCGAATCTCAAAAATCGCCTGTGACGGGGTATTATCTGAATCTGGAAATAGGCATCCTTCAGATCTAGAGAAATAAACCAGTCCCTCGGGCGAACGTGCGCGAGGATTTTCCTGGTCGTAAGCATTTTGAACGGTCTTTTCACAAGCACCCTGTTCAAATGTCTCAGATCTAGGATCGGTCTGAAGGTTCCGTCCTTCTTGGGTACGAGAAAATAACGGCTGTAAAAGCCTGACTCGCTCAGAGAAGGCGGCACCTTTTCTATAGCCCCTTTGCACAGCAGCTTTGCTATTTCTGCGTGAAGTAGATGTGCTACTTCCGTATTCACTATCGTCGCGGTCCGGGCTCGAAAGCGCGGGGGACGGCGAATGAATTGAAGTGTATAGCCCTGCTTTATTGTGCTCAGCACCCATTCCGAAATCCCCGGGATAGATTCCCACGCAACTATGTGAGCCGCTAGGGGGCGAATGGCCTCCAGGTTCAGATCGCCGCCAGTCGCGGGCTTGTGAAACTGAACCGGAGCTGAGAGCGCGGCGCGCGCGCTCTCTGTTCTGGGCAACGGCTGCTCGCTGAAAACCGAAACCGGCTGCTTTGTGTGAGATGTCCCAATCATAAGGGATGGGGAACCTTTTTTCCTCACTTTTTGACACGCGAGCGGCGCTTTGGGCGGAAAAGCGTTCTGTAAGCGTGAGCGCGTTTGCGCGGGCACGAGACTTACACATGTATTTGACGCCCCGATCAAAATGGATGGGGAGCGTTTTATTATCGCCCTGCGTTTCATGATAACACTTAAACGCGCGGGCGGCGCCCGGGGGGAGGTTTGTGTTAGCAAGCGTGAACGCTCTCTGGCGGGCACGGGACTTACATTCATAACCTGCTGTCTTGACCGTGTAACAGAGCGGGCAGATAGTGGGCACAACACTGTGGACACATTTCTTACATTCAACACTCGAGCGGCTTTTCTGCGCTTTATGAGAGTGTGCTCTGTGGGTGACACGATATTTGATGTGCTTGTGTGTAGGGGTGAACACTGGGAGGTGGGCACTTTCACTACACTTAGAACACTGACGGCGTGAGCCGGACCAGACATAATACTCTTTTTGAGATTTCTCTGGGTCGCCGTGAAAACGGCGTTTGTGTGCAGGCGAGAGGGTGGACAAACCGGCTCGTTGGCTGCTAAATGAACCACTGCAGTAGCCTGACTGAAGGGGACTGACAGGGAAATAAGCTTCGACGGCGGTCCGGCCGCGGCGGGACACGCGCGTCTTTTCTCTCTCTTTGTTAGGAGGATTTCGCGTGCTCAGACTTCAGCGTGATCTTCTGCCGAGGCCCCCTGGGGGGCGGCGGTCTGTGACGGCTGTCTGAGCGCGACCTAGGGCGGCCGCCCTGACGTCGCTGCGAAGGCTGGGGTTGTGCTGGACGCTGGGTGTTAGCTCGTACAGGAGGCTGGCTTTGTTTCTCGCGAGAGCGGCCCGTAGCGGAGCTCGAGCGTCGCGGCAGGAAGAGATTCATGGCCTGCGTGGTCTTCTGCACTTCAGAGAAACGGTCAACGATCCCGTTAACCGCTGGGCCGAAGAGACCAGTGGGGGAGAGCGGCGCGTTCAGGAAGGTGGCTCGCTCAGTTTCCCTCATATCCGCGAGCGTCAACCAGAGATGCCTCTCTGTTACAGTCAACGCGGCCATGGCTCGTCCGATAGCCTGAGCTGCGGTTTTGGTGGCGCGGAGAGAGAGATCCGTCGCGCTTCTCAGATCTGTAACCGCAGCTGGATCCCGGCCCTTCTCGTCCCATTCACGGAGGAGGTCGGCTTGCAGGATCTGTAACACAGCCATGGAGTGGAGAGCAGACGCGGCCTGGCCGGAGGCGGCATATGCGCGGCCGACCAAGGCGGACGTGGCTCTGCAGGCTTTAGACGGGAGGGCTGACCGAGACCGCCATCTCGCGGAGGGCGGGCAAAGGTGCGCTGCGACCGTCTCTTCCACAGGGGGAATAGCCGTGTATCCCTTCTCGGCGGCGCCGTCCACTTGGGAGAGCGACGCGGAGGCCTGGGACTGAAGTCTCGAGGAGAATGGTGCATTCCAGGACTTCGTTAGCTCCGTATGAAGTTCCGGCAGGAAAGGAGCGGGCCTGCTCGTTGAAGCTGCACGGCGGCGGCTTTGAAGGAAACAGCCGTCGAGCCTGTTCGGCGCGGGTTCCTTCGGCAGCGACCACTCGAGCCCGAGGCGGTCGACGGCCTGCGTTAGCAGGCGCATAAGCTCCGCGTCAGCTCCAACGCGGGAACGGCTGGATTCCTGGATCGACGAGGAGCCGGAGTGAAGCGACCATTCCTCGCTGTCCGATGCCAGGATGGAGCAGCAGTCTCTCGTGGCGTGTTCCTCGGCCTCCTCCTCAGACGCGACGGCAGTGAGGCTCGTGAGCGGCAGCTGCGCGTCGGGGAGGGGAGGCGGGGAGGGCGAAGGCGAGGCTCGAGGGAGATCCTCCGGCGAGCGCGTCGCTGTGGCCACGGGCTCCGGCTGCCTCAGGGAACGGCGCTTCTTCCTGCGCGGTCCCCCGGAGGGCGGAGCGGCTGCGTCCGGGTTGAAGACTTCGAGTCGAGCCCGTAGGGTCGACAGCGGAAGCGCTTCGCAGAACTCGCAGCCCCCGGACGCGAGGGCGAGCTCTGCATGTTCCAGGCCCAGGCAGAGAGCGCAGATCACGTGGCGGTCTCCAACGCTGAGTGGGGCTCTGCACGAGCCGCAGGAAGTGCGAGGCATCTTTAAAAAGACGCTCGCGCTCTTTTAGAAATATGCTCTTTTAGAATGCAATGTAAAAGGATACGTCGCCGGATAGCGTAGCTCGCACGGATGGCTGAAGGTGGCGAAGACGGCCGGCTTCCTCAGCGCTGTCCTAAGCTGGCTGTTCGCTGTTCGACGGCGGCGGTGGCTTCTCTCAGATCCAGCGATGCGAAGAGCTCGCTGAAGAGTCGAAAAATCAGGGAATTCAGCCTACGAGCCCCTTCTTATATACGCTAAGCCACGCCCATTCTGGCGGGCTATGACGCTATGAAGGCGCGAGCGCCCTTCATTGGGTGTGACGTCACGCGGGGCTCACTGGTAGGCTGCAGCAGATGCATGCAGGGCAGCCAATAAGCACGCGAGATGGCCTGCTCTAGGTCTGCTAGCTGCTGCACTGCGTTGACAATGAATACAAAATTAAGGATAATTTTTTGGCTTCAATATCTCGAGAAGATGAATCTTTCCCGTAGCGTAAGCTAAACTTACGCAATACGAGAGAACCTCTCGTAAGAGAACTGGAGTAATGCCTGCTGAAAAATTTAGTTTTGCCATCACAGGAATAAATTACATTTTAAAGGTGTCCTTTATACTTTTTCACATTTTCAACTTTAGTTAGTGTGTAATGTTTAGTTAAAGATCTGCAAGGTTACAAAGTTCAAAGTCCACTCCAGAGGGACATATTCTCTTTAACAGAAAACACTTTTCAAGAACTGCGACAAACGGCTCGTTGGGACTACAACATGCTTTTTCCGGATCTTGTGAAGTCACAATGGCTACGTTTACATGCAACCAAATAATCTGTTAGTAATCGGATTGACGGCTCAATCATTGAGATCGATCCGAATGAAATTTCGATCGCATTGAAAGGGGTGGTTTATTCCTTTTCTAAACTGATCGAGAGGATATGTAAACCCTTGATCGGATTGAAAACCGAAACTGAAAGGACTGCGCATGTGCAATGACGTTGAAATAGCGTAATGACGTGCGGAACGAGCTGTTCTTCCTGTTGGATAAAGTTTCATATAACTGAGTGTCCCGTCATTCTAAAATTCTCATTTCACAGCGTCTGTGAAGTGGAGCAGGACAACGTACCAACAGTCCTTGTTTCTGATTCTCATCCACAGACGATTTTTACTGCATGATAAATATAAACAGCACGGCATAACGGTTCATATGCTCATTTTCTCCAAATTATGACCAGAAATGGATAAATATTAAGTCTGCTGTTTAAAACAAATAAAGAACCAATGTAGGAGAATGGATATTATGCACAAATATCGGGAAAATCATTTGTGTGCGCATGTCAAAAAATATATTCTGATTTGAATCTTGTGACAAATAAACGCGCACATCAACCCGATCAGATATTTAGCGTTCATGTAAACACTACATTCAGATTCATCAATTGAAACAAAAGTTGTGCATGTAAACATAGCCAATGTCACTTATTTAAATAATCCCCACAGAATACGCAAAAAAAGGGAGCGAGGCATGGTTGAGCTGCACTAGAGAAGACGAAGATGAAGACCTGCGTTAGTAGCGTGTTGATGCTGTTTTTTCCAAAACCCCTTTGTTTGGCGTTCCAAAGGCGGATGAATTGTAAAAATATATAGATTTTTAACGCTGTTCCTGAACATCATAACCCCAGCGTTTATCTGTGAGCTGCATATTTTACGGAGGACAGCTTCCAGAACCTACAGTAAGAGTACAATGCCGGATACGCACAAAAGCTCTCCTGAAAGATGGAGCAATTCCCACTTTGTCGGGACAATCAGTTGTTTATGGATCACAGCCTGTTAAGTATGTTTGATTGTTTGTGGCTCCACTAGCCTGCTAGCTAACATTACAGTGTTAATGAAGTGTTTAGCTATGGGGCTCCCACTTTTGTAAGACTGTTCCCCAATCTTTAGGAACTTAAAATCTGTAAAATCCGTGCTTTCAAAGGTTCTGCACGATCCTATGTCAAAACTGACAGTGTCGTTAATTTACACCTGAGCAGATGAAACTCATGGTTATGGTAAAAGGCGTAACATTTCCGGAACATGCTCTAAGCGGTTCGCCAATCACAACACACTGGGCCAACTAACCAATCCGAGCACATTTCGTATTTCGGAAAGAGGGGCTTCATCAGGAACTAAACAGTGTGTTTGAGACAAACTTGGAAGACAGGTACTGCAATAATGTAAAATATGCATTAAAATCCCCTTTAAAATACATTAAAATAGAACACAATTATTTTCAATTGTAATGATATTTCATAATATTCTTGTTTTTACTCTATTTTTGATCAAATTTTTGATCAAATTACAACCGCATCAAAGTCAACATGATCATCAAAGATCAGATTCACCCATATCTCACCGACTGTGGCTGTTTGTGTGTGTGTGCAACACATCTGTATCAATGCATGTGTGTCTGATTAGATGAGAGGAGTGTATTGCCCCTAATGAGGGTTAATTGTTACTGTTGTGTCAGAACGTGTTTCTTGATTAGCTATGTGCCCCATGCTGCGAGGGGTTCAACCCCACCCCACTGGAACGGATCTCTTCTCATCATTGAGTCTATTCCTCAACACAACCTGATGCCGCCCACCGCAGACCAGCATCAGACAGACAGCGGGCAAGAGAGAGAGAGACAGATAGACAGCCAGCACTGGGGGGATGTTAATTGCAAGTTAAAGAGCTTTGGCCCCCTTTAAATCCATAATATCCATAACATACTTCAGGAGAAGCATGTAAGAAAGTCATAAGGTAGGAAAGCCCCTCCCACATCTTAACTCATCTTTGTGTATGCACGCACAACTTGATTTACACAAGTATGACATGCTCTTTGATCAACATCATTTGTTATGTCTACAACAACATATCTGTCAACCCGTCGAAGATATAACTATGGCCATAGAAATTTTACTTTTCATATTTGCACACAGCTTCTCTAACCTGCATTTTTAGCACTGGGTGAATGAAATCCATTCCTGATTTTAACTAAGACAGGATAACATCAGTCACATTGTCACCTAGTGTATAAATGGCACAAAAACACTGAAATACATCAGAATGTTACAATGTAACCATTTCCTGTTTTCTATTGCTATATGATGTCATATGATCAATATTTTGTTCAATTCATTCATATATTTACAGTAACAATGCATCATACACTAGGGCCAAAACCAATTCAATAGGCTTGCCATCTTGTCACCACAGTCTCCTTGTAGCTTGTAGCTTTTTTTATTTATTTAAAGGAATACAGTAGTTCACCAATATAAAATAATAACAGGAGAAAAGCAGCGATTTGTGATATTGATTTGTGATTAGATTTATTGATTTGTTTTAAGATAAATGTGGAGTAAAAGCCTAAAAGTTTGTGAATGTGTGTGTGTTTTGACATTTAAAATAAAGGGGAAAAAAACACAATTTTACAGATTCCATTCCTATTTTCTCTTCAGTTTACATTGTCTACATGTCCCTTCTACTCTGTAATTCTCTCTCCCTCTCTCCTTCCCACATTAACGTATACAAATACAATCTTATGAGCTAAAAGAGCCTCGTAGAGTGGCTACCTCAGTAATTTCTCCTTGTCCGCCCACAGCACTCTGATTATGCCTGCACATGGAAGATGCTTGTTCGTCCGTCTTTCGCACACAAAAGCAAGGACGCCCTCCACAACACTATACATCTACTAATAGAACAGGCCAACCTGCGCTAAAACAACCACTACAGCTTCTGTGCATGACTCTGTCAGAGCGCTCCAGCTTCACGTTTCAACCGCATCTGAAACCCAAAGCACCTTCTTAAACATTTAATGATCCAAACAAAGACATCTTATTGAACCTCCACTACGGTGTTGGTGCACAGAGGGAGTGCATTAACCTCTGGTGCCTTCATTTGAGTAATGTGGAAATTAAAGGATCATAAATGTATGAATACGGAGGAAGTAAGGAACACAGAGGAATGAAAGAGTAATATGAAGTGACGCAGCCGCGGTGGGCACAGAGAGATGTGGTGTGCCATTGTGGTTTTGTGGGGGTCAGGATGAAATATTTAAATGCTCCTCTGTTTGCGCCCCCTGAATGAGGCAGGAGCAAAAACAGCCACTCATCACTCTGGAAATTGAAATGCC
Organism: Rhinichthys klamathensis goyatoka; assembly: GCF_029890125.1. Lineage (NCBI taxonomy): Eukaryota > Metazoa > Chordata > Actinopteri > Cypriniformes > Leuciscidae > Rhinichthys > Rhinichthys klamathensis. The sequence goes on from NW_026606827.1 coordinate 617,811, forward strand.
CGCGGCTAAACTCGAGCATCGAGCATGAGCGATAATCACAGCATCTGCTTCCTGTCTCCTTCATACACGATATCAGCCGTGAAGAAACCCATTCTGTCCACGGCGAGCGGCTTCTCAGAGCCCCTTCTGGAAATTAGGCTTACTTTGACTAGTTTTTCTCTTATGAATATTTATAAGGGTTTTACTTTAATAACAATAACTCTAAGTAAAAAGATTCTAGGAATTCAAGCTAAGTCCTCAACAATGTTGGCTCTCAACTGGTTTACTTCAGGACTAGGATTTTGCAATTGACATCAAATTGCAGCTCAACATAGTACCAAAATTGTTTAATTGTATAAGATGTCCTTTAAAATCATTCACTGTAATGCATTAATATTACCAGGGACTGCTTGTTCTATGTTCCTACAAGTTTTCAGTAAATAAGTTGAACAAATAATCACAGATTGTTAAGGGAGCAAACAACTGAGTTAATCCCAGAGGGCTGAATGTCCCCGTAAAAGGGTCTGCAATTAGAGTATCTTGGCAGGAATGGTAAAAAGACATTTACTTTGCAATAACCAACTCGGGTTTGAGTACAGTCATTTTGAGGTTTCGCAAGCTTGTTCTTGTTCCCTGACACACAAACCTGAATGTAGCATGTGTGTATAAGGGAAAACCACGCTATTTGACACGCTATTTTTTTGTGACAAATATTATAGATTGCTTCTTAGAAACCAGTTATATTGCTGAAAACATGATGATAAGTCACGTTTTGTTTTGTTTTTTGAGGTCACTATGGTCGTATCACGCACAAACACCACAGTTATGTTAAGTATAGCTACTGTACTTTGCAGAATTGATGGTTTCATGAGTGTAGTGATGATTTAATTACTATTTAAGTAATCTGTGTTATTGCTTTCATTCAAATGACCCTGGGGTTTTTTATGTCACACCAAGATTGATTGTGATGAGCAACATTTCTGTGATCTTTGGCAGCAGAGTGGCTTTGTAGAGGAGAAATCTGTAATCATCCATAAGGGTGTTGCCAGTCACAAAAGATGGTGTGTTTGCTACAATGGTAAGAGCTTCCCTTTATCTACCAAAAGAACATGGTGTCTGATCTGATGCCAGAGTTTTTTGGTGCACAGGGGGAGAGCGCGAGAGAGAGAAAGCAAGACACAATTTTCCTTTATCCGCTCATTTTTATCTAAAAGCCTGTCTCTCTCCACATTCTTGTTAACAGTGGTCGTTTCGCGCACGGAGGTTTCAGGAGCAGTCGATAAATGTGGCTACTTTAACACTGGTCATTAAAAGAACGAGGGAGAAAACCCTGAAAACATAAAAGCTACCCATTCATTTATGAACACAAAAGATAAATCACTCCACAGTTTCTACGTGCGTGTTTGTGTTTTGTGTGCATGCATGCTTTGTGAGAGAAACCAGCAGGGTCACCACCTCTGAGTGTCGAATCTCTTTAAAGCATGCAACTAAATTTGCTGGCCATACAACCAACGTTTGCTGCACAATAGAGATGTTTAGACAAAGATGAATGGAGGGCAGCTAATTTCAGCCATTTGTTGTTCTTGATTACCAGCACCCATCGGTGCTAATTGGTTTCTTTCTTTCATTTTTCCCACTAATGCGAAGGCATTTTTCTCCTCAGGAAGCCAGCAGCACTCCAGAGACCATTGTTGTTATTTTCACTTTAGATTTCCAATCTTCCCTGCTGAAACCGTGACTTGAGCCCTTAGCGGTGACTTTCTTATTTTCAGCATTCGCTGGAAATCTTTTTGATACCAAGCACCCCCCCAAATACATGATTCCGTTCTTTTAATGAAATGTGATATTATAAAGACAACATGTTTCCAACAGGAAGTCAACAATATTAAAATTCTGACTGATACGCGTAACTGAAAAAAGGCTGATATTAAAATTCTCTACTATTTATTTTCATTAAATAAATAAAAAATAGTGTAAAACACTAAAAAATAAAATCAATTGTTTTAAATGCTACAAGTAAATGTAGGCATCACAAAAAAAATTACAATATGGATAATTACTTTGAGATTTGCTATAAGATTACATTTAACCATGTTATTAAATTAACTTTAGTAAACTTTTAGATGATGGCAAAGTTAATCTAAAATTAAAAATAGGGGAACTTTATTTTAGAGAGATTAAATATCCAATATTTAAATATCCAATATTGACCAATACCAGTAAATAAAAAAGTCTAATGTTCACAGATATTGGCAACAAATACGAACATATGTTCACAGCAGTGAAAGCAAGATGTGAAAGAGATATGGGTTTTATTTCTTTCTGTTAAAACTAGGGACAGAAATAAAATAAAAAGACTAATTAGTCTTACAATTTCAAACTAGTCTTTAGAAAATAATAGGTCACACTTTATTTTGACAGTCCTCTTTAGACATTCTATAAGTATCTTTACAAATACATGTCAACTAACTCTCATGAGAGTATTAGAGATTGAGGTTAGGGTTAGTAGAACAAGTGTAGAATAAATGTAGTTGCAAAGTTAACTGTAGAATATCTGTTGGTGGACTATCATAAAGTGTTAGCAGATATTAAGCAGACAGTCTACTAATAATACTGTAATGAAAGTTAGTTGACATGTAGTTGCCAAGTTACAGTTAGTAGAATGTCTAAAGTAGACTATCAAAATAAAGTGTTACCAAAAAATTACACTCACCTAAAGGATTATTAGGAACACCATACTAATACTGTGTTTGACCCCCTTTCGTGACTGTGGGGGCCATTTTAGTACAGTGAACTCATTGTCATGTTCAAGAAACCAATTTGAAATGATTCGAGCTTTGTGACATGGTGCATTATCCTGCTGGAAGTAGCCATCAGAGGATGGGTACATGGTGGCCATAAAGGGATGGACATGGTCAGAAACAATGCTCAGGTAGGCCGTGGCATTTAAACGATGCCCAATTGGCACTAAGGGGCCTAAAGGGTGCCAAGAAAACATCCCCCACACCATTACACCACCACCACCAGCCTGCACAGTGGTAACAAGGCATGATGGATCCATGTTCTCATTCTGTTTACGCCAAATTATGACTCTACCATCTGAATGTCTCAACAGAAATCGAGACTCTTCAGACCAGGCAACATTTTTCTAGTCTTCAACTGTCCAATTTTGGTGAGCTCTTGCAACTTTTAGCATCTTTTTCCTATTTGTAGTGGAGATGAGTGGTACCCGGTGGGGTCTTCTGCTGTTGTAGCCCATCCGCCTCAAGGTTGTGCGTGTTGTGGCTTCACAAATGCTTTGCTGCATACCTCGGTTGTAACAAATGTTTTTTTTTCAGTCAAAGTTGCTCTTCTATCAGCTTGAATCAGTCGGCCCATTCTCCTCTGACCTCTAGCATCAACAAGGCATTTTCGCCCACAGGACTGCCACATACTGGATGTTTTTCCCTTTTCACACCATTCTTTGTAAACCCTAAAATGGTTGTGCGTGAAAATCCCAGTAACTGAGCAGATTGTGAAATACTCTTTTTTCTGTGAGATTGTGAGCATGGCAACAACAACCATGCCATGCTCAAAATTGCTTAAATCGCCTTTCTTTCCCATTCTGAAATTCAGTTTGGAGTTCAGGAGATTGTCTTGACCAGGGCCACACCCCTAAATGCACTGAAGCAACTCCCATGTGATTGGTTGATTAGATAATTCCATTAATGAGAAATTGAACAGGTGTTCCTAATAATCCTTTAGGTGAGTGTATATATCAATTAATAAATGTGTTGAAATATTAATTAAACGTTTAACTATAGAACTGTTGTGATGTCAGTCTGTGTTCCCCTGTCTTTTCATGTTTAGCAGTTCCCTGTCATGTTTATTAGTCTCCCCAGGTGTTTCAGATTAGCCCCTTGTTATCTTGTTTAGCTTGTTTGGCCTTATATTTAAGCCCTGTGTTTTAGTCCAGTCTTTGAGAGTTCCTGTCGTAGTTACGTCGATGTAGGTTGTTCTGTTCCCGAGTCTTGTTCCCTTGCCTGAGTCTTTGTATAGTTTGAGTGTATTTAAATAAACGTGCTGCATTTGGATCCTGCTTCCTCCTTGCTTCAATCTCACCACGTAACAAGAACAACCCCCAAAATTTCCCTCTAGAACTCCTAGGAGCCCAGTTGGTCTAGATAAATGGATGATGGGATTGTTAGGGCTTGGGTCCTGACCTCTCAACTCTACACAGTTCATATCAAACCCATTTAATCGTACCTGATAGCATCTCTCGTCTTGTCCAGACAGCACATGACGATTTTGCTTGAATGAGCGGCAGGCCTTTGGGGACCTTTTGCACTGCCGTCCGCAGCCCCAACCACTAAGGGACCACTGCCGATTAATCAGGTGCATCCAGCACAATAAAAATCAATGCGGAAGAAGAAGAAGGTGAGGCATTTATGGGGCCACTCCCTCTCTGCAAAAGCTCATCATTTTTATTGACTCGGCTTTTAACTGCCACGAAACCGGCTTGCAGTGTCTGCATTTCTTTATTGGATTCAATCTATCTATTAAAAAGCAGTGGGGCCAAAGCAGCTGCATATCTGCTGAATAAATCATGCATGCATACAGCACACACACTCATTCCACCAACACACACGCACACAATGGGAAACACACTTAAGCGCCAAGGGCAAAAAGTAAACCGACTGTCGCAGAGAGTGTCTGAGGAACACGGTGCCCAAAGGTATGACAGACTGGTATCATTTATCTAAATCAGTTGTGGGATTAGTGGTAGAAATATAATTTTATCTTTTCAGTGAGCCAAGCTCGGAGTGATTACACCGTTGTGCGACATATGATGTTGAACATTCATCAAGTTATGTCCAACAGGCAGTGAGATACAGAAACATATGCGATATCCTACAGCAAAATCTGACAGAAATGGGCACGGACAGAGATATGTACACACACATACAGGCTGCTGACCCGGGGTCATGAGTCCAACACTGTGAGTGAGTGATATCGCTGTTATCCAGAGAGTACTGACGAAGCTCCTGAGACAATGGGTGGCTCTTATGTCCTCCGGGATTAGGTGTGAAGCTCACATAACAAACACAATGGCCTCTTATTGATCCCAGCATGTCTCAGAAAGGTTTGCGACCCACCGAAGCATCATTTGCAGGGGTGATACAGGAAGTCTTGGACCAAAATGGTCACAGATACTATCAGTGACCATATCTTTTTACTTGGCTCTCCCTCCTCCTTTGTGGGAATTGATTGCATGGTTCATTAACCGAATGAGTGGTGCTTCAGGATGTCGAATAAGGCAAAGCTTGAGTAATGTGCTCATGAAATATGAGTGAAAATGCGGTCGAGGGTACAGTTGAGCAGACATTAAATACACACTGGAGCAGCAGTGGACCAATGATAATAGGAGGCTCCTGTCTGTTTGGATAGAGATATAAGAGGGAATCATGATGGTGAGAGATAAAGGTCTGGGATTGTGCTTGACTTACTCAAGTTCAGGCCAATGTATGCATGGGTCTGTCCTTGTGGGAACTGAATAGTGACCAACTATCCCATAAAGACCGTCCCGTACCTACTTTGTGAGGACCTATCTTATGGCAAACACCATAAAGAGAATAAATAATTTCTTATGCAAAATGCCAAATGTTGTCTGTAGTATGTATAGTTATAATAAGATTAGCGTAAGAACAATTCAATAGTCAATAGTAGGGTTTTGTCAGGATATGAAATATGATATGTGTGTGGTCATGGTGGCTAGTGATGGGGACATCACTGAGGGTCAATCTTGGTGCAATGTTTGTCCTTTAAAGAAAGGGCAAAGAGACAAACCACTGAAATTGCTGACCATATCTTCTGTGTGTGTGAGGTTAAATGCCAGCAAATCCTTAGAATCAGACAACTAATAAAGCCACTCGCATGTGTCGAACTAAATGGAAAAACACATTGAGCTGCTTGTGATTCAGCTCTACCAAATGTGTGATGTATGCTGAAATATAACACACTATTAAGTATAATAGAGCGTACTCGCCCACCTATTTGATAGTCTTGGTTTTGGAAGTATTGCTTTCAATCTTTTTCTCCATAGTGATATAAAACAAAGTTGTATGCAATGAACTAAACAAACCAGCATCAAAATGAATCACGCATGCCAAACAAAAATAATATTTTGCTATACTGTTCAAAAATACAGTAAAAAACGTAATATTGTTACAATTTAAAATAACTGTTTTTTAAAATGTAATTTATTCCTGTGGTGGCAAATCTGAATTTTCAGCATCATTACTCCAGTCTTCAGTGTCACATGATCCTTCAGATCATTCTAATATGCTGATTTGCTGCTCAAGAAACATTTCTTATTAATATCAAACAACAGTTCTGTAGTAAAACCAGTTGTGGTGCTTTATATTTTTGTGGAAATAGTAATTTTGGTAACACTAGTTTAGGTCCATTTCTCACTATTAACTAGTTGCTTATTAGCATAGGATATTGGCTGTATATTAGAACTTATAAAGCACATATGAATGCCTTATTCTGCATTTTCTAAATCCCTTAATCCATACCTAAACTTAACAACTACCTTACTAAATATTAATAAGCAGTAATTAGGAGTTTATTGAGGCAAAAGTCATAGTTAATAGTTAGTTAATAGTGAGAATTGGACCCTAAACTAAAGTGTGACCATACATTTTTAATAATCAATGATTACAGACTGAGTTATATTATTACATTTGAATAAAAGAATGAACTACATAAATCTCTTCATGATTAATCTTCATGAGTAATATGCTGTAGTTCTTCTAATAGAACTTAGGTTAGATTATTTTTTTTTTTTTTTAGAATTTGAAATTACACTAACTGATTGCTTATACCATTGATTAATAAACTCTGTTGGTCTGTCTTGAAAGGTTTATACAGAATCATTAACCATGGAGAAAACGAATAGATTTTTTTACTTACAGAACCACATATTTCGCACAGCGCATCAACACAAACTCCCTCTCTCCAAAACACACATATTTGTCAATACATAACTTGAACACTAAAACAGAACAGGATCATTCAGCGACGCAGTTGATTAGCCATTAAGAGTGCATGAGAGAGAGTGTGAAAAACATGAGAGACACTGAATGGCAGTCAGGGCAATTTAGCAGTGACCTCTTTCCCACAAGGAGACTAAAGCCTAGCGCTAATGAGCTAGTCAAGTCAAACTTACGTAGGCTACATTCATACTGTCAAAGCGCAAACAGGCAGGAAGTCACCCTCAGAATGAAGTTGAATCCTTGCCATCAAACCCAGGAAAGGAACCTTGTTGAGCCACGTCTTTATTTAAAATGCTTTGAATGACAAAAGAGAGAGTTTAGTTCATTCAAGCACACGATGTATTAAAGACTGGATTACTCCAACTTCCTGCTTGCAAAAAAAAAGAGACAAAAACACAGGTTTTCTTTGAGAACTGCTTTGCTGAGGCTAATTGTGTATTTCAAACAACACACTGAGATACTACTATGTCTTGACATTTCATTAAATGAGCTCCTCCGCTCTCTACAGCCTTTCTGAGCTGACAATATTGGCGGCACAGTGCCATCTATTGGTGAGAGGAAGCTGAAAGTTGGAGCGGGTGGACATCTCTTTTCTTCTCTAACTCTCTCTATCATAGTATTTATTAAAAAAAACAAGTCTACAAGTCTAACGCTTAAAGGGATAGTTCAAACAAAAAAGAATGTTTCGTGAAAAAAGATGGCCTCTATTGTATGAACCCCCAAAAACAGCATTTTTCAAAAGATCTTTTTTTGTGTTCCACAGAAGAAAGAAAGTCATACAGTTTTGGAACAACATCAGAATTTTCATTTTGGGGTGAACTATCCCTTCAAGAAAGGTAACTCACCACTTTTTTATGATCAATATGTCGAGTAGAAAGAAACATTTTAGACCGTCAATAAAGGAGCCAGAAAGAGTGAATCAGAAGCATGGTTAAAGCTCCTCAATGGAAACCAGAAGGTTGCTGGTTTGATTCCTACAAGATCCATCACAACTGCACTTTTAAACAAGACTCTTAACCTCATTTTGCTCTAGAAAGATTGTTCCTTAAGGGTACTGTAATTTGCTTAGCATAAAACAGTCTGAGAAGTGACTACTTAACAAGGCAATAACGCACAGTTTGGATCTGACTGCATAGTAGAGAGACCACGGCATCTTTTAGCTTTGCTTTTGAAGATAGATCATTTTGGGAGGTCACTGAAAATCGATGTTGACTGCACAGTGTAATCATCGCTGGGAATGCCATTAGCATATCTTAGCATGGATTGAGTTGTCTGGCTGGCGGGCAGAGGGAGGGAGGAGTGATTAGGGATTGATTGTTCTGGCTGGAGAGGCTCTGAGATTGGAGGACGGTATGAGAGAATGTTAATGAAGGCTGAGTCGGAGCCTGCGGCCCCCCGCTCCTTTAATTACCTGAGCATATCTACATGTCCAGGGGGCCCAAGCCTGCTCACGGCGTGTCCGATAAACATGTGCGAGTGTGTGCGTCTGACTCAGGCTCTGATTAGAGGGTTAAGACTCCTACTTTCTAGATGCTCTCCCCTCCCACACTTCCTTAATGCAGAGTACCTATACACTCTCTTTCTTTAATGACTTGCTGGTCCGTAGAGTTCTGATAGTCTCGACCAATGTAAGGCCTCTGGCTGCATTCAGTACCTGGCAAACGAGAACTGTTTTTGTCTCTCCCTTAATTCATGAAATCTGCTGTACAAACAGACAGTGTCTCCATCTGCTTTGGAGCACCCGCACTTCCCCATGATGCTTCGGTTTGGATTTGGCATTTGGTGTGGGCTGCAGACGTTTATTAATATTCATCGGATTTCATTCTGCCTGTTATCATCACTGACGGAGCCGAAGACAACATCCTACCATGCTCTCACCATTCAGACATCTATGGAAGTGAGAGGTGGGCCAATGACGTGATGCTTTTTGTTCTGTCCTACCTATTAATGTATAAGAAAAATAGATTAAAAATGCCACTTTTAAATTTAATGACTTGAAAATATTCCTTCTACGATGGGCATGTTTTTAATTTTAAAGTCAGCTTTCCAGATGTCATGTTGAGGGAAAAAGTAGTTAAGTAGTTTGACAATGTTCTTTTATTATTTCTTTGAAAAAACATGCAGAAAAAAAGCATAGAACAGGAAATTAGATCATAAAGAGCAGCCTTGCAGACTTGCACAACGGTGCCATGAACAATAAGTCTGTAATAATTTGGCCATATGACAAGGGAATGATAGTTAAAGTTATATGTCATGTGGTGAAACTTCACAAAAACTTAATATTTGCATTAATAGTTCATTATATTTAAAAAACAAAACAAAACAAACACATTAAATGTATACTTGCTTTTAATAAATAGAATGTTTCAGATTTTGTGTAAAAATACAAATATGTATATTATATTAAAGTTAGTAAGTTACTAATTAAAGTTAGTATAAAATAAATTGTACTCAAATGGACATTTTGAGTCATTAAATTTCAAATGTCCTCGAAAATGGTACAAACATTTTTCAAAACCATTTGAAATCAACATGAATACAAATTTAAAAATTTAACAATTCTAGGCACAACTAGGCTATATTTAAAAAAAAGTTTTTCCTTTTATTTATCATGGACACACTTATGCTCATGACCAAGGTAATAAATGCAGCTGAATGACTCAGAACAACTTCATGACATCTTTGGATGCATTTGGAGATGCATTGTGGAGGTAGTTTGAGACAACCCTCCTAATGACATGCTTTAATTGCTGTCTTCTACCTTCTGCACTCACGCTCTAGCAATTGCATTTTTATTTAGGTCATATCATGTGTGACTGACATGTCATATGTGATTATCTCAAGCCATGTGGTTGACAGGTGTCCATCATTGCACTGTAAAAAGTAATACCTAGATCTAACTTATAAAAAGTGAGGCAAGTGGCTGCATTGGATGTTTTATGTTGATTCAACTTGCAGCCTTTTTTAAGTATATTGAACACTTTAACATTACTTTATACAAACGCAACAAAATCAAGTTGAGTTAACTAATAGTACTAGTATTACTCAGTTAGATAAACCTACTTTTCTTGGTACAGGTAACTTATTTATGGGTTGCTACAAGTAACCTGTACTCATTTTAATTAGGTTTTATGAACTTTATTTTCTTAGTAAAATTAACTTAATCATATGTGAATAAACATTTTAATATATTTTTTTTAATTGTCAATAACAATTACAAATTCAATTGAAGAAGAAAAAGATAAGAAGATAGATTGAAGACAATATTCAATTTATTCAATGTCAACCAGTGTCACTTTTAACAGTGACTACAAAACAGCAAATAAATGTGGCCTCACATGTACACTCTAATATAAAACAAACACTGTAGAAGTGTATTTTCAACCTATTCTGAACAGTACAGTAAAATATCCAAACTGCCCAATCTGAAATGTTTGGATCAAGGTAAATGTGAGCCATAACATCACATTGTATCACACTGGAACTGCGATGTCAAAAATGACATGATGATGGTTTAGGACGCACAGGGTCCAATCCTACAAAAAGCCTCTGATATATCTCAAGTATACACCAGTTTTGAGGGATACTTGAAGTCGAGAGCATAGGTAAGTTCAAACAGGAGGCAGCATGCTTTCGACAGGTTTGGCACACCTCTGACCACGGGCTGTCCTTATATGATAATCCCAATCGTGTCGGGGTGATGGCACATGTAAATTTTCAGTGGGCAACTGCCAAGCTCAGCGTGCACCTCTGTTTCAGCCCGACTCTATTGGTGGAGACAAAAAAGAAACAAGAGTTTGGTCAGACAAATAGGAAATGAGATGAATATAGCAGACAGGTAGAAGAGATAAGACACAAAGTCCAAATTGTACTTTTGTTGCTAAAGGTGGTGGATACTGTGACTAGAACATTTGACCAGAGTGAAGTCTACCATGACAATGCCATAGAGTGTGGGTACTAAAATATCATGATCTACTCTAGCATGAGTGTTGTATTTTTCTGGTTCAAAGCATTCATTACAATAAAACAAATCCAATTGTCCTTGCCTGTACCTGATTGGTCATCACATTACTGTTAATTAAGCTACAGAGTTTAAATATCTTTCAAGAGCAAACGTAATCACCCCATATCATCACAATATTAATAAACCCACTAAGCAAAATTATGTCCAAAAGACATCTTTTCAACGTCTTTGTCACAAAGACGTACATTGAAAAGACGTCCACTGAGGAGCCAGAATGAACGTTTTTACGACTTTTTTTGAGGTGTTCTGTAATGAACGTTCACGGAAGCTCCATTCAAGGTTGAAAACTAGTTCAGATGTGGACAATTTTCAACATCATTTAAGGTCTCATTTGGACAATTTATACTTATTCTAGACCAAATAAACACTCTCAGGATATATTAAATTAAAACTCACATTTATTTCAATGTAATTTCCATGTGTAATTGCAAAGCAATTCACAGACAGTGAAGTTTCTTTTCATGATTTTTGGACAAACACGCACTGACACCTTTAGACAGCTTAGCATCTGTAATTTATACATATTTGGATCGTGAGAGAAATCAGATTCGAACCAGGGACCTTAAGCTGCCTGCCCCAAGTAGACAGTAATGATTTCATGATTTTTGGACAAACACACACTGCCTGTGAGTTGCTTGGCAATTAGAAATTACGTTGAAATAAACATGTGTTTTAATTTAATGCATCCTGAAAGTGTTTATTTGGTCCAGAAACAGATTAAATTGTCTAAATGAGACATTAAATTACATAAAATATGTCCACATCTGAACTAGTTTTTAACCTTGTATGGAGGTTCCCTGAACGTCTATTGGACTTACAGGACACGTATAATCTGATCAAATTGTAATTGAATCTATTCTGAAGTTTGTCTTACCTGGATGTGAAGCTCGAAGACCCCAGGTAACAAAAGTGCTTGGGTATCTAAAGACCAGGAAAATGTTAGATGTTAGAAATAAGGTTAAAAAATCAGTTGTAAATGTAACTTCTTTAAGTAATAGGTTAGAAATAGTTTAAAAATCTAGACCAAAAATCTGTCATTAATTGACTATGCAGCATTAAAATAACGTGGATCAAATCTCTAAAATCAGACAGACTACTAAACATACATCTCTACAGTCTAATCTGTGCATCTGCTTTAGTAATGCAAAAGTATAATAACATAATCTGTCAAAGACACACAACACACAAAACAAAGTGTTGTCCATAAAACACCACATCTTACTTTCCCTTATTTGCCCGCACAACTATTGCCTGAAGGCTCGAAATTGCGACCGTTTCGATCGCATATGATCCCGAAATTTAATCTGTGCAATCTAACAATATAACTGAGGGCATTTGTGCAAATTATTACATACGTAACTTGTATGTGTTTTTAAACACTGCTGTTGTCTGCCGATCGACCACACTGTGCAGCCTTAGCTTACCATGTGTGCAGGATAGCTAGCTATACAATTAGCAAACCTAACCTCAGCTCCCTATAGTGGAGTAAGCGATTTTGCGTCACTTTAGTTTACATCACCAGTCATTCGGCTAAATTTGCTCAACTTACCGTGTTAATCAGACCCTGAAATTCAGATCTGCTGCAGCAACCAAACAGTTGAAGTGCTGAGGAAGATATTGCATCTGCCTGGAGTCCCCGCCAGTGAAAAAGGGATAATGCCAACTTATAAAATTTAAAATATTTACGTTTGATGAACACACCCGTCACATCGACAGCTGCTCAAATAAATTGTGCATTGTCAACTCACTTTTATAACATTTATTGTACACAACAACCACATACACATAACTACCCAAATAAATTGCATGGGTTTTATTTAAAATATATTGTTATATAAAAACTGATATATTTTAAGTAGAGAGGAAGTATTTTGATACTTTTTTTGTATAAAACCAATAAAATAAACTAGATTACAAATATTTAAAATATATAAAACCTACTTTGTGGGTGTAGCACTTTTTACAGTGTGTACACACCTGTAGTGATTCAAAACACAGAGCATAAAATGCAACAGACATCCCCAAAGAACATAAGCTACTTGCTAATGCTAATATCCTCTTATAAGCACAGCTGGACATTTGGATTTGGCCCTGCATACGGAGAGTTCACCCAGCCAAGCTATCAAAGCAAGGACAGCCAGCATACCACCACCGATTAAGGGCAGCCTGCCCATAATTAGAGGAGGTCCCAATAGACATCCTCAATCCAAACGCACTCCCCTTTGAACACAGAGACATCAGCCATTCAGAGACCAGTGCCTCCTGTTGTCTGGGAGGGGTGGTTTGATGTCACCATATTCTCATTGGATGGTGCCAAATGAGGTGGTTAATTGTAATTAGCAAGCTCCATGTCCTTGAGATGTGAACATTGCTTTCCAATAGTCTAGCCCCCAACAAATCAAATGCACTGTACTACTCATAAACACCGGCCAAAAATCTAGCGCCATCTTGCATGGGTTCCATAGGCTACCAATTGCCTGGTGTTTTTTTCGTCCCCCAGGCTGTGGCAGATCTACTTAAACCAATCTGTCCAATTTCTCTCTCCTATTTCTCAAATAGCATCTCGCACCATCCCACACGGATTGGTATATTTGAAAGAGGTGTTGAAATGGAAAATATAAATTTGGGAAAGAATCTGTTTCCTGAGCATTCACACACTAGTGTACGTTTTTTTTACCTGGTGTTCTGCCAATGCCTGTGATACTGCTGTGATAGAGGCAATGTTGCTGTCTGTGTATTGATCTCCTACTCCCTGCTGTATAAGACTCTAAGGGATTCAGGTTGTACTCATGGTGGCACTCAAGTTGATGGTGCAAACGTAACGGGTTTCAACCCAAAAGTACAATGTGAAAAGAGACCATCAAGGGGAGAGTGAATTGAAGTGAAATGAGAATGCTTTTTAAATTTCGATTCAGTTACTAAATTTGAATGGGCAAAGCAAACAGGATGCAAACATGCATATTAACTCTTTTCCCATCAGCGTTTAAAAAAAAAAAAAGTTGCAAGCCACTGCCAGCATTTTTGATCAGTTTCACAAAACTTTCATGGCCCCCAGAATAATTTCGTTATTTTAGTATCTGAACATGCAATATATCAAAAGAAAGAACAGGGCCTCTTCTTTTAAACAAACAAAAAAAATAAACATTTTATTCTAGCTTCATACATTGTTTTTATCAAAACTTTGTTTCATTAAAAAAAAAATCATTTTGGACAAAAAGCTGAGAAAATGTTTTTGTCACAGATTACATCTGGATCGGATTCAGAACGATAATCAAAATGGAGTAGATCACTTCCCTTAACACCCCCAAAGCTTTAAAGTCCTACACCTCGTCCTGGGACGGGATTTAATTCGGTAACGTTGGGCAGTTTTTATTTATACTGTTTAATGTTTAATGATCACGTTATTTTGCATGTGCATAAGCAATGCTTCTATCTTTTGTTTCTGCTTCATCTTTGCCTGTGTTTTTATCCAGAGATTCTGTACTCTTTCAGAAGATGTGTAATAGCACCCCCTATCGTATAACAGTGATGTGGATTGCCGGCAAATTCCATTCATGGTGGGGAAAGAGTAAATTAAAATTAATAGTTGTAAAGTTTTAATAAAAAAGCAAACTTGTCAAGACAAACTTTGAATATTGGCTTGACATAGTTATATTAGTTTTAAAAAGCCTTGAAGTTTTAAACGTTTATAGCCTAGATAGATAGATCAATCAATGTATTTATTTTCTACTTAATTTCAACCAATTTTAACAAGTCAAACTTTGAATGTTGGCTTAACAAGAAGTAGTTTAAAAAGTTTTAAAGTTTGAATGGTTTGTGTATAGACGGACAGACTGATGCACACACACACACACACATAGAGAGAGAGAGAGACACCTTTTGCCTTTGACTGATGAAAATCAAGAGGTTAGGATATAGTAAGATTATAATAAGAGGTTGAAGGATATAATAAGATTAGCCATCACACCATACAGCCATACAGTACATTTAAAGTGACCAAACACATTTTTTTTTTCATTTTTTTTTTTTTACATTTAGGAGTAGGTGAATCTAAAATCAATGAATCAGTTAAACTTTTGCACTTTTAGCAATATGCAACAGACTACCTGTAAACTGTCCATTGGCAGTGTGTGAGTTATCTGAGTCATCTGTCATCTGAGACTAGTTATTGGCAGCTGGTTAATGGATGTGTTTTGTGTTTAGAGCCATTAATCTTCTTGAATAAATCTATTTTACCTTTAAGGATGAAGGAACTTCTGATCTGTAAAATTACAACCATTAGAACCAAATGTGAGCAAAAACTGGCTTTGGTGAGTAAATAAAACAGTTTATATGCAGTTGGAGTTTAGTTAGGACAGATCAGTTTCTCTGAAAGATGGAGGTCGAGTCAAACCAAAATACCATGAAATATCAAATCTAATTCCATCTATATTCAAAAAAAACATAATATAATTACATTTTTAAAAAAAATCTATCAAATACAGTTTCATGGCAGGTATATATTACATTTAGTCAGTTTACTCACCATTGGTGAAGCAAGAAAAAGAAGAAGTTAATTTTGGACCCTGGATACAAGCCGTCGTTACATATATATGCACTTTGGTCAATAATTGATAACATTTCTAAGAAGAGCAACTGTTCACGTTCTTGACTAAGATCCAGCTTCTCGACTAAGATACAAAGCTGACATCTGAACTACAGTAACCTCTTTTAACTAGCATGTGGCTAATTCGGCTATTAATTCAACCAATTGCCGAGGCTGTGGACAGTAATGAAGAGGTGGTGCTCCTGAAGCCATGGTGAAACGTGTGTTTCTCTCCGTCAGATTATCCGGTGCATAACTCAAAGCGACGACCAAAACCAGCTCCAGAAATCAAAGTCTTCATTCAGCTTTCCAATCCTCTGACTGAAACTGTTTGAGTGGCTCGGCGAAACTTCAAAGCGGAAGGAAAAGGGAGGGTTTTTTTAATTTCAGATAAGGCCCCCTGAGCTGAATGTGAACTGCTGGAAATGGAAGCTTTAGCGTTAAGTTCTGCCAGGAAGACTCAATTGCTACGTCACTTATTACCTTCTCATCTATCCAATCGTGTCTAATACTTGCGGTATAAAAGACCAGTACTTACACATGTTTGAGTTCGCAGATGCTGACGCTTTCATTCACCTCCATCCTCCCCACCACCACCAGGATGGTCCCTTCCCCTCCATCCTCCCCACCACCACCAGGATGGTCCCTTCCTATACCTCACAGGGGGTCGGCTGCGCCCCTGCCTTCGTCTTCAGGCAGGAAATGCAGAGTCCGGACCCTCGGATTGCGAGCTATGGACGGGGCCTACGCCAAAGAACTTTATTGCTTGCTGGGCTATCAATAAATGTATTTATTGTTACAGTATTTATTCTCCCGAGTCTTTCTGGTAGAACTCTAAAAGTTCACATCTTAATCGACGTGACCAGCTGAATTGTGGAGTGAAGAACTCATCTCCAGAGCCCTCATCTCCTGGCCTCTTTTTTTCTCTATAATCTGTATAATCGAAACAGGACGGAAAGCCTAAAGCAGAAAGAGAAGAAGAAAAACATAGCTACTCTCACTGAAGCCCAGGCTACCTAGAGACTTAAGCATTCTTAAGTAAGGACAATCACATTTGTTTTGTTGAGCGGGAGTCGCATCAGGTTTATTGATTTACTGTAATGCTGCAATCATTATCAAGCTTTGATAAATCTCTTCTAAAGCAACCAATCTTTTCTGGTTTGTTTTCTCTTTTCTTTGTTTTTCTGTAAGGTTCATATCTTAGATTATTGAATTTCAATTACAGAGAAAAGCCAGTGAGAATGAAAGTTTAAAAATAAATTAGCATTATTACTTTTTAAAAATCAATTACATGAAGGTATAATAACAATGACAGAGCGAAGAAGTGAGAATCATTTGAGTATTCATTCACCGTAAGTGCACATTAATTGTAACGCCCACAGTACTTGGTCGCATTGAAACAACTTGATGCAATAGCAGGTGACAGAGCATAATCCATTAGGCCTTTACATGTGCTCAGTGATGTTATCTAAGTGTTACCCCCACTTATCCTCCAAATATTGAAGGATTGTGTTTTCTGCATTTGAAATATCCAAATGATAAGTTTCTTAGGACTCTCGCCAAATTAAAACAGTTAAACTTTCTATTCTATAAATATATTTATAAAGACTCATTAAGACCTATACTGCATTATAATCGTTACAACCAAAGACCTATTCAAAAAAACCATTGATTTCAGGACAATGGAACTCTTTTCCAGGTTCATCCGTGTAGCACCCTATCAAAACCATGTTGCTAGCATTGCCAGTGCCATCTACGGTTTAAACTATGAGAACAATCGTATTTTAAAAAAAGCAAAAAGTTCACAGCAATGTGTCATTTTAGAATCACGTTTCACTGCCCAAATACAAATGAGCTCTTTTACAGTTCATAACCGAAACGCACAAAGATTCGTTCCCATTACCTTGATTTCACTCTGTAGTTAAATTTTTACTACCGTTCTAGCAGTTTGTTTACATTTTGATGTCAAAAGCAGAGAAATGTTTTTAGGCTACATCACAACACAACACCAACCAAAAATCTTGGAGGGCTCTCCTTAAAATAACAGCAGCTCAGAGTGAGTCTTAAACAGAGTGCATATAGTGAGCAGATCAGATAAGGGGTTTTCTGTGCAGAATAAAACAAATCATCCACCTTGAGGCATTGATCGAGAGTGAAAGGAAGGAATGACTCTGGACAGATTCGACTAGCTCTGTGGTGCTGGGAGTAAAACAGGGGACAGTGATTATCTGAAACAGTAATCTATGCATGTAAATCACAAGGCAGCCATATCCAATGTGTGTGGTGTTCGCCAAAACTGGACTGGAGCATGAAGGTGAAAAAAAAAGTATATTTGATAAAATATACATTACAAAATATAAATATATATTACAGAAAGTAATTTTTCAAAACTGGAAATCCAAGAATTCCTGTCACATCACCCACTGGATTAATTTACTTAGCTACAGAATATATTTCACTAGAAAAAATAACCGCTTATAAAACAAACAAGATATCAGATTTTAATGAAACCTGGGATACCTTCTTAACTTTAACTTAACTCTAATTTACCCTAAGACTAGGGCCATGTATCCAATAGAACCTTTGCTATAAACTTTGATTTTCTCTTATTATTTTAAGACACAAAATATCCTCTAATCATCTGGTTCTCTCTTTTCTTTTCTTTTTTGTCTCTCTCGCTCTCTCTTTCTCTCTTTTATTCTACAGTCACATTACGTACCTATTATCATACAGTTACACCACTTATAGACTAGCTAAATCCCTTTTATTTATTATTATTTGTGTGTTTTTTTTGTGTGTGTTTTTTTGTATATATATGTATGTGTATACCGTTTCTGAACCCAAGTTGGGCTTGTATATGTGTATGTTGTTTCTTGAAACAGTATACACCATGTATGTGTATACTGTTTCTTGAACCCTATGCAGTTGTCATTAGTTCTGGGCAAGTGTGGAGCCTGGGGCATTGAGATAGTACTTTCACTCAGTCTGCCTGTACTCTTTTGCCCTGCAGACTCATTAAGACCTATACTGCATTATAATCGTTACAACCAAAGACCTATTCAAATACCTTTTTGTCTGTTTTCTGTCAGGTTAAGCACTACATGTCTTACCTTTCTTAATGCATTACATTTTGAGATACATACTCATTTAATTGGTTGCTTAAAACAAGGAATGAGAAAAAAACACACAAAAAAAAACACATAGGCCTAAGCAGGATAAGCGAGGCATGATCGTGGAGACCTGGGTTTGCATGGAGCTGGTTCCACGCTACACGTCTCTTTTTTCTTTTCTTTTTTATGCAACACACTAGCTGACATGCATATACATCCATCACGAGCAAAAAAAAAAAAAAAAAAAAACACAACAACAACAAACAAACAGGGTAAGCATGACATGTGTGTGACGGCCGGAGGTGTGGAGTGTTCTTGGTGGTGAGTGATGGGGGGTCCTTGGGCCCCAGGCTCCGGTGCACATCGTCTTTTCGCCTAGTGGCCCATTGTAGTGTGTCTTGGCCAAGGGGAGATCAGAGACATCTATATATTTAATTTTTTTTATTATTATTATTATTATTTAGTTCATTTGTATCATGTCTGTTGTATCTGTAAGATTTTCTTCTATTAAGTTATTTCCACTTACACACCCAGTAATACATGCACACACACGTTTATGTATGTTATTTTCATGTTTACATGTTAATGTTTATGTATGAGACCTTTATGTTTTTGTTGTGTCAGTTACTTGTATGTATTGGGTTACATAATAAAAATAAAAATAAAAGTATATTTGATAAAAATAATAAAAATAAATAAAAAATTAATTAAACAACAAAACAAATGTATTTATCGAGTGTCACATGCTCATTCTAATATGCTGATTTGGTGCTTAAGAACTATTTATCATCAATATTGAAAACAGTTGTGCTGATTAATATTTTTTGTACAAACCTTGATATATTTGTTTCAGGATCCTTTGATAAATCAAAAGTTCAAAAGAACAACATTTATATTAAATCTTTTGTAACAAATGTCTTTACTGACACTTATGATAAATACATTTGTAAAAAATGACATATACATTTACATTTATATACAATATATATGTGTGTGTGTGTGTGTGTGTGTGTGTGTGTGTGTGTGTGTGTGTGTGTGTGTGTGTGTGTGTGTGTGTGTGTGTGTGTGTGTGTGTGTGTGTGTGTGTGTGTGTGTGTGTGTGTGTGTGTGTGTGTGTGTGTCTTTAAGCAAAACAACTCAAATATAAATGCAACAGCAAAACAAACGTTCAGCCAGAGGGGCGAAACAGATCCTGTGAGTGACAAAGACCTGACCATTTGAATTAGAGAGGACAAAAGCCTCTATAATAACATCTCCGTGTTTACCATTTTCACTCTCTTAGCAGTGCTTATCTTTAACGATAAAGCACATCAACCTAGTGTGTGCCTACTTCTCATCTCCATCAATGAATTGCAGTTGCTGTGTCCTTGCCTGATTGGAAATCTCAGACATCATTCGTTGGAAAGATAAACAATTGAAAAAAAAATGAAAAAATGAGAAAAGAACAAAAATGCTGCACATTTAAATAGCAAGCTCAAGGTTGAACGCAAGTTTTTTTATCATCTATGCTCAGGAGCGTGCCACATCGAATTCAAACGTGCCACATTTTGAGCTGAGTGGATTTTAAATGCAACTTAAAATCTTTGATAACAAGAGGTTTTCTGAACAGCAGTGCACAAGTCATCTACATACATGTCTAAAGTCCGTCCAATTGAGTTAAACCTTGTGTCACCATCTACTTTCCAACATGTCGCTTTAAATTCTCGCAACATTTTGCAGTTGAACACATAGAAGTTATATATTTATCACTGAGCTGGATGTCAATTTCTGGTTGATTTATTAAACTAATATAAATAAATCGAAAAACAAATTGGAATTTGATCCTATTTAGCCTTTTTAAAATATTTGAAGTAAAACACAGGTTCTCCCCTCGGAGCACTTGGTTTGTGAGTTTTTCTGCTCTTTCTTTCTCTTGCTGAAGGCCTCTGAGTTTGTTTTTTGCAGTAACAAAGTGTGGTAAAGCAGGCCCACAGCTATCATAATCCAGCAGTCTGTGGCCCTTTCCATGGCGGAAATTCATGCCTCATCTTTCAAAAGCGGTTGTTCACACTTCAGAGGAGTCAGACAAGCTGCTGGAGGCTCTAGGATGCCGCAGAATTCACAAGCATGAAAATAACAGTACATGCAGACGAGCTGAACGGTTATGAACAGAAGGGCAGTGGCACGAGAAAAAAAAGTCATTTTGAGCTGATCTGGTTTTTGTTTATTTCACGCGTGGTGGTGTTCATCATGACCTCTCTGCAATCTATTCGATCTCAGTGGAGAGTCTGTTGCAGTTTTACTGTGTAGAAAGAATACATTTACATATATTTCGTTCTCAGGATTGCTCAAATTCAATGAATGTTACATCAATGTTTATTTATAGTCCATGAGTGTTAGCTTTAAGGTCATTTATGCTATACTCCTATACATTGACAATTTATTTGAAAGTTTTTGGCTTTTAGTATGAATAGTATGTTAGCTTTACTGTTATCTAAGCTAGTGTGCCCCAAAACAATGACAAAATTCACACACATCTACTATTTTATAAATGGTGAATGGCACATGGTGCACTATATTGGGGATAGGGTAAGGGAATGATTCAGACAGTGTAAATATGCTTTCCATTCGTGGAAGAAAGAAGTCTGGTTTCACGTTAGTGTCACGCGAACCGCCATTTGAATTCTGCACAGAATGCTATATTTTAAAGCGATGTGGAGGAGATTAGGAGGAAACTGCAGCTTTACCAAGCTCAACAGCTCTGGCCGAGCTGTGATAAACTATACGTTATTGGCTATTTTAAAAAAGGGGAGGAGCTGTTCGATATGTCCCAACCTGTCTTCCTGTTTCAGTGGGAATCACATCAACACATTGAATAATGCTGTGCATTTCAAGGCACTTCAGTGGGCCTTTAAGCATATATGCACAAATGTACAGCTGTACACAAATGTATCTTTTTTTAAAGGAACAAACCCTTCAATTTGTCCCACCAAAACTATTGGTAAGATGTCGACACATAAAAGAAAAAAGGGTTTTAAGTAATCAAAATTAGGGATGCTCGATATATCGGTAACCGTATCGGTATCGCCCGACAAGAAAATTTGGCCAATGTTTTAAAGACGATAAATAATGGATTATTTCATTCAGCTGAGACACTTCAGATGTGCACTGGTCGCCATGGTGGTTTTGAATTGCTTGAAATATGATTGGATTTACTTCAAAAAGGAAAATACAGTTAAGTGCAATGTGCAGTGCAAGTCTAAGACTACATAAAATTACAATGAGAACATTATAATCGTCTGCTTGGGACACGGCTTTTAATGGTAAGACTTTTGTTTTTGTAATCAGGCTCTCAAAAAGTATAAACATTATGATTTAGATTTATCTGCGAATATATCAGTTATAGGCTTTCAAATATAAAGAATTATCGGTACTAGCCAAAATTTTCCTATATTCATCTTATAGTCAAAATGTATAAATACTAAAAAATTTGAAAGGAATATGCATTGTGCAGATATGAGACCTAACATCATTAGGTGCTTCAGTGGAACAATTTATTAATAATCAGACCCCGTGAAACTAAACTGGACCATGTCTAGCTTAGAGATCATGAAAGTCAACTGTAGTGAGATCCTAAAACCTGAGATTCTCACTTTTAACAAACAATAAAATTAAAATTGACAGTCTTTCTCCACTGGGAAAAATACACAAAATATTGATAATTGAGCTTTACACTTAAATCATAAACCATTTAAATGGTGTCAAATCAACAAACAGGCCTTCATCGTTAAGTAAAAAGAATAGCTTTGAATTCACATGTTAAATATAAAAACGACAAACTCTGCCTCCCTTCCATGTCACTTAATAATCTTGTCTGGAAAACACAAACATAGATAAGTTGATGGATACAAACTGTGGAAAGTCCCAGTGTTTTTTAGGGTTATCGTCGTTACCTAAAACTATAGTATTAAAGGCATTTTTGTTAACAGAAATAAATCTGAAATGTAGAAAATATAAATAAGAGTTCCAACTAATATTACTATTCCAAATATTAATAAAAACGATAATAACATAAATAACATTAAGTTAACAACACTGGTGCTGTTTAACTGTTTATCAAGACTCATATAAGAAGTCAAAATAAGAAAGCTTCACTGTACAGTGAATAGCAACATTATGTGTAAAACCTGTTATTCAACCAGTATTCAGCAGGTGTTCTCTCTCTCTCTCTCTCTCTCTCTCTCTCTCTCTCTCTCTCTCTCTCTCTCTCTCTCTCTCTCTCTCTCTCTTTCTCTCTCTCTCTCTCACTGTTACTTTTGTTGTCACACACACGCACATTTTTCTTGATTCATCTCAGCCTCCAACTATTATTCACATCTGATACTACAAATAAGAGCATTTTGACATCCCCACGGTCTCGCCGATACCTTCACTCCCCCGCAGTACCATTTCCATTCCTCTATCCTCCTCTTTTAAAGTCTCTGTCATTTTTCTTCATTTGGTCTCAGGCTCTTTACACTCATGTCAGTCCGATCTTGATGGCTAAGGTGTCATTTTGAAAATAAATGTTGACGTTTCTTCAAGCATAAGTTACTCATAATGGGGGGGGGGGGACAAATCACAACACACATGTAATTTTTTATGGTGCAAGATTGCTTTTTTTTGTTGCTTTTTTCACACACCTTACACATGTATTATTCTTCTTAACCTTACAATCATAACATTATGTGACCTAATTGTCTATCAAATGAGCAAGGCACAGCAGTACCCCAGAGGTCCCTACAGAGACCACTTTGATTTGATTTCAAGATTTGTTGGCTGGATTCAGTGGACCACTGAAGGAGGATTAGAGAGATTATTTCAGGATTAAAACAGGCTTGTCATTTAATTTGCTCTGAGGCAAATGAGATCAAGCAACATTGCCCATGAAGGTCTAACTGTTTTACATATTAAGGATGCATTTTGTCTATTTGCATGGGTGAGCGGCACTATATATAGGCAGCACTTAACCCATTGGAAGATTTTCCATTTAACCTAAAAGACTTCAAATGTACAACCCGGCTTGTAAAAGTCATGAAAAGGTTGTAATAACGTTTTTGGCCTACATACTAAGAAATAGTTCACCCAAAAATAATCAGATAATTTACTCACCCTCAAGCCATCATATGTATATGACTTTCTTCTTTCAACCAAACACAATCAGAGTGATATTAAATTCTGGCTCTTTCCAGCTTTATAATGGGATTGAATAGTGTCAGAGATTTTGAAGCTTTGTCCATTGTAAAAGTAATCCATGCGACTACAGTGGGTTAAAAAATTGCCTTCAGAAGCAAAGCGATGGGTATTTGTAAGACAAATATACATATTTAAAACTTACTTTATAAACCATAATTACTGGCTTCCGGCAAACAAGATTAATCGTTGCCCTGCACTAAAAAAAAAATATATATATATATATATATATATTTCAATGCCCAACAATTTGTTGAATCTTTTCAGACTCAGGTCAGGTAAGAGATCCCTACCCAATGAAACTACTGCATCTTTGTTGTCACTTTCAAATCCTATGATAGCTTTGATCAGGAATAGTTCTGTATCGTCTGCATTTGTCATTGTCAGTTGAGACAGTGCATATTTGGCTTGGCCAGTCAGCTGTGAATATCTTGTGCCTTTCCTCAAAAGCTGAAAATGGCTCTGAGAATGAGGAGGCTGCTGTGATTGATGACTACACTCGCCTCAAATATAAATTAAAAAGGAGAATGATTAGTCCTTAAAAGAGATTCGAATGAAAGACGAAGCTCCCATCCACCACACCGAGTGATCTGGGAATCAGTTCCACTGACATACAGACAGACAGAAGGGTCTCTTAATGGGACACTCCCTACTGGTAAATATTCCTATTTATTTGCATTTATTCTCTTGGCAGACGCTTCTTACCAAACCGAAGCTGATGACATTACTGTGGCAGGTGGATCAGGAAAAAACAGAAACAAAGTGGCAAATGGCAATAAAAATATTAACAGGAGGGTTAAGCGAAAGCTTATTACATACAAACAAATAAAAAACAATAAATCTCCACAGAGAACAGCATCTGTAAGAGAAAACATTTTGCCATTACTCCTGTGAATCTATCAAATGGTTTGTTCAGACAGATCCTCTTTTTCTTTCCAGTTGCTCACAGCATTGAAATTCCCGATAGTCAACATGACAAAATTCAGAATCCCCAAGTTTTATCCTGTCAGCATGTCTGGAGCAACAGAGACTTGCACAACATTTGTGCCTCCTATCTGTCAAAGAACAAAAGAACAATAAAAAAATTGATTCTTTCCATGACAAAACAATGACATGTATGTTTTTTTTTATTGTTCAGGATCAGAGAAATGGATTTCTGATCACTTGTCAGTCCCAACAACATCGTTTGCTTTTGCATCACCATTTGGACCTCTAAAATAATTTGGACAGCTCAACAGTCTCAGTCTCTCTATGTACAAAAACTGTATGTTGTTCAATTGGTTAACACCAGTCCAGCCAACTGAGCCATCTGTCCTCTTTCAGTTCTTGACAATGCTATGTCAGACTTCATGTCCAAAACTGTTCCAAAGGTGTACAACAGGGCTAAAAATAAGAAAATGTGTGTTATCCAAAATAAATTTGGTTTCCAATAAAAATCATACTGTGAGGTAAAAGACCCCCTGGGATTAGAGCAAACGACCCTGACACCAGCATTTCTTTAGAAGCAAGATAATTATAATAAAAAATTGTGGTCACACTTTAGTTTGGGGAACACATTCACTATTAACTACCGCTTTTGCCACAATAAACTCCTAATTTACTATTTACTGCTTATTATTAGTGAGTAACCATATAGTAGTGGTTATGTTTAAGATTAAGGGATGTAGATTATAGTCATGCAGAATAAGGCATTAATATGTGCTTTATACTTATAATAAACAGCCAATATAGTAATATGCAAGCTAATAAGCAACTAGTTAATAGTGAGAATTGGTCCCTAAAGTGTTACCAAAATAGCAATATTGCAACATTTAAAATATATATATATATTTATATATATTTGGATATGTGTCACGTTTGGTGTTGGATTTTGTATTAATGTCCATGTTTTCATGTCTCTTATTTTGAAGTTTTCTCATTGTCATGTTCATGGTTTTTTTGTCATGTGATTCCCTTATCCCGTCATGTGATTCTGTCATGTTCTTCCCCTGTTCATGTGTCTTGTTTTCAATGGTTCATTGTTTCATTGTATGTTTAATTCTGTTCAGGTGTTTCTTTTTTGGTCATTAGTCTTGTGTGTATATGTATAGGCCTCAAGTTTCATTGGTCTCTTGTCTAGTATTGTTCCCTGTTACCGCTGTTGGTGAGTTCAACTTCAATCATTGTTTACTTTGTATTTTGTTCATGTTGGGATCTAAATAAACTGAACATGGGTTCTTCAAACTCGCCTTCAGTGGATAACTGTGACAATATGGTGACTTCTTGAATTATAACAATTTTAACACACAAGTGTTAAAACAGTGTTTCATCCTGTGTTGGGTTTTTTTGAGACAAAAAAAAATCAAAAGGGCCTTTTAACAATGTTGTACTTAACAGAAACTAGCCATTTAGCTTTTCTTTACCCATTACTGCATATTTGCGACCCTACATGACCTCCTTGATAAGTGGCCAGCTGTTGATTAATTTTAGGTCATATTTCTTAGAGGTTTTGAGATGTCAGAGATGTATGAGGAAGAGGATTAAATAATTACCGGATGAATCAGAGGTCTTTAAAAGAGACTTGACCCACTACTTACAACCCTTCAGCTCCGCCCATGCGCACTGATTGTACTTGTTAAGTGCGCTCCTTTTCTTATTAATAAGCAGATTGGTATGACCGCAAGTGATAAACCAACAGAACAGCTAAGACCTGTGACAAAAACAGCTTCCTTCCCTCTCCAAAGCACCATAGAAACAGAGCAAATCTATCATTACTGTGACATCACTGCATCCTGCTTGCATTCAAACTGATGATGGCCTTCATGGAGAGCTCAGATGGAAGTTTTATTCAAATGATTCGCCGAGCGCTGAGGGGAATCTCCCATGAGAAGAAATTTGCCATCGTTGAAATGTGGACCTTATAGCTTGTGAAAAAAAATTGAATGAAGCTGCTCTTTATAAATGAGTTTC
The DNA here is from genome assembly GCF_029890125.1 of Rhinichthys klamathensis goyatoka. NCBI lineage: Eukaryota > Metazoa > Chordata > Actinopteri > Cypriniformes > Leuciscidae > Rhinichthys > Rhinichthys klamathensis. The sequence goes on from NW_026606827.1 coordinate 644,706, forward strand.
ATAGCACAGTCTCACATTGTACACCCATATACTTACAGTGGGGTCAAAAAAAAAAAAAAAAAGAGGATTAAAAATCTAATTTTAACCTACAAGCAGGTAGTAAAAATGATATGATTATGATTATTATTTTATTTATATAAACGAATGTATTTTTTTTTTTTTACGTATATGGACCACTTTAAGAACAAAGAAAGTTTATAATGGGAAAACAAAAAAACACCCACTAAATCAGCTTAGATCTCCATTCTCTCCTAATTGTGACTGATAAGTGGTGCATCCCGGTGGTCCACTTTCAGCACAAACACATTTATAATGGCCGTCACTGCCAACAGCCCTGCTGTGATGACTGTGAATAAGTGAGGTTACTTAAGTCTCTTAGTGCATAGAAAAAACAATTAATCTCCTCTTATTCAGCTCATCGATTGCATCAAGTGATAAGTCTGAAAAGGCCATTTCAGAAAAACCAATGCTGACAGTTGCTGTTGGCTCATCACAACTTAAAACTGCTTAATGGTGTTTCGGTATATCACTAAATACATGAGCAATATCTGTCTTGATTGTCTGTCATGGATGGATCGATAAATCCTTGGAGATTCTATTCTAGCTCTCGGCACCAGTTTTCAACTTGTATATTACATATGGTAAGGGGGAGGTTTTATTGCCCATCTAAATCAGTCTCACAATTTAACTAAGTTACACTGTGAAACCGTTTAGACACCACTCATCAAAAACATAAAATATGCACAGTTTAAGATTACTTCATAACACAGAGCAATATTGGACCCACAAGTCAGCTGATACAAAAGACAAGACTTGTGAAGCCTGCAGCCCCTTCACTGTTACCCACGTACAAATTTGTATTACTATTTATGCATATTAAAATTGTTAATGTTTTGATTCTATTGTGTTCAATTGTCATATCAATTGACATGTTTTCAGTCGCATTTACTTAAGAAATAATAACATTTCGCTCTGTTCATGACTTCTGCTGCAAACTAGTTTCAGAGGATTACTTGATGTTAAACAAGACTACACTTTTAAACCTTAAAATGAATAACATTTCCTTTAATCGTTTAACCATTTTGTAATATTTAGTTTGTTTGACGTGAGACGCAAAAGGCGTTTTTTCCTATACAGCGACTGACAAAAGAACCATAAAATAAAAACAACATAAAAAGTGTCTCATATAGTAGCCACCAAGGGAACGCAGAGTAGCATAATAACAACTTTCAACACTCAAATGTATCTAATATGATAAAACAGCGCTGCGTTACCCCACATACGCATGACCGGAAGAAGCGGAAGCGGTCTATAGCCTAATAAAGCTACACTGCTCTGGAGCCATGTGTCGTGCTTGTCTCTCATTAGCAATCGCTCCAGTGGCCTCGTTCTGCTCCAACGGCTTTCGTAACATTAATACATTTTTAATACATTACCGGTCATCCATGAATATGATTTCTGCCAAGAGTCCCCTCTTATTCTCTACCGGCTGTAGAGGCGAAGACAACAACTCTCATGATTCCGCGAAATCAAGGCGTCATCAAGCTACGCCTTTGTTTTGAATAAAAACCTCTAGTGGGGAAAAATGACATAGTGTGCCTTTAAAGCAGAAAGGATTCTGATTGGCTGTCAATGTTTTTATCATTCATCAGCTGGAAAAAAAAGTGTTCTATAATGAGCAATGATATAGTTTTTCTGTGCCGTTATCGTTATAGATGTGGTGTGGACTATTGTGTGGTGCTATTCTTTTATATTTAGAATGATTTTGACGATTTTATCGTCCTTGGTGTGAATGGGCCTTAAGACTGGAATTACTGTCAACTCATTTCAGAGTCGGTTCTTAACTCCATTCATTGTGCACTTTAATCTTTGAAAATGTGCAGACCTTTTACATTCACAAAAAGCTGTATTTCACAGAAATGTAATATCTAAGAAAGCAAAGGGCACTTTAAAGGAGTGGGTGGGTACGTAGACAGACAGACAGACTCTGTGATATCTTGGCTGTCCCTTAAGCAGACCTCGATTATTTGCCTGCTGTTCTGTGGGTTTGCTGGGTCCCTCGGATGAAGCTGCTGGTGCTCTCTAATGATGGCAGGTTAGCATGAGAGTTTGACAGGCACACCTGCGCCAGGCTCACACGATGCCAGTTCTGTCTCTTTATCAGCTGAGGATACATTTCTGATTGAGGGTACCTCAGATTGTTAAAAATGTTCAAGCATAAATACCCACTAAACTCCAGCTCCATTCATTGCATTTCCCAATGCTATTTTTTCCTCTGCCCCCGAAGTCAGCCTGCAAGCACCTGTCCTTGTTAACTTCACAGCAAAGAACATTCCCATTTAACTTCTTAAAAATGAGCAACTTTGAATTTGTCATTGTGGTTCTTGAGTTGGAATACATCCAGAGCCTCTTATATCTGCACCCTTTCATTGTGTCTATTCTTCTTGCACACTTTTTTCCGCTACTCATTCATTCCATTGAAGCTTTAATAACATGTTTCGTTTTACCAGGTGTGCCTCGTGATAAATGTGAATGTTTCTCATAGCTTGCACCCGTTAATTCTTTCCACTAATTATTGTACTGCGGCTTTGCGGAAGGAAAATCGCTACTTTCCTTCATGTCTTTGACTTTGTGTGCTCTCGCTTCCCTTACACAGAAGGGACCAGAACTTGCGAATAGTTTTCAAATTATCATGAGAAATTTTGCTTTGCATGAATCAAAATCCACTCAAAATCATCTTTTCCTCTTTCCAGCACAACAGTCCAGTATTGTCAAGCATAAATATCCGTTTAATCTGTATTCATCTGTATTATCGGAGCAATTTTTCAGGCTATAAAGTATACTATTCTCCAAAAAGTGACATCATAAGCTACTGAAACAACCAATTTCAATAGCCCTATTACAGATTACCATTATTTAATTTATACAATAAACTAAAATTACATCATATGAACAATCAGCAAGTCAATAAACTGTTGTAAGTCTCACAAACCTAAAATACACATCACAATAATCAGTTCCTGATTTGTTTTTGTCGTAATCTGGAGCCCTTTTGCCGGAAATCAAACGTCTGAGAAGGTAAGACTAGATTCAGCACCACTTTACCATATTTCTTCAACTTTATCAGGCACCTTCACAGAGTGCTGTTAAATGTATATTTCTTGGAGATAGTCACAGTTTGTTGACATCTACTAAAGTTGACTTTAATTTCACTATATTACCTCTGAAAGATATCCTGTCATGTGAGGTTAAACTAACCATAATGAAGTCTACAGGCATGCAATTTGGCAAGCCACGGGGTACATTGCTCCTAACAGGAGGATGTGAGACAAATCAAACTTTATAGACATTAAGAGAAGGAGAGCCGTTCTCCACAAGTCAAACTGTGCTGAGTAGCTTTTAATCAAAAGAAAGAACCACCACTAAATTGAATAAAATGTTATCCAAGAGCCAGAAAGGGAAAGTGGAATTTATGGTACATTATGTTGCCCTGATAAACAGACTTGATCTGAAATTTAGCCCACACAAGTCATTCCATCACCCACTGCTCAAACTCTTCTCTCCTACTACTCGCCCAAAACCAGCTCAGAACATTGGCCAAATTGATTTCGTGCAAACTTACTACAATACACTGGAGACTTTTAGAGTGATGAGAAGCACTTTTCATTCATCAGGCATTTCATTTTCATTTTTGCTTTTCATTCTTCAAGCACAAATACAAAAACATTAGTGTCCTTATATACCGAAGCATGAGGTCTAGCAACAGGGTTTTGTTCTGTATTACATAAGATGCTTCAATTACAGTTCTCTCTATGAAGTATTTTATTATTTATGCTCTGTTGGAATTTTATTATTATAATGTTAGTAATAGTTTTAATTCCCAGTGTAGTTATACATTTTCACATTGCAAAATAATGAAAATGACAGTTCCTGCATTTATATGTTTCTAATTCTTAATCTATGTCTTTTAAATAGATTTATTAATTTATGATTTTTAAAGTCAGGTATCAGATTGATTTTGGCATCTAATGGCAGATAATACACAAGGGTTGCTCATATTTGAGCCTAAGGTAAGGTAAGGTAAGCTTAAGGTATTTTCAACATTTGCAGGGGCTAGGTGATTTTATTGCCGTCCGAATCCAGAATGTCAGTGTTTTTCTCCCACCACCCATGTAAAATTCCCCGGCCAAATCGCCTGTTTTTTGACAAACACCAAGGTCGTGTAGTCATTTAATTGCCGTCGGAACCCAGCAAGCAATTTTGCGTTTAAAAGACGTCTAATAGCCGTCCAAACACAGCCCAGACGTCTAGGCTAAAACAGGGCAAAATTTGGGCTATCAGTGAAAGTTTAATAGATTTCTAAACCATAGCCCAAAAATAGACTAATCAATTAGATAACAAAGAAATGAAATGAGCGAAGAAATGAAACCAAACACCTTGTAATCACTGTTTACTTTGCTTACGTGATGAAATATCATACATCTTGAACCCCATATCATATGCCCAAACCATAACCCCACCGCCACCATGGGCCACTCGATTCACAACGTTGACATCAGCAAACCGCTCACCCACACGATGCCATACACACTGTCTGCCATCTGCCCTGTACAGTGAGAACTCGGATTCATCCGTGAAGAGAACACCTCTCCAAAGTGCCAGACGTAATCGAATGTGAGCATTTGCCCACTCAGTCTGCAGTCAGGTCGAGACCCCGATGAGGACGACGAGCATGCAGATGAGCTTCCCTGAGATGGTTTTTGACAGTTTGTGCAGAAATTCTTTGGTTATGCAAACCGATTGTTGCAGCAGCTGTCCGGGTGGCTGGTCTCAGACGATCTTGCAGGTGAAGATGCTGGATATGGAGGTCCTGGGCTGGTGTGGTTACACGTGGTCTGCGGTTGTGAGGCCGGTTGGATGTACTGCCAAATTCTCTGAAACGCCTTTTGAGACGACTTATGGTAGAGAAATGAACATTCAATTCACGGGCAACAGCTCTGGTGGACATTCCTGCAGTCAGCATGAATGAATGTGTTTGGAATGCTCTGGATCTGCGTATACGACAGCGTGTTCCAGGTCCTGCCAATATCCAGCAACTTTGCACAGCCATTGAAGAGGTTTGGTCCAACCTTCCACATGCCACAATCAACAACCTTTTTTGTTCTCTCATCAAGATGACACCAGCAAAGATCAACTGGAGCCTCAACAAATTGCATCAGGACAGTTTAATTCAAATGGGCGAGACATGCAAGTATCAAACTTCATCTCATTATTTGATACATTACGTATTCTTACCCCTTTTTTTGTTTGCTCAAGGCTGTTGATCTGCTGAATTTCAAACAATGCTATAACTTCTTGCTTTCCTGTATTCTGCTTCAGCTCCCTTTCCCTTGGTAAACTGTATGCATGTATGTATGTGTATGTTAGAGTAGTTTTCTAGATTAAGTCTTTAGTCTAGTTAATAAAATCTTGTTCATGTCACACGTAAAGTTGTCCGTGTTTCATGCAGATTGAGACTACTTGTTCTTAGTAGTACTGTTAAGTAAGAAAGACATTTCCCATACCTCGGAAATGTACATTTCTTAGAATTAATAAACAATTAACACTGAGGGCCAGATGTATGTACATTTGAAAACGCAGCGTTAATAGCGCCATGGCCAAGACGCAGAAAGCGCTTGATGTGAAACCGCAGTGTGTGTGTTATGTACCAAACCTGCAGTTCATCAGGTAATCAGCGCCTGTCCCCACCCACTATACCGTAAATTTCGCGAATTTAAACGCGCAATTTAAATGGCCTCCTCCTCTCATTGCTGATGCTATGATTGTTTGAAATGATCCTGATGCCAACAATTGTAGTGTAGAGAGGAGTTTAACAACTGCTGGAATGGAATGTGAACGCCGAGTCGGAGATTCAATGTCATCTTTGATTTCTTCCAGTAACTGTAATATTGCGTAGCTGCTTAATCTGTAACCCTTAATGATTTTGTTTTCACTCAACTGAAAAAGTGTGATTCTTGTGGCAAAAAGCCTATGTCTTCGTCTTGCTCGGATTACTGCTGTCATTTCACCAGGAGGTACATGCCAGGAAGAATGTACAGAGGCGGAGAATTTTCAGCGCAAAATAGAGGCGCGCTTTCACCGACTTTTTCTGTACATAACGCGGAATACATAATTAGGCGCAGTTTACGCTTCCCCTCCCATCTCTTTATGGGACACTCCCACTTTCCCCTTGACCATCCCATGAATGCATATGCATGACACGAAAAGCGCATTTTGCCATTTTCAGTTCCCGTGACAGGCAGTCTGCGCTTTCATCTCGGTGCGTCCCGTTCGTACATGCCTCGCCATGGTTTTATGCACACTTTGCGAAACAAATACGCCTGAAGTGAGCCCAAAAGCGTTAGTACATCTGGCCCTGAGAGTTTCGTAAAGTGCACATAAAACCAATTTACGGTATAGTGGGTGGGGACAGGCGCTGATTACCTGATGAACTGCAGGTTTGGTACATAACACGCACACTGCGGTTTCACATCAAGCTCTTTCTGCATCTTGGTCAATGGCGCTATTATTAACGCTGCGTTCGCAAATGTACGTACATCTGGCCCTGAGTGTTCACGGGACAAACAGGTTAATTGATTGTAATATTCATTTAATACATTAAGTTAATTCTATTAACTGATCCAAATATTCATAATCAATTATAAGTTATGATTGATTTTTAATATTTCTATAGAGCTAATTTACTACATTAATCTTCTAGGTTGTTTAGTTCAGTTCTCTTCTGTTCCCTGCCTGTTTGTTTCTATGGTTACAGATGAATTTGAGTCCTCCTCAGTTCAGCTGTTTCGTTAATCTCATTAATTTACTTAAAGGAACACTCCGACTTTTTGGGACTTTAGCCTATTCACCTTATCCCTGTCATGATCCGGGTTCCTCCCTTCTCTGTCTCCCTCTTGTGGTCACACATTACATTCACTCTCTACACTTTCTCTTTTGTCTCATCAGGTTCAGCTGTTCCCGTTTATCTTAATCTCCCCACACCTGTCTCTCCTTTCCTCTAATGCTTCCTACTATTTCTAACTCTCTCTTTCTCTGTCTTTTGTCAGTTTATTGCAAACTATACATGCAGATAACATTGCTCTTACCTCTCTCATCAAGAGTCGCGTCTTGTCCCGTCCTGTCCTGTCCTGTGTGGTTCGTGTGGATGCTTCGCCTTGTGCTGGTAGATTCTTCCGTTATCTTGCACGCTCACATAACTCTGCCCTGCCAATTCAGACGCTGTGTTCCTGGCCAGACGTCGTATCCAGTCTACGGTACACTCAACGGGTCTCGTCTCTCTCTCGGCAGTCTGCACTGGGGTCTCAGCCTCGCCAAACGCGTGGCCGCGTTTCAAGTTTCCCAGTGACTATACTTTCTACGTCCTGCTGTTTGTGTTCCTGTTCTACAAGTGAAGATTTCTGTTTGGACTGGTACCTGAGAATCCTGAGAAGATTTATGTTCCTTATTTAATTCAGTGATTCGTGCCTCTTTTCATTAAAGACTGTTATCATTGTGAAAACTCGCTTTTGGTCCTCTGTTCTCTAAATACCGTAACAGAATAAACTGACCCCGGATGGACCAAGCGAGCGGCATTCCCTTTCAAGCGGCAGTCGAACTTCAGGGTGCCATGCTGGGCAGACACGAGCAGGAGATATCCACCGCTCGCCAGGCTGTCGACTCTCTCGCTAATCAGATGGCGGACCTCTCTCATCAGGTTCATCTGGTACGCCACGAGCCACCCGCCTCTGAGACCCGTGAGGGCTCTGAACCACGTATCAACAACCCTCCTGTCTATTCCGGTGAGCCTACTCAATGCCGCTCATTCCTCACTCAATGCGAGGTAGTTTTCTCGCTACAACCTGCCACTTACGCCCGGGAGCGAGCCAAGGTCGCCTATGTAATCTCTCTCCTCGCTGGACGGGCCCGGGACTGGGGAGCGGCTAACTGGGAGGCAGAGGGTGATTGCGTCTTTGACTTCACACTTTTCAAGCAGGAGATGATCCGTGTCTTCGACCGGTCAGCACATGGCGAGGAGGCTTCACGACTTCTTTCGTCTCTTCGCCAGGGGAGACGTTCGGTCACTGACTTCTCCATTGAGTTCCGCACCCTTTCAACATCCTGCGGGTGGAACGAGCCGGCTTTGGTTGCGCGCTTTCTGGAGGCGTTGAATCCTGACCTTAAGGACGAGATCTTCATGCGCGAGGTGCCGGCTCGACTTGATAATCTCATCGATTTGGCGATCCGGATCGAGAAGCGGTTTGACTTGCGTCACAGAGCACGTAGGTCCCAAGCCGCCCTGGTTCCAACTTTTTCCACTAACGCTTCTCCTCATGCTTCTGACACGGACCCAGAACCCATGCAGCTTGGTGGTCTCCGTATTACCTCTAAGGAGCGCGAGCGACGCATTACCAATCGTCTGTGTATGTACTGTGCGTCAGCCACCCACTTTGTCACTAACTGTCCGGTAAAAGCCAGAGCTCGTCAGTAGGTGGAGGGTTACTGGCGAGCGTGATGTCTAGGAACTCTCCATCCAAGTCTTGTACTACCCTTCCGGGACTTCTTCGGTGGCCCGTTTCATCTGTCTCCTGCGAGGTTCTGATCGACTCAGGGGCGGAGGGGAATTTCCTCGATGAGGGGTGGGCTCAGAAACAAGGTATTCCTCTCATAGACTTAAAAGACTCTACCCCCCTCTATGCCCTAGATGGTAGCTTCCTTCCCAGGATAAAGCAGAGGACTATCCCTCTGACGCTTACCGTCTCGGGTAACCATAAAGAGACAATTTCCTTTTTAGTTTTTCGTTCCCCCTTTTCTCCTGTGGTACTTGGTCATCCGTGGCTAGTACAACATAATCCCCACGTCAACTGGTCCGACGGATCCATTCTGTCATGGAAATTGTCTTGTCATGTTGAGTGTCTAACCTCTGCTGTTCCTCCTGTTTCCTCTGTCTCTGTTTTTCAGGAGGAGCCCGGTGATTTGTCTGGAGTTCCGGAGGGTTATCACGATCTGCGGGAGGTCTTTAGTCGTGCCCGGGCCACTTCTCTCCCCCCCCATCGTCCGTACGATTGTAGTATCGACCTTCTTCCAGGGGCCACGCCCCCGCGCGGCAGATTATATTCTCTATCGACTCCCGAGAGGAAGGCGCTAGAGAATTATCTGTCCGATTCTCTTAATGCCGGTACTATTGTTCCATCCTCGTCACCCGCCGGAGCAGGTTTCTTTTTTGTCAAAAAGAAGGACGGTTCGTTACGTCCCTGTATCGATTATCGAGGGCTGAACGAGATTACGGTCAAGAACCGTTATCCCTTGCCTTTAATGTCGTCAGCCTTTGAGATCCTACAGGGAGCTAAGATTTTCACCAAACTTGATCTTCGTAACGCTTATCATCTTGTTCGTATAAAGGAGGGTGACGAGTGGAAGACCGCTTTTAATACGCCCCTCGGTCACTTTGAATACCGGGTTCTACCGTTCGGTCTGGTCAACGCTCCGGCCGTGTTCCAAGCCCTTATCAATGATGTCTTACGAGATATGCTAAATATATTTGTATTTGTCTATCTCGATGACATTCTCATTTTCTCTCCCTCACTTCAAGTTCATGTCCAGCACGTTCGTCGAGTCCTTCAGCGTCTGTTAGAGAATCGACTCTTTGTCAAGGCAGAGAAATGTTCGTTTCATGTCGCGTCGGTTACGTTTCTGGGCTCAGTCATTTCGGCGGAGGGAATCAGTATGGATCCTGCAAAGGTCCGGGCGGTCACTGAATGGCCCATTCCCGACTCTCGGGTCGCGCTTCAACGCTTTCTTGGTTTTGCCAATTTTTACCGTCGATTCATACAAGGCTTTAGCCAAGTAGCCGCGCCCCTCACTGCGCTGACGTCTGTTAAGTCCCGCTTTAGGTGGTCAGAGGCTGCTCACGCGGCTTTTGTCCAGCTAAAGAGCCTCTTTACCTCCGCTCCTATCTTAGTCTCTCCCGTCGTCTCGGAACCGTTTATTGTTGAGGTCGATGCCTCGGAGGTCGGGGTCGGGGCCGTCCTTTCTCAGCGCTCTTCTACGGACGGAAAGGTACATCCCTGCGCATTTTATTCTCATCGCCTCACGCCCTCCGAACGAAATTATGATGTTGGCAACCGTGAACTGCTCGCCGTTCGTTTGGCGCTGGGCGAATGGAGACACTGGTTGGAGGGTTCTCCCGTTCCTTTCGTCGTTTGGACAGATCATCGAAATTTAGAATACATCCGTTCGGCTAAAAGACTCAATGCCCGTCAAGCCCGCTGGGCTCTGTTTTTTACGCGTTTTGACTTTTCCATCTCATTTCGCCCAGGTTCTAAGAATGTCAAACCTGATGCCCTTTCTCGCCTCTTTGAGTCCCCCACCGCTGCCGTTACCCCTGAGGTTATTTTTCCTCCCGGTCGTGTCGTGGGTACCGCCGTGTGGGGGGTCGAGAGGTTAGTCAAACGCGCTCTATCTCAGGTTTCCGTGCCGCGTAACTGTCCTAAGGATCTCCTTTTTGTTCCCATGTCCGTTCGCCGCGCTGTTCTCCAATGGGGACATGCGTCCAAATTGTCTGCCCATCCCGGCGTTCGGGGCTCTCTTGCTTTTATCCGCCAGCGCTTCTGGTGGCCCACTATGGGACGCGATACACGTCGCTTTATCGCCTCTTGTATTACCTGCGCACAAACCAAGACCAGCAATTCTCTCCCAGCTGGTTTGCTTCGACCGCTCCCTGTTCCAGCTCGACCCTGGTCTCATTTAGCTCTTGATTTCATTACCGGGCTTCCTTCGTCGGCTGGCAATACGGTTATCTTAACTGTTGTCGATCGCTTTTCAAAATCCGCACGTTTCATCCCACTCGCTAAACTCCCATCTGCCAAAGAGACAGCCCAGATAATGGTAGATCATGTTTTCAAAGTACATGGGTTACCTACCGACGTGGTTTCTGATAGAGGTCCGCAATTCTCCGCTTTCTTCTGGAAGGAGTTTTGCCGTCTCATTGGGGCTACTGCCAGCCTCTCGTCGGGTTTTCATCCCCAAACCAATGGGCAAGCCGAACGCGCCAATCAGATTGTTGTCCGCATTCTCCGCAGCCTTGCTCATCGTTGTCCCACGTCATGGTCTGAGCAACTGGCCTGGGCAGAGTATGCGCATAATTCCCTCCCATCCTCTGCTACGGGTCTTTCACCTTTCCACTGTTGCCTCGGTTACCAGCCTCCTTTATTTTCGTCTCAGGAGACTGTATCCAATTCACCGTCGGCTCAGGCCTATATTGACCGTTGTAAAAGCACTTGGAGGAGGGTGAGAACTGCACTTCGTCGCTCTAACACTCGCATGAGCATCACCGCCAATAGGCGTCGGGTTAAGAGTCCGCGCTACGTTCGTGGCCAGCGTGTGTGGCTTTCCACCGCAAATTTGCCATTACATTCTGAGTCCCGTAAGTTGGCGTCCCGTTTTATCGGGCCTTTTCGTATTATTAAGATCATTAATCCTGTCGCGGTACGACTTCGCCTTCCACCCTATCTCCGTCGGGTCCATCCTGTTTTCCATGTTTCACATATTAAACCCATCGTTCGCGCGCCCTCTCGTCCTGTTTGCCCACCTGTTCAGATTGATGATTCTCCTGTTTTCCGAGTTCGTCGCATCCTTGACACACGTCGCCGGGGTTGTGGTCACCAGTACTTAGTCGATTGGGAGGGGTATGGGCCGGAGGAGAGAAGCTGGGTACCCTCTCGGGACATCTTGGACCCTTCGCTTATTGATGAGTTCCTCCGTTCTCGCCAGTCCTCCTCCTCGGGAGCGCCAGGGGGCGCTCGTTGAGAAGGGGGTACTGTCATGATCCGGGTTCCTCCCTTCTCTGTCTCCCTCTTGTGGTCACACATTACATTCACTCTCTACACTTTCTCTTTTGTCTCATCAGGTTCAGCTGTTCCCGTTTATCTTAATCTCCCCACACCTGTCTCTCCTTTCCTCTAATGCTTCCTACTATTTCTAACTCTCTCTTTCTCTGTCTTTTGTCAGTTTATTGCAAACTATACATGCAGATAACATTGCTCTTACCTCTCTCATCAAGAGTCGCGTCTTGTCCCGTCCTGTCCTGTCCTGTGTGGTTCGTGTGGATGCTTCGCCTTGTGCTGGTAGATTCTTCCGTTATCTTGCACGCTCACATAACTCTGCCCTGCCAATTCAGACGCTGTGTTCCTGGCCAGACGTCGTATCCAGTCTACGGTACACTCAACGGGTCTCGTCTCTCTCTCGGCAGTCTGCACTGGGGTCTCAGCCTCGCCAAACGCGTGGCCGCGTTTCAAGTTTCCCAGTGACTATACTTTCTACGTCCTGCTGTTTGTGTTCCTGTTCTACAAGTGAAGATTTCTGTTTGGACTGGTACCTGAGAATCCTGAGAAGATTTATGTTCCTTATTTAATTCAGTGATTCGTGCCTCTTTTCATTAAAGACTGTTATCATTGTGAAAACTCGCTTTTGGTCCTCTGTTCTCTAAATACCGTAACAATCCCCCAGAGTTAGATAAGTCCATACATACCTTTTTCATCTCCGTGCGTGCTATAAGTCTGTTTGACGCACCCACCGCTAGCCTAGCTTAGCACAAAGACTGGATGTAAATGGTTGCAGCTTGCATACTAATCCAAATAAGTGACAAAATAACGCAAACATTTTCCTATTTACATGTTGTGATTTGTATAGTCACAGAGTGTACAAAAAACAAAGTCACATGAGACACAGACATATTTTAACCGTATAAATACTGGGAACTATATTCTCTGAAGGCGAAGCACTGCTACTCGGGCGGAGTGATAACCGCAGCACCTGAGACGCGCTGTGGTGAGGAGCAGAGAGCGCGTCTCAGGTGCTGCGGTTATCACTCCGCCCAAGTAGCAGTGCTTCGCCTTCAGAGAATATAGTTCCCAGTATTTATACGGTTAAAATATGTCTGTGTCTCATGTGACTTTGTTTTTTGTACACTCTGTGACTATACAAATCACAACATGTAAATAGGAAAATGTTTGCGTTATTTTGTCACTTATTTGGATTAGTATGCTAGCTGCAACCATTTACATTTACACTTTCTGCTTCTCGTAGTCGACACTCGCGCTGCGTTTGCATACTTTACCACAGCTGAAGTGAAATAAATTCAATATTAGTCTAATACACAGACGTTTCAGATACATTTCTATTTAATACTTTATGTACTGCTTAATACAGCATCTGTTTGTTGGCTACAAGAATAAGTTCAACATAAGCCTATACTATTTAAATACATTATATTAAATATAATGTAGGCTAGTGCGGTCTACATTTTTTTTTATCAGTTTTATTTTGATAAACATGACACAATATAACATCAGGACTACATGAAAAGAGCTTTTACTGTTACAAAAAAAACTGATTTGTGAGCACTTGTGGAACTGAAGGCGTGAGAATAAACACAAAAAACACGTGATAGTTGTCATGCGGTGAATCTGGCCAATCGTGGAACAGCTGTGTCGTCACCAAAGCTTGTGCAGACGCTTTTGAGAAACTGCGCTGGCTGAGTCCTCCGGCTACTTTCGAATCACTCTCGCGGTACTTTGATGGCATATGTCACAGTCATGTGGCATTGTCACTGCCTCAAGTCAGACACAACTTCTAACCAGCATGCACTGCTTCAAGTCAGCCGCCGATCAGTCTACACAGCGCTGTATGAAGTTGAACAAGCCTAATGTCTAGGTTCCAGGTTTTATCATGCGATTCATTTCCCATCATCTCATGTGCTTCCCTGGTCTCTTGTGTCACGTCCTATTGGTTTATTGTGTTAAGGTGTGTCTTAAGTCATTAGTCCGGATGGATGGATGGATGCTTATTTATATATATATTACACCTAAAGGATTATTAGGAACACCTGTTCAATTTCTCATTAATGCAATTATCTAATCAACCAATCACATGGCAGTTGCTTTAATGCATTTAGGGGTGTGGTCCTGGTCAAGACAATCTCCTGAACTCCAAACTGAATGTCAGAATGGGAAAGAAAGGTGATTTAAGCAATTTTGAGCGTGGCATGGTTGTTGGTGCCAGACGGGCCGGTCTGAGTATTTCACAATCTGCTCAGTTACTGGGATTTTCACGCACAACCATTTCTAGGGTTTACAAAGAATGGTGTGAAAAGGGAAAAACATCCAGTATGCAGCAGTCCTGTGGGCGAAAATGCCTTGTTGATGCTAGAGGTCGACTGATTCAAGCTGATAGAAGAGCAACTTTGACTGAAATAACCACTCGTTACAACCGAGGTATGCAGCAAAGCATTTGTGAAGCCACAACACGCACAACCTTGAGGCGGATGGGCTACAACAGCAGAAGACCCCACCGGGTACCACTCATCTCCACTACAAATAGGAAAAAGAGGCTACAATTTGCAAGATCTCACCAAAATTGGCCAGTTGAAGACTGGAAAAATGTTGCCTGGTCTGATGAGTCTCGATTTCTGTTGAGACATTCAGATGGTAGAGTCCGAATTTGGCCTAAACAGAATGAGAACATGGATCCATCATGCCTTGTTACCACTGAGCAGGCTGGTGGTGGTGGTGTAATGGTGTGGGGGATGTTTTCTTGGCACATTTTAGGCCCCTTAGTGCCAATTGGGCATCGTTTAAATGCCACGGCCTACCTGAGCATTGTCTCTGACCATGTCCATCCCTTTATGGCCACCATGTACCCATCCTCTGATGGCTACTTCCAGCAGGATAATGCACCATGTCACAAAGCTTTCGAATCATTTCAGATTGGTTTCTTGAACATGACAATGAGTTCACTGTACTAAAATGGCCCCCACAGTCACCAGATCTCAACCCAATAGAGCATCTTTGGGATGTGGTGGAACGGGAGCTTCGTGAACTAGATGTGCATCCCACAAATCTCCATCAACTGCAAGATGCTATCCCATCAATATGGGCCAACATTTCTAAAGAATGCTTTCAGCACCTTGTTGAATCAATGCCACGTAGAATTAAGGCAGTTCTGAAGGCGAAAGGGGGTCAAACACAGTATTAGTATGGTGTTCCTAATAATCCTTTAGGTGAGTGTATATATAGCTATAGCCCTCATGTTTCCATTGTATCTTGTTTAGCATAGTTTGTGTAACAACTAGTCTTTGGTTCTTTTGTATTTGGATCATATTTTGGTTTCAATAAACTGCACTTGGGTTCAGCTGCAACTAGCCTCAGTGGACTTTCCTTTTGTTTTATTAATCCAATCATAACCATGTTTGGCTCCCTCTGAAAATGTCATTTTAAAACTTAAGGTCACTTGTGCCCAGAGGTCAGGGGACGTCAGAGACCAAACCGTAATTGATGGTCCAGAAGCAAGAGATAAAGATGAAGTTCAAATGTTCAATACTCCAGATAGGTTTTCCTAGCGGCAAAAGACCCCCTCCCCTCACAATTCACACATTTCCTTTCCTTATCTTCATTTAACCTTGAATCAGAAGATAGAAGCCCTCATCTGTGGTCTCAGCCCCGTTGATAGACACAATTTATTATCTTGTCGCTTGTTCATGCACTTTCATATTTTCCCCCACCATCATTTATTTTCTTCTCTCCAAAAATAAATTCATCTCAAAGCCCAGGCTCAGCGACAGGAACAAATCAATGTGTTTCTCATTTTGGACAGTAAATTCAGACTTTGTTCGGAAAGCTATCGCTTAATCTAATGTTAAAAAGTGTGTGGAATGTGTTGAAAGAGCAGGCGATGGATGTGGCCGTTTAGTTTTGATGGGATTCTTAGATCATTAAGCTGTGCTAGATTTCATTGGGCGAGAGGGACTGAACTGCCTTTGATATTCACCACCGACATGAGTCTAAAATAGACTATTGTAATTTAGCTGGAAACTCTGGAAATGCCATTTTATTTAAGTCAAACTTGGGGCGGTGTAAATAATTTTTTTGAGTTTCTCATATTTTTGTGCAGTGGTTCTCACTTAGTTTTGCTTCAGGACCCAGATTTACATTGGACATCAACAAGCGACCCAACACCAACATCATACAAAAGTAAGCAAAAATGTCCTTAAAATCAAACATTGAAATTTATTAACTAAATATGCCCAATGCGCTATATAATTGAAATGGCAGTCCTGGATTTTAAATGTCTTCTGGCCAGATTTACTAAACAGTGCAAAATAGCGTGAGACCGCAATCCCATAAAAGCGCAGATGGGAGTGGAAAGTTCTGCAGCTGATCTGCTGACAATGTGCAAATTAAAGAACACAGACGCAGCCAGCTCATTTCCATAATGACCAAGGCAATCTATCAAGAGCAACGAAAATTAGCGTAGGGTCGCAGCAAATTAAAAAATAATGTGGCTTGGTAATCGATATGTTTGGATGACGTCTACCTCTGGCATTCCAAGTAAATTAACAAGAGTGGAGAAAATCCTCTCCTCTCTATTCAGCGATGCCTCCTCCTAGCAGCAACTATCACAGCCATTTCAAGCGCAAAATGGGTTAAGACATTTTTGGGGCATTAAATCATGGCACAAATACTAGTAAATTGACTACATTAAGCCACCCACACACTACAAGATAATCGGGTAAATTTTGGGCCCAATCGTAAATCGTAAATGTTGAATATTTACAATCATAAATCCTGATGTGTGAGGGGAACCACGAGAACAAACGCGCACACACTCTGTAGATTGTGGAAACGATAACCAATCCGAAAATGAGCTGATAGAAGACAGAAGCATAACACCATGCACTTCATTCAAACCTTTTTCTTTCTTTTTTTTCGCAAATTTTCTGTAAAAAGCAGTCCAAACACTGTTATCGCCATTTCTTCTTGCCGTCGTCCGCCATGTTTGTTTACTCTAAAGTTACGTTTGACCATGAGAGAGTTTTGCAAGATTTCTCATGTTCACAGTAAGGACTCTGGTTGTTTGTTAATTTAATCTGTTTGTGTGTGGGGTTCTGTCTTGGTCACATCACACCATTCCACACACAATAGGAACAAAAACTGTTAAATCTATGATTTTTCTATCATCATGTTTGTGGTCTCTCACATTTTGAAAATCGTAAAAAAATAAAATAAAATAAAAACTCTTTTAGTGGAGGCCAGCCTTTAGTAAATCACATGGTATGATTCATTTGAATACTCTCCTCCCTTCAATTTTGCATCTGAAAGTGAACAAATTCATATGCAATAAGGTCAGGCACAAAAAGAACTGTATCCACGCCTTTTCATTTATAATTTCTCTCTAAGTGTCTTTAGTTATTCCTGACAGTAGTTTGTATCACCAAAAGAAGGTTTGCACTGGTGCAAGCTGTTGGTAAATCTTGCCCTTAAAGTCGCTTCTTTTTTTTCTTTTTTTTTGCTAATTATATAATAAGGAAATAACATTATATATAACAAAAATACCAAACCAAATGTGTTGCTTTATAGGACAAACTCTCTGCACCTGCAGTCCTGATCCTAGTTCAGACCATATGTCTCAGTTTATAAAGAAACTTCTTGACACTTGATTGGTTTGATTTACAACAGTTAGGCCATCCTGTGTTATCCATTATTGTCACAAACACTGAATGTAATTAACATAAACAATTTTAGAATGATTTGGTTAAGCATTTGCAGTCTTCTAAACCATTCAAAACAGTCCACAATTAAATAATCAGTTACTGCATCACATCTTTGTAGTTCAGTTTGATTAAGCCATTTTCAGTAGAATGAAACATTTGCAAGTTGTGAAATGGCTCAGATTTGGAATGACCTGGAGGTAAAGAATGGCACATTAGATTACATTACATTTGATTTGATGTTTGATGACTGAGTTTAACAACAATCATCCCTAATATAGGGGGGGAATGGACCCCAGCCACAATATTTCACTGAAGTTTGCATCAAAAGGACCAGGCTGTAAAATCACCATTGTAAACCATTTGCTATTACAGACCTCAAGTCTCACCAGTTTTATTCATGTTGACGGGTGACTACGGCATTAATTAATGCAGCAGATTTCATTTTCATCAGACAACTGGGTAGTTCCATAATGAATTTTGAGTCTTAATGTCAATTCATAATAAGTATACTTAAGAGCTCATGAATATCACAAAAAAAAGTTTGAGGAAAAAATGAATGGAAAAATGGCACTTGAACGGGCACCCGAGTTCTTATGGTTGACCCCTTTATCCACTGTAATAAATTTCCTCTTTAAGAAATATTAAAATACCATGCAGCTGTACTCTAGCCATCATGACAAAGTGCTCGGAAAAAGCCCCAGCATTCAAACAGTCATTAAAAATGGCCCCACGGTTTAGATGACCCTTGAGTGGAAATGAATTGGAATGGGTGGGAAGATTGAATGTAATTGCCATGAAATTCTAAATTTAGCAATACGCCATCTCACATATAACAATTTCAAATACTGCCTAATCTATGGCAGCCATTTTGACTTTTATTCATTCCCAGGATATGAATTCTTGATATCAGGAATTGGATTTTTACAAGTAACAATGTCAATTTTTGGAATCAGGAATTATATTTCCACTAGTAACAATGGCAATTTTTGGAATCAGGAATTATATTTCCACTAGTAAAAATATTTATTTATTTCTTGATATCAACAATCTCGCAGAAATACAAATTCTTGATATCAAGCCCTGACCCAGCATTTAATTTGAAAAAGTTGTGGAGACACATCCTAGATTCAAATCCTCATAACATTGTTTTCCGGTCGGCTCAGCATCTTTCCAGGTGGGTGAGCCAAAAACCAAGTCCCACAGGGTTTCTTATTCTTATCCTAAAACACCTTGTTATTCAAGCTCCCACGGCCAAATCAGAGTCAAAATGTGTAGTGTCTTTACACTGACCTCTACAAAGGCAGGGCTGTAGCATTTTTTATGGGATCACTCGTCATCCCTGCCCTGTCCTCGTGCCCTTCCATTTGTGTCCCATCTTCTGTGCCAATCATCTTTCCATTAGTATTCATTTATCTCTTTATAGCTTACTCCCTCTTGGCCTCAGGGAGGTCTCGCTCCCTATTTTTCTCCCATTGTTTTTTATCTGCCCACATCGACATGCTTGGCAACCTGCCACTCCTCCACATCCCTCGCTCACTAACACACACACACTAAAAGCCTATCAATTAATGGTCTGCTGCACAGGGACGCACAAACACGGACAGATACACTCCCACCATATAAAGGAATATAATTGGCATGTGTCATCCATATACTTTATTTATTTATTTATTTTGCTGTGACTTCATTTTGCTAACTCGTGTTCACCGGCTTGATTCACTTTAATTGTTATTTAACAAATGGCACAGATTATAGTATTCTTTTGATTACACAGACAACGACATTGTTCCTCAAATGATAGTTTTTTTGTTGTGGCACCGTTGCCTGTTGCAAAGCACGGTTTGATGAATAGAAATAACATGCCGATTGAACCCTCATTTGAATTAAATGATTGCAAAACGTACTTTTCCTAAAAACGCTGCCGTGTGACAAAGATGCTTTCGATCATTATTCTTTGATTCTCTAAAAGTTTCTAGATGATTGTTTTTGGGCAGTGCACCTGGTTTCATTCAAACCGCCCCTGTTGCTGAAGTTCATTTTCTGTCTTTGTGTTTCAATTGGGTGTGTATAGCCATCAAAAGGACACACTTTTTTCCAATCTGCAAGTGACAGCCTTATTTCTGATTGATGGCTTCTGCTCAAGTAGAAAAAAAAGTGAAGAAGAATAGAAGGACAATTAAATGGATCAGATTGAGTATACTTCACTAAAGTTGTTGTCTTGCTGCTTAATAGGTGAGAGTTTGTACAAGAAATTACGAGCCACTTGATATTCACAGGTGATAACACTTCACATAAATAGATTGTTTTATGCAAAATTAGGAATACGTGTGGTATGGCTGTGTATACCATTACTTTAAGATTAAACTAATATAAGATATTAGCCACACCACTCACCCCTAATTTGACAGGTATAAGATATTTCCGGTCTAGTGGCAGTCATAATGCACTTTCAATTTGTTAGCAAAATGTTGTCAATTAGAACATACATGTATGGCTTGTTTAGTTACGATATTAGGGGTTATACACACGACACTTTCTTGTGTTTATCAAACACAATCTCATGGCAATTCATTTACATTTTGGCGAATTGGTGGCAACTGGCTAATTCATTTAAATTTGTACGATCTCATTCGTATCTTTTCACATGATCTA
This sequence comes from Rhinichthys klamathensis goyatoka, assembly GCF_029890125.1. NCBI lineage: Eukaryota > Metazoa > Chordata > Actinopteri > Cypriniformes > Leuciscidae > Rhinichthys > Rhinichthys klamathensis. The sequence goes on from NW_026606827.1 coordinate 664,942, forward strand.
CTTACTTCCCACCAAAGTTTTGGTTTAGGGGTGGACATTTATGCTTACTTGTTTTTCTAAAAATACGTTTTTCGTACTTATCACATTGTACAAATTCATGCGAAATTGACACCTGGTGAAATAGTTATGTTTTCTCATGAGATTGGGTTGGTTTATCTTTTTTAATTTTAAATAAATGGGATTGCTAACATATCTATCTTCACAAAATATAGACCTTCTTGACTTGAACCCAAGCTGAAACTTAACAAGTTTCTCCACTACACTTACATATGTATGTATAAGCAGAACCACCTACAACCACTCTCCCTCTGCAAAAGCAAGCACACGTCAGACATGCAATATGATGATGCACTCCAGATTCCTTATATGTGACTACATGTAAGAGTGATTACACATGGCTTCTACTGTGGGTTTGATGGAGACCCGTTTCATTGGGGAGAAACACAGTGTAAATCGAGTGTGCAGAGCAATTTAAAAAGTGCCTTCTCGCGCAGGCTGACACTGCAGTGAGGGGATAAAATATAAAGCAGACCCTGGAGCGCTTGGCAGCACTGCGATAGAAGTGTCAAACACGCTTATGAGAGAGTTTTTACTGCCTTTCTAGCCCCCGCAGTCAATGCAGACAGACACTAAAGGATCCACCAGCTTGTGTTCCTATTGTGCCTCAGTGGGACTCGGCTGTCAATTCATCAGAGATATAAATATATATACGTTCACAAAAGTGCAACAAGAAGTGGCTTCTGCTCAGTCTTCAGTGGTTTTGTCAGATGAAGGCGTAGCTGCATGGTTGGAAATACATTAGATGGCTGAGTGCACAACATACGTCTTCCTAATATCACTTCATTAGGGTTGCATCAAACTCTTCAACTCCATGGTGATCTAAACTAACTTTTTTATTCCCAGCTAACTGAGTGCTAACCAGCTGTTTCAAATAATAGAGAAGCAATAACTCCCACACCTTTTTTAAGTTTGAGCGTAAAAATAACATATCCAAAGTAAAATTGATGCAGTTCTTGATTAATTGGTTAAAATCAATAAAAGTAGTGTACAAGTAGTTAAATGTTTTTTTGAAAAAGTATCATATAGATAGCCGCAAGACCACGCCAAGCACTGTGAGTGTGTGTTAGAAATCAGGAATGGTGAGAGGACATTGTGCTTGGTACGTCTTCAAATCGAACTTGGGTCTCCAGCCAACAAAGTTTAAATACCATATGGCTAGCGCGCTTCCCATAATTACGCATTAGGTCAGTATAGGTGGATGGAAGGCGATCTTTTGTGGCTGTTCGAACGCATTCGACTACATGAGCAAAAAAAAAAACGCGACTTCAACTACCTCTGGAGGGGGACGAAAGCAGACAAGTCCAAAACATTTTAGACCCCATTTATACCTGTATTAAGCGTCGTTCACTTGTGATCCAATTGACCAAAACACATCTTAAAGGGGTCATATAATGGTACATGCACTTTTACAAGTTGATTGTACTGAAATGTGTGTTGGCAGTGCCTGTACACAACCATCATGATTAAAATCCATCCAGTGTTTTTGTTTTAATCTCCTTATATGTTTTCCCCTGTCTCAAATCAAGCCGTTCGACCGTGTGACGTCAAGCGCTCGGAAGCCCCTCCCACGATTGTTGATTGACAGCAGCGTTTCAACACAGACCCAACACAGTCAATCATAGTCTGCGCGGACCGGCGCGGTCATTGTTGATATGCTGGAGCACTGTCTATGAGCAGAATGGCGTCTAAGCGATTGTGGTGTTCTGTTCTTGCAGGGTGTAATAACGAACACAGCAGTCATTTTAATGTTCCTAAATCCGAACCGCTGAAGACGCAGTGGCTGAGTTTGTTTTCGAAGGGAATATTCCCCACGAGCAACGTCAATGCTCTCATGTTTGCGTGAATCATTTCTCACCAGACTGCTTTATAAACGAGGGTCAGTATGAGCTGGTTTTGCTAAGAAGCTGCTCATGAAAAAAGGATCGGTACCAGCTATTCGTGTTCCTGCTGAACCTCTAGAACAACTGAAGTGAGTGTAACGTTTTATTAAACTTTATATTAATATTTATATTAATCTTTGCAAATCGCTAGCTGCACGCTTCACAATGAATGCGTCTAAGGTTTACACTTAGGGTACATTACGGCATGTTTTCTATGTATGATGTTCTCAATATAATTCATAATCCCACTTTTATACTGAACAACGCGTTATGGTTATTGTGTTATTGTGTTACAAATGGTGTACACACAAAACAGAGAGGCGGGGTGAGCAAAGCTCATTATCATTTAAAGTCAAATGCACTGAAACGGCGTGCTGAAAACAGAGCTGTTTTTGACCAAGTAAAATAAGTGTTTTCTTACAATACTAATGAGAATTTGTAATTAAAGTATATTACAAACTTTTAATTTAGACCCTAAAGAATCATACTAGCTTGTACAAAAATGGCATTAATATGACCCCTTTAATACCAGGTGTAAACATGGCCTAGGAGCTTTATACAGCATTTGACAGGGGATGCCATTGAAAACACTGTTAGTCTATCCCTCACAGCCTCGCTTCCATACCTGTCATGGCGCTGCTCTGAATAAGGTACATTAAATGCATTTTGAAGAGCTAATTCAGTTGTCTCGATCGCAGTGATTGACTGATGCTGTACAGTAGCAATAAAGTACACTTGTTTACAGTGTAGTCTGCTGCATCATCCACAACAAGCAAAGCATGCAATGTTTTTTATCATTACTTTATTTCAATTATTTCATTAATAATTTGGCTACTTAAACAATCCACACAAATAAACAACTCTCTTAGTGGGAAGGTTTTTTTTTTTTTTTTGGAGAATTCGCCCCAGAGTTTGTATTCCAGCAAGTCATTTCAGTAGGGCTCAGCTGGTTAACTTCAGGTCACACCGGGCATGGAATGGAAGAAACTGATCTTTATACTCAGTGCAGCTCTGGATGGCTTATAACACCCAGAGGCAGGGGGAACTAATACGGTGTGACCCTAAAGTCGTGTATACATACACCAGAGGAATTAAAGAAACTACCCAAGAGCAAGAACGGCCACGTTGCCAGGGAGATTAGCCCAGCAAGCTTTTATGCGCGCATCAATGTAAGCAGAAAGATGGCAAAATAAATAAATAAATGCTGCAAAATGGAACATTATTTGGTGTTAAATCTGTAGAAATGAAATGCTAATGCCTGCTCTCTCACTCTCTCTTTGCTGTCTCTTTTTTATTCATACCTTCCTCTAAAAGCTGGGCTTGTTTGCCATGCTGGGATAATTTAAAAGTATAATCTATTTGTAATGAAGTTGGAAGCTTTGATATGACACTGTGAGTTGGAATGAGCGAACAGTGAAGAGAACATTTCTGTTTTACATGAAATGTGTACAGGAAAGTAACACTTTCTCTGCCCACATCAAGGCATGTGCTAAACCAATTAATTTCTGGTAAAATATGGTGAAAGTGAAGGGAAAGAGTGGAATGATAAGATATTTATATCATAAACATGGAATTTATACGGCAAAATATTGTTGAAAATAACATTCTGCAATATAAGAGACACTCAACTTTTCAATAGTTTGCTTACTCAAAAATATAAAAAGCACATTAGCTGGACCTTCTTGAAAAAACTGTGTTTTTGAGCTGAAAATGTATGATACCATTGTTGTCCGATTTTATAGCTAATTTGAAAAATGTTATTAAAATATTATCTTGACAAAGTTATGGATATCTCACTCTTTTAAACAGATTTGAAGAGTTGTACTTGCATGCCTATTACCTACATAGAAAATAGCTGCCTGGGAGGGGGTTTCCGAAACAGCCACGAGTGAACTGAATTGCCTTAAAGGGAGTTTTTTCATAATCTGTGAACCGAAACTGGACTTTCCACCTGCAGATATTCCTTGAAAAAAATCTCAAAGCACAAGATAACCTGTAGGTTATCGCATGCCATATTTGCTTTTCTCTAGGGAAGAAGAAATTGGGTTTTCAGTCACCACATTATGTGTTTTAATTTCACAGCTGTCATGTTTTGAGTTGAATCAGAGCTGTTAGGATTAAGATGAATGCATTTTGATAATTCATAATCCGGAACTGAGACCGGGCAACAGGGCAGAACACATCTGTCATAGACTTCACATATTTAACCACTTCCTCTTAGATAGGGCGAGAAAATAAGCCAGAAAAACGTAACTCTCAAACCAAGGGCCCTCACAATCTGAAAAGATTCTATACGAACGCAGTTAGCCTCTCAAAATATCCACAGCCTCCTCAAGAAACTCCAAACCCACGTTCTGCTGCATCATTCAGGTAAATTACCATGACGTCTTAATAGAGTAAGATTTTTGGTGTTATTCTTTGTTTAAAAAAAGCTCTGCACAGGTTCCAAAAACTGTAAATGAGATGCAAGAAACACTCTGAAATTTAAAAGTGTCTGTTCCTGTTAATTTTATGTCTAGATATATAACAATACCAACAGGAAAAGCAGGTACAAGACATTCTTTTCATGCCAACATGATGTGATGGAATAGAAAGGGGGAAAAAGATTGTTTAAAGTACTCTTACTCAGATCAGTACCCTATGTCTCAATATTTATATAGAAAATAACTTTGAGGGAACCTTGCCAGAATGTTAGCCAAAGTTCCGACAATGTTCCCTGATAGCTGGGAATGTGCATTAAGACAGTAAATAATTGTGATTCCATGTTGACTCTAAGGCTTGTAGTCATTTTCCCAGCTGTTTTGATGTTAAATTAATATCTCATTCTCCCTGCAAACTGCATACAGAAATGATAAAACATCTCAGCCTTTTGTTTGCCATCTTGGTCATCGCCATTGAAACATTAAACACTGAAGAAGAGCTGAAGGAGACTGAGTTTGGAACTCCACCACCCCGACACGGACTTGCTCTAATTAAGTGGTATGTGAAAAATTGCATTGACAATAACATGGTGGCTCTCTGCAATCCTGTGGCTGGAGAGTTTGGGTTCCATGTGTTTCATAACAGCGGGTTCCTGCTCCCTCCACTGAAGGACAAACGGACATATTCCTACTTCACCATAGGAAACCTTCACTCCCCACACTCTGAGGATCTTCCCTATGAAGTAAGGAAGTACTATGATCCACATGATAAACTGAGCAACATGGACAGAGTCATTGTGAAACTCAACATGAACAAGAACAAAATCGAAGAGATCTACATATCAGAGCACTATAATCCTCCTAGAACTTTTCATTTAGGAACCTCTCTCATCGATGACTTGCGATGGCATCAGAACTCAACGCAGAAGGTGTTCCCAATAATCTCTCAAAACATTTTTAGCTGAGATGTTCTGTTACAAAATCACTGTATATTACCCCACTAGCTGCCACTATTTCCCCACAGCAGATGCCTTTTGCACTTTCAGTTTAGAGATCTATTTAAACAACTTTCATTTCTTCTTCTTTTTTCTTCTCTACTGACCAATATTATACCACTTCTCAATTTCCTTCTCTCCATCACATGCCATGAAACAATTTAGTAACTTCCTCCATGAAGTTGAACCTGGACTTTGAACCTGGGTGGGTTTACTGTTTACTGTAATGATTAAAATTTGCCAACCTTTGGTCATATATTATATTATAATAATAGGCTATAAAGGTGAACTGTGCATTCTGTGCAATTTTTCTTTGTTAATAAGTTTTCTACTATACCAGCTTAAATATGTAGCCTGATCTCATAGTGTTCATTGGTGGTCTTAGCACTTAAATGTAAATTTTTGTATGTTTAAATATACAATTATATACACTGAAAAATACAATACAAACAAATTGACAGCATGTTAAACATACAAGAATTTACATGAACAGCTTTAAAAAAATTACGAATCTTTATTACTCCTTTACATTATTTGTTTATAATATATGTGTATTATATATGGTTTGAATTTGGTGCACGCTATCTGTATGACCAACCATCAAGAAACATTAAAAAAAATTAAAACATTTATAATTTCTGCAATTTTAGTTTATGATGTTGTGGTGGAAAAATTATACGTTTCACCTATACAATTCTGATGTAATTCAAATGATTAAAATCACTGAAGAAGGGGCTAATGGGTTGTATTCCTTAATTATGTTTATTAATGCAAATGCAAGACAATTTCCCTTCTACAAATTAAAAAAAGGAAGACCTCTGACAATAAAACATTATACAGCATTTTAGCACAATGTAAACATCTGCCTATGTACAGTAACAGTGACAGATTACTGTAATGCTTACAAATGGACAAAAAAAACGTGTTTATTGTGACGTAATGATGGATGTAAACTGTCTAAACCTCACATGATTCAAAAATTGCAACACATTCACTAAAGAGCTGGATAAGCTTTAAAATGTGAGTGGACAGTTAAAATCATGGGACAGAAGTGTGGACAAGAGTGGACATTACAATAGTTAAATCAAAGATTTGGTAATCTTTGGTAATCGCAATTCAGTATGTGCATCTAAACGGTGCTGGTTTATGTCTGAAGTACTACTAGAGTCAATTAAATGTCCAGAAAACAATTAAACATGATCACTGTTCAATTTACTGCAGCGGTAAGCAGAAAACGCTGTCATTGTGCCCCGTAATTTCTGAATTTCGAATTGCCTGCTTCCGTATTAAGGCCCTTTCACACGGAACACGGCAGTCACGAGTGTCCAGTTCATTTTTAATAGGAGATATGCGGAAAGCAGCAAAACGCGGGCGGTTTCGCTGGTGGCGCAGAGGCGACGCACAAGTGGTGCTTGTGCACCCAAAATCCTGCCACTACCACAAACACGGCTCTTAGCGGCATGTGCTACCAAAGCTACAAATATTTTATCTTTTTGCTAGTGGCAGCTGAATGTGAATTGAAATGTGAATTGAATGTTAATTGAATCGAATGTGAATTGAATGTAAATTGAATTGAATGTGAATCAAATGTGAATTGAATGTGAATCAAATTGAATGTGAATTGAATTGAATGTGAATTGAATATGAATTCAATTGAATGTGAATTGAATGTAAATTGAATTAAAATGTTAATTGAATGTGAATGTGAATTGAATTAAAATGTGAACTGAATTGAATGTGAATTGAAATGTGAATTGACCTATAATATAATATAATATAATATAATATAATATAATATAATATAATATAATATAATATAATATAATATAATATAATATAATATAATAATATAGACCTATCAATGACCAGATCGATGATTGGTTAAAGCTGCCACTGCCGCTCACAAATAGGTAAAATATTTTAATCTTCGGCGGCCAAAAGAGCCGTTGCTTGTGAAAGTGGCAGGATTTTGGGTGCACGAGAACCGCCCACGTTTTGCTGCTTTTCCATCTCTTATCTTTTCGGATGATGAGTTTACTGCATGGTGTGAGGGCGGATCAACCTGTCATTTACATGAGATCACAGCAATAACAAACCACAACGATCCAATCAATTCCTGATGGACAAAATCAAGTCCCGTCCTACATTTTTTCTTGTTTGCAAAGCCGTTTTACTCAGATAAACATCACAATAGAGTAAAATGAGTCAAATGAAGCCCACGGTAAACATAACTTGATGATATTTTGACGTTTTGTTCTACGACGTAAACTGCACAAACTCCAAAACTATCTTTAGTGACTTATTAGAAACATTCGTTTCCAAGAATAAACATAACTGCTTCAAAATGCGCTTTTTCGGTATGGGTGTGTAATTTACAGAACAAAACGATAAAGTATCGTCAAGTTATGTTTCCCACAGACTTTATTTTACTCATTAATTGAAAAACCCCATAGGAAAATCTCAAGGAAACCAGAGGCGAATTAGTCGTCCGGGATCTGACGTAATCCCTGCACCACTCTATAGGGAAGAAAAGACTCGTATATTTGCGTTTCGACTTTAAATGCTCACTATAGCCGCCTTGCAATGACTCAAGTAAAATGAATTTGAATTTAATGAGATGTGAAGATCATAGACTTAAATCTAATGTTTCACTCAGTCTGACCATGACAAAGAGATGAGAATTTTTGGCTCTTTCCACCAGTTCTCGTCTTTCTTTTTCTTTTTTTTTACCATTTTTCTGTTCGGCAATAGGGGGGAAGTCAGGAGCGCTTTGACAGAATTCTAAAGCAGCAGAAAGAACAGATGTCTTGGGATGATTAATGTGCCTCTCCTCCTCTCCACTGAAGAGCAGTGAGTCTGTGCCTCTCCAGAGTTACTGTGCAGAGTCCCTCCCTCCCGTCCCCCAGAGTCAGGGCCACCCTCCGGCTCTGCGTCTCGCTGCCCATCTCGCTCTTAACCGAGGGATCATGAGAAGGTGAGCTGCAAAGAGCCAGTCAACTGAGAGACACAATAATGTGCCATCTGAAAATCCAACGCCCATGAACGTTGAGGGCAGGATAGCTCACTGGAGACAGGGTTTTAGGTGAAGGGCCTCTGAGAGATGAAGTGATTCTGTGAAGATAATGAGCTATATTAAACAGCGCAGTTCTGTTTTCTCATAGTGGGTTATATTTTGACACCTTTGTAGTGGTCTTAAGGCAGATGCACTTGGTGATCAATGGGCTTTGGTCGGTTAAGGAGGAGTTTGGAGGGCAGGTTTGTATGCTCAGGGGATTACACCTAAATCCCACAGATTGAGATGGGCAGGAAGATGAGTAGAAGCCAAGTGTGACTGTTTCTAGTGGTCAGGGATGTTACAGCTAATAACGCAGAAATAGAGCAATCCTGCCCCCTTATGGAAGATGGTGGATTTGCAATTTCCCCTCTGGCAGACTAAACTACAGTAAAGCTGCATCAGAGATGCATACTTCTCTAGAATATAGTAGGTGAAAACAGAATGCGAAAACAATAGTACGTCCAAATTCACTGTATTCATTAAACAGAAGAATGATCTGGCTGAGCATCGCGCTAGCAACACCAAGGTCATAGGTTCGATTCCTAGCGAGTACACATACTAACATTGCGACATTTAAATGCAGTGTTAAATTTTTCATTTTCTAGAGCAGGGGTTTTAAATTTTTTATGTGCCATCATGAACCCCCAAATATTATCATCCTCATGCGAAGGAACTAAATTAATCAAATAGGTCAAAAAAAATATTATTTGGAAAATATTTTGTTTATATTAGTTTTTGCTTAAGCACAATTTTGAAAACAGGGCCCGGTTTGTCAAAACACTAGACACAATTAGCACAACCTTACACCAAAGTAGCACAACACTTCAGATAATTTGCAAAATGGAACACTTATGTCAAAACTATACACGACTTCATAAAAACAATATTTTGTTACCATACGAAACACACATTTCATATGACTTCAATCTTTTTGAACCAGTTACACACGGCTGTTGCTAACCTAAAACACTTTTAGCAAGTCTAATTCTCAGTGACTACTGTAAATGAAGTACACAGAGAAAGTGCAAATACAATAGTTCACCAAACACTACACAAGACCAATGCTGCAGACTGAGGAAAATATCATTGATTTCTCTCCATATACCCAAATCAGTCAACATGGAGAATCACAACAAAACATGTCCCAGTTGTCATGCTTCTAGTGTGCATAACACTGTTAGCTCAGCAAACAACAGACAAACGTAAAATACTGTATCCAGTACAGGTTACAATTACAGTAAATAACAACAACAACAAACATAAAAAAAAAAATCTGAAAAAAAGGCAGGTGCTACCTGCTGCATTTTTATAGTGCTTAAACCTGATGTGTCTACAATTTAGCAATCATGTGTTTGTGCACCTGGGGCACGTTCAAGTTCAAAACGGTGCGCAACGTTTTGCTACGGTTTCCGGGTTGAACGTCATGTTTCCTGGAAACGGTGTGCACCGGGGTTTGAGATACGTTTTCTCTTGTTTGGTGTCAGAACTGCAGTCCAATCAGCAGCAACATGTTATAAAGCACGAGGTAATAAAGTGAACTCGCACAATAGGTTCAAGGCAAGCATGGAAAGTAATTTACAAATGTGTTCGATGCAGCTCGGTATACGCAACAAGGATATTAGAAGACATGTTTGTCCTAAGTTTTATTGTAAAAATAGGATATCAACATAATGATGTAGTTGTTTATATTTTTAGCTTCATTGCAAGTATGACATTTATAGAAATAAACGATGGTAATTAAGTGCTTTTCCTAAAAATCAGAAAGAAAATACAGGGTATTAAAACAGTATGAACTACAAATTAAGTCAGTATGTGAGACTAACTAGATGTGTTTTAGTCTGAAGTAAGATGTGTGCTTCCATTACAGTTTCAGCAATCCCTTCACTGGGATGTTCTCTTGTGTTCTGGGCGGCAAGTGCAGTAGACCTAACTGTAACATCGGGCATATTTTGTAGTATTAAACATATTTATACCAACTTCATCAGGCTCCGAAAATTCAGCTGCCATAGTTGCAACTCAATTGCGTCATCAGAACAGTGTGTTCAACGCATCACCGTTTCTGTTTAAAAAACGTTGTGCAACGTTTTGTCGGGGCTGAACGCAGCCCTGATGGCTGTGTTTAACAGATTGGCGTGTGGTAATTTGACAGTCAGTGCTTTGGAATTGCAAGGAAGTGACATCATGATATACTTCTGTGTCTGATACAAGTGTGTTTAGTGTTTTGCAAATCACTGTAATTTGTCAATGTGCTTACAGTTGTGCAAATCTAGCCTTGTGTTTTGCTCCTTGAGTGTAAGGTTTTGCTAATTGTGGGAAAAGTTTAATTTTGTGTAAGCAATCGTAAAAAAATGTGTTTATTACATTGTTTTTCTACTTTAGTGCTGTTCTGTTTTACTATTAATATTATTTATTTATTTGCTCTTGTATTTACTAACTTATATTTAATTTAAATTGTATTTATTTATTATTTATTATAAAATCTTTTTGTATGCTGTTTTTCTCTATTTATCTTGCAGTTTGAAAACCTTTGCTCTAAAGAACTGCCTATTAAATTGTGACCACTTGACTATGGTATTAGGCTGGTATTAAATATTAATGCTTAAATTTTGCATCTAAAATTTTATATAAATTGTGCTTTTAAACATGAATTCAGACATCTCTGGATATTAAAAGGTTCTCCCAGTCCAGCCCTCATAATCTTCCATTTATTCTATAATAGCTACACCGGTGTATAAATATATCTACAAAAACACTAGGTTTTCATCAGCAGATGTTATGACAGGTCAACAAAACTGAACAAAAGGGCCTGAAACTTAGTAAAACGTAGGTCATGAATCACAATTATAGATAATGAGTCTGTTCAGAAAGGAATTACAGTGAAGAAGATCTCTCTGTGTGTGTGTGTGTGTGTGTGTGTGTGTGTGTGTGTGTGTGTGTGTGTGTGTGGCCTCAGTGTCATGTCAGGAGCGGACACACACGTCTCAATAGCCAAAATCCTCACTCATACCATCATAAACAGCTTCGTCTCCTCCTCTATGTGGCAGAAATGGGCCTGAGGCAACGAGCCCAGAAAGCTGATGATGAAGCGGGCTGCCAGGCTTGAGTGTCCCCCGCCAAAGTGTTTCAGGAGGCAGTAGTAATTGATCGGCCAGTAGAAGAGCACGAGTGAAGGAGATGATGTCTGGAGAGATACCAGCCTTAGTGTCTAATGGGCCTCATCTCTTCTCACACGTGCAGGCTCATTTTTCTTCACCACTACTCAATCTGAGCCACATTTAAAGAGGAATCTATTTATATCTCTTTTATTTAAATTCAAGACTGGAGAGTAGACTAGAAATTTATTATGAATTAAAAAAATTTTAAACGAAATTATTTTAAAATATAAATTAATTATATTACATTAAAAATATTTATAAATTAAAATATATTAATTAATACTATTACACTATGTCTGAACGACAAAATAGACAGTGTTTTGGTTGATTTTACTTTGAATCCACTTGGACAAAATCATTTTTGGTTGAAATAATCCCCCTAAAAACATTGAAATATATCAAAGTTCATCTACCTTGGAAGGACAGCAATATCGCTATAGCATCTGAAGAACTGGTTATCAATCTGTTGGATTTATTAAAAGTTGCCTGACAAATTAAACTCAGAGCCATTGCAATCTCCAAAAAAGCTGAGCCTGATGAAATGCATTCCATGTGGCTTTTAAATATATAAATTTGCTAAAGGACGGTCAATGCTGAAATACAACTGAAGGTCAGTCCAATTATCTGTAATGGAGCCCCTCCCTTTCAAGATGCACACCCCACCAAAATATTAACAGGGCCTTACATGAATATGAATTACAGTGAGGGTGGGGTGGACAGGGTGATCCTGTCCTGATCCTATCAGTGAGTACACCAGCATCCCAATGTCAAGTCGACGGGAGAGGACACTGCCTTCATTAAGGTATAGGGTGGGTTTGGTGGACGATGGGGGCGCATTTACATGAGAAACGAGGGACAAGGGAAGCATTCACATCCTAATCACTCATTCACTTATCTCATTCAGACAGAGTCCGATAGAGCTCTGATGACACATGGGTCACGATTAGAATGCATTAAGCATTCATTTAGAGAAATCGGAGACAAAGATGAGCGTGAACACTCTTAGATGTTCTTGTTTCTGTATTCCCGGCAGTGATTTGCTGATTGTCCCATTCAGGCACTCAGGGGGCTATGCAACAGAAATGACAAGGCAAATTATGTGCAACGGATGGAGCTTTAAATTGTTTTATTTTTTTTTAAGGTTTTTATGATCTCACTCACTTAAGGTTCAGATATTCATATTGCACATGCTTAATTCTGTTACATGTCAGATTCAGATGGAGCAGCAGCAGTTGCAACAGTATGGTGTTGGGGAGACTGTTATTATTTCTTATCAGCAAATGTTGTAACCTACAGAATATGTGTAGCCCATAGACTGTAAAAAAATAGCCTATGCAAAAATTGATCAGGCAAGACTGATCTGTGGAGCAATACTGCCCCCCGAGGACCCTCACAGTCAGTGCTGTATACACAATATCAGAAGAAGGCTTGAATAAGTAGGCTACAAGTGCAATTCTCGAATAATTTTTTGTTGTTGTTTTTTTAAACAAATATCACAGGGGATAGGCCTACATGTATCACACACAAAAAATAGTATAAATATGAAAATGTAAAGCAAGGCATTAAAGTACGCATTTCTCCAACATGGCAACCCCAAATAGACGGAACTGAACCGCCCAATCAAATCTCCGGACAGATGTGACGTCACATGACCAATAAACTGTCAGTAATCCCCGGCTAATGTAGCGGGAAACTTTATAAGCTGTATCATTTCAAAAACAATGTAAACATTAAAGGATTTACTGTATTTATATTCTATCTCATTCTGTATTGGTGAGTCTTTTGCGTCCTGTGTTTTCTTCAGTTTAACATGTTGTCCGTTTCTCTCGGTTACCATGCCAAACGAGCTAGCAAGCTGTTGTTTATAATGCATTCTCTCCCAGAATCTTTCTCTTTAGGTGTTTAATGTTTAGCAGGTTGAACTTTGTTTAACGTTATATGTTTTAAATGAGTTATTCTTATAATAACACGTTTATATAAAACGTATAGGCCTACTTCTGATGTGAATTTTGATATGTTTCTCACAGTTCGTCAGTGAATTATGGCTCATAGACTGACTAAAGAGGAGCTGGATCAACAGTTCGAGCAATTCATGAAAGAGGTACTTTTGATAGTCTTTTGTTTCTTTCTTACAATTGTTTGTTTAATTACGTGCTTTGATATGCTTCTTGCTATATGACATGCTGTACTCCATCTATTTTAAACATGTTTATTCTGCTAATTCTTTTATAATTTTATAATATGCAGTCCAGTGTTGCATGTAAACTTTATGTTGTTGTGTATGTGTACTTATGATTTTTTTCAGTCTGTCTCTGATGACTCTGTTGATTTGGGCTCCAGCACCAAGCACTCCAGTGTCCTTGACAGCTTGGGAAAAGCACCTGTCAGGCCAGTGAAGAAGGCTTCTGTGTCTGTGCCGTGGTGGCAGGATGATGATTACAGTGAAGAGGGAACAGGTGAGTGCTGGACTGGTGTTACCTGAATTAAAAAGAGAGCTTGGCTGAAATCTCCAGCCTGGACTAAAGCATTAGCATAATCTTTGTTCTGGGTTTGAACGCCACAGGTTTTATGGTTCACATCCTGGAAAGTTTTTGAGATCCACAGAAAGACACTTTATCCCAGATTTCCAGGGATGCGTACTGTTCTTTTTGGAATGAGTGTATTGTAAATACCTTTGAGAAAAGGTGGTGTCGGTGTATCTTAGGCCATGTTCAGACTTCCCCCGTTCCCCCCATATCTGATCCAAACCAAACCTCATTTGGAAACAGATTTGTACAGATGCGTTTCAGTCTTGACGCTCTGGCTGCTCAAATCGGATTTCAAACTGTCTTTTCCCTCACTCTTAACGAGACATAATCATAATGTCAGAACTGGTGACGGAAATGCAGGAAGTATTTATACGGTGTTCAAATGGTATGTCCACAGATTTTGGCATTTTCCTGTATGACAGAGGAGTTCTGCACTGCGATTAGACAGGGTGCTTATTTTCAATTCCATTCCATTCACATTTGTATTGCGCTTTTCACAATACACATCGTTTTAAAGCAGCTTTACGGAAAATGTATGAGTCCACATTACAATTTAGAGTGATCTGTTATCAGAGGTAGCTAACTGTATTTCAGAAATGTATACAAATCACAGTTAGCTAAAAATGTATTTATTTAAACAATGTAGTAATTTAAGGCTGAAACAATGAGCTCATTGAAGTAATGAATACTTGTTTGTTAACAAATAGACATATAGATAATTGTAGCGTTGGTGCATGTTGATTCAGAGTTTGCGTCATCTGAAGTCCTGGCCGGAGTTGGTGCCGTCTGTTCACAGGTGTTGGGGCATCTGAAGTCTTCATAATAGGCTGGATCCAAACTGGAGCTGACATATTCTCTAGTTACCTCAGGATGGGCATCCCGAGATAAAACAGAGAAGCAAGTAGAAAATAATTAGCGCCTTACATGACTTTTTCTAGTATTTTAGGCATAAATGGAAGATTTGAAATGGGTCTTTAATTTGTTAATTCATTTGGATCTAATTGTGATTTCTTTATGAGAGGCTTAATAACTGCCAGCTTGAACGATTTTGGAACATGATCTAGAGATAAAGACGAGTTATTTGAAAATTGCGATGATGACGCACCTGCATTTTTCCTGCATCCATTTTGAAAGCCTCATCACATGCGTGGGTACGCTTACATCATTACCAAATCAACCAATGCAAATAGGTTTATGTCATGTCTGGACACACAAATCTTATTTGGTCACTTGAAATTAATAGTGCAGACAGTCTGCCTGAAAAGATCTGTTTTGAGAAAATATCTGATTTGCTTGCAGTCTGAACATAGTCTAACTGTCTTTGGGGTTTTTAAACAACAATATTGTAGTTTAGGTGTTTTTCCACTTGAGGGCAGCAAGCACAAAGCAGTAGACAAAATAAATGATGCAAAGTCAGTTTAAGATTTATATCAGATCAGGAATCCCCTAAATTGCAACTATGAATTCCACTTGCTTTGTTTCTAAATTACTTGAATTATCCATATCTGTTGCTTGAAAGATTATTTTTTTTTTTTTACAATTTGATCAAAAGATTGTTTTCCTTTTTCTGATTAGAATAAATTGAATAGGATAAGCTGATTAGAGTTGTTGTTGTCTTATGTTGTTGGCTTGCACCTTATAACACAAACAAAGCTAGACTGGTGTTTTTTTTTTCCAATACATTATTCTGGATATGAACTGATGCATGTTTGATTTGATATGATTAAACCTGATTTAGTCTTCACCTGATGTTGTTTATCTCTAGACAACCTAATTACTTTCTCTTCTGTGGTTGAGGAGTTGCCATTTTCTCAGTATGCTCTGCTCTTAAAGCTCTCAAAGTTTTTTGGATTTGGGTTTCCCAGTGTATCCAGTGTATCCTTTTGCTCTTGTGTGCCTGTAAATTGACTTTGCATTTAGTCATTTAGCAGATGCTTTTTTAGTACTTACCTTACGTTTTGCTAGGGTGTATTAAATTAATCCAAAAGAGCAGTAAAGACAAAAAGTTATATTTCAAATAAATGCTGATCTTTTGAACTTTCTATTCATCAATCTTGAAAAAAGAAATCACAGTTTCCACAAAAATATTAAGCAGCACACCTATTTTCAATATTGATAATAAAAAAATAAATGTTTCTTAAAAACATAAAAAAAATCTTACTGACCCTAAACTTGTTGAACTTTTTGCCCGGCCAAAAAAAGTCGCTGTTTGGATTTAAATAGGCAATCGCTTAAGAGTCTAAGATTGGATCATCATTGCAGTGATTTATGGCTGCGTCCAAAAACTGATAAATGATGCCTTCGGAGGGCGCATTCCAAGGCCGTGAGGCATCCTGGCACGTCTGAATCCAATGTTAGCTTCACTTCCTGTCTCCTGAGATACCTTCATCTGATTGATTTTTGAAGCATAGATCATAGATAGATATCTCTATAATCTAAGCATAGATATCTCTGCCCGATATCCCACAAACCTGTGCTTTCCATTCTGTGACAGTTGAGCTAGAAAAATAACGATGGCGATTGAAAGTTGCGGCTGGTCGTCATTTTGTGTAAATGTAAATTTTTTATCAACGTTTTCCACTTATGGTGTCATTTCTAGTGAGAAATGACTATTTTAGTAATTAAATATTCACTTAGTTTTCACCAAAGCTCGTTCTATTTTGCGGTAGATCATTAAACCGTTATTCTGCCTCAGAAGTCTGTCCGAAATCATTTTCGTGAGGTACCTTCGTGCACAAACGCTGCCTGCAAAGTCATTGCCTGATAGGGCAGCAAGGCAACAACTCAGCTGCCTACGTTTTCGGATGCAGCATTTATTTCTAGCATGTTATATGTTTGGCAGCAGTATTTCTAACCCTAATTGATGGAGTATCAGGGCTTAACGCTAAGGATGTTTTTTCTACTGGCCCGGTTGGGACAGTGGTTAAAATTTTCACCAAAATGTTCACTGACCCCACCACAAAAAAAGTTATAAATAAAATAAAATGGGCCTAGTTATTGTTTTAGTTGTTTTTGATCCATGTAACCTTAATTAATAAGGTTATGACACCAAAAACTACTAGCCTAACTCATATAAATTTTAAATATTGTTACAGTCAGACAGTAATTATAAGGACAAATAATCAAATTGCGAGCAATAGCACAAACAAATACAACAGAACAAACATACACTAATCTAAAGGATTATTAGGAACACCTGTTCAATTTCTCATTAATGCAATTATCTAATCAACCAATCACATGGCAGTTGTTTCAATGCATTTAGGGGTGTGGTCCTGGTCAAGACAATCTCCTGAACTCCAAACTGAATGTCAGAATGGGAAAGAAAGGTGATTTAAGCAATTTTTGAGCGTGGCATGAGTGTTGGTGCCAGACGGGCCGGTCTGAGTATTTCACAATCTGCTCAGTTACTGGGATTTTCACGCACAACCATTTCTAGGGTTTACAAAGAATGGTGTGAAAAGGGAAAAACATCCAGTATGCGGCAATCCTGTGGGCGAAAATGCCTTGTTGATGCTAGAGGTCAGAGGAGAATGGGTCGACTGATTCAAGCTGATAGAAGAGCAATTTTGACTGAAATAACCACTCGTTACAACCGAGGTATGCAGCAAAGCATTTGTGAAGCCACAACACGCACAACCTTGAGGCAGATGGGCTACAACAGCAGAAGACCCCACCGGGTACCACTCATCTCCACTACAAATAGGAAAAAGAGGCTACAATTTGCAAGAGCTCACCAAAATTGGACAGTTGAATACTGGAAAAATGTTGCCTAATCTGATGAGTCTCGATTTCTGTTGAGACATTCAGATGGTAGAGTCCGAATTTGGCCTAAACAGAATGAGAACATGGATTCATCATGCCTTGTTACCACTGTGCAGGCTGGTGGTGGTTGTGTAATGGTGTGGGGGATGTTTTCTTGGCACACTTTAGGCCCCTTAGTGCCAATTGGGCATCGTTTAAATGCCACGGCCAACCTGAGCATTGTTTCTGACCATGTCCATCCCTTTATGGCCACCATGTACCCATCCTCTGATGGCTACTTCCAGCAGGATAATGTACCATGTCACAAAGCTTGAATCATTTCAAATTGGTTTCTTGAACATGACAATGAGTTCACTGTACTACAATGGCCCCCACAGTCACCAGATCTCAACCCAATAGAGCATCTTTGGGATGTGGTGGAACGGGAGCTCCGTGCCCTGGATGTGCATCCCACAAATCTCCATCAACTGCAAGATGCTATCCTATCAATATGGGCCAACATTTCTAAAGAATGCTTTCAGCACCTTGTTGAATCAATGCCACGTAGAATTAAGGCAGTTCTGAAGGCGAAAGGGGGTCAAACACAGTATTAGTATGGTGTGCCTAATAATCCTTTAGGTGAGTGTATACAAATAAACCGTTCTTTTCAGGTTTTTCATGTAGGTCTAAGCTAGATTTTCAGGTAGAGTACAGAAATAGTAATCAAATGTAAAATATCACTGCATAGTCTTCACTGTATAAATATAGATTAACCCTTATTACAGTTATTCAGTCAAGAGCAGTGAGCGAGTCTTTTGTTTGATTAACATAAAAACAGACAGCAGAAGGAAAATGGGCTGCACGGACCCAATATACTGTTGCACATGTATCTTATCCTACATGTTAACATTGAATGTTTATGTTTAATGTTTAACCACCTATGTTTAAGATGATACTCGACAAGACGTGCAATTTGACATGATTTTGTGTGAATGTCCGTGCATGCTCGGGAAGACGTGAAAGATTATTCGCACGCTGTGAGATGCGGCGTTCTGGGAGCACTTTGAATTTGTGTTACTGCGCGTGCGCGTGCAAAAACTTATCACACAGCGTGCAAGTACCAAACTGAGAGACCCAGGTACTTTCGTGTCTACGTGCACTTAAATATTTAAACTGGCAAGGCTTAAAAATGCACAAATTATCAACTTCCATGAAGATGCAGCACTGGTCTGATCGGGCAAGTGACCGTTCCGTCAACTGGCCCAAGTGTCTTTCACACTGGCCCCGGGCCATTGGGCAGTCCTTATTGTCGAGCCCTGAGTGTGTAGCTTTTAATTTTTTTTTTTTTTAAATTGCCCAAAAATGTATGCACCTCTTGATAGAAAGAAATGGTGTGATGTTATTTCCATCAAGAGGTGCATACATTTTTGGTCAAGATCTTGTATTGACAATGCAAGAGTCAAGCACTCTGTAAAGTCTACTTCAGCTTATCAGACTTTCGATGATTTTAAGGTCTGGAGTCACATGTGCCAATTCATGTATGAAAATGATTCTTTATGCTGCCTCCCAAGTGCCAACCATTCTTTCACAGTTTGAGCCTGATGAATCTTGACATTGTCATCATGGAATATGGCCATTTTTTAAGAAGTGAAAAGCTGCGCACTTCATTAATTAGGGTTAGAAGAACTGTTGCCTAACATATATAACATGCTAGAAACATAATAATCACTGCAATTACTCTTAAGATTTGATTTAAATCCAAACAGCGACTTTTTTTGGCTGGGCAGTGTATATCTATAATAAATTTGTTTCTTTAATCAAAAAGAGCTTCATAGTGAGAACAATGGAAGATTTTTATTTTATATTTATAAATTCTATATGTCTAAGTTTTCTATTCAACAAGTATGTTGTTTACTACTGATAACAGAACATTGTGTGTATAAGTATTGTGTCTGATAAATAGTAATAATTCCAAGAATGTTTTTTGTACGATGTTCCTTGAACATCTGAAGTGCTGTTCACAGAGATGTCATTTACTGTTATTAGTGTTCAGCATTTCAATGGATAAAAAAGTCTACACCGCAGGCACCACTTATTATGTCATTTGTCCTTATTATGTCATTTGTCCAATTTCACATTTTATCCGTCAAGCTGTAGTGTTTCTGTTTTTCTTTGTACTTTTTCTTTGACATAATCATCTTGTTTGTACTCTCTTTCTCTCTCTCTCTCTCTCTCTCTCTCTCTCTCTCTCTCTCTCTCTCTCTCTCTCTCTCTCTCTCTCTCTCTCTCTCTCTCTCTCTCTCTTTTTATTCTGCTTTTCTCTTTGTCCATCAATTTTGCAGAAAAAAACACTAAACATCGCTTTGCTAAAATTCAAAAGTCCCAAGCTGTGGACCTTCAGGTGGGATCCAGACAGAGAGAAAGCCCTCCTCTGGGTACATCTCACTCAGTATTCAATGAAGTGTGTAATTTCTGCAACAGAGAATTGCCAAAAAAAAAATGTCAAACAGGTTTCCTGAAAGTACTGTAACATTGCAGAACTACACACTTCATTCCACAGTATTACTAGGTTATTCCCTTATATTTTTTTAATGTGTGTTAGACTTAGTTTCTAGATCCAACTTGTTTTGTTTTTGTTTTCGTTTCCTTAATTGAAAAAAGAATCTAGTTTAGTTGTGTAAACTTCAAGGATCATCTTTCCTATTGCTGAGCACTGTATGACTTTTTAGCCTCTTTAGTGTGTCTACCTGTTTAACTTTTTCATGTTTCTTCTTTGTCTGTCGCCCTTATACACTGTAGTCCCTATTAAGCCCACCCCTAAACCTCGTAGCATAGCTCTTGATAGGGTGAGCCAGCTGTCCAATCAGAGGGCATCCCACTACGCAAGCCATAAGAAGAGTCCTGAATATGATGCAGTAGAGAAGATGCCATCACCTGAACATAGTTACTGTTTAGAGGAACAGAGGGTCTCAGAGGAAGACTCTTGCTGTGTTCCAAGTCCAGCGCCTGATAACTCCTCCAGTCCCATTCACACTGATTCTAATGAGTTTTCTGTGGAAAGCAATGCTAGTGATTCAGTCGAGAGAGAAGATGGTAAAGTTTCAACACGTGAAGAATTAGTAGACTGTGTTATTTTGATTTTTAACAGGAAGTTTTGTGTATATTTACTCCCCGTTATCTAGTTTTTGAGAATTAACTCTCTCGGTGGGATTTTAGTTGGGAACAAATCTTTTTGCTTTTTTCCTTTATAATTTTACCTTAATATATAATTATATGCAATAATTAAACAACAGACCAGAGCTGTTGTTTTCACTATATGTAATTGCAGTTGCAGTGTTTTTAGCACCAGTTTTTGCTGTAAACAAATTTCCTGGAATAGTGCATGTTTGAAGAACATGTGTTGTGCCAGTTAGTAATTTCTCTAATGTCTAGTTAATTGAATATGTGCAACTCAGAATAATAATGTGCCACACAGAGGGCCAATACAACAAACAGTGGATTTCAGGCCTTTTCACACCAAGAACGCTAACTATATTAGCGTCCACACCAACGGATGATAGCGTTTTGTTTACTACAAGCACGCACTGCAGTTAAGCCATGTGGCTTATTAAATGCTCAGCCTCTTTGAAGTCAGGTGGATTTTTATTGGTTGTCAATGGTTTTTAATCCTTCGTTAGCTGGAAAATATAGTTCTGAGAGTGATTCCAATTATATAATTCCTCAGTGTCGTTAACGTTATAGTTGTGGCGTGGACTTCCCAATTCTCAAAGAATTTTTTAATGATTATTAAAACTTGGTTAAGGTATAGTAATCATTATAGTTATTATCCTTGGTGTAAATGGGCCTTTAGTGAAAATAAGTATTTACAAATTTAAGGAAATCTGGTGAACTGTGTAGACGTTCTTTTTTTGTGCTATTTTGAAGTTCTCCGACATGCATATTTGCTGAATTGCTTCTATCCAGTGGCTAGTGAAATTAAAAAATCTGTTCTAGATAGTTTGCTTTATTTGAAGTGTAAAAAACAGACAATAACTTTTAATGTACATGTATATTGTACTTTTTAAAAAAGGTCTGGTGTAGGAAAATGACTTGTTTAATACTTACAACATATTTGCTTGGCATATAGGGATGTCGTCAACCGGAAAATCCTTCATGAAGTCAATGAGAAAGACTCCGTCGATTAAGGAGGTGGATGAAGAGCAGTTGAATGATCTGTTCTTGGAGGATGAAAGGAATAGAGACCTAGTAATCTTTAGCAGAGACAGTCTTGAGCCTGAAGGTCAGTCTACCCCATTTTCCTTCAATTCAGCCTACCTCTGAATCCATAACATCCATCACTGCTCTGTTTGTTTGACCAGCTGCATCTGTTTTTGCTTCTTTACAAATTATTTGCTGGTCTCTGGAACAGTACCAACTGCAGGTGCTCTTCAGCTGGACCTGTTGGATGAGGATGACAATGCCAGGTTTTTATCCAATCTGAAGAAAGAATCCTCATCCTCCATCGACTATTCCAGACTGAATCAAGAACAGGAGCCATCCACCCCCACCAGCCCACAAAGGTGTGAAAAATGCTTTATGTGACTCAAAACAAAAGCATAATGAATTCCAAGAATGCAGTTTGTGAAGGAGCATTTGCTTATTGTCCTTCTTTCACTGTGTTCCTTTCAGGAGAGAAGAAATGGATTTAACAAATGAAGAAGAACCAAGGGGAAAAAAAGACACTGCTGGTAAGAGAAGAGCAGAGCAGAGAGAATAAGATTTTGAAATGGATGTGTTTTGTTGTTATTACTTCCTGAAGCAATACAACACTTGTATATTGCTTCTCTGTCAGCATCTCCTGCATATAGTGAAGATTTTGAGGAAGAGGCAAGTGAGAAAAGTGACGAGGGGCTTCAAGAGAAGGTGAATACATACATTTTTAATGCACTTTAAGCTTATAATATGATCCCTGTTATAAACTGGGGAATTGAGTAGTGAGTTATGTAGATTTGCATGAAAACAAATGAAGGTCGCGTTTGCGCTTGTCCATTTAATGGCAGTAAAAAGCAACCAGCATCAAGCTTTTAACAAAAAATAAGCAAAAGTATCACAAAACGATCCCCTTGCAACTCGTGTCATATATTCCAGGTGTTCTTGGGGTATATGATAGGGTTTGGTATTATTTCATGAAATAATTCCTTGGCTGTTGGTCTTCTGTCTTATTTGTAGAAGTATTTATTATTATGATGAATATTAATAATAATAGTATTATTATGTACAGTATTAGGGAGAGATTATTGGCTGAAAAACAAAACAAAAAAAGAAAATTATAGCACATGCTAATTTGCATCGCAGGTCCCTGGGTATCTGGAGTCAAAATTTCTCTAAATGATGTCTTTGCTGTTTTTTGTTTGTTTTTGATTTTGATTTTATGGCAAAATCTCTCATTTTAACCTTGATCCTCTTTGTTTCAGAAACCTGAAAGACATGGGATGCTGGCCAAAGGTAAACAGCATCTCAATTTACAGTGTAGATGTTGTAAATGTTCAGTTCAGGAGGTGAAATGCTCTTCTTATGTCCCAGTGTCACTACATGACTCTCTAAATTCTACGGATGGAGCATTGCCTCCTGCAGTTCCCAGTTTGGAAGCTGAAAAAGAAAAATGTCCAGACACCAAACAAGCAGTGAGGACAGCACTGGAACCTGCAGGTTTGAGAACCAGTTTATTTTATTTAGAGCCCGACCGATATGGATTTTGGGGGGCCGATGCCGATACCGATAAAAAAAGCCAGATACCGATATATCGGGCGATATTATTTATGTGTATATAATACAGTAGCAAATTTATGTATGTGTATTATAGTACAGTACCAGTCAAAAGTTTGGACACACTTTCCTATTGATGTGTACAAACTTTTGATGGGTACTGTATATAGAATACACAGTATAAACAGAATAAATATATACACGTTTTGCAATGATCACTAAAATGTGTTGATCAAACACTTGTGTGACAAAGATATGTAATGGAGACAGGGTGAATGATAGAATGAGAATGATACATTTGAGCTGTAACCAAACTAGTTTGCATTGCATATTATATTATAAATACTGTTGCATAATCTTCACTAACGACTTTATCTTTTAATTTAGTCACGTTATATAAAACATAACTTGTATCAATAAATATATCAAAAGTGTCACTGATAAAACCTAATTATCTTCTATTTTAATCGTCTTAATTCCTCTAATCTCTACCAGTGGAAAAGAACTCAGATCTTTTTACTAAAGTAAAATTAATAATATCATAATGAAAATGTTTTTAATTACATATGTACAGTACTTTTATACTATTTTTAAATTAGTAGTAAGCAAAATGTACTAAACGTGAAACATAGTGTTATAATTATATAAATTATTGCTTGTGTAACATAGCGTTATAGGCAGAATGAGCTTCAACAATGTCTACAACGGACGCGGCCGTTATTGCTCGCGTCGCAACAGCTGTTTACCCTAGACGCGAAAAAGCGCCCGTTACAAAGCAGAATGGGGCATCAGTTTACTGTCGGAGATTTGTCACTCGCGCAACGCATTTTAATCAATGTTTCATCAACCAATTGCCTGGATTTAATAAATAAGAAGTAAATATAGCAGACAATATAATCAGGACTTCTCAGCTGCGCGCTTTCCCTATAGTCATCACAAGCTAACACAATACGTGACAGAGGCTGGTAGCAGAGAAATCAATTCTGTGAATTACACTGCGCAAATCAAAAGTAATAGGCTACTACCAACCGGATGAAGAAGGGTTGGCTCTCAACAGAACATAAAATATTCATTTTATTTTATTTTTCATGTTCGCATTTATGAGGAAAAATCAATGTTACGGATGTGACAAGCTCTGAAAGCGGCACTAAAGTGCTTTAAAACTTTCACAGAGACCTCAAACAGAAAGCACAAAGCCTTCCATTAAAGTGAATTTCGTTTTATATTAATTGTATCTTAATTTTAATCAATGTTTCATCAACCAATTGTCTGGATTTAATAAATAAGAAGTAAATATAGCGGACAATAGATAATCTCGACACGGAGGCGCCGGCACGTGAACTGCAACTCGTCTCATAAATGAACCGAAACTCAGAGTATAGATCTGAGAAATATATCTATATTGAAATGTCTACTTTTAAACAGAACAATTCAAAACGAAAGACAGACTGCTCTCTGCTGTAATCCGTATGAAATGTGCATTTCTCTCTGGCGTGTTCACTGAAGATCGCGAGTCAGCGTCGTCAACTTTGCAGCGACACTGACTGAAAACACTTGTTTATTAATAAACAATTAAAATGTCTCCTTGCTATATTTGATGTATTCACAATCATTACTTTTGCCAGTTCTTCGTGACAGCTTTTATGTGCTTTATTGGCATCGCCACCCTTACATGAATCACTGCACCCGCATTTTTTTTAAATATTCATTTATCGGCCATTATAAATGCCGATACCGATAGTTAGGAAAATGCCTAATATCGGCAGATAATATCGGCCCGCCGATATATCGGTCGGGCTCTAATTTTCTTAAAGCTTGTATTGTTTAAGTAAACTTCCAACAGGTGATGTGACACATTCTCTCCTCCATATCTTTGCAGTCCAATCATACGGTCAGAGTGGAGGGAGTGAGATAGAGGCGCTGCAGGAGGCGTACAGGCAGATCAACAGCTCAGCGGGGGAGTGTGAGGACGGACGAGCCGAGGCCGGCAGGACTCCCCTCTCTCTCTCTTCACTCCAACCTGTCTCCACGGTGGAGTCAGGTCAGACTCAGCACCTAGCTCATTTTTGCCAGTCACTGTGTGCATGCCTGCGCTTTAAACCTTTTGATTTGCAGCTTTCCCCCCACAAATGCTTCCAGTTATGCTTTAAACCAAATACGTGAGGTTTTTACCAGCTGCTTTGTTTGCGTCATCGGTTTCGGTGAAGTCCTGCTAGCTGACTCTAAACAGCTCGATTTTACATGAGGGTGTCACACCAACTGGTTTTCCTGAAATCTTGCTGTCTTCTGTTAGAGGTCTGTCACCCTGACTGAATAAGAATGGAAGGGGATGATGGACTTAAACAGTGTCTCTGACATTTCTTTCTCATTCCTTGTCACATATATTGCAGTGCCTCGTTTTGGCAAATCAGTTGAAAATTGGATTTTTATCAGATAATATTTAATTGTTGACTCTTGTTTCCCCCTATTTTAAGGTTTATATGACTTTTATAAGTAGTAATAAATTATGACAGATCTACCCTCTTTACTTTAAAAGCAATTATCAGAGCTCTGTGCATTTGTGCATTAAATGAGCTTCTTTCCTGTAAGTACAACGACCTTTATTAATGTTACTTACTTTATAAACTATTTACTACAGTTTTTTAATGATTTTATTCTGCAAGGATGCATGTAATTGATCAAAAGTGACAATAAAGACGTTTACAATACAAAAAAGCTATTTAAAATAAATGCTCTTTAACTTTCTATTCATCAAAGAATCCTGGCAAAAGGTATCACAGTTTCCACCAAAATATTAAGCATTTTCAACATTGATACCGGTAATAATACGAAATATTTCTTGAGCAATAAATCACCAAATATTAGAATGATTTCTTAAGGATCATGTGACTCTGAAGACTGGGGTAATGGCTGATAAAATTCAGCTTTTATCACAGGAATAATGAAATTTTCAAATTTAAAAACAGTTATTTTAAATTGTGATAATATTTCACTGTATTGTAGTTTGTTTGTTTGTTTGTTTGTTTGTTTGTTTTACCTCCACGCTGTCTTCTGTTGGTCTGATTTTTGATCAAATAATGCAGCCTTGCTGAGCATAAGACTTCTTTCAAAAACATTGAAAATCAGTTTTCTTTTTTTTCTTTTTTTTTTCTTTTGAACGGAAGTATATATGATTGAATTGATTTATTATACTATACATTATAATGCTGTAATGTCTGAAATCACTTTTTTTCAGCATACAAAACTGTCTATTTGAGTTTTTCGTGTGTTTTTAATTTCCTTTTTTGACACCGTATGATGGATTTATAATATCATCCAATTACTGATTATGGGACAGAATCAGTTCATCCCTACAGTCACTTGCTCATTTTGTTAGTTATTTAAGTTTAAGTGAATCACAAACAAAAGCTTGGTTTCAAATTCGCCATGGATGACAATCAAAATCTGTGATAATTTGCTTTGCATTTGCTGAGGAAGTTTGTTTCTGATCACACCAAATCTTTATGACTGTAAATCGGCTAGTGTGACTCCGGCCCTATTGAGATTTTTCTCACCAGGGTCTCATTTATGTACCGTAGATTTACCCACTGCTGAGGAACTGATGCGGCCAATTGGACCAGACTCTGTTTTCACGCGTGGTTTCTCTCTCCAGCCTATAAGGTGAGTTTACTATTCGTCTCCTTAACACACCGTGAGTCATATATTCTCAGTACAGCAGCTTTAGAAGTATTATTTGTCTTACAGTGAGGCTGTGCCTCCAGGCAGCAAAAATCATAGTCCATTAAGGATATCTTCAGATGACAGCCCTTTCAGTTCCACTAATGAGGGCTGTGGAGGGGGTAATAAAGCTAGTCTTACAGGAGAGGAACATCCAGCCTCCCTTCAGTACACTCAGAAGAGCATCGCTGAGGAGATCAAACGGCTGATGCAGGAACAGGACAGCTCCTCTGTGGAACCTCCTCCTGTTAAACCCAAGAAACGGCAGGTCAGAGACTCTGCTATTATGAGTCATTTGCCTCATGAATTTCCTCTGTAAATTAGTTCCTGTAATTTCTGGGGTTTAGAGAAATGAAAATTCAAAGATAGAGGCACATACTCTGCGAAGTAAATGAGGTATAATAATTATTGTGGGTAACTACGTGCCTTCTTCATTCACATGGTGATGATAGTCACATTTATGAAGATAATGATGGAATATTAACTTCTCTCTCTCTCTCTCAGGTTCCTGCCAGAACCAATTCATTTGCATCTGCGTCTTCTAGAAAAACTCCTGTTCCATCAACAAGGGCCAAAAAACCTGAGAGCAGGCTGTTACCCAGAGGGCCTGCAACCAGCAGAACCGGCCAAGCTGCTAAACCTCCGTCTCCACTAACACAGAGGAAAGCTCAGAACCAGACCCCCAAAAAACCTCCCAATCTCAGTCAAACACAAACAATCAAAGGTACCTGTACCTGGGTTAACCTCACCAAAACTGTGTGAAAAAATAAACAAAACTATATTTTGCATAAAGAAAATGTAGCTGATATTCAATCCTTTTTTTTATCATTTATAGATACATTTTCATTATTTTCATGAAATTGTAACATTTTCATGAAAGTTGACATGACTTAAATATGGTCTACTGTAATGCAAAAAACTCATGATTATTACATTAATGCAATAAATATATATAGAAGTAGGCAATTTTAATTTCATTAAATGTAGATATATTAGCCAATTTGATTACAATTAATCACAAATATCAATATTTACCAAAATGAAGAAGATAATTATTGAGTTTTTGGAGTTTTGTGATGTAATGAGAAATTAGGGGGAACATAATTATCTTAAATAGTCTTAATTGTTATGCAAATAATGTCACAATGCAACAAAAAAAAAGTATGATAATAGTGGTCCTAAAAATTTGCTAAATCTTTTTTCTTTTCTTTTTTATCTGACTTAGCCATATTTGCTTGCTTGATAATAAATAGCCATCTGTCTTTTTAAATTTTTTGTATCCCTTACAGGTTTAGACACGAGTTTAAGGCTAAGCAGTGAACTGGTCACATCCGTGCAGTCCTTTGCTACATTTCTACAGCATCAGGTTGAAGCCAGCAGGATCACACCAGAAGCAGTGACAGGAGTGAGTTAACTGGGACTGAATCAGAGCATTGGAACAAATCCTCCAGCTCATTAACCACCTGTTCTGTGTGTCTGTCAGCGTGAGGTGATGCAAGAGCCCTTTCAGCAGGAGCGCTTATCACTGGAGCGTTTCTGTCTTCAGCTCGCCCAAAAAGAGAGAGAGCTCCATCTGAGGGAAACCCAGTTACAAGAGGAGCACAAGCAAGAGCTGGCAGAACTCAGACAGGAGAACTATACGTTACAGAGCAAGGTAAGCTCTTGTGTATTTGTAAACTTAGATTATGTTTTTAGAATATAAGGAAACTTTGTTGTTTGGTGGATAGTTTTGCCATGGCTCTACATTACCAGCGGGTAATTTTGTGTGTTCTGTCTGTTCTACCTCTTCATATTTATGACTGAGGACTTAAAGGGATAGTCCACCCAAAAATGACAATTCTGTCATCAATTACTCACCCTCGTCTTGTTTCAAACCTACAAGATTTTCGCTCATCTTCGGAACGCAAATGAAGATATTTGTAGTAAAATCTGAGAGAATTCTGTCCCTCCATTGAAAGGCCGTGAAGCTTCAAAACGTTCATAAAAAGATCGTAAAATAAATCCATATGAATTGAGCGGTTGAATCCAAGAAACACGATCGCTTTATTTTATTATTCACATATAAACATTGCTTAGCGAATGTACAAATAGCACTCAAATTTGGTAAACAGAAGCTCAAGCATGCTCGCTTTGTGCACAAGAGCAAAGCTCATTGGTTTAAGTAAGTATGAGCTTGCGTTCGTTTACCATACACTATTTGAGTGCTCTATGTATGTTAGCTAATCAATGTTTATATGTGAATTTATATGATGGATTTATTTACTCTTTAAAACCCTTTTGAACTGTGAGCTTTGGGTGAATAGACTTTTCTCTAAGATTTCACTAAAAATATCTTCATTTGTGTTTCGAAGATGAACGAAAGTCTGATGGGTTTGGAACAACATAAGATTGATGACAGGATTTTCATTTTTGGGTGACCTATCCCTTTAAAATTTACTCAAGTTCATCTATTTTCATGGCCTATTTAACCAGAGCCTCTTGTAATATCAATAGAAAACCTTCTGCTGTCTGGCAGCTCTCCTTAAGTTTAAATTGTATGTTTTGTAACATGCTGTATAAGTGCGTTTGGTAAAAAGGGCAGTCTGTACTTGCAGGTGAATGTTTTGGTAATGCAATCATAACGTCTATGGCAGTATATTTCAGTGGCTGCTCTGCCAACAGTATGAACATAGATTTCACTTGTATGCTGTTCAATACTCTCTTAGTGATGATGAATTTGTGCTTTTAGCACAAGTACATTATGTAAGGTTTATTCTAGTTATTTGTTTCAATACCCTCAAAGATTTAGAGGGGGGGGGGGATTCAGTTTGGAAGTTTTTGTTGTTCTGGCAAATAATGAGTCTCATTTTTAAAACTTAACATTTTTGAACAGTAAATAAACATAAAACAGGGCACATGGGGGCATGCAGCATTTTATCCACCCTGACCCTTCTGGTGAAGTATAAATATTGGTTATTGACAGCAGATTACAGGAAGAAGAATTAATTACATTTGAACAAATTACCATAGAAAATGACCAAGGCTGAATTTGTTTTCATGATTTATACACAATGGCACCATAAATGTATTCCAGGGACAATTGACCTGGAGCAACCTGGAGTTAAGGGTGCAATGGAGATGACTCACAGCTCACTCCTTACTGGGTGCCCTGAGCCATTAAACCACACCATTATACCTTTCAAAATTGTTAAATAACCACCTAATCTCAATTATTTGATCTAGTCTGGCCTCATGATCATTATGCACTTTAATTTCCAATTACATAATTATAATTCAAAATAAACAAACTTTGTACTGCAAATTTAGAAAGACCATTTGTATGGCTTTCCATTTATATTTATGTATTTAGCAAATGCTTTTATGGAAAGCGTCTTACGTATTCAGTAGATACATTTTCTTAGTTCATACATTTCCTATGATCAGAATCAGATACATTTTCACACAACCTGGCTTTGCTAGTGCATCACTCTACTGTTTGAGTTAAGTGCCCTTTCCAGTGCAGTAATGTGAATGCCCCATAATACACTGTCTTGGATTTTTCAAATACGGTCCGAGAGCACAACAAGCTCTGTGTTCAGCACTAAATGTTTTTGCCAGGTTACCAACTTGAAATTGTTTTTCCACATTTGGAATAAGGGGAACATTAAACAACTTTTCCAACTTTCTTCCATTGTGTGAAATAAGCCTTACATTCTAACTGACATGAAGAAAAAAATACAATTAAATCAATAATCACAATTACCTGTCATAGTGAAATCATTGTGATAAACAGCCATAATAACCTGTAACTAAAGATTAGTTTAATGTATTTGCTACACAAATACATTATGATTCAAGTAAATTTGTTTTGCTTTGTAACCAGTTCATTTTATGCGAACAGGCTTAATGATTTGGACTTAAAAGCTGTTTGAGATTGATTTAAAAAAAAACACAACTATTTACATACTCCTGAAAATGCATTTAAGTTAGTTGCATCAATATTTTTTTACTTTAATAAACTGAACAGCCTCGGCCTAAAGTCTGAGCAAACAATTCCCTGTCATTTCTCAAGCTTAGGTTCTAAGCTGTTACATTTATTATTCCATAGCTACACCGTGCCGAGGAGGCAAGTAACAGACGAAAGTGGAGTTTTGGTGAAGCTTCAGACCCTGTAACTGAAGAGAAACTCAAGCTCATAGAGAAAGAGATGAAGGAACAGGAGACTCTGATTCAAGGTTACCATCAGGTGAGTCTCTATCTGTCTCTCCAACTCTGCTTATTTTCAGGCATATATTAGAATAAGCCATGCTGAAACACGGCTTGCATGAACGTCCATTTGTTATAATTAGGCTTTATTTTTTAATCCCTTGTCCTAGATCTCTTTTTATGGTGAGATCTTACAAATGTCAATAAATGATACAATACAAGACTCTGTAGCCTCTCATTTTTTAGATCATTATACATCATTTCAGCATAATGGGGTGCATAATTAAACACAGTTATTTAAAATGACACTATTAGTACTCAGAATTTAGAATAACGTTGGTAATTACTTCTCACATTTCCTGTAATTACAGAAGAACTTATGGCCTTTCCAGAAACCAAATCCAATTAATTCTTATCTGGAACTATATTCAATGTAATACATGCACTGAATATATTTGCATTTTGGTCATTAGTATTCATATGCTACAAATAGGATTCAGAATATGTGAAACTTCTTTCCGATGGTTTTAACAGGAGAATGAAAAGCTATATCTGCAAATGAAAGCACTCCAAGCTCAAAGCAAACAAAACGAGGAGGCTTTGTTCATGGAAAACCAGAGACTTCTCACTGAGCTTGCCCTTACGAGGTCAGTGCTCTAAAAGTGCGCTAGTCGTGTTATAATACATATCACAGCAGGTTTTTACTATTCACGCTGTTCTTTGCAGCAAGTGATATAAAAGCAAAGAATTTTCATTCCCCAGAGACCGGTTGAACATGAACAGCTTTCAGAGAACCGTCGGAGGGAGAAGCATTGCTGACCAAAGCTTCAGCATTGCAGAGTTGACAAGTCAGGTACAAGCTGCACAGGTAAGAAACTACATAATATCAACAGATCTGTTCCAAAACATAGTGTGCTACCTACCTAGACTGCATTTTACGTGCACTTCTGATGCAAAGTCTTTCTGTTTAGAAAAAGGAGGAACGATTGCAAGATGAGATCCACAGGTTAAAACAGGAGAAACAAGCCCTGCATGTAGACCTGGAGATAATGAGGAAAGAGCGAGACCTTGCCAGAGTTCAGGCTGTCTGTACTTCAGGTAAGAGCCTCAAATATGGAAGTGTTATGGCAGCAGTCTATTTTTGGCGATGTAATTGTCATATTGACAGAAATAAGCTTCTGGCAGGTGATAAAGGTTTCGAGCTAAAGATGCTCCAGGAAAAGCACCGGGAGGAGGTTGCAGAGATGAAGAAAAGACTGCAGTGGTATGCTGAGAACCAGGAGCTACTGGACAAAGATGCATCCAGACTCCGAGCCGCCACCGCTGAGACTCAAAGGCTCGCTGAGCAGGTGGAAAAGCTAAAGATGGAGGTCAGCAAGAGGGCCAATGAGCAACAGAGAAAGACAAAGGAAAGGGCGGGTGAAGCTAAAAGAATCCAGGACCTGGAACGACAGGTCAGAAACAGCTTTCTCCCTCTCCAAATATTCTTGTTGCCTTGTTCTGCAGGTACGTCTCATTCAGGGCACGTTCTTCTTTGTGCTCTATTTCCTGAAAGCTGGAATTATTCAACCGTGTCCGTGAGTAGCAGACCATACGGGTAGTCGGTTTTCCAACCACCTTCTCCTTAAGACCTCCTCTTTATGTTAAAGTCCTTTAGTTGACTGATGTGCATCTGCAACTAAATTAACAACTTTGTATTGAATTGGCTCAGTGGTTGGTGCACTTTTTCTATTCAGTTTGAGCCTTGTTGCTCATGTAGGTTTAAGTACTGCTTCTGTATCTATCTAAAAATAAAGCAACAAAAATAATGCCAAAAAAAGTCATGAATGAATTTCGATTTCTGCCTCCTGAGTGTTTTGTAATATTTATTAAAGGGGTGGTATAATGCCCTTTTCACAAGATGTAAAATAAGTCTTTGAAGTCCCCAGAGTGTGTATGTGAAGTTTTACCTCAAAATACCCCACAGATATTTTTATATAGCATGTTAAAGTTGTCTCTTTTTGAGGGTGAGCAAAAACGCACGAGCTCCCTTTCAGCTCGTGTCCTTTTACCTCACACACACATGCACTGAAAATTTCAAACACTTTTAGCCTTTTATGTTCAAACCAAAGTCAGAAAGATGGAGACTCAAGAAGTGACAACATGTAGAAAACATTTCTGAATGGTTAGTTGGTGAATTTATGTAGCTTATGTGTAGTTATCTTCTAGTCATTGATTAGCATATTCTGTCTTGATAATCTATAAATCGTGTTCTGGGGGTGGGGTTTATGTAAATTTTAGGGTTCATGATGTCACTAACCCAGGAGGAATGTCGTGTAGTCCCTACCAGCCGTTTTTTGTAGTCCTTAAAAAGCAATTTCTTTAAAAGAAAATATCTCCCTTTGCTTTGAGCGTTGTAACTTTGCAGATGTTGTTTATCCCCAAACAGTAACATTACACACTAACTAAAGTTAGAAAAGTGAAATCATATTCAACCACCCCTTTAATGGCTGCATCAGTAATAGAACTTCTTAGATTCTGTTCCATCTTTCACTCATGTTGCCATTTCCTCTCTCAGCTCAAACAGATGGAAGAGCTCTTGAAACAGAGGCATCCAAACTCCCTGCCAGCCCTGATCTTGGCCGCTGCGTCTGCCGGTGCAGAAGTTGGTGGATATGACGTCCATCCCCCAACTGCCCCTCAGTCCTCCCAGACAGCGGCTCTTTTGGAGAGACGTGTACATCGACTGGAGGCAGAGCTAGAGGGCCGGGATGAAGCAGCCAAACGCAGTCTAAGAGCAATGGAACAACAGTATCACAGAATCAAGGTACTCATATCAGATTTAGATTCAGTACTGAAGGTCACATGGCATTTTGTGTCAAAGCATTAAACGTTAAATCTGTAGAATCTAAAATTGAGACCATGTACGAAACAAGTTTGAACTATTGGAACTAGGTGGCCCTGAACTCACTGACTGAAGTGCTGTGTGTCCTTCATTAATATGGGATAAAGCAACTCAAATACTTTTCTTTTTTCCAAGCATGTTATTTACCAGAGCCCACTGTTAGATTGATCGATTTCCAGAAAAACAAGTTTGCCAAGAAAATTAGGTTTCTATTTTAAGTCTTAAGTGCACAGGGCCTTTAATATGCTTTCAGAGTGGCAGCATTTCTCTCATTTCTAAACCCTGCTGTGTGTCCTCATGACTAGAATGTTAGAAATAGAAATAGAAACCGAAGCAATGTAAAGCTTGGTGATATATTGAAAATTCACTATATATTTGCTTGTATACATAACCGTTCAAAAGTTCAGGGTCAGTACGATTTTTTTTATATATATATTGAAAGGATCCTCTTATTCTCACCAAGGCTGCATTTATTTGATCAAAAATACAGTACTCCAGTCTTGAGTGTCTCATGATCCTTCAGAAATCATTCTTATATGCTGTTGTGCTGCTTGATATTTTTTGTGGAAACTGTGATACATTTTTTCAGGATTCCATTTTTTCCTCTCCTTGATGAATATAGTTCAAAAAACAACTTTTATTTGAAATAGAAATCTTTTGTAACAATGTAAAAGTCTTTACTGACGCTTTTCATAACTTCAATGCATCCTTGCTGAATAAAATTATAAATTTCTTGAAAAAAAGTTGACCCTAAACTTTCGAACAGAAATGTAAAATAAGCAATATTGTGAAATGTGAAAATCACAATTGTTTTAATGAATCTTTTATTAGTCCATTAAGTTTGCTAAATACTGTCATTAAGACTTGTAGATTTTTTCCTTCAATTTAACTATACTACCATAACTTATACTCTAGCGCGTCTATATATTAACGTTAGCTAAGTTCACACTTCAGCGAGTCTTCAGTCGACTACAGCATCCGTCTAATCCTATACTCCAGCGAGTCTACAGCCGAGTCGATAATTCTTTCTTACTTGTTTTCTTGCTGCGCAGCTTAAATGACAGACAGACTTGAGTAATTGTCCTTTAAATGCTCTTTATTACGGCCGGGAGTTCTCGAGCAGTTCTCAGAGAATCTCCCAAAAAGAAGCAATAAGCATGGCCGGTGGATCTCAGACAAATCCCATTGAGAATCCCACCAGTAAACACAAATACAACAGTTTTTATAGAAAAGGAGAATGGGTGAAAATGACATGATGCATTACATAATTTCCCTACAATTTGATTGGTTCTTCATTACTTCATAATCACAAGTTTTCAAACCTAGACTGTCTAGTTTCATTTCCCAAACCATGTTATTTATACACACACACGCACACACTCAAAGTCACAAGTTTTCCATTGGTTTCGTACAGTACATTCTGTTCAAATGTTAGATGTTAAATAAGGTTAGATGTTAGAAACATGGTTAGTTTAATATACAGTCTAAAATTTCCACGACAGACTCTATATTATTATAATTAATAAAATATAACAAATAAATATAAAGATAATAAATGTAATTTATTCATTAAATATAATTTACTTTTTTTTTTAAGCGATATAACCCAGCCCTGATACAATTAGACTTTAAGGACTGATATATTTAAATGGTGTTTTATGCCAGATCAATAATGTTTGCACTTTTATATGTATTCTTCTCTTCTTTTTCAGCTCCAATATGAACAGCAGATCACAGATCTGGAGCAGCGTTTGGCTGAGAAGAACCAAAACAATCAGGCCATCTCATCAGAATTGTCTGAATCACAAACTCAGAGGTTAAAGGCAGAGCTGGAGGAAGTGAAGATGGCCAATCAGAAGCAAGAGAGCACCCTCCAGGCAGAGGTGGCCTCTCTGCAAGAACAGCTCCGCCAGGCCCAAGCTTTGACGCAAACAGACAAGCCTGCTCGCAGCCCCTCACGTCACCAACTCAATGCAGAGGCGGCACAAGCAACCCGCATCGAGAGACTAACCCAAGAGCTGAGCTCCAAGAGCCGCACCATTCAGGAGCTGAGTCGCACTGTAGAGCGTCTGCAGAGGGAGAGGAAAACCATGCTGACGGGTCCTGGCTTCGATCGTGATGAGCCCAAGCGACATTTGGGTTCAGCCAAAGAGCCCAAAAAAAATGCAGCCGAGACTTTCCCCCCTACCCAAGATGAGAAAGACTACCATCCCGGAGCGTTCTCGGGATCACACATCTCAGAGGTGCAACTGGAGAATGATAGTTTGAGGATGAGATTGGAACAACTAGAGATGCATAGAGATCAGGAAAAGGTTTCTTTGCAGGCTGCAGTCACACATTCACAGAATCAGCTCCTCAGGTAAAGTCTTTTGGAGTGGTTCATGTTTTTATAAACTATTTGAAATGTTCTGAACAACAGGTGAAAAACAGCAGTCATACTACATGAAGTGAAACCTTGAAACAATCCCATAATTCTCTTCACAGGATTCGAGCCTGTTAAACCGAAGAAGGACCTGGCTGCAGCCTGCAGAAAGGGGCGGGGCTACACGTGTCGCTCTGCCCCATACTTATTCTAATTGACTTGGTCTTTTTTCACAGGCATACATGATAGGAAATGTGTTCGGAGTTGTCTTCACTGTAATACACAGACAATACAACATTACCCTACATCCTGCAGCAGAAGATCTTGATTTCTTCACTTTAAAATAATGAGGAACAGCATGTTTTCCTGAAATGAAGTGGAGGAAAAAGTCTGATATTATGCACAGTGTACTCAAGAAAAAGAAAGTTTCATAAAATCTAAATTAACAAGGCAGACACATTAGCCTATTACAGTGTCATTTAGTTTACATACAACTGCATCCAACATGGCTTATAAAAACCAATAACACATTCGGTAAAATAAGTGTCTTACCATGACATTTAAATTAAAACGATACTGATACATCTTTTTCATTTCCTTTCTCATACTATGGGTATATGAAGTAATCACATTTCATGAATCATTTCATTCCTGTACCTGAAGACCCGACCCTCCAGCTGTGGAGAATCAACGAATACATTTTTGTTTAAATGTTGTGGGGTTGTTCGTGCGTTAGTCTAAAGACCAGCTTAATTTACTACGAACACATTTCCTATCATGTATGTCTATGAAAGTCGATCGAGCCATTCAAGAGTAGTTATGGGGCGGAGCGACACGTGCAACCCCGTCCTGTTCTGCAGGCTGCAGCCAGGTGTACTTGGTCAAACCCACAATCAAAAGAAAGAAATGAGAAATTATATTTTAAACCATTTTATTCTAGCTAAATGCATTCTTTTTTAATCAACACTTGAATTGTGGGCAAGTTTCATAAAAAAAAAAAAAAAAAGCTGAGAAAATCGCGTTTTTGTCAAAGACTACGTCCGGATCGGATTCAGAATGATCAAAACATGGAGTAGATCGAATCAATCAACACCCTCAAAGCTTCAGAGTCCTATACCTTCATTCGACCTTTCATTCTGTAACGTTAGCCAGTTTTGATTTATATGCCGTTTAATGTTTGATGATCGCATTATTTTACATGTGCATAACATAGCCTGTA
This sequence comes from Rhinichthys klamathensis goyatoka, assembly GCF_029890125.1. Taxonomy (NCBI): domain Eukaryota; kingdom Metazoa; phylum Chordata; class Actinopteri; order Cypriniformes; family Leuciscidae; genus Rhinichthys; species Rhinichthys klamathensis. The sequence goes on from NW_026606827.1 coordinate 702,891, forward strand.
AAAAAAGATTACTTCTTTCGGAGCCAGAGTCTGCACAGTAGTGATCCTGAGGTGGAGCCGCGGCATCAAGGTCCTGCCCACTCTCCCGCTACCGCAGACTCAATCACAAACACAGCTGCCAGTCATGACGTTACACCCCGTTTTTATAGCATCAAAAAAACTAACTAAAACCAAACTTGTTGGGAAAACAAACACTTGAACATAGGTCTGTGTGATGAACTACCTTAAATTTAAAAGAAATATTTTAAATGTATTAAAATATTTTTTGTTGGGCTCATGTCCCATTTGAATACATGGAGAGGGTGGGATTTAGGACCTATACTGCAGCCAGCCACCAGGGGGCGATCGAAATGCTTTGGCTACACTTTTCCTTGTTTCCTCGCTCCACCGTCCTCCAGCCTGTGACCCGGAAACCGATCGAACTCAGCCATCTTGAATCTCAATTCTCTAATTGCACCGTGAGGAAGCTTTTTGAGGAGTCATGAGTGAGGATACCAAGGGTGCTTCTCATTTCTTATTTTAGCATCCTCGTTACCTCGTTAAACGAGGATGCTCAAATAAGAAATGAGAAGCACCCTTGGTGCTTCTATTGCTTGTTTCTGCTGCTTCTCTGCCTGTGTTTTGATCTGAAGATTCTGTACTCTTTCAGAAAATGCATAATAGCGCCCCCTACCGCATAACAGTGAAAACATGGATTTGCTGGACAATTCTGTCAATGGCGGGGAAAGAGTTAACATGATGATTCAGTGTTATCGAGTGTGTGTAACAATATTAAAATATCACTTTTTCAGGATTCAGGAGCAGAATTCTGAGCAGCTTGCCTCGGTCAAGGCTGAGCATCAAAGAGAGATTGAACGCCTTCTAGCGTGCCATGCCCTTGATCATTCCTCCTCCAAAGTGGCTGAACTCAGCAATCAAGTGAACACACAGGAGGTTGGTTCTTGAATGAATGAATTTGACTATTTATATGACTGTGTGCATTTATTTCCCACTAAATGTTTCCTTGGCACTAGAAACACTGAGGTCGTGGGTAAAGAAAATGAAATACTTTGCTTGCATTGTGTAAGTTGCTTTGGATAAAAGCTTTATGTTTTTTGGAATTCTGAATTCATGTAACTTTTCTATTCAGATCATAGTGCAGCATTTACAGGGGCAAGTAAAGGAGCTCAAGGGAACCAAAGATGCTCTGGCTGTGTCTAAAATCAGAGAGGAAACCCTGCAGAATCAGGTAGTTACTCAGTAATTTAATTTCCATTATTCCTTTAACTGGATTTTGAACTTTCTCTCCATATTTCTTGTTATGTGTATGTAAAAAGCTGTCTAAGCTTCTGGAAGAGCTGAAACAGGCCAAAGAAGCCCACAGTCCTCAACTAAGACACTTCACTAGCCTGGAGCAGAAGATTCAGTCCATGGAGCTCCGCTACCATCAGCGTGAGAAACAGCTTCAGCAGGTAACACAACCACACACCATACATCATCTACCATTCAAATGTTTTAAGCTTTAAAGAAATGAATACTTTTATTCACCTATGACACAATAAATGTGACGTTAAATGTTACAAAAGATTTCTGTTTCAAATAAATGCTGTTATTTTGAACTTTATATTCATCAAAGAAACCTGAACAAAATGTAACATGGTTTCCACAAAAAGCAGCACAACTTTGCAGATTTAAATCGGCATATTAGAATGATTTCTGAAGGATCATGTGACACTGAAGACTGGAGTAATGATGCTGAAAATTCAGCTTTGCATCACATGAGTAAAAAAAATAGATTATAATATAGATATAAGATATATTAGAACAGATTTTACTGTAGTTTTGACCAAATAAGTGCAGCCTTGGTGAGACTTCTTTCAAAAACATTCAAAAAAACTTCTGAAAGGTAGTGTACTAACACGTATACTTAATTGCCAAGTTTGACACATACAAAGAGTAAACGATCAGCGCACGTCTTTTTTCATGTTGCTGTACAGTATATACTGTAGTTGTTCATAATGGATCTCTGCAACAGTCTGCTGTAGGACAACCGCTGCACTATAGAGAATAGAATAGTGACATGAATTTGTCCTCTGAATTTAACTCATCCAAGTTAGAGCACACACATTAGGAGTAGTGAACACATTGCAAACCATGGACACACGCACAGTGGACAGCCATTTTGCTGTGGCGCCCAGGGAGTGATTGGGGGTTAGGTGCCTTGCTCAAAGAATCGAACCCGCAACTTTCGGGTTACCCGTCTGACTCTCTAACCATTACCCCCTATATTGTGATTGAGGACACTGATGTTAGGTGTGTTGCAGGTGATTGCAGACACACGGCGGGTGGTGGAACAGGAGCAGCAGGGTGAGGTGGAGCGCTGGAGGAGACTCGCTCACGGCAGGGCTAAAGAGCTGGATGCCTTCAGACTGGAGCTGGACTCTATACTGGATGTGCTCCGAGAACTCCAGAGACAGGGTGTAGTCATCCCCATCCCCGAACACACCTCCACCACTACACACACATACCTGCCTCTCCGATCCTGAGCTCCCTTTGCACCACTTAAAACTTTTTCTTCTTTTTTTTGTAAAGATTATTTAATTGTTGTCAATGAACATGCTGGGTATGTAACATCAAATACAAGATATGTGGTGTTAGTAATTGTAGCACAAATCCAAATGTTATTTTGTATTAAAGTTAATTATTATGTGCACAATTATTTGTCCTGTTTTGCTGCCACGTTGTTTTTGCAACATTGAGCAGAATCCAAAACCCCTGAACAAACAGCAGTAAACTGTTAGTTGATACACCACCCACATAAGAGTTATAAAACAGGCTCATCTCAAAAGCTTAACCTAAAAGTATGTTTACACAATATAAAATACTGTAGACGTCATGATTTATTACTCGCCTTAGAGCTGGCCTCAGAGGACACAGTCTGAATGCTAATGAACTACTAAAAGAACATAAATTGCATAAGTGACTGGAGATGGAGCTGCTGCATTGTGATGATTATTAAGAGCTGATCAGCATGCAGAACTGTTTATAAACACCAAGGGTCCTGACAAAATATAATTTAATTGGGTACATAGGATACATTTGTGGAATACATGAAGTATTAAGAAATTTGAATGGGAAATGTACTTGATGAAAGCAAAATCATTGCCTTTCAAAATTGACATTTGCATAATCGCAAAAATGTCAAAGTCTAGTGATTGAGTCAAAATAAGTACTGAAAACCTGCTAAGGTTCAGCTAGTGTCACATTTGATCTCTGTTCAAAGCTGTCCTTGGCTGTCACCTGTCTAAATTATGAATTATTTGTCTGCAAGTTGCTCAGTAAATTGTGAGTCATTTCATTTAGAATTTTTCCTCAGGCAAAGTTTTCATCAGTGCTCGTTTTTATCTTAGCTAATGATGGATACTGTAATAATAATAATCATGTTTTTAAAGGTTAAAACATTGTATGTTATCCCATAATTCTACATTATAAACTACAACAGTATTTCCACCCGAGTGTTCTCAGTGGTTGCCAGGACATTGCCGTATGGTTGCTATGGTTTTCTGAGTGGTTGCTAGGTAGCAACTTGCCAAAAAAGTTTGTATGATATTTTGGCCTCTATATATGGCTGAATGATTTGAGGTTTCATTCATGTGTGGCCTTAAGGTTAGGGATTTGTTTGCGTCAGCCAATATCACCACAGGAAACTACGCACTGAATTTTATTGGCATATAGGTGTTCAATAAAACAAGAGAGACAGAACTGAAGCATTGAATTGCTCAGGCAGCTGTATTCAAACAATTACAGAGAGTTAGTATGCAAGTATAATGCTGCAGATATTCTGCAGAAAGCCACTGATTCAGGTAAAACTATTTTCTACTCAGGCATTTGCTCACACGACAAGGCCAGAGAAACAGGCAGTGCGATACCAAATTGCTGCAATTTTGTCATTAGACTACACAAGTACAATGCTGCATCGATGTCTTCCTGCTGCACATCAAGAGGTTTTTTTTAATAATGCTGATAATAGGAATGAAGTATGAACCAATAAGGCATTGCAATCTGTCTTCCTACGTATTTTCTTAAAATATCACTTTCTAACCACAGGCTTCCCAACATTCTTTTAACATGCTGTCGCCGCCGTCAAGAGCATATTCTCAAAATCTTTTTCATCTTTCACGCTGCCATCGTTTCTCGCTGCAGACCCCAGATGTCAGAAAATAGCTCCACTTTTGAAGCGAAACGCATCACTCTCCACTTTTAAAGATAATAGACTGAGTTGAAGACAGTGATGGAGCCATAATGAAAAAATAATGGCATCTGACCGTCTTCAAACCGATGGTTTAGTCAATTATGTGATGGGTACAGCGCGGACGGGCCTCCTCCATTATGATCGGTGGATCGCCCAGTAGTAAATCTTCGTCTCCAAGAGCGGAGCTCAGTTCTGAGTTCACAAAGTTGGGAATGTTGAAATGTGCCAGGAGCGCTGCCTCTCGTTCCGCCCTGGTCTCCATTCCCATGCTTTGGACGACAAGGCCGACCGCTTCCACCTGCCCTCTGGAGTGGCCGCTGCCCGTGCGCCCAGCGTCGCTCATGGCCCTGCCTCCATCTCGCTCTTCTTCATTAATATAGCAGTGAAACAGAGACCGGGACTCTTCCAGCAATGGGCGGGAGAGACCCGTTCGGGTGTCCGCCTCACGTTGCCGTCCCAGACCCTCTGCGCAGCTGGTGAGACGCATCCTTTTCTCGTACGGCTCCGCAGCCCTGTGGGATTCAGAGAGGAATATTGAACTCAGAGCTTTATTTCCCTTTTCTAATATAGAGGTGAAATGAGCACCGGTGCTTCTGAAGAGTGTTAGTATCTTATATTCTATCCTCCGTGTGTGTGTGTGTGTGTGTGTGTGTGTGCGGGAGCACATTTTCCACTTTTCAATGATTTGGCGTGTAAGAGGTTTCTGCCGGGCTGTGTTAATGGATGACTCACATCTATAGAGCAGTTTAATTAAAAGAGCTCTAAACAGACTCTCAGCCTGACCCCTGAGCTTCCTCACTGCTCCATTAGACCAGAGGATGGGGACTAATAGTGCTTTACTATTATAACTGAGTGTAATTATATGCAATAAACGCCCTTAAAATTATTTGGCCAATATATTTGAGTGTAAAAAGAGGGCTTTAGTGGACATTAATTTGCTTTTAAATGAATTCTGGATGGCTACCAGAACACTGACATGGATAATTATTGTTTGTGTATGTGCATGCATAATATGAGTGCGTTTGTTCACATTAATAAACATGAGAATGCACCACTAGAAGAATAGATTGGATTGAAACGGCATGAAATAAAATGGATGAATGTTTGAGTTTAGGATAAAGACTTCATGCTAATTGGGCCGAGATTGCAGACCGTTGTTGGTTTAATCAAAGTTTTCTGAAAAGATCGTTTGTTGGTCTAAAGGAGTGCAACATTGGAGACACCGACCAAGCAGAGAGCTAATGAGAGTGAGGAGGCCGCAAATACACACACACACACACACACAGAGCTCTCTGAAGCAAAGGATAATGAGGCGGCTGGGTGGCCGGAGCGCAGGCAGTGGGAAACACAAAAACTGTGCTGAAATGCTGACTCGGCCTAGTACATTGTGCTTGTGGTGCAGATGTGAGAGAGATGATTCCACTGGGAATTTATACTGCCTTTACTTTTGTTTTGTTCTGTTCTGTCCTTGCCCTAGCTGATTCACAAAGCTTGTATTTCACAGTTTACTGTATAAAAATACTTACTCGGGGTGTGGGGCTCCTGTTTTGGTCAGAAGAGTCAGAACAAAAAACATAAATATGACAAAAACTGCAAGACCCACCCAGAAGCCGATCACAATGGAATCTGGAGGAAGAAACAAAGCTGAGTGATGTGAAAATGCAACTGAAATGCTAAAATGTTTCATTCAAATTTATCTAGCCTACTTATATTACACTAATTTTTTTTTTAATGGACATAAAAATGTTACTACAAATAATTTAATTATAAATTATAACAATATAATAATTAACATAAAATCATGTAATTTTATGTATATATACGGATATATTCCTGTTTTCATAATTTTTTGCAAACAATGATACTAATTGGTGCACTTATAGGCCTATATAGTATATACAGTATATATATATATATATATATATATATATATATATATATATATATATATATATACTGTGTGTGCGCGCGAGCGTATGTGTATATATATATATATATATACTGCATATGATTTTATATATAAAAAGGTATATATATGGTTGATTGTTATAAGATTTGCATTATTTTCATGTCTTACTGTATGCTGGATAAACTTTTATTTTATTCAATACACATTTAAAAAGGCATTTTCATATCTAAGAATATATTTGATCCTTGTTTCATAGTTAATAAAAAGATGACAAAAACAGGATCAAACACATCAAGCTATAATGGACTTAAGGCTGCAGAGAAACAGACTTACATCGGTGTGCTTTGAGTCCTTCAAAAGACACGGGCTCTTCGTCGTCGTAGTATTCGTAGCTCCATTCATAATTGTGATTTGGCATAGTAGTGCTGTTTAAAAACTGGAACCTCGGCATCTTAAATCACAAATCAAAACTGATAATAACAGCTCTTACGGGAAAGAAGCATCCCAGTTCCTCATAGCAGTCAGTGTGCGGTCCACGCGAGCGAGAGAACAAAACCAGCTCTTTAACACCGATGCTGACGGTGATTTCATCCTTATCCTGCGAACATCTCACGTCTGCGTGCTCCAAGACAAAATTGGGGTATATGTGGACGTTCTGTAAGTATCGTCGCTACTCGTGAGGTCTCATGTGGTCTCGAGAGAATGTACTGAATATATGATGAGATCACGCATCTCTCTCATCCATGAGCTCGCGCGCGTTGTGAATGGAGAGATTTCACGCGCCTCAGGGGGCATCCGAGCGCGGTCTCTTTCTTTCTTTCTTTCTTTCTTTCTTTCTTTCTTTCTTTCTTTCTTTCTTTCTTTCTTTCTTTCTTTCTTTCGTCTTTTGTGACAATATATATTTATGTTACATTTATAATATAATTTTAGGATTTGTGACACTACTCTCCAATAAATATTTTATTTCTACTCTTTATATCTGCACAAAGCTTAAAGTTTTTTTTGTACAATATGCCGCATTGTGTTACATTATAAGGGGTAAGCTGTCACAACTACAAGCTATTTTGGGTGCTTCGTCGACATTTTAATTTTTAAAGAAATATGAAACAAATCGTGCAACAGGAAAAAGCAAAAGATCTGTTTTGATTTTGATTTATCAAATCTGTTTTGGGCAACATAAACTACAGATTAATTAATAAACTATAAAACTACAAAACATTTTAAAACAGCTTTTTTTGCATACACTAAACACCTTTCAGTGGACCACGCACTGAGCTTCGTGACGCACTTCCGTTTGGAAATAGTACATCTCACTTATTTCCGGTTATGTTTACTTTTAATGTAGGTACTGTGGTCAATGAGTTGAACAAACGCCACCTAATGAGTGTCCGCGATAAGATTTAAAAATGTGGACATTTTTATTGACAGGAGAAGGGATAGGGATACCTATTCTGATGTTTACTGACTGCTGGCTGTCACAGCACTTTTTGTTGCCGTATTGTTGGTTTGATTACCTCTAATTGTTCTCATTTGTAAGTCGCTTTGAATAAAATCGTCTATTAAATGATTAAATGTAAATAATAACATATATCTCTTATGTCTCAGTGATTTTAGCCTGCCTATTTTTGTTCTTAAATTATTATTTTAGTATCTCATTAAGAATTTGTGAAATATATAAATAAAGTTCACACTTAGAGCTGGAAGTTGCAGACATGCTGACCAACATATATTACAAATGATTTATTTCAACATTTTTTGCAAAAGTGTGAGAATAAAGGTTACATTTGTTAGAAAAGCTCCTCGGATAATGAATAGACCCAATAAATCATGTAAAGCAAAACAGTATGCAATGTGATCATTTCAAGTTAGATATAAAAGTTGCAACCACACAGATATGTTTAGTATTAATTTTTTTTTTTTTTAAATCTCCAGACTTTAATTCAGTGAAAATGTCGGTATTGATGTCACAGTGTGCAGACAGTGAAAGGATGTTCCGGTCCTTCCTCTTAGATGACATCAGCTGCATAATATCTTTGAAATACAAAACAAAACATGTTATTGTGACACTGACATGTAGCACGATCATAAATTATCACACTGCTGTGCCTCTCTAGAATATTATGACATACTAACAGTGAAGAACGGTGCAATCAATAGAGATTTCCTAAATCCTAGCTTTGACTAAATAGTGCATGAACAATACTTTTTTTTTTTACTCCAGGCTGTGAATGTTCTGTAAAACATCATAAAGGAGAGATAAATAATATCCAATGAAATTAATTACTTTTACAGTGACCTTGTGATTGGCTTTTTCAACTCACTTTTGTTTGGTCCCTTGTCAATCATTTTCATGTTTGCTGGCAGATCTGCAGCACCAGCAATCCTGCTAATATTCCAGAGTGTCTATTCACTGACCGAGAACCCTAAAAAACAGCAAGAGTTCATTAAGGAGTCGGTAAGAATATTTTCTCCCAGTCAAGACAGTTTGCTCTTTGCTTTCCTATTTGGCCTGCAGCATTCTTGGTAAAACAAAGCCATCAAGCAGTTGCTTGTTCACGAGATATTCTAAAGTTTCCACCTCATCTTTCCTGTCATCCTTCCTTTTATGTGTCTGTTTAATTATTAATTCCTTCACTTTATGCAGTGACAGTAATAGCCAAATTAGTTCTATTCATTTCAATTGTCACAAGTAAAAAAAGGCTTTTTTCTAATTAGGCTTTTAGAAATGTGATGCCTGGAGAACATTAATAGAGAGTTTATGCCACTTTACCGTATTCCCTTGATTTCGAGTATCGGGTAGAACTTCATATATTTCATAATTAATATTAATACCTCCGGTGCCATCTGAAATGGAAACAAGCCATAAAAACAGTTACATTTGCGGCAATACACATATTTTGCGATTTCTTTTGCAACCTTTGATAACATTATACATTTTCTAGGAAAAAATAACATGATATCCATTGGGAATTGTACGAGTTGTACAACTGGACCATGAAAACGAAGTGTTACATGCCAGAATCGAGCCAGACCAAATGTGAGTTCGCTAAAACAGCGTCTAATTATTGGTTAACAACATTATCCATAATTTTTTATTACACATACCTCTGGAATGCTCGATTCTGATTGGTCAAAATTGTGGCATTGAGTGGTCAGATTTTCGTAATATTTGCCGTCTTCAATGGCAACGTTGTGTTTCATCCCAAACTTTGTATCTCGAATCACACCGTGGACTCTCGCTCTCAGATCGTGAAGATGACCTTTAGTAGTCAGGAATATAATGGTAACTTACTGTACGTATAGAAGTCGAAGGTAGAGTTATAGTCGTAATAGTCTGGTGTTGGTGTCATGTCTTCATCCTCTTCATTGCCAAATGCAGTACCTAAGAGGATTTGACAAAATCATTTCTCTTTCATTGGGATGTCTATCAGAAGAGCTTTAATTCTTTCTAATGCCTTTCTGATTCTTTTGAATGAATCATACAACAATAAGCATGTAAGGGATAATAACTGGCCATTATAGCAAAATAAACCTTTGATTGTTTGAATGGGGGCAGTTATTTTAGTATCATTAAAATACTATTATAGTTTTTATTATTTTTTGATTAATAAAATATTTTGAATTGTTTTTGTTTTCATTAATTTTCATAAATTTTAATTCAAGGTTTAGTAAATTTGATGTGGGGTTTTTCATCAGTTTTTGTGTTTTTAGTACATCAAGTTAAACTAATTGAAAATGAGAAATGTTGCATTGGCAACTAGCTGACATAAAATAGCTTTACGTTTTTTTTATATATATATTTTATTTGTTTTATGGTTTTAGTTAACTATAATAACCCTGAATGGGGCAAAGATGAATTATAAAGTTTAGAGTCATTATAAAAATGATATATTCTTAGAAATATTGTATTATTTTATACTCTCTTAGAAATCTTAATTCAGCTTTAAGTGAAGAATGACAAGATTGATCAATCCAAATCAAGTATTCAGAGAACCATGGAATTAAAATAATAAAAGCATCTTTGAATTTGAATGATGTTATTGCCATTGTAAGTTTCTTAATTAAAACTGTTTGAGTGTTGAGTAACTATTATTCATTGTGTTGATAATATCATCTTTAACTTCTTAACTTCATAGGCTATCATCTTTAACTTCAGCAGCCAAGAATGGGGAATTTATGATTTGTCTGGGCCTGTGTTCAAGTGGTGCAAGTGCAATTATTCAATCCAAAGTATGATGTGTTCACTGAGAGAATGAGAGTCAGATAACCAAACAGCCAGAAGACAGATGATCCAAACCTGTTTTAGTCCTGTTTTGGCCTTAGATGAAGATCAAATGGACCTTTCTATTTGTATGGACTTTTCTATGCTAATGAACATTTGTGTACTTCTAATTTCAACATTCTTTCTTTCATTTATTGATGATTTTCCATTTTATTTATCTCTTAAGCATGCCATTGCACGTCCATTTTGTCGGATTCCATCACTCTCAACCATGCACAATGATTCAATCAAAAAGAACATTTTTATTTATTTATGCATTTTAAGTAGGGCTGTCAAGCGATTCAAAATTTTAATTGCATGATGTGCTGATTGATTAACCGAATTAATCGAACATCCAATTTGGCTGAGAAATTAAATTATGTTAAAGTCATTATTGTGTTAAATGAGAAAAGCATCAAATATGCATTACAAAAAGTAGCTTTAGAAATAGATTCAACTTAAAATAAAGTACACAACATGACATAAACGGTCATGATTTTTTTCAGAAGCTGAACTAGGTCTGGGGCAGGTGCGTTCAATTTTTTTTAAAACGTTACTTTTCCATAACTAATAAATGCATTAAAATGACGGCCCTAATTTCAAGCTATAGCCATTCTTTGCTATTGAACAATCTGTCTGTAATTTTAATTTATAAAAAGACTGCATTATTCCTGGAAGGACAAATGCCACCAAACTTGAATGGGTTTTGTTATAGCTACATTATAGTGGAGCTGGCCTTGGAATAGACCTCTTCATAACATCTGTCAAAAACAAATGAGACTGGCCTTGGCAAACTCTATCGATTTGGCAGGCTCATTTTTGCCTACATTTTACAACAGGCAGAAACACGATATAGATGTGCTCTAACCTTAAAGAAGATTAAACAACATTTTTTTTTTTTCCTAAAATCCTGTCCTTTCCTCCCTCCCTCCCTCCCCTGCTTTCTTTTGTTATCGAGACAGACTACCTTGGGCTATAGTTTGTTGAGTGTAAGATGAACCTAGTGTGGATATGTTCCTTCATGTTTTCTTGGTTAAATCAGAGGCCATGCAATTTACTTAAAAGAACTGTCTGCCTTTATAACATCATTTAAAGGAATAGTTCAAAAGAATTCTGTCATCATTTACTCACCCTCATGTCGCTCCAAATTCACCATTCACATTTATTTAATTGTTTTTATTTCATATTTTATTTTATTTACAAAACTTCTTTCAGAAAGTCATACAGGTTTGGAATAATGGATAAACAATGATATAGTATGTGTGTGTGTGTGTGTGTTTAAGCATTCTCAAATTCTTTCGGATGAAGATAATGTCTGCAATATTGCGGTGGAAATTCCCAGCAAATGCCATCTATGTAAACCATGCCAGTCATTCCCCCCACCACAGATAAGACCCAATGCTGGCTCGGTTGTGATGCCCTCTGATGGGCATCAATGCAAACTAAATGTACGGTACATTTTTTTTTATCACATCAGTAGCAACTGTAGCATATAATTACTCTTATAAATACAAATATTTAATTTATTGTTTATGCAGCAATGTTCAAACGTTTTGGGTAAGTAAGATTTCAGTAAGGTTTGTAAAAAAAAAGTCTCTTCTGCTCACCAAGGCTGCATTTATTTGATCAAAAATACAGTAAAAATTTTAATATTGTGAAATATTATTCAAATTTAAAATGACTGATTTCTATCTTAATATATTTTAAATGTAAATTATTCCTGTGGTGGCAAAGCTGAATTTTCAGCATCATTACTCCATTAGTGTCACATGATCCTTCTGAAATCATTTGGTGATCAAGAAACATTTCTTCTTTTTATAGCTTATTTTTTTGTGGGAAATGGGACACTTTTTTTAGGATCCTTAAAGGATTAGTTCACAAATGAAAATTCTGTCATAAGTTACTCACCCTCAAGTTGTTTCAAACCTGTATGAATTTCTTTCTTCTGCTGAACACAAAAGAATATATTTTGAAGAATGTCGGTAACCAAACAGTTGATGGACCCCATTGACTAGTAGGAAAACAAATACTATGGAAGTCAATGGGGTTCATCAACTGTTTGGTTACCGACATTCTTCAAAATATCATCTTTTGTGTTCAGCAGAAGACAGAAATTCACAGGTTTGAAACAACTTGAGGGTGAGTAACTTATGACAGAATTTTCATTTGGAAGTGAACTATTCCTTTAAATAGCAACAGCATTTAGAATACATTTTTTATAATGTAAAATACTGTCACTTTTGATCAAACTTGAAGGATATAGTATAAATTTGAGTGACAACAGAACATTTCTCAGTCATGACTGACATAAATAATGTGTTCTCAGCTAACCACATGTTTTCAGATCACCCTGTCACATTTTGTTCCTCAAATTGCCAAGAGAAACAGTATAACAGCATAAAAGCATTCTGACATTTCTTCGGTGGCCTACTTCTCTGCTAAATAAACCCAAGTAGGCTTAAGGCAAATAAAAACAAATAAAGTTGAAGAGCTACAAAGGGAAAGACATTTTACTGTGCAGAAGACAATGGCATCTTATAATATGCATGAATGTCTGCGACAGGTTAAGGGGGGTCAGCTTTTTACTTACCCCAGTTCAGGGGCAGCAGCAAAGCCCCAGACACCCAGAGAAAGAGCAGCTGTGTGAACATGCTGGAGGAGACAGGAGAACTGAGTCCTTTGTCTCTTGCTATCTATATATATGAGCATGTGTTAAAGTGAAAGAGTGGGAGACAAGACTGGGGAGGGCTTAAAACAGTTACAGGAAAACTCCTGAGTGACAGCACAGTATTGCTTCACTGTTCATTCACTTTCAGTTGCATAACATTTCAGGCCAAAAGTGTTAACCTATTTAATTTATTCTCTTTGCTATTTTCCCTTCAAGTATGAAGAGCATAGGCCCTATATTTAAAAATTCTTTATTGTTGAGTTAAGGTTAAAATAATGTCCATTGCTTTAAAATGTATGTTCTTTATTGTTTTAGTCTTAAGAGCTTTTGTAGCTAGCTACCACTAAAAGAATAAAGCTATGAGTTACGCATTCTGACAAATCCAGACACGTAGAGACATTTATCTGCAGTTTCATCTTGACATGTTTCGCTTGATTTAAACGAGTTTTCACACTTTTATGGACTGAACGTTAGCCTACTGTTTTAACACAAACATTAGATTCACCCATTGGAATGAAAACAAATGATTCTGGGAAGGGCTTACTCGTGGCTTACTCATGTGGCTTTTTGTCAAATGTATTATTTTGTAAGGATTGTTTTCACAATCTCACAAAACTAAGGCCATTTCTGTTTTTAAAAGGATTTTGTTACATTTCTAGAAGATTTTTTCTTATTCCCGTGTTATCCTCGTCTCTTTCCCAAATATGTGTTCAAATGTGTGTATTGTCAAATAGGCTAATCTGGGTGCAGTCTAGTCAATTTGTTTTTTCACGTGTCATAGCTGTGAGCAGTTACACGGTGAACCCGTTAGCCAACATCATCCGAGGATTTATTACGGAATAAGTTCTGACAAGTAACTGGAAGTCACCATTTTCCCTTGCCAACATGATCCACTTTGTTTCAAGTAGACTCATTAAGCCCCAATGACAGGATTGTGTTATGCAAGGTATAAAAACAATGTTCAAATGTGCTAATCAAAAATAATCAGGTGAATTCAAATTCTGAAGTGTCTAACCATGTCTAAAAACATGTCTGTGTTGGCTTGTCAGGGAAGAATCTTTCCACAAGATGGCGCTAAATAGCCTACTACGATTCATAGACGCTACGATTTCATGCAGAACCAGCTAAAACAGCCTCTGTAGTTACTCTGTCTCTTCAAGCTCGCCCAAATGTTTTAATGAGACAACAGGATAAGAAAATAGGATATATAAGAAAATGTTTAATGTCTTTGCTTTGTTAAATAATGATTGAATAGTTTTAGGTTTCTGCTTTTGTTTCTTGTGCAGACATAAAACTTGAAAGTGCGGGGCAAAACAACTAACGTTGTTAAATATTCAAAACCCGTGCAGTATTGGGCAGGATGTTACTACTACAAATATATTAGTAGACTGTTCAATAGCAGAACTAGCAACGCTAGATTCGCCTATGAATATCTACGACTACGAGTCGATTTCAATGAATCGTTCGCACGTTATCAAACCGGTCTGAATCGATTCATGAATGAATGAATCACTTTTGCGAGTCAATTGCATCAATGAATCAGTCATCGGTTATCAAAATGATCTGAATCGATTCGAAAATGATTCATTCTTACGAATCGATTGCTTTAAACGAATTGGGTTCACGGGTAATCAAAACGTTCTGATTCATTTCTGACTTCAGGTTCACTTTAGACAAATTACCCAAAAAGATACTACAACAGCTGCGAGCACGTGCAGTCTGAAGTACTGCAGGTAAAACATTTCCCAGCCAGAAGAGAATGAAAACGCTAACAGTGCATTGCCGTGCTATTGAAGCAGGTAACTTCATTCAGTGTGCACACACAGCATCGGTAATGTTGTTTATTTTTCGGGTTTCAATTTTATTGGCGATGTTTAAAACACGAATTTGGTCAAATTACATCTGGTTATTTTTAATATTCCATATTTTTACAATTATGAAGTCGTGTGTTGCAGTAACTAGCTGCTAGCTGTTATAGGCCTACTTGTTTTTGACTTTAGATAATGTTATTTTTTCTCTGTAGCTTGCACCCATCACTGTCTAAGTGGCAATTGTTCTGTTTTCAGAAGTAGCACGGATTTGAAGTACTTAAACTATATGAATAATAATGATTTTGCTTGAATATAATACTTTGACATAGTAAACCAATTGTTGTCAACAAGGCATAACTTAAACTAAACTCATTGCAGGGCCAATAAACTGTCAGATTTGTCTGTCAAAGTTCGAATGCTGGCCCTTCTCATTTACAGACTATTAATCTTCCTGTTTTATATCATGTAATAAGGGATGTTTAGGAATGGCTGTTAAGCAGTCAATGTATTTATAACATCTCTCAAAAGCATATGATGGTGTACGTACTATTAAAGATAAACATGTATTTAAATATGTGGAAGTATCCGCATACATCTTATCCTCCATTTTACATAGATATACAAAAAGACAAGTATGAAAATACATGAATCACATGATGTCCTAGTGTCACCACCAGTGTTGGGGAAAGTTACTTTTAAAAGCAATTTGTTACAATATGTGTTGTTACTCCCTTAAAAAGTAACTAGTTGTATAGTGACTTTTTATGGAAAGTAATGTTTACATTACTTTTTCTCACAAAAAAAATGGGCTTGCTTATTTGTTTTTTAATAACAGAAAAAGTTAAATGAATAATTCTCAGACTCAGGGAAATGCAAATTCATGCTTTTACAGTAAAGGGCAATAAATGAGAATTACGTGCGTTACTAATTTGAAAATTAAAGATATTTTGTTGTAAATTTAAAAGTAATGCATTACTCGTTACTTTAAAAAAAGTCATCTGATTACGTAACTTAAGTTACTTGTAATGCGTTACCCTCAACACTGGTCATCACCACCATCAGGTCATTAGTGCAAGTGGTGCTCACTGTAACAGAGCCAAATGTCATCCAGCTCCCCCTTTCTGGACATCATCTTAATGGGTGGAGCTTGACCTAATTAGGTGTAGATGCTGCATCCCAATTTGCCTACTTATACTATGCCCTAAAAGTATGTACTCTTTTTGTGAAGAAAAAGTACATACTTTTGAGTGTGCAGTAGAAGAGTAGACAAGCTTTGGGACATACTATCACGTCATAAAATTGCGTCTTTAACTGTTGCTCTGTCGCGCATAGTCACGTGCATCCTGTCACCGTAAACTGGCCTGTCAAGCATCCTCCACCACGTTTTTTTTTGTATTTAATTTGTTTTCCTACCGTATTGGAGAGAAAAGAAGTAGCACGTTGATCTGCCAGGTGTGGGTCATTCATGCGGAGAACTTTCCCCATATTTTTGCATAATGTTGGATTTAAAAGTTAGTGGCCAAACAGATCTTTATAAAAGTTCACGTTGTTGAGGATGAATTATAACGGATAAGATTAAATAAATATTTTATCAGGTTAAATGTTGATTTATTAGTTACCCAAACCCCTTTATCTAACCTCTCTAGTCTCTACTTAGCCCTCGGTTGCAAACATCCGCCATGTTTGTAGTTTTTTTTAACATTTTTGTAGTTCTGATCATAAATAGCACACAATTATTCTAATCTCACGTACTATTTGGATAGTATGCACATTGGGATGCAGGGAGAGGTAGGGTCACAAATCATTTTTCATAGATTATATAATAATAAACAACCCCCAATGTGGACAAAAAAGCATTAAAAATGACTTTGACGTTATCTCCTCTTTCTGTGTTGATGTCCTCCTCCAAAGCCCCCTGTAGTGTATGGGAACATATGGACAAGCTCAACAGCCGTGGGGTTCAGCCCTACTGGACCATTGAAATTAATTATTGCTTGGTACCACCAATGTATCCCTTCCCTTGGAAGTCGCCATGGAAACCCTTCTTGCAAGATTCAAAGTGCGTTTTTGCATTGCTTGATAGCTGTGTTTTAGAACATGTTAGCTGTTTTCCAGCTGGTCTGAGGAGGTCATTAGCAGGTCCAAGCTGATTTTTGGAACATGTTTGATGGTCAACAAGCTATTGGAGCAACTAATAACCAGCTAAGGACCAGTTTAGACCAGCTAGAAACCAGCTACCATATTTTTTAAAAACAACCAGTTTAAGCTGAATTTTAGATCTGTAAACTGCTTTCACAAACTTGCATCAGCACAGCATGCGATATTTGTCTGAGACAGTGTTATTTTAATATTAGATACTATTATAGGTGTATTTTCCATTTTCGTTGTAATTACTTTTTTTTTAGAAATGTTGTTTTATCATTTTTATTCGTTTTTAAATGTCTATAATTTAATTTCAGTTTTAGTTCTTTTAGTACTATTCATCAAATTAAACTAAATGGAATAGAAAAATCTTGTTTTGACAACTATAGTTGAAATAAAATAACTAGTTAACTAAGCTTTTTCAGTTAACGTGTATTATGTATGGTTTTAGTTAATAACCCCAGTCTGAGATGAAGCACTCCTGGGGCTCATCCTTCAGCTTCAGACTGGCTGATTAGGAAGATCCTGGTAACACCTTCTCATTTCTGTTCGGGGTGTGAGGAATTGACACAATCCTAACCAGGTGAAACGTTTCTACACTGCCATGGCAACACATCCTATAGGCTCATAGCCAATCAGTGGCTTCTCCTGCCTCCTGTCAGTCAGACTGCTTACGTTTCAGGCCACATGCGGTTTGGCACACACAGCACCTGCTGAGTTTTGTTGTGTTCTTACAGCTCCCTCAGTACAGTATCATTTTGCACCAATTGATTTATTTCAGTGTAAATGTGTAAACCACACATTGACTCTGGTTGAAAGGAAATATTTATGGTTAATTTGACGATAGTATTTAATTATTAATTGAATAAATACAAGATACAAGAATAGTCTATTGTGAATATATTTATGGATTAAAAATATGCATTTGGAGTGAATTTATTGCTTATAATGTGATAGAATGATATAACAGCCAGGCCAATTAATTGATAAATATTTGGCCATTTTGAGATAATCAGCATAAGCTGAAAACTGCCAATTTCTGATGAACAATTCTTGCTAATTTAATGATGGCAAATGAGAGTAGAGGTCGACCAATAGTGGATTTTGGTTGGTCTGATAACCGATTAATCAACAAATAGCTTTTAAACTGGATACTGAATGAAACCAAACATAACACATAAAATTGTGCCGAACTTTATTACAAAAACTGAAAAAAAGCACTGAAACATGAAAATGTGTTGTACTTTTAAAATATAAAAAAGTATATATTAATCATACCTTGATCATTAATGTTAGTTCATAGTGCATTAATTCATATTAAGAAATACTTTCAAATGTAAAAATGTATTAGTAAATGTTGAAATTAACAAACGATTATCAACCTTAGTTAATGTTACAAATGGGACTCTTATTGTAAAGTGTTACCATTTCATATAAATCCAAAAAGTCATGCTTAAAGATGGCCGTCTTTAAATATCTACACAAAGGCCACAGCATTGAAATTAGACACATATATGTATATTGTATGTGTGTGTGTTTTATGTTTCTGTCGGCTGCATGAGCGAGGATACAATTTGCTTACTCATGTCGCTAGTCTCATGTGTCAAAACAAACTCCACGAGGCGTCAGTGATAGTTTTTATTTCGTCTTTAGAGGCCGGTCGTACTGTATAATGACAACAGACTCTTAGTTCTCAGCCGTCCAGCAATGGACGCAACATGGAAAAACTATCGGTTTGAGACCAATTTTGTTATGATATGAACACTCAGAATTCAGGGACGTTAAATGAGGATCACTTTTAATTGCACAAGTGGTTGTGTCTCAAGTACATCAGAGATTCGCCGGTCCTGAGCTTACAAACACCCACAGGGTTCTGCTCTCTCTTCACACTGCAAACTGACCCCCATTTACAATTAGCTACAGAAATGTGAAATAATGTACACAGAGATTTACAGTTTTCCATATAAATGTGATTAGGCTAGAGCAGAAAAGACAATTGAGTGTCTGAGTTGTTTACCAGCAGCTTGTAATGTATTGTCCATCTGAGAGATCGTGTTTGTGAGGATGATGGAATTTAAAAATTCCAAAAACATTCAGATTTTCTTCTGTATAAATGTGCATTTCAAACCTTAAAATAGCCAGAGTCTGTCATTTGAAGTAGGTAAAATCGATTGTCCGTTCCTTTCTGATTGCATGAGTCCTTTTTCCAGTGCCAGTCTAGCACTGACGCACTAGCTTACACAAATTCAACATCCCTATGCAAAATTACTAGTCTGACCACAATAACACAGTCAAGAACCAAATGAGAGGTTTTCCTCTTCATTCACATTCACATTTTATCAAAGGTCTGCAGAAGTTCAGAAAAATAGAGACAACAGATGAACAATGTTATGGCATACATAAATAGTTCAAAAAAGCATGAAGGAAACATCAGCTCTAGGCAGTCACATGGTTTATAATGTCAACATAAAGTAAACGTGTCATAAATGAGAAATTTACTGTACGACTATCAAAGTACAGGAGCAATTTGGCTGGGTTTCTGTTATCCCTTGCAATATGATCTATGGGATATAGGAAAGCTGTCAGGATTGGTTTTGATGTAATCTAATATGAGCCCTGCTGATCCTGGCTACCTGACAGATGCTCTGTTAATTAGATTCACCTTCCGCTGGCACTGTCAGAAAAATCAGATCATAACACAGCCAGCTGACCAAACAAAACCAGTTCATCTGATTAAACCTGAAAAGATCACTCAACATAGCTCTGTTTGAGATACGAGTGTATGAGGTACAGAAAACCTTTGGCATCTGTGTGGCGATAATATGATCAAGAATAGAACTTAAAATGTGAGGGGTAGTGAATAAAACCTTTGAGTCATTCACCTGTACTTTTTTTAAAAAGCTAAGGACTGCCGTAGGCTTTGTGCTTTATTACCTTTGGAAATGGAGATTTACAGTTGTTGGGTTTTTTTATGACAAGATTCCAGAAGCGAGGAATGTCCGGTCGAGTTGCGTTTGCAGGGAAGTGTGTGTGTGTTTTTTTTTTAAATCAAGCGTTCTCCTCGAAGTCTTTCTCTACAAAAAAGCACTTTACAATAAAATGTACAAAAAAATATAACACTGTTTATAATCAAGTCTTCGTAACAGAACAGGTTGACCTGTACCCATAGAATTGTGCAAACACATTTATTTAGCTACGAACTGTAAAACAAGGTGTTTTATACTGGCAAGACATACCCTTTGGTCGTTTAACGCAATACCGTACTGCACACTGCCAGTGAATCCTGAAAACAGTGGATTATTTCAAGCTTATATGTAGGGGAATCTCATGAAACATGACCAAGTCACATTTTAAGCCAAAATTAAGAGAGAAAAAAGAAATGATATTTTGCATAAAATGAATATAAGACCATTATTTATTAATGTCTTTTTATCTTCATGCCAATTATGAACATTTTCCAACACATTTTTTAAAAATTGTTTTATAGTATAACAATAAAGTTAAAAAAAAAAAAATTGGAGAGAAATATGACACGTTCATGTTCTTGACTGGTTTCGTGAGATTCACCCATGCAACCTTGCATAGTTCCCCAAAGACAAAAATCAAAGCAAAGCAAAATAAAATCATGCTTCAAAAGCTTCTCTTGAGGTGCAGGCAACTTGTTGGCGAACTTTTCGAAAATTCAAATATATAAGCGTTCAGAGTCTTTGAAATGCAGTTTGCATGTGCCCTTATGAAAATACGCTAAGGCAGCTTTTGATTTTGAAAGATACCAACATTTTCGGAAATACCACTTAGGTGTAAAGACGACCCATATTTCCCTGCCTACGGTAGATTGTCTGTTCTGCCTCTTAGGTTTGAAAAGATAGCTTGCCAGTGTCACTCTCGTTTTACAGCATTCTCCATAGTGCAAATGTGTAATTATTATTAATCGTTTCCTTTACTGCATGGAGTCTCGTCTTTAATGGCAGCTGTTTCTTCCTCCACTTTCCGCAGCAACTCTGGCACCAGACGTCATCTGTGTTCATGTGCATGGCTTTGTTCACAATTGGAGCCCATCTGATGGGATACAGAGCACCGCCGGACACAGCACATGTCCCACTATCCGTGAGCTTTCCGCCAATCGCCTTTGGCTGCACCCTGATTGCATCTTATTATGAGCACGGTTTGTTAACAGCAGAGCAAGTATGCTGGGACTTATTATTATTATTACGTACAAAAATGACCCAGGGAGTAAAATAGACCATTTTGAAACGAAGCTCCTCCAGTGTAACATTCACATTGTGATAGCCTAGTGATGACAACAACATCACCGCCATCTGGTGCTTCTTCAGCCTGTCTCGAGACCGCTTGGTGACTCCTTGGTTTTACTATCCCTGTTGACATCACTGTGAAAAATGAAACTGCAGGGCATAGCGCAACAGCTCGAGTTTGGTAAAACCACCGGTCCCTTGTACTTTTGCTCTGACGCTGATATTAGGGAGTGGAAGCTCTTTAACAATTCATACATAGACGTATAGCTCATGTTATTTGATTCCAGCGATACTAAAGCAGTCAACAGGAAGAGTCCATTGAAAAACGACGCCATTAAACCGTTAGAGGACTTTCTGTGTCCTCACATCATGCTTTTCCGGTGGTTTGCTTGAGGGCTGTTTAGTTTGCCGTTCTGTGAAGGACTGAGTGGGGCGGAGTCAAGCTGCTTGTATAAAGCTCTGAGTTCTTTCACTTCTTCCAGTACGTCACGAGCCTGACCCCAAGTGGACGCTGCTTCCTCCAGAAGCCGCTCCGCCTCTATCCGTTGAACCTCTGGGCCGGAGCTCTTTCCAGCCGGCGATCCCTTCCCCTTGCCCTGTGCCCGCACCTCTGTCAGCAGTTCTTGAGTTCTCTCCAGCTTCTGGGTGATGAGGTCCTGGAGCTGGCTGATGGGCTGCACTGGCGCTGAAGTCGAGCAGTGTGGAAGGGCCCGCGTCTCGCAGTGCGTGAGGATCTCGTCCATGGAAGCGCAGCGGTTCTTCTCGGATGTAGGCGGTTTTTTGCGGAGTTGCGGCGTCCGATGGTTTTCCGACCAGTCAAAGGCGCTCTCGCTCTTCCGCGGCAGACTCTGGGACTTTCCGGGGGTCTCGTTACATGTTGAGAGCTTCAAGGTGTCTGGGTTGGAGCGCTGGGAATCTAGGGTATGCTGAGAAGCGGCTTTATCGAGGGTATCCTCAAGAGAGTCCTGACCCTGCTCTGGAAGGACGTCTTCTTCCTGGATGAGGTCAAGTGTCAGCATGCCGTCCGAGTTTGTGGTAGAAGCCTGAAAAGGGTGGCGAGATTTTAGAAAAAAAGTATTTCTGTAGGTTAAATGCAAAAATTGAACCGCTTCATTCATTGTGATGGCATTTGAAATAAAATTTGAAGGTGAAGAAGTACTTCACGCTGCTTAAGTTCTCAGAGTTTACCTTTTTTTAAATAGCAGGGCTCAACAAGAAGGATGTAAAATTATATATCTGACCGACATAGATAATGTATTATAAAAAATTCCACTATGTGTTGTAATAGTCTTGGTTCCGTCAGTAAAAATAGGTTTAAAATTACAAAATTTATAATTTTCAGCTATAAAAGCCAATTTTCTTTGTAAAGAAAGTTTAACATTTAATGAAAAAAATATATATATATTTTTTTTTTATAATATATATTATTATAATAAATGTATATAAGCATTTTGAATTATAAATGCAATGTATATTGTAAAAAATCTGATTTTCTAAAAATAAATAAAAATAAAACATTTTTGGGGCTAGTAAAATGTTGGCAGGCCAAGTAGAAATCTGAACCACTGGCCTGACCTGGAAAGCAGAAAGGCTCTAAATTGTCTTAAAACTGATGGTATAAAGAAGAAAGTATTTCATCACTGAAAAAAAAGTACATACTATTATATGTATCATTATAGCCTTTTCCCAGTAGGCTGTTCACATTTAATGAGGTGACATTCAAAGCGAATGGACTTCTTACCACAGCCATGAGGTGCCCGCGGGTGGGCAGACGGCGTGTGTGAGGTATCTTAGCTCTGTCACGCGTCGGATGGGCCAACAAGCTATCCTCTTCCACCGTCACCTAAAGGGGTCAGACAAAAAGCACTGCAATAAAGCCCAACTGAATAAATCCATCACATGGAAACTATCGGCAGCTACATGTTTTACGCCAGCCTGCAGGAGGGGGGGCAGTATATTGACCGGACATTCAATGAGTCTGTTTATTATTTGTTTGTGAGGTACAAATAATGACACATGACCAATTGGGAAGAGTGGATGAATGTTTGAGTTCTGGGCAAAATGCTTGTACAAGCTAGAGGGAATAATCGGAGAATTTGCTACACTGAAAAATAACAACATGCATCAAACGTGTCAACACAAGTCTGTTGTTTACGAGAAAGCTAAAGCTGTAAATGTTAACAACCAAGACTTTGTGTTCTGAGATGGCTTGTGTGTGTTGGCCAATGGAGTGTATGTCTAATCTCACTGTGTTTGGTCAGGCTTTATGGAACACAATGAAAGGGTAGTACACAACGAAACAAAATATTTGTTTAGAAGATTACCTTTGTTTCTTAGCATCTTGTTTCTTCATCTAGCAACAGCATGGTGACTGCTTCATGTACCCAACCCCTACCCTACTTGTGGTGGTGAGTTTCGCAAAGTTAAGCTCAGGAATATATCAAATCTAGTATATATTTGTGCATGGTGTTGTTTGTGGCTAGTGAAAGCATATTCTCATTGTCTAGTAGGCACTAAACCTGCCTACACATTTCCCACACTTGCAGCTTGCAGCAGTGCTTGGCAACGGATAAGCAGTGCATTGATATACTGAAATTAGAAAAACCAAACCATCCATATCAGAAAAAGAATACATCTGATGTTGAGAAAACAACTGTCAGTGACGCATCCAGCTGTGGGAACCTGCTTCTTTCAGTTCCACGACCACAAATAACCGATGTATGTCTGTTGACATTATAAGTGAAATCATCACAATTGAATTATTATCGAAACACATAAAAATCGAATAGAATCGAAAGCTTGTCAATTGGAATCGAATTGACTGAATAGATACCCAGCCTAGGGAAAAAATAGAAAGTGCAAAAGACCTTTTTATTGTTTTTTCTTCTGTTTTTTTCTGGGATAGTTCGCTCAAAAATGAAAATTATGTCTTTACTCACCCTCATGTTGCCCAAACCCGTAAGAATTTGTTCATCTTCGGAACACAAATGAAGATATTTTTCATGAAATCTGAGACTTTTCTGACACTCCGTTGACAGATGCGCAACTACCACTTTGATACTTCAAAAAGTTCATAAAGAGATACCTATCAATTGAGCGTTTAGTCCAATTTCCGATCGTTTGAGCTTCTGCAAAAACCACATTTGTGCTCGTGCGTCAAGCAGTTTCGTTTGAGCTTCTGTTTATGTTCGCTGATCCTAAATTAAATCTGTTCATTATATAAAGTGAACGAGTCTCTTCAGAAAATTTGGACAAACCGCTAAATTCAAATGGATTAGTTTTACGATCTCTTTATGAACTTTCAAAGTCAAAGTGGTTAGTTAGTTGCGTAGCTGCCAACTGAGGGACAGAAAGCTTAGATTTCATCAAAAATATCTTCATTTGTGTTTCGAAGATGAACGAAAGTCTTACTGGTTTGGAATGATGTGGGTGAGTAGTGAGACAGAATATAAATTTTTGGGTAAACTATCCCTTTAATTGATATATGTTGGTATCGTGACTGACAACTGTAAAAAGAACAATGTGATACAGTACCGTTCTGTAATTTTAGACTGGTACTGGATGGCTATAAGAACAGTCTAGTTATGAGTAAGGTTCAACAGAAGCACTCTCAACATAACCGGCTGGTATCGTGTGCTGACTCAGTCTTGTTCCTCTCCTGTTGAGTGGTATGGGAGACCTTGTCTGTTTAACTCAACTAGATGTAGGGTATGAATCACACCACAATCACATGTGAAAGGGAAAGCACACGCTCTCTCTGATTTATTTAAATGAATCTCTAGAACATTGACTGTGTCACAGTCACAGTTTTTTTTTTCTATGTACATTTCTGAAATGCACTTTCTGTAAAGCTGCTTTGAAACAATATGTATTGTGAAAAGCGCTATACAAATAAATTTGAATTGAATTGAACAGTCAGGCGTCCTCATCTGCCTGTGTGTATGTTTATGGTCCTAAGCAATGACCTGGTCTCCATGACATGTCAAGTGTTGATCTGGAAAAAGCAGACAGCATGCATGGTTAGGTCCGAAATGAAATCTCGTTCATTGCCGGAAGCTGAAGGTGAAGATAGGCTCTGATTTGGCTGCTTTAACGCTGAAAGTCGTCGTGACTGCCGTCTATTTTTGGTGGAGTGATTCATTTTCTCCCACTGTGTGTCGAGCGTGATTATAGACCCGCTTTTAAATTGAGCAAATCCCTTTCGCAAACAAACTGTGAAAAGATCAGGGAATGAGAGGGCAGGAAACTTTGCAATTTAAAAGTTTTTATTAAAGTGGCTTCTCCAAGGACCTGTGAATGACAATCTGTATTCAGTTTTTAAAAAAACTGAAGAAACTATAGAGCAGTGCTTGCCCATATAAATCACTGCTTAGGGTGTTGTAGATGGTTGCCTGGCATTATTTGGGTTGCTGTGTGGTTGCTAGGGTGTTTTGGGTGGTTGCTAGGTGAATGCTCACTGACCCAAGTAAAAAAAAAGTCCTTGCAACCACCATTCTGGGGTGTTGTCGATAGTTGCCTGAGCATTGCTATGCATTTACAAAGGTGTTCATAATGTTATTAGCACATTGTTATGTGGTTGCTATAGGGTGTTTTGAGTTGTTCCTAGGTGAATGATATTCACTTTTGATACTTTATGATATTCCCATCCCTGTCAATCAACTTCTTGAAAAACTAATGCTGTGTTCGAAATCGCCCCCTATACCCTCATTCACTATTCCCTACATTTCTCCCCTAATTTAGTCCACTGAAGGAGTGAATGAAAACGAGTTAGTGAATTCTGAGTGTGTAAGCATGCTGCTTAATAATTATTTAAAACGTAGCAAACTGGTAGCTCCAGTAGTAATGAAAAGATTTATCTTGAACTCTGTCATGCAAACTAGCAAACATAAACCGTAGTTAAACAATTAATAATCAATTAAAAAGGAATTAATACCTGTATGATAATGCTAACCACATTGGATGATAACCACATTAATGATAACCACATTGGACCAGTGGTTTGGAAAATGGATGGATGATTCAGCTGCGGTGCCATCTTCTGGTCAGACGCGGAAATTCATTCGACGCGCGACTCTCACATTGCATTGTGGGATTAAATGAGTGCACTCAGTAACGTCCACTATGGTTTCGGCTGTCCCCTCAAATAGTGCCCTATTTAAGGGTATAGGGGGCGATTTCGGACGCAGTCTAAGTCTAGCACACTTTTCTTCAACAAACCACACTGTTACGCGTGTATCGCGAACGCCTGGCCTGGAGTCCTCTAATTAAGGTTTATTATGTTAATTATGTTAATGTTGTCTTGTTTCCGTTTTCTTAGTTTTGATTGGTGGTGCTGGGGAAGGACTGGAGATTGGAGGTGTCATTGATATCTGTAGCACAAACGATGTAGGACGAATTTATTACTTGTGTTTAGGAGCTTGTTCACATCCTTAATCCTACGTCAAGAAACATAATTAATGGAAGTAGCTATGCTGTCATATGGTCAATGCATTACTAACTTTCGCTCTGGTTGAAAATGCTTAACTCTTTTCCTGCCATTGATGGAATTTTCTTGCTTTCCGTGTTTTCACTGTTATGCGGTAGGGGGGCGCTATTACGCAACTTCTGAAAGAGTAAAGAATCTCCGGATCAAAACGCATGCGAAAAAGAAGCAGAAACGAACGATAAAAGCATTGTTTATGAATGCTGTAGTCTTTTCTGTAGCTGAAAAAATCATCTTTTTGTTCAAAATTTAGCTTTTTTTTATGAAACCCGCATTCAACTGTTGATAAATAAAGAATACATGAACCTAGAATAAAAGTATTTTGATTATATTGCATAAGATATTTATTCAACAAAATATTGTGGGGGCCATGAAAGTTTTGTTAAAATGATCAAAAATACTGGCAGTGGCAAGGAACTTTTTTTTTTTTTTAAAGCAGCACTAAGTAGGAATTCCGTTTTTGTCAAACAGCGACCCCTAGAGTCGCAGTGGAGTACTTGTACTGTCGTGAATAGCACTCACGCAGAGATGGCTCGCACTCACGGCCGGATCCCCTCCCCCTGTACACCGGTACCTGTTCAGTAGGATGGACGCTGTAACGAGTGGAAATAAGGTATGGCCCCTTTAAGAGCTGCGCGCGCCCTGTTTAACTGTCGGCAGTCTGTATTGTATGTGCGCCTCGAACACCACATGTATACGGCGCCGGGTTATTTCTGTTTGATGCTCATTTTATCAGAATTTTATCAGATCTGTTTTTTGCCGTAAAGCAATTCTTTACCTCGCGAAACCTGCCGGCCCAAAGTTGCAAGGGTGGTTTTGCGGCTCACAGGCACCAGGGGTGTGCGAGACGACCACCATTCAACACGAAATCAGTAATATAAACATCACAATGACTCCAAAGCTGTTCGGTTAAGGTAAAAAAGTTACTTAGTTCACCTTTAAACGCTGGCGGGCTTTTTTAAACAAGCAGCACTGTTATATGCAAAGACATCTAGCTTACCTCATCCAATATGCGATTCTTGGCCCTGGTGATCGCTGCATTTAAAGCATTGATCCATGACTCCTTCTCTTCTGGACTGACGGCCAAAAACACCAGATTCGGAACCTGCATTTTGAGGATGAAAAATCCTTTAAAACATGTCTTTTTTGAGGAGATCATTTATCCAAAAACAAACATACAGTTGCAGTAACTGTACAGTTTGATGTATGACCAGTGTTGCCCTGAACCCTGCTGGCTTTTCATTTTACGCCTACAAACATGGTGAAAATTCCTTCAGTCTTGTGCTAGGTGGACACAAACATGTAGTGAGCCAAGCATAAATGAGCAGGTACAGCCATATGGCTCTGTCTATGGACAGCTGATGCAGCAACAGTGTGAGGCAGAAACCACCATATTAGGCAACAACACTGCAAGTCTTCCCAGCACAGTCTGCTGGAGCCGTGACAGACAGGCGGCCCTTCTGTTGATGCTGCAGCTGTGTAGATAAGACTCTGCTATGCTCCCAATGAAACATATTTGTACTGTTGTTGACACAACACTTTGACAATTAAAAAAGACATATCATTGAAAACATCGCTGATTGCTGATAAAAAAAAATATATATATATATATATATATAAACTAGTGCAGCCTTAGTGAGCATAAGAGACTTCTGTTACACTTTATTTTGATGATCCCCTTTAGACATTCTGTTGACTTTAAGAAGTAACATTCCACCTATATGTCAACAATCTCTCATTAGAGTTTTAGTTCAGTATTAATAGACTGTTAGGGTTAAGGTGAGTAGATTAAGGGGTTCAGGTTAGTAGAACAAGTTGACCTCCGAAGTTACTTCTAGTCAGTAGAATGTCTGTTGGTGGAGCAGAACATTAAGTGTTAGCAGATATTAAGAAGACAGTCTACTAATACTCTACTACTGTAATACTTTAATGAGAGTGAATAAACATTACTTGTTGTAGTCAACAGAATGTCTAAATGGGACCATCAAACTAAAGTGTTACAGAGACTTATTTTAAAAACATAAATTATTTGAGTTGCAAAAACACCTAAATAATTTGTTTACATTGGTACTTTTCCAGTGCAAAACTTGCTGTCACTATGCAGATGGTTGGTTGCGCAGGCATTGTTATGTGATTTTTAAGGTGTTCAAAATATTGTAGTCTGTTGCTAAGTGGTTTCATGGGTGTTTTGGATGGTTGCTAGGTGAATGCTTGCAGCATCAAAAACAGCTTGGTGTCAGTGCAAAAAAATGTCATTTTAAATAATTGTAACTATGACTAGCTATATATAATATAATGCTACAATGCGCATTATACTAACTGTATAAGTGCACAAAGAATACTGTTCCTGTAAGGCTTTTGAATTCTTTGGTAATAATTCAAATTAGGTGCTGAATCTTACTCGTGGAAGCAGGTTTTTAAGGGTGCAAAAAAAGAGGCAGGCGAGAGAAAAAAGCAGAAAGATGATTTTCATGAGGTCATGTAGTAGGGTGTCTCCCCTGTTGAGCTGCATATGGAACAGCTGTTGTATGTGGGGCAGAAGGACTTATTAACCATGTAGTGGTGTGTTTCTGTGTGTGAAGGGGTGTGTTTGGGAGGTTGGGTGCTGCTGGATTTTCCTAAGACCTTCATGTTTTTTCCGAGGGATTAACCCCTTGTCTCGGTGCTGGATTTTAAAGGATTGGTCAGACGTAACCCCTTACAGTATGTTTCTCCTAGCTGTCAGAAATCCTGCAAATGTGCTGCAGAGTCTAGACTGGCAGAAAAAAAAATCAACAATCAATAACTAAAGCAGACTTCTTAAAGGAAACTTCCTTTTACTGATAAAATGTATTTCAGAAGAGGTTAAATTAAAATACAAAGAGAAACTTCCTTTTACTGATTAAATGTATTTCAGAAGAGAGTAAATTAAAATATAAAGAGAAACTTCCTTTTACTGATGAAATGTATTTCAGAATAGGTTAAATTAAAATATAGATGGATTGCTGGATAAATAGACACACTTCACCTTTAAGAAACCTGGAGCTTTAACTCAATTGGTAAGATGTACTATTTGTGTTGGTCTAAAGGATAAAGGATATTTGTGGTGGCCTGTGGTCTGCTAGTGAAAGCAATAAGCTGAGCCGTTCTTACTGAAAGCCAATTACACCAGATAGGATGACTACAGAGGTCGGTCCAAGTTTGTGCTTGGAGACTAACATGCTGGAGTATGATTTATTGTCTAATATTTTCTTAGACTAACATCAACATGTATTAGACTCGAGTCTGAATGGCTGCATTAACAAAAGTCAGTGTTTGGTACTTATAACCGCATTTACAAACAGGTGTGACTCTTGAATTGTCCTATTCATATAATAGATTACAGAAGCAGTTTGAAAACAGTCTGTATGGCTGAAAAACCAGTTAAGAGCACCTATTTTAGTCTCTGTTATTCTCCTTATGTGTGAATGTAGAGACACGTATCTGAGTTGGGCAACAGGTGATTGCTTTTCATGACTGCAAACTGACTAATAAACCATCCCTGACTGGGCTAAACCCATTAGCTATTATCCTCTACTGACCCAACCTTCTTCCCAAACCCAACTTCCTGTAGTGACTGACCGTGTTGCCTGGCTGCCGTGAACGCAGAAGCGTGAACTTGCTGTGGTTCTTTTTGCTCCTGCTTTTGGCCTTGCGAAGTTCCTCAGACCTCTCGTAGTCGGTGAGATCCACCACCTCCTGGATTTTCTTCTCATCTTTGACCTGTGGGATAAAGTACAGATTGGGTGTCAATATTGAATGTATATTCGCTTTAAATGTATATTCGATACAAATATCTCAATATTTAGGTATTTGTTCTGAAATAAATTAAAAGGGTGATTTTTTTTTTCTCCTCCCCAAAAGAACCATCATTATAATAGCCATGTTAGTAGTTTTAATATGTTTAATGTAATGACTAAAAACCTTATTATTAATTAATATTGGTTTTAATTTTTTAATAATAATAATGCTATATTATTTAAAAATAATTGTTTTAATTTTGTAATTCTAAAATAATAATAATAATAATAGCATTGTTATTATTATACATTATTTTTTATATATACATTAAAAGTTTCATTACATTTTATTTTTAAGTGACAAATCAGTCACAAAATTATGAATGGCTCATGGATGATAAATTGACAAGGTTGTGCTTACAGTGGACCATTAACATACTGTCTCTGCATGTGCAGTGGTGCGCTTTCCATAAATAATTAAAATATAAATATAATTTGCTTACAAAGGCAAATTTAAAATGACCATTTTACTTTTGGTTTCGGCACTGGATGTCCAGATATCTTGTTTCAAAAAAGAAGTGTCATTTTGGTGCATCGTTACTCAAAATGTACTGATTACATTGTCAATCCCTACAGTATTTACAGCTTAAGCTACTTTAAAAAATGGCACAGCATTTTAAAAGTATACAATGATTGAGCTCAGTGTTTCAGTCTAGTTGGTGCAGCCACAAAAGTTAAGGACATCTCGATGACCAATCTGACTTTTAACTGGGACAGACGTCAAAACGTAGCTCGAAAACATCATTAGGCGTGGAAGAACTTGTTAACCCAGATACACAGTGAACACCATGGTCTGATTTGGTATCACCTGCCAAACGATCTCATTAAGTCACAATCAATTTCCATTAGTGCTCTTCTAAAGACAAATAAAGCTCTGTCCACGCAAGGCCACATCTGGTAGTGTGCTGTACTACAGAGCCGCTCTACAGTGCAGTACTTAAGAGTATTGGCATCACACCCAGTGCACTATGGGGTGTCACGACAGGGAATGGCTGTACAAATAGTACATCTACTGTTCCAGCAGTACAAAGGCGGCAATTAACTAGCAATCTGATCCAATCCTTTTTTCCAGGAGAGGACAGTCGGGGCACAGTACATTTGCACTCAATAACGGACATTGAAAACTTTTAAATGCAAGAGTATTCTGCAGTTTGCTGTAGTGACTTCTGCTGCACTATATAGTGAGTTAAAAGGAGGTATAGAAAAAAAGGTGGAAAATATGTATTTGGAGTTTAAAGTGTGATACCACATTAAAGGACATTTTATTTCACAAAGATTGCATGTAAAATGACCCTGATATATCTGTCAACACATCTGGCTCAGTAAAAGTCTGTAATCCGAGATCCTACTGAAACAAAAAACTTCAGTGGTCAAATTCATGAATGAATGTGAACTAGAATAGTACTTTTGTTGTTTTGCTCTTTTCTCCTTTAAACTAAGTAGACGCAGCTCTCCTGAGTCTAATTCAGTGATTGTATATGAATCTAGCACCATGTCTTTATGCCCTATTTGGACTTTATGGCATTTGAAACCGCCACTTTGAAAAGGAACTGGCAGATGCACCAGCAACAAGCCAATTTTTCGTATTAGTGACCATTTTATTTGTAAATAAAGAGTGTCATCTATATTTAATACTGTGTGCATTACGCTTTTTAAAAAGATGCATCCCTTTGCAGAGGAGACACAGAGTGTGAATAGCCAAAAAGTGGCATCTTAAACAACCAAAAGACAGTTAGAGAAAATCGGTTGACCTATACCCAACAGAGAACGAAGGGAGGAAAAAGAAGTAGTCTTGCCAGGCTGTCTGAAATGTACTCTGTAATCAAGCTACTTGCTGTTGTGTAACTAAAGCTGTCTGGAGCTGTAAACAATATTTTTGTTGTGAGTGATGTTAGAGAAATGTTCCGGGCTCAACAAAAAAAAAGCCACAGAAATGCAACAGAAAATCATTTTGACGCATTCAAAATGTTAATTCGTGTTTACATTGATGCATGATAGGGAATGGTATACAAATGTTTCAACGAGAAACCAGAAATTTTATGAAAACTATGTGGGAAGGAAATTGATTATATCAAGAAAAAAGGATGATTAACAACTTGACATCTCATATAATACATTTTGTAAAATAAAATAAAATAAAATTCTCCTTTGACCATAGAATTTCATTATTGTCCATTTTAAAATAATATATAGGCTATATAATACATACACCAGCAATCAAAAGTTTCAGCAGCACACATAACTCCAGTCTTCAGTGTCACATGATCCTCAAGAAATCACTCTAATATGCTGATTTGGTGCTCAAGAAATATATCTTGTTATTATCAGTGTTGACAGCAATTGTCTTGCTTAATATTTTTGTGTAAACTGTAATCATTTTTTTTTTCAGGATTCCTTGATAAATTGAAAGTTAGAATAGAATAAATAAAATGTTTTAACAATATAAAAATATTTACCATCACTTTTGATCAATTTAATGCATCCTTTCTGAACCAAAAAAAAATATTAAAAAAATACTTTTTTTTTTCTTTTTCTTTTTTTTGAGGGGGGGGGGGGGGAGTCAAAATTATTTTGGCAGAAAGTTAGAACTTAACTTGTATCGAACCTGGAAAAAATCTTTTCAAATTTGCTGTTAATTTGTTATGTGAAACATTTGCTCACCAGCATAATTTCCAGAGTGTATTCATAGTCATGTTATTCAACAAATAAACTGTATTATGGAGCATTTCCTGTACAGGTGTCCTTTCGTTTCGATTTGAGGGCAGGTGGACAATTCAGAGACAAACAGTCATCATCTCATATTTCATGTCATTCAAAGGACTGTCTGAATTGAATTTAGCCATTTACTTTCTCCATTAACCGGTCTAACCTTTCATGAACGTCCATTAGGGTCACAAAACATTGCAGCTGAGAGGGTGTATAACAGAAGCCAAATACCCTGAAGAGGAATTTGAAATGAATACTCCCTGGCAAATATGTCCCATCGGCCCACACATGAAAAATTCATTCCAAAGTGTTTAAGTGGAACTATATGAATGATACAGCCAATCCTGCTTTATATGATCTCAAAGGGTTAAATCCAGCATGTTGGCTCAGTCAGGTGAGAGAAGGGGAAGCTTCAAGTTGACATCAGCAACTGCAAACAAACTAAAGATAGCTTGAAGATTTTTTTCTCTGACTTCTAGCAAAGTTGTTTTCAACTGGTTTTGCTTCACAAGTGGCGACCCAGCACAAAATAGTTTACACTCTTAAAAATAAAGGTTCTTTATTGGCATAGATGGTTCCATGAAGAACCTTTAGCATCCATGGAACATTCCCAATGCACAAAAGGTTCTTTGTAGTGGAAAAGGGTTCTTCAGATTATTCAAATGTTCTTCACGCTAAGAAAAACATGGTTCTTTGGGGAACCAAAAATGTATTTCTATGCAAAACACCCCTCTTTGAAACCTATATTTTTAACAGTGCACCACATACAAAAGTAACATTTATTCATATCACCATTAACAAAATTGCAAGGCCTTTGACATGAACAACAAAAGATATGGGAACAATTAGTTTTCAGTGTAGTTCATTTTGGGCAGCTTCATGTCATCTACACAGTCATTAAACTTTGACGGGTGAGGCACTGACAAAAGTCAAAAGTAAAGTCATGACACTATGGATCCATGTGCTTTTAAAAAACATTTTCATAGGTTTAACATTGCATTATCAGCTCGGAAAATGCGCTAATTTGACTAGAAACACCAAAGACTGGAAACGTAAAGGATCATTACGCTATGAGTCGGCTATGAGGAAAAAGTTTGAACAATCGTGTTTATTTTTTCCTGAAAACTTTAGTTTTTATTCTGATCACAACAGATTTGGGGCTCATGACCCATAAGTTGTAGAGTTTATAATTTCAGTCCAACAAGCTTCTGATTTTGAACGTCTTGACTCCTGATGCTATTTAGCAACACTGTTGTTCCAGGGTAAAACCAGCCAGCAACAGGAATTTCTCCCTGACGCCCATTCAAATTCTTTTGGAACAACTTTTGCAAGTTGCAGTGATAATCATCTGACACAATGTGACCAAGATCCCTTAAAGAAACCACCTAAAGAAACCAGACGGAGAAGAAATGCTTTGATGACTATACAGGGCATGACAACCTCCAGCGATCTCACTTTCCAGTAAGTGAGTCAGAGCCGTGCCAGGCCCTGACGTGTGAAATGATTCATCCTTCGATTTCATTTGCGACTCCACTTGTGTTAATGTAGCTGAACGACTGCACCCCATTACCTTAGAGAGCGATGACTGACCGCAATTGTAAAAGGAAAACTTCACACATCTTTCCTTGAGTATTTACACACGTATGACATATGTGTCTGTAGACATGTTACTTTTACTATTGCACTGCATGATCTCATCATTTCATGACGTTATGCAATATAACATGATCTGTTTAGGGTGGATACTGATTGTGAATCACCTAAATGGAAGGGCTATGATTTCAATGCAGTTTCAGTGGCGTCTTTTAAGGAAAGCAAAAGGGGAAAGAACTTTGTGAAAGAGGAAGTGTCAAGTCCAGAACAGCTTGTGACCACTATACCCACGTCTGTCATCTATACATATGACTCCAAAAAGCAGAAGAGCAATATACGTCAAAGATCACAACTTCCTTATTTGGGCTTGAGAGGGCAAACAGACGACACAGGCAGCTCTTATCTTTTTCTTTTTTTGTGATGAAGCTCTGGTTGATGCCATTTAGGGTAATCGGAAGAAACATTTTTACAGAGACATGAAATTGTGCTTTATTGAAACTGCAAAATCAGAGTTTGTGTTGATTGGCTGTCTTAAGCAATCGTGAGAGAGAAATGTACCAGGATAAGTGTGCGAATGTGAAGACAGTCCAGGGTGAGTGGGACAAATCTCTCCTAGTATCTGTGCACTCGCCCTACATCTGCCACATCGACGCCAAGGAATCTGACCCCAAACAACACTCGCATGGACATCTGTTCTGGGAGAGTTTTGCAGGACACATTCTCAGCTTACTGCCACCCTTCAGTCTACTATCATCTGACTGAAATATGTCAATTTGATTTAAGCAGAATCCCATGCAATGAATGGCCAGTGGTGCTTGCTATTACAATTTCTCATACCTAGAGGGTTTGTTGAAATCCCTAAACCTATAACTCTGCAGAAACCTCAAATTGTGCAGTTTGTTGAGGAGAGGTGTGCTTATACTTTTCATAGCAATTTGACTTAAATTTATACCTGGTACACTGTAAAAAAAAGGAAACCAAGTTGATGCCTTTTTTTGATGTTTTAAAGGTATAGCGGAGGATCTTTCCGAATTTTAGAGAAGACCCACCCTCTCCAATTTTTTTTAAAAATGCGCATGCGCAACACTCTATTTGCTCCCGAGAGGGAACGCCTATTAAACGTGTGCACGAGAGAGCATGCACGAGCCTAGTTCACCTTTTACTAGCAGTGATTTTAAATGGATTTTCCAAATACCAGCAGCCATATTACCCTGTAGCCCAAGACTGGTTGCCCACTGAAGCTAAGCAGGGCTGAGCCTGGTTAGTACCTGGATGGGAGACCTCCTGAGAAAACCAGGTTGCTGCTGGAAGAGGTGTTAGTGAGGCCAGCAGGGGGGCGCTCGCCCTGTGGTCTGTGTGGGTCCTAACGCCCCAGTGTAGTGATGGGGACACTATACTGTCAAAGAGCACCGTCCTTCGGATGAGACGTTAAACCGAGGTCCTGACTCTCTGTGGTCATTAAAAATCCCAGGATGTCCTTCGAAAAAGAGTAGGGGTGTAACCCCGGCATCCTGGCCAAATTTGCCCAGTGGCCTCTGTCCATCATGGCCTCCTAATCATCCCCATATACTAATTGGCTTCATCACTCGGTCTCCTCTCCACCAATAAGCTGGCGCAATATGGCTGCCGTCGCATCATCCAGGTGGATGCTGCACATTGGTGGTGGTTGAGGAGATTCCCCCCTTCCATATGTGAAGCGCTTTGAGGTCCCAGAAAAAGCACTATATAAATGTAACGAATTATTATTATTATTATTATTAAATAGCATGCCAAACTTTACCTGTCGAGTAAAAACTTCGCGACTGAGGCATCGGTGGGAAGCCCAACCTGTGCTTTTAGCGCTCGCCAGCGTGTGAAATATTCTCCCAAAATCACTCTGGTCTTGTTTCTTTCTTCAGAGGCCTTTCTCTTCTTGTCATACAATTTGTAGACACTTTTTCTCTTGCGACCCTCAGACATTTTGAAAAAACCCGGTGAGAGCGGCGAGCTTCAATGAATGGCTGAAACCGTAGCTCACCACCTGAAAGTGTGCATGCGCAGAAAGCAAAAAACTACCTAGGGAAGAGCACGTACGACGGCCTTACGTAAACATATCACCAGAATGATTGACAACTAGGAGGACCAAGTCTTGATGATCCACCCGGAAAAAGAAAATCCTCTGCTATACCTTTAAGTACAGTCAACATGGATGTTTAAGAAATTTCATCTTAAATTACATTAAACTGACTTGAGTGAGTTGAATCTTGTTGAATCAGTGTCAGGTAAGAGTAGGATACTTGTCTAGATTTCTCTGCTCACTTATGTAAGTTTATTATAAACAGCCACTTCTATAAATTGTGAAGTTTACTTAAAAAGGTTTTTACAATAGCCTAAATTCAAATTATATCAGTAAATAATTCATTAAAAGACATATAAGTCATATGTGATGATTGATGATGCACACAAGCAGAGCAGATGAGCTTCTATAACGCCCGCATAAAGAAAACACACACTCCCACCTCTGTAATAAACACAGCGCTGTTAATCCTGTCCGAATCGGTACATGAAATCTCAGATTTCAAATAAGAATTGTTACTCTAACGTAATTTGGAAAACAAGTCCTGTCCGAATAGGGCTTTACTGTTAGCCAATCTCCCTCCATCCAATCAATAACCAATTGAAAGGACCAAGTTCCGCCGTATATTTTTTCTGATTGTTCGTTCACTTGGATGTGTCACAATATGGAAGAAAAGATCTGCCGCTCCTTCTGTTTCATTGCGACTTTAAGTAACCTCCAAGCAACCACACATCAATGCAGTAATATAGCTCCCTCCCTAGTAGCATGGCAGCTAGTTTTGCATATGCATGTATAACTAACATTTTCACCCTAAAATCTTAAAAACTGTTTACACGACAGCATTTTCAAATGTTTATGCATTTTTGGCCGTTCATTTACACGACAACAGAGTTTGGGTGCCTGAAACATTTGAAAATGGGTTTCAAAGTGCAAGGTTTTGAAAACAGTCTCCATGTGAACAACAAAAATGCAAATCTGTGAAAACGATGACGTTTTGCACATGCGTTTTACATATTCAGTCTATTGTGTTTCATTGCATCTAATGGCCTGGCAGCAGAATACAGCGTTTTTAGTCGTTTTCGCGGATTCGTGTGAATGGGGATTGTTTTG
Source organism: Rhinichthys klamathensis goyatoka (assembly GCF_029890125.1). Lineage (NCBI taxonomy): Eukaryota > Metazoa > Chordata > Actinopteri > Cypriniformes > Leuciscidae > Rhinichthys > Rhinichthys klamathensis. Next base: position 740,931 of record NW_026606827.1, read on the forward strand.
ACAATGGTTGTTTTGGATTGTTTTGACAACGGAATCTGTAAAACTCAAAGGAAAAACTTCTCCATTTTAAGCATATTGTTGTCGTGTAAACGTATCCTAAATGTAAGATGGTAACGTTAGTTTATAAAGTTACTGTTACTACTGTAAAACTATACTATATTAATAGGGGCACTTTCAGAATCTTTCTGTCAGTTTAATTAATTTTTTGCTGAGGAAAGTAGTATTAAGTTACCACAACTTTGTTGTAGCTAACTGTGGTATTTTGGCAAAAATGAATTCCATGATACATTTTTTACAATTAATCCTTTTCTGATATTTTTATGGTACTTTTTTATGGTACTTAAGTCTTAATTCCTATTCACTGACAAAATACAAAGTTCAATCATGAAACTCTAGATGGCGCATGCTGATAGATCCTTAAAGGAATAGTTCACTTTTTAAAAAACTTTTGCTGATAATTTACTCACCCCCATGTCATCCAAGAGTTCCATGTCTTTCTTTCTTCAGTCGAAAAGAAATTAATGTTTTTGATGAAAACATTCCAGGATTTTTCTCCATATAATGGACTTCAATGGTAGCCAAACGGTTCAAGGTCTAAATGACCGTTTCAGTTCAGCTTTAAAGGGCTTTAAACGATACCAGACGATGAATAAGGGTCTTATCTAGAGAAACGATCTGTCATTTCAAAAATAAATAAAAAAGTTAAAGTTTTATAGGCACAAATGCTCGCCTTGCGAACTCTCCTGTTCGAACTCGTTCATCAAAATGAACGAATCTTTTTTCGAGTCATTGACTCGTTCATCAAAATGAACAAATCTTTTTTCGAGTCATTGACTCGTTCATCAAAATGAACGAATCTTTTTTCGAGTCATTGATTTTGATGAACGAGTTCGAACAGGAGAGTTCGCAAGGCGAGCATTTGTGCCTATAAAACTTTAACTTTTTTATTTATTTTTGAAATGACCGATCGTTTCGCTAGATAAGACCCTTATTCATCGTCTGGTATCGTTTAAAGCCCTTTGAAGCTACACTGAAACGGTCATTTAGACCTTGAACCGTTTGGTGCCCAGCAAAGTGCATTATATGGAGAAAAATCCTGGAATGTTTTCATCAAAAACATTAATTTCTTTTCGACTGAAGAAAGAAAGACATGGACATCTTGGATGACATGGGGGTGAGTAAATTGTCAGCAAAAGTTTTTTTAAAAGTGAACTAATCCTTTAACTCAATCTGCTTGCAATCACATCATTCTCTATTGGGCACAGCTGATTGGTTCCTGCTGTATCAGTAACCAATGAGCTCACTGATAAACTTTCAAATACTTGGTCAGCATTTGCTGTAGCAGTTTGCAGTGTGCTTCCAAAAACCCTCCACCTTCTCCAGCTCCACCTGTATAAATCTGCTATGGGTAATTCATGTATGTTATATTGTACAGCTGAATGCAAAATGTCTTATTTGCTCACAGCAGCGTCATGCATGTATTGGCAGTAGCAAGTCCTGTACTTGCTCTGCATCAGCAGCAATGACCAAAAGCAGCAGCGTAGCAGATCTATTCCACCAAGACCAAACATGTCAACAATGTCATATCCATTACCATGCCACACACTCCGAGAGTTGTCATGACAGAACTATTGTCATTGAAACTATTTATTACAATTTCTTCAAATATTCTCCTATTGTGTTCTGCAGAAGAAAAAGTCATATGCTTTTGGAATGAAATGAAAGTGAGTAAATGAAGACAGCATTTTCATTTTTGGGGGAATTGTGCGTTTAACACCTAGGAGACAGTATAAAAAAAAATCAAAAATAATATTTTGTATAGGCCTAGTATAAGCCCAGATACCTGATGGTATATGTTGTAGAAATATATTTAACTCTTTAAGCTGGGATATTCAAATTACCATATAAATATGGAAATCATTTTGGCATTTATCTTTTAGGAAACATGATACCAAAAACAACAGCATCAGATCATTAAAATCTGTTGTCTGTCTAGACAGCTGGAGAGAAACATCTAGACGACAGCATGATGAAACCTCAGTCTGTTAAGCACTAAAAGGGTCAATCCTCCCTCTGAGCTGTGAGCCACAGCCCATATGCTGCCTCGGCATTGTTTGATCTGATGCTGAGCACAGCAAACAGTCTTCTGCGTGACCATGACTCAACCTCAATCCTGCCTTCCTTCCCTTCGTCCTCCCACACTGCAGTAAATCAGCCTCGCTCCAGAATAAAGGCCCTTTATTTTCCTGTTCCTTCATGCTTACTGAACTTGTTAAACCTCTAACATGCTGACATGCACATGCTGACAGTATGTGTTGCTTGGAATTTGGAAATGACAGTCTGCTAATTGAATGTTAACATGTTTATATTGTCATGCTTGGCCTTTCATCACAACCGGCTCTAATTCCAGAGTAATGTCTGCAATTGGATGTAGCCTGACCTGAATAGAGCAGGATAGTTCACCCAAAAAACACAATTCTATCATTTACTCCCGCTCATGTCTTTCCAAATCTGTGTGACTTTTTCCTTCCGTGGAACACAAAAGGAGTTTTTTTTTATAGTGTGGAAAGTTCAAACTGCTGCTTTTCATACAGTGAAATATTGTTGGGACTAATGCTTTTTGAAGCTCGACAGCCCCTGGTTCCCATCTACTTCCATTCTGCTAAACTTCTCATTTCCAATGAAGAAAGAAAGCCAAACGGGTTTCGAAAGACATGAGCAAATGATGACAGAACTTTTATTTTTGGCTTAACTATCTATTTATTTCATGTGAGGAACAACTGGAGGAAGTCATGTGATTTCATTACAAGAACTAGTAACTTCCTGTATGTCAAAACATACCATCACCAGAACATTCATCATTATAATCAGGGCAATCAATATGATTTTTTACCTCTGCATATGTTATGCTAAAGTTACCTCATGCGGTTTGACTTGGATCACACTAGATATTTGTAAATTATTTGTTAACATTAAATACATGCATTTGAATAGCCTGACTCTCTAGTTTTAAAAATGAATGATCGCAGACCCGCTATACACATGAACTCAAAGTTATGTAATCTGCCTACTTTCATCATTAATAGGAAATCAATAACATTTATTATTATTATTACCATGGTGTACCATGAGTGTGCCATTGAGTGATGGGTTTCTTCTTGTCTCCTGAATTTTAATATATTGTGGTCAGTACAAACCATGTTTCTCTGCATTGGAAGTATACCCTTATATTGTAGTCTGGATCATATTTTCTTTTACGTTGTGTAGTTTTGTTCATGGTTTTCGAGGATGAGGGCATGTCATGTAACTCGTCCATGCCTCCAAGCAACTGGAACACATTTTACACACTTTCTCACACACACTATACTGAAAGCAGTACTGAATATCATTGTAAGAATGTTACACAAGTAGCATCTCATCAGTCAAATGATGCTGATGTGGAGAAAAGCATGAACAGGAAAAAGGTTTTGTCCAAAACTTACCTCTTTTTCAGATATGTAGAGTTGGTCTCCTTTCAGTAAAACAAATCTGTTTTTCCAAATTTCCCTGAAAATTCCTTTGCCACAGAACTTGCGAATCCAGCCAGTTTTGTCAGGCTGCACGGGCTGTTGATTGGCTTCCTGAGAGCCCTGCGTTTACAGAGAGAACACAGAAGCATGTGAGTTATGGTCTAATTGTCGGTTTCAAAGCAGTTTTGGGCCTTCATAAATCTATGATGCACATTATGCCGTCTAGGAAGGCAGTTCACACGTTTTTGAGACCGCCGTAATCTCTAGCAAAGGGGGAGACTTTCTTAAAGACATTGTCTTTGTCATGTAGATCATATCACATTCCTGGTGCTTACTCACTTTTATCACACAGCACAAGCACATACACACACACCAGTGTTTCCCTCAATATTTTGCCTGAGTTGGGATCTTGCCATCTGAATTGAGTATGATGAGATTAAAAGGCTGTGTACATGCAAAATAATGGAAAGAAAAAGCTTTTGTTTGTTGTGTTAAACTCAAAGAGTGCAAAAACAAACATAACATCCATAATCTGGTTATGCCTTTATTCTGAAAAAAATATATGTTTAAATGCTCCTCAGCTGTATGCTATCAGCATATTACCAAAATTTTATTTGGAGTACTTCTTTATTGCACAATGCACATTTCTTAATATTAAGCCTAAAATGTCTTTTAATCTCATTATTAGTAAGGATAGTATGATCACTGTAGCTACTTCAGATGAAACATGCCCATTCTTTGCCTGCTATTCTAGTCTGGAAATATTGGAGGCGTCATTTATTATGCTTTTTAGTCGTTTTGGACAGTAATTTAATCGACTCATTAATAGTGCATGTTAAGTGTTCAGTTTGTAGATCTAAAACCCAGAAGAGAATTAGCATTTTCAAGCTATGCTTCCCTTGGGAATTTTCTTTCGGGTTTTTAGAATTGGGTGATTTGTTAATAATATAGGCCTATATATATTGATATTCCGAAGAATTAAAACAAAAAACTTGTTCCTTTCACTATCATAAACCTGGTCAACAACTTCCAAAAAGGGCGTGCAGAAGAATATCATGTCGACTTTAAAATGTACAACCAGAATAAATTATAATGCATGTGCTATGTTGGAAAATGTTTTTAAACGTTGTGTTTGAGTAAACTGAAGTGTTCGTGCTGCAGTGTTTCACACTAGTGCACAAAGGCTCACGGCGCTCCTCACTGACAATAGAGTGGACTCGATGTCTTACCCGCTTTGTTGAACTGTTCTTCTTCATGGCTCAATAAAACGGAGCTTTCCGACTCTCCCTCCGCTAAATCCAGATCCTTCCGTGCACAATGTGCTGTCTACAACGAAACAGAATCCTGGTGTGGACTCGAAACGTTACACTCAAAGAAAAGCACGGTGCTGCTGAATGAGTCGCTCCCCCGTTTGTTTCTTACGCCTCTTGTCTATTTACTCCCATTCAGTGTCCTCCAGATCCGCGCAGATTATCATCCAATGGCTTTCTCTCAGTGGCCACGAAGACAGATCTGAGAAATGTGCTTTCTAGAGCAGCATGCAAGTCTGTGATGGTGGCATCAACATCATGATCGTTTGGTATGGGTTGATCTCCTGCCGTCATGTGGGTGTCTTTCGTGGAGTTGTGTGAGTGAGCTGGAGAACTTGAGGCTGTGTGGTCCCTCTCTTTGTCCTCGACAGCTCCACCTATGGACACCACAGTGATGTCACTAAAAAGAGAGAGGGGGACTTACTGTACTGAAAGGAATGTGCAATATTTTGCTGTAATTTTACATTGTGTAACACATTATTTGCCTATATTGTAGGCTAGCTAAAATATTATGCATATAGCATTATATATTATTATTATTATGATAAAAATATCAATAATGACGATGTGTTAAGAAATAATTATAGGCCTACTAAGTACAGAGTCAAAAATTTAACTTTTTTTATTATGGAGCAATATTTGCCTCATGGATTTGTTGAATTAATTGACATGACAAAAAAAAATGGATGACATGGTGATGGAGCCCGGAGGTTAGAGAATAATCTAACCATATATTTCTTGGGTGTCAATTAAGAGGAAAGAAAATCAATCTGAGAAATTATGATTGGTACACAGCAGCAACTTATATTTTGAAGCATTTTCTTCACATGCAGTGTTTTCAGAGTGTTTCTACATGCTGTGGTAATATCTAAATTAATGGTTTTATAAGTCATAAATGTGTTTTTTCCAGCCCAGTGTTCCTCAGAGCAGCTGAGCTGATTTCAGTTTTTTTTTTTATTAATCAGTATTTAGTCATCTACAAATACATGTCAGGTAACATTAAAAATGTGGTAAAAATCTATTTTTTTAAAGCTTTTACAAGTCATAAATATTATTTAATATGACTGAATCAACTTTACAGCATTAGGTTTCAATTGAAGTCATTTTTAATGGTCAGGTAAGATTGTAATTGTGCACTTCAGAGGCTATTTCAGTTTTTACAATTTTAGGATACACTTTATTTTAAGGTGACATAGCCTAGTTACATTGTACTTACTCAAATTAGTAATATTAATTAACTACATGTATTTAAAGAGAAAGGGTTAAGGTTTGGTTTAGGGTTAGTTGCTTGTAATTATGCATTATTTATGTTATTACTTTTGTAAGTACATGTAGTACATGTGTAACAATGTAACCTTAAAATAGTGTTATCCAATTTTGATATGTATATGTAAAAAATAAATGCAATGATTTTATACATTTATATATTTAATTTCTTTAATCCCCTTTGATATAAAATATACAGTAAATTATTAATTATTTCACCTACAGATTAAAAGGAACATTTTGCTGGTGTTGGGATAAGGCTCCCATAAAGTGATGTAACTCAGCAGCAATATAAACATGTCCACCTGTCATCTTAAAACCATCATAGTCCTTCTTAAGAGTTTAAAAATAGTAATGAATACTGCTTTGATAAGCTTGGGTCTGAAATGCCCCTATCCTTATATATTATTTTCTTCATTACTTCAACAGTAAGGAATTCACTGCTAAATGTTTTTGTCGTTAAGCCAGGAGAGATAATTAGGTTATACCTGAAAAGGTAATAACTGGATTAACGTTCTATATATAATCGCAAATGCATTCACAAACATGTTATACAGCCTTATTATATGACTGAGATATTCCAAAATTGAAGTCAAGCTGAGAACATGATTATCATATCACTTATTGCAGTTTAGTGCATTTAAGGGGTCAAAATGGGTCATTTAGAGTGTCTGTTTGTCAGGTGTATGACACAGGGTGAATGGCTGTTTATCTGTTAAACAAAGCCTGATACAATTATGTTAGTCCCCTAATAAAAAAATCCACATATAAAGTGAGAAATGAGAGCATTCAAAAGCTGTATCAAAACAGGAAGCTGAGGCAGCTTGTATGTTCATCTATTTATTGGCTGATGAGACTTGTAAGTAAAGATAATTTACTCTAGTCTGTGCTGAATTCTCAATGCTGTCATTTGCCATTTTGTAAATGAATGTCCTTTTTGTGAGCATTGCTGTAAGAGTTCATTCCTTAAGATCAGTATTCACCACACAATCCTTCTGCTTGGCCAAAACAAGAGGCTTTCAGCAAATCCATCTGGAATGGGCTGAAAACAACAAAATGGTGCAATCTTTCTTTCTTTCTTTCTTTCTTTCTTTCTTTTTTTCCAGTATGTAGGCCTAATGCTTTTAACACAATAACTGTCTGCATTTCGCCATTTTATGTGAAGTAGTTTTCTAATCCTTGCATGTACAGTATAAATGCCCATTTTTTAGTTAATGCTGGTCTTCATAAACCCAGGTAATCTTACAGTGGCATCATTGTAATGACACATGCTAATCCAGCTCTGAAGTAGAATTAAGCAGCGCCGCTGTCCCAGTTAAAACAGAGCTCTTGCACAACCACAGCGGAAATCAGCTTATACAGTTGCTTCTCGTAAGGCTTTCAACTGCTGCCGAAAATAAGAGGAAACATAAACAGCCAGACTTGAGGTCACTTTTCTCATCAGGCTAAATTGTCCATGTGAAGAACTAGACATTTTGTACTGCTAATCATCTCTGTCCTAAAATGAATGTCACTTTATTTTATCATGATCAGTTCAAGTGTTCCCTGTTCTGACACACACTGAGACTTTGTCCCTCTATATTGTGATTGAACACATTTATAGTTTGTATGGTTTTTTTTTTTTTATCTAGATGCTGTGTTTCAGAATAGCATTCTCATTTGCCATTGAGTGCTAAAAGCTGTATTGATTTCAAGGTTAAAGCTGCCGTAGTTTTTCCTCTTTGTCGCCATCTCTGTTCGAAATCTGCAATTGCAGTTGTTCGCAGAATTATAAATTTTACGTGGGTTGTGCCTCGGCACGGCACAGCGCAGATGAATTATTGTTTTGAGGAGAATGTGCGGCTGTCAGTCGCCGCGCCGGTGTGGATACTGTCATTCGGAATCACAGATTCTACTTTTTTCACCGGAAAATGTCATCTGAACAAGTAAGTAACATCCACTTTTGTTCTGACCAACTAAGGGAAAAAAGCATTGCAGTAAATCGTGCTGATTAACGATCGCTTATCATATCACGTCAAACCATGCAAATTATACTTTGTTCACAAATTGTTAATGTTAACAACATCAGCATTGTGTGACTACATTTAATGCCCTTCCGATATTATCCTTGTTTTCGCATGGGTCCGGTTGCAGTCTCTCTTTTTTCTGGAGCCACTCCGAAGTCTTTTGCATTTTACAACGGGTGAATCTCCAGTTGTCACTGGTGATTGTCGTTTGAACCTTTCTGGATCCACCATCAAATTAATAAGTTTAATTATATCAAGTGCTGTGAGAAAAGACTATAAATCTCCACCTCAACATCCTCGCAATAGCCTACTAGCCGAGACTCCTTCTTTATGTGTACAGATGTGACATAATGACGCAAAGACATGCTCGAATTTCCCGTAATCCACCAGTACCACTGGAATTAAAAACATTATTACAAGCATACTGTTTTGAATCGAGCTAAGGCAAGCAGATAGTTTTGAACACAGGCTGGTTATGTATTTTCTCAAAAATGTATTTGGGATAATAAGTTAGGGACTGTAGCTTTAAGTTTGTGTAATTGGCTGGTTTTTATATCGATCTTTATAGGACAGCAGTGGATTGACCATCAGATGTGATGGTGGGAAGAGACACAACATGGGCACTATTGCTCCGCTGGATAATCTTGGGTGGAGATGAACAGTCGTTTGTACAGTACAGTAGATTATGGGGGCACAGCTGGCCTTGGTTTATCCACCAAGTATAGGCCACAATACAGACATAATTTATACGTGGTGGAGTGTCTTTTAAACAGCTAATATTTAAAGGTTATGGTCTTCATTGGTGTAGAAAGCAACGACAACAAAAAATCTATAGAGAGTAGATGAAAAATCCAACCTGTCTCCAGATTTGAGAAGAAACGGATGAGTGTGTAATGTAGTCTTAGTGGAATCACATGACAGATGCTGATAAGAAATTGATCTAAGCGACCAACTGTATAATGACCAGATGTTGCTATGCTGCTTGAAGTAGAGATAATGTTTCAGTTTGTCCTCAGCAGCGAGATACCAATTAAATAGCACAAAATTCCATTAAAGATACTGGAATGTCATGAGACAGAGTTAAAACAAAATCTGTCAAATTTGGTCTTAACAGTTATATTCAAATTATATATTCAACAATGTTCATTTAAAGGGATACTACACTTTTTTTGGAAATAGGCTCATTTTACAACTCCCCCAGAGTTAAACTGTTGAGATGTCACTCTCATTCCTGCGTAATAATCAAGAAACTTTACTGCCGTACCATGAGTGCAGCAGGCGTAATGATATGACGCAGCGCCTGAAAATAGTTCCGTTGTGTTGACGGAAGGTGGCCTATTTTCAGGCGCTGCGTCATATCATTACGCCTGCTGCACTCATGGTACGGCAGTAAAGTTTCTTGATTATTACTCAGGAATGAGAGTTTAGTTCCTAGCCATATCAGCCTAGAAAATCGCAACTTTACATTTTCCGTTGGTCTTAGTGCACGATGTAACTACAGAAGAGTCAAGGTTTAAATAGGAAAAATATCGAAACTCTTTGGTCATTTTTTTTTAGAAATGCTAATGGTCTTGTCCACTTCAATGATGTATGCTAAGCTATGCTAAAAGTGGTACCGCCAGAACCGGAGATCGGCTGAATGGATTCAAAAATGGTAAAACTCAACAGTTTAACTCTGGGGGAGTTGTAAAATGAGCCTATGGGCCGTTACATAGTCAACGCGACCAAGCAACGCGAGCGACGCGAGCTACACGCTCCTTTTCATAGTACGCAAGCGTCACAGGCGATGCGTGAAATGCAATACACCGATTGAAATTAGGACCGATTGGAACTGATTGCAACAGGGGGTAGTAGAGTCTAGAGTCGGGTCACGAGATATTCAGATCAAAATGGCAACTGAAGAGGAATGCATATTGCTGATTTTACATCGGCGGCAACAAAGGCAGCACAGAGATAGGCGGTGGTACTTTTCCTTTTCGCCCGCCATTGTATTCAAACCTTCTTCTTCTGTAAACATAATAATATACCTTTGTATGTACATTACTTGCAAATTCGCCCCCACCGACAACGCATAGTATTGCGTGCATCGGTGCGTCGCGTATCAAAAACTAGGATGACACATTTGGCTACGCATCGACGCATAATGGCGGCCAAAGCGCAGCGATGTGTAGCCTTGCGCACGCGTATGCGTACCGATGCGTTGACTATGTAAGGGCCCTAATTCCAAAAAAAGTGGAGTATCCCTTTAACTGATGAAAAACCCATTTCAATTTCATTTAACTGTATAAACTGTGTATCTGTTAATTTGCCATTCTTTGCTGCATTTCTTCTTATCTGCACGTTGTTGTTACTTTGTTTGCCCTTGTTCTTGTTTTTAATATATATAGTCATTGTGTGTGTGTAAAAGTGAATTTAAAATTACCAAGATTTCTGGTTTTAATTTCCAACTCATTTTGGGTTCATTTTTTGTAATTTAAAAAAAATGAAAAACAGCCCAGCATGCTGGGCTAAACATTTAACCCAAAACAACCCAGCACTGGGTATGTCCCTTTTTAACCCAGCGCTGGGTTGCCAAAATGACCCAAATTGGGTTGTTTTTAACCCAGTATTTTTTAGGTTTGGGGGTAAATAAATTCTAACCGAATTTTCATTTTTAGGTGAACTATCCCTTTAATTCTTTAATCACAGGTGCTTGAATTATAATTGCAATGTAAGCTGTGTTGCTTATGAGGAGACAATGGGCTCCTCTCTTGTGTTTATGTTGTTCTCATACGTTATCTTCATCCAAATGAAGCTAAATATTTGGTTACTCCAACCACGTCTCATTGGCCATTTGCACAGGACAGAAACATATACTTAAGTTTGAAGGCATGAGTTTTTGGGATGGTTTTAGAAGGCTTATTGCGGCCCAGAGTGAATGTGGAATGTGAAATAAAAGCCTTAAAATTTAAAGTGGCGTTTCAACTGTGCTGACACAATCAGACAATCAAGACAAACCATCCCACATCCTCATACCACAGGCGGCTGATTCGACAGAAAAGTAGCCGCAATAATAAAAGCTGTTCCAACCTAATTATCTTGTTGTTTCAGTCTGCAAAGGACAACATGCATTCTTTGCTTCGAAAAGTAAAAGCACACCACTCCGCAACATTTTTAGACTTTGAACAAACAGGTTTGTTCAATTCCTAACTAAGTGCAATAATAATTGTGATGCTACATTTGTTTTGAAATAATACAAAGTCAGGTGACTTTTATTCATTTACTTGAATTCTATTCCTTGATTTGCATATTCGTTTGAGAAGATGTGATGCCACCACAGCAAACATAAAGCTAAATACCCATCAGTTCACTGTTGGCTCTCTGTCGTTTGTATTGTTACCTTACACTAGTCAATAAAACATTCAGTGAAACCTCATCTCCTTCACACTGATGAATCTACTCGTCAACCTTTGAGTGACCAAGTAGTAAAATGTTAGTGTAGAGTGAGTTGTGGAACTGTATCCGTTCTCAGACGTGTTGTCCCACTAACATTTTCAGGAAATATCAGGCACAGAGGATCTGATTTCACCACTTTAAAATGCTCCGCAACACAGGAGCACTTTATTATCGAAAACATAACCAGCGTCAGGGTTAAGTCCGTTTCATATTCTCTTTTCCGACAGGAACTTGAATTGATGGATTGAATCGATTCCAAATTGCACATGAGAAGGAACAATATGACTGATGTTGCATACAAAAGAGCAGCTGCTTCTACATTTAGTTCCAGAATGTACCACAACAGCATGTTGTTTCACTCCATTCATTACATCAGCGGGTCATGCAATGCTAATCTCATGGAGAATGGACTCTTGAGCAAATGTCCCAGCTTCATTGGGATTATAAATGAAAACAGGTGGATTTGGGATGGGATAACAGTCTACTGTGCTATAAAAGCTGATGCTCTCTTTCAGAGGTACAGAGCATTCTTTCTGTATTTGGCTTCCAGTGTTGGGCAAAGTTACTTTTAAAAGTAACGCATTACAATACGTTACTCCTTAAAAAAGTAACTAATTGTGTTACTTAGTTACTTTTTACAAAGTAATGCTTTACATTAATTTTGTGTTACTTGCTCACTTGTGTGCCCTGAAACCTCACTAGTACTCTTTTTACCTTGCTTATAAAATGTGTAAATTTTATTATTCATTGTGGGATTTAAAACAAATTATTATTATTTTTTTTTTTTTTTTATGTATTAAAAAAATTAACCTAGTTGTAATTTGTAATCTGTAGTTTTTTGTTGATTTTCTTTTGGGCCTGCAAGCTGTATAAAATAACAAATGCGGTAACACTTTAGAATAATTGTCCGTCATTAATAGGTAATGCAGGAAGTAATGCATGACTAATAAGTAGTTCTAACACTTTAACTACTATTTCTAATATGTAACTAGGTCCAGATCACTAGTAGTTTCTGCAAAGTGGCTACTTGACTAACTAGTGATGCATTGTATGACCATGTTCATTGTAAAAATAAAAAAAAAATGTCTCAAACATATTAATGTTGTGATTAATTAATTGATCATTCTTAAATTTTGTCATAGCTAATAGTTCTTAATGAGGGTAATCTCATTCAGTAAATATTGATTACCTAATAAGGAACTATCCCTTAATATGTGATTGCTTACTTATTGGTTAATCATGCATCCCTATTAGTTAATACAGTAGCTGAGGTGTTAAAGGATTACTAATCACAACATTTTTTTTTTTTTTTTTTTTTTTTTTTTTTATATGAACATAGCCATAAAATGCATCACTAATCAACTAGCCACTCTGCAGGAACTACTAGTGATTTGGATCATATAAGTTCAATATTATTTCACAGTAGAGGTTGAAGTGTTAATACTCTCTTCCTGCATAGTTATACCTATTATTGATTGACCATTATTCTAAAGCAAGGATGGGCAACTTTGGTTCCTGGAGGGCCACTGTCCTGCAAAGTTTAACTCCAACCCTGATAAAAAACTAACCTGTCTGTAGCTTTCTAGTAATCATGAGGATATTAATAAGCTTGTTCATGTGACAGTAGGAACAATTGTTGTATGTTTTGTTGTAGTGGGGACTTAAAAAATAGGAACACACCTGGGGGTTAACCACAAGATGTGTGTATAGGGCTCATACATCATTAAAGAAGAGTCAAGTTAGTTTCAGATGCTTGTCTTTATTGAATAGAAAATGTGCATAAATTATTATATAGGAGTGTTTGATTAGATTTGGAACTAAACTAAACTCAGGACAGTGTGGCCCTCCCAGACCATTGCCCATCACTGTTCTAAAGTGTTACCACAAATGCTATTATTTTATTTTGTTTCTAAGTAACTAAACCTTTTTGCACAATCTGTAAGTCTCAGGACAAGAAACGTTACTGTAATACATAATTCCAGGTAAAACGAAAACCTGCAAAGAGCACTTCTGAGGACAAAGTGTCATTAGCAATGTAAAGTGTCACATTACGACAGACAGTCCAGATATATCAGAGTGTTCAAAAACAAGCCCAATCTGTTGTTAATTCAATTTTCTAATGATAAATGTTCTAGATATTAAATTTTGGTGCAAGAGAAACCTCTAGTATTTTTTTAGAGAGAACGTTTTGGACAAAAGATGGATTGCTTCGGCTCGACAATAGCTGAAGGAGATACAACCGGGTCTTGTAATGCTAGCTGTGAAATTCAACTCTGGAGACCTATCAATTATAAAGCACATCAACGTCAGGGACCTTTAGTGACACTCTCTCCTGCCTGCTATCTTTCTTTAAAATATTTCTGCGCCATTCAGAACAACAGAAGAATAGCTGCAGTTTCATTTTCCAAGTCTCATTGTGGTTTCAGGAAATAGCGGAAATGCACACAGGTGTGTTGATTCTCTCTCTTAACCATCCAGATTTCTGCATGCTTTGCATCACTGAACAGTGCGTATACTATCAATGAATTATTGAACCTTAGACAGATCATGTGGTATTCTAGAAATAATATCAACTTTCCTGCATACAAGCACATTTGAAAATTAGAAAGGACTGCTTTCTCGTAAAAGGTTTATCAAAACTTTATGACATTTCCTGCATAACGACATTATTTTTTATTTTTTGTAAAATGTCTATCAACATTTTATGACATCAGCATCCGATTTATTTATTTGTATGGTTCTCTGCATTTTCTATTATATTTTCTTCAGGCTTTAATGAGGATGTGGAGTCAAAATCAAAATCCACAGTGCATCCTTCGCAACAGAGTCATTTTAGGACTGTATTTTAGCATTACAGGTTGTTCTGAGGTTTATGTGTGATCTGAGTGCCCTCATTCATTATTTAAGCATCTTTTATTGGGTTGCACATTATTTATAAGCTTTAAAAAGGGAGCGGTGTCCTCTCACTCATCCTTTAGAGATCCCGTCTTGTCATTAGACCAATCCATCATATACCAGAAATAAATATAACATTTAGGGTTTCAACTTTTACAGATCCATGGCACAGACTCTGAACAAGTCAAATATCAAAAAGCAAGACACTATATGATCAATTTCAGATCATTCATTTATTTACAGCTCAAATACTTAAAGGGATAGTTCACCCAAAAATGTACATTTTGTCATCATCTACTCACCTTCAAGTTCACAGTTTCTTTCTTCTGTAACACAAAAGAAGATATTTTGAAGAATGTTGGTAATCAAACAGTTGATAATAGCCATTGACCTACATAGTAGGAAAAAATATGCCAATGTACAAAGTCAATGGCCATCAACTGTCTGGTTAGTGGTTATCAACATTCTTCAAAATATCTTCTTTTGTATTCAACAGAAGAAAGAAACTCATACAGGTTTGGAACTACTTGAGGGCGAGTAAATGAAGACCGAATTGTCATCTTTGGGTGAACTGTCCCTTTAATGTCATGAAAATGTAAGAATATGTTGATTATCTTCACAGACCCCTTCACGTGCCACCATGGAACGCTTTAGCCAGGCATCTGTTTTACAATTGGCTAAAGGTAATAAAAATAATTTTAATTTACTCAACATTCAATGTTTTGTATATCCAAACACAAAACATAACTTGACTCTGCCAGTTATGCAATAATATTAGACACCACCATGTCCAGTCAGTTCAAACCAGGTCACTGGGTTTTAGATATTGACCTGCTCTGCAGCACAGCGCTGTTGTGTGCCATATGATCTTTCTCCATCACAGACAGACACTGTTTTGTGTTTTTCCATTTAGAGCACAGTGTGGTCACTTGAAAATGTCTGCCGGCTACATTAGGTTAGATAACGCAATCGAAGCTCTCGAGATCAATACAGCCTTCTCTCTCACTCATTACAAGGCCTGTGATCATGCATCAATGTCACAGTGACTTTCAGTGCATCTGATGTTGTAATGAAACATAAAATGTAACATTTCAGATTGATTTTTTCTATGATTCTGGGAAAATATGGATGAGAAAGCATTATTTGTGATTCAGTTTGTAATTATAAATGCACTATTTTTAGTCTCTGTGGTTTTTAGTCACTTGTGTGCAAAGGAAATATGTAAAAGAATAATGTCATTTAAATGTCTATGTTGATTGACTATTCATTTGAAAATTTGTATGTACAGGTACTAATCCTTATTTTATTTTTTTTTAAATGTTAAAATGTTAATAAATTAATGAGAGCCTCAGATTCCTTGCAATTAGATCTTCCTCGGTTTTTCAATGAAAAAGTGAAAGAAAACTGAATGGCATTTTAGATGATCTGATATTAGTATATTCTAAATGTGTTTGCCCGTGTCAGCTGACAGGGAACATTGTTTGGCTATAACGTTCTGGAAAGGTTCTCTCAAAGTTATGAACAAACATTATTCCAGTAACGTTAATAGAACATTTGTTCAAAGTCATCTGATCATCTTTAATAATGTTCTCAAAACTTTAGACCGAAAACATTATTTATGAATAATGTTTTTAAGAACATGTTATCTGAGTGGTTGTTAATGTGTTTTGAGTCTGTTAGCATGTTGCTATATGGTTGCTACTGTAGTAGCAATGCTCTAGTCGGTCACTAGTCCCTAAGTCTACAAGATTTTTTACCTGTTTTACTGACCACAAGGTGAAATTTATAAATCGGATAACTTATATAAGTAATGGAATTCCTCCCCTGAACAATCCGCATGGTTTAAAGGTAACATTCATTTAAACAGTGGGAAAACGTGCGCTTAAGTTTCATAATTAGGGGAAAAAATACTGATGATTAAACATTGGTGCAGCTCTAATACAGCTCTAATTGAGCAATCAGCACTACTTAAAAAGCCACAGCACTGATTTTAATAGTTAAATTGGGAGTTACTAGTAGTTAGTGGTTGCAATATTATTGTCAGGATTGGTCTCCTAATTATCAGAATAAAGGAATGTAGATTAACAGTCAGGAAGTTTTCTTCCTGTTCCATTTGAAAGATGTCTGTGGGGTTTATAGGTCTAAATGGATAGGATTAAAAATGCATCAGTATTGATCATAATGCCGGGAAAAATAAAGCACTGTTACCAGGCAGGCCGGTATAAATGAAGATCACTCATCCAAAACAACAATAGTCAGCATATAGTAATCTGAAAGGTGAATTTCACAAAAAAATTATGAAATGCAAAAAAATCGTTAACATAATGTGAAAAGATCATATTTTAATTGTAAAGGACCTTTGTTAAGTAAAATCTTCTAAATGAATACTATAATATAATTCGCTGTAGCCTATAGATGTTTTTAATTAAAAAATATCTTATGTTAGATTGAGAATTTGATTGGAAAATGTACTTAATTATCATGAAAATGTCACAGTGCAATTATAATTATTATAGAAAAACTGTTTCACCGTTTCCACTACTGTTTTCAACACTGATAATAATAAAAAATGTTTCTAGAGCAGCAAATCAGCATATTACAATAATTTCTGAAGTATCATGTGACGCTGAAGACTAATGCTGAAAATTCAGCTTTGACATCACAGGAATAAATTACATTTTATAATAAATAAATATTAACACATTAACATTGTTAATGTAATTAACATACTGTTTTTTTACTGTAATTTGATTAAATATGCATTTTTCAAACCATTAAAAAGTCATGCACCTCAAACTTTATACATATATATGTAAAATAACTCAGAAAATAGTTGAATAGTAAAAGTGATTGTTTCTTTCAAAAACATTAGAGTATTCTGTGTCTTCTGAGTCCAGTGTGCCTTACACTTGCCATGTGTCTGAGACAGCTGGTTGTGGGACATCAGTTAGTTTCATCAAGAAAAGTCTCAAAGCGCAACACCCAGATACCATGAAACCTTGTGTTTATGTGTGTCATGGCTTACTGACCTGCCTTTATAACAGCAGCCAGCTGTTTCTATATCACTCACACTATATGTGTGAGCTGTATAACAGAAAGCAGTCTGCAGCGATTACTGTACCCAAGCAGCTGCAAGCTTCCGTTAGAGATCAGCATTAATTACACAGCAGCCCTGATGTGCCGTCTTCCTCTAAAGAGCCCAGCTTAAACTCCCATCAGACCACTGCAGATTCAGGGCATGTGAGAAGCTGCTGGGGTGCTTTAACGCTCTTTTTCTGTGTAACCTATCCCGCAAGGAACAGCGTTTGAGGAAGATACCTCTCATCTTTTCAGTTTTATCAGCTTATACTCTATATAGCATACCATAGTAGTATTTCAAATTGACCATAGTGTTTTTTTTTAATTCAGTCGATAGAGTGGATATTTCGATCGATGGTCCACTTTAGACATTCTAACTATAAGTAACTTTGCAACTTCATGTCAACTAACTCGCCTTATTAGAGTATTTGTAGACTCTGCTTAATATCTGCTCTCAATTTAATTCGATGGTCCTCCAACAGACATTCTACTAACTATAAGTAACTTTCCAACTACATGTCAACTTATTCTACTAACCTGAACCCTAAAATCAAACCCTAACCCTAACAGTCTACAAATACTCTAATGATTGTAGTTGGCATGCAGTTTTATAGTTAGTAGAATGTCTAAAATGGACCATCGAAATAAAAAAGTGTAACCAAAAGCCTTGGTTGAAACCGCCGTTTGTTTTGACGTGTAAACAAATCATTAAATTTGCATGTTTGATGTAAAAAATTACAACCTATGCAATGCCACTGAAAACCAAAGTGACATATTTCAGAGAAAAAAATATTAAACACTTGGAATAACACTGATATTTTTTTCTTTGTTTCGTTTTTTACATCACAAAAACCTCGTTTTAACTGGGGCGTAGACTTTTTATATCCACTGTATATGCAGACACACACTCAAGCTTGTTTGCGTATTGAGAAGCTCCCACTACAAACATTTTATTAAACTTTGTTTTATGCATTTTGCATTTGAACCAAAGCAACGTACATTGCATGTATTTAGAAAGTTTATAAAATGCCACATTCATCAATTTTAAGATGTATAGTTTATGTGAGGACATTTTCAGAGATTTTGGCCCTGATAGCAAAACAAGTACAAACACGCACACACACACATCAGTACCCTCACAAGACTTAAAATTCCATAACATGTGTTTGTAGGGGGTGTCGTGCTGAGTAAGCAGACTGGGAACGACTGTGGTATCCCATCAGCTGTTGATGATAACTGGTGGCCTCGGATTTCACTCTCCCTCACCTGTTCTCGCCCCTGGCCCACTGCCCCGCCACATCCTCCACCTTCTCTCACAGTTGCAGCATGTTTACTGCAGTCGAATCCAAGATCAGGGAGATGAGCTCTCCGGTTTCAATGGACTGTTATGCATGGCAGTTCTCGCTGAACTGATTATCTCTCGAGATAAAAACAGTTAATCTGTGAGTAAAAGAGTGATATTCTTCATGCCTCCCTCTTGTCCCTAGGCTATTTCTGTTAGTAGTTCCCTTTGTGCCGGCACCCCATGATTCAAATAGATGTAGAGGTAGCATGTGTGCGTGCGTGTGTGTGTGTGTGTGTACTGGGAGACAATAACCCCTAAGGGACTGCAAATCAGACCGGCTTGCCCGGAATGGAGTCCTGTACACTAGTCCATTCTTTCAAATGAAAGACCTCTTCATGTACCATTATTATTGGGTCTGCTGCATTCCAGCACTAAGTTGGCCAGAAAACCACGGCGGTTAAGCTGAATCAAATTCCCTCAGAGCTAGTGAAGGGCTGACTTTAATGGGGCCCCTAACAGTCGAGTCAAGCGAACGGGTCAGCAGTTGCCGTGACCCCTAAACTCTTGGAGCCAAGCACACTGACTCAGGAAGATGAAGCTTTTATGATCTTTTCAGAGCTCAGCTGGTCTCCAATGAGGTTTTACTACGGCCCTCCCATTTCCCACAAATCCTCCCAAAAGCCTCATCAAGGCACAATGGATAGGGGGTTGAGCACAACATTAACCCCTGGGGCAAAACAAATAGAGATGGTCACGATGACGTACCTTTATAAGAACACAGCCATTTTAACTTATAGACTCACGTCTGTATTGTTATTGAACTGTATCACAATTTTGACCTATACTTAAAAAGGGATAGTCATACAGGTTTGTCATACTTTTTCGTACAATTTCAACTTTTTCTCAGAATTGAGTTTGCCTTTCACAATTATGACTTTTCCCCTCAAAATTCTGCATGTGGTCACTCTAGTGAAAAAAAACTATACCAAAATGTATTTAAAATACAATTATTTCATAGTATATACAAATCCATGAACCTATTTACTGACATATCGCTTGAGACTTACTGATATAAATGTTATAATTAAAATTTATTTATTGGAGTACTTTATAGCAAAATATCTTTATTCGTAAGGATAGTATGATCACTGTATAATATCAGTCTTTAAATGCGCAATATAATTAAAGTGTACCTAAAGTATACTTGCAATAGTTCCACTTTGGCACAATCAAATATACTTAAGTATATCTTTAGTTGCACCTCAGCGCTACTTTTGGATAACTAAAGACTTTAAGTATAACAATTTATTACACCAAAAGTACAACTGTAGGGTATTCATATTAAGTACATAAATATTTAAATGTATTTGTAGTAGTTAGCATAAAATAAATGTATTTCACATAAATTTTGGTATATTTACTTTTCACAAGGGCAGGTATAAAGAATTGCAAGATGTAAACTCAGAATTGTGATATATGAACTAGCAATTCTGGAAAAAAAAAGTCTGAATTTCGAGATTAAAAAGTCACAACTACCTTTTTATATTTTTATTCCATGGCAAAAAATATGCTTCCATACATATGGCTATACAAGAGCCGTTGAAAAAAATCCCCTAAAAATAAGCTCAATGAAAAACCACACCACATTTGAATACAAAATTCATTTTGGTTACATGTAAATTATGCTCAGTGCGACCTGCAGGAATGACACGCTGTAATACATCCGCATCTGATGATATCAGCACATTATGGATATTCAAGTCTGAAAGATGAAGCAGATTCGTGACACACGAGTTATTTTGTTCATATGCACAATAGGTTTTAGTTTAATGCTGCTTTTTCTTTTCTTATAATAATGTAAAAGAGAATCAGCACATCTCTGTTTAATGCTCTTCCTCTTGTATATGAAGCCAGTGGAGACGAGCAGGCGCCAGACATTGCCCACAGGGGCCACACATGCAGAACGCTCACTGATTGGGTTCAGCTCTTGACAAGCATTATGGTGCTGGATATGATGGAATGAGTTTAGTGAATTATGCTCTGTGTCGACCATAAATGATGTGCTAATGCTACAAGCTAAATTGCGCTGGGAGTTGGATGGTTCGAATGGCCCGGCAATAGGTTTTTAATTGGATTTCATCTTTATTCTCTGTTGCAGGGCGCTCAGAAATGACTGAGGGTGTCGTGCATTGTCATGCCTTGATTCATCTTTTTTTTGTTTTTTTTGACTAATTATGTTTACATGAAATATCTTTGTCCTGTCGAGGTGCAAAAGTGGTTCTGTGTGCCACTGTCAGCCACACTGCACGTTATTATTATCACTTGTTTTCACTAGTAAGCATACAAAGAATTGAATACAGGAAAATGACGCCACTGTTTGGAAGCCAATTTCACACAGGGAACTTTCTCAGGGACAGAGGCTCAATTGAAGAGGAAGATTTGTTATTTGCTGGCAGGGAACTCATCAGCAATTTTTTTCAGTCTCAATCAGACAATTATTTCCACATTGTTTAGCTTTATGCAGTAGCTTTTTTACACATACATTGTTATTTAAAAGTTTTGGGTTTGCGGTCATTTATTTGATTAAAAATACAATAAAAACATAATAACGTAAAAATAATATTGTGATATATTATTGTAATTTAAAATAACTGTTTTTATATTTTAATATATTTTCAAATTGAGAATTTTTAGCAGCCATTACCCCAGTCTTCAGTGCAATGGAGTGACATTGTATGAAATCATGATATATATATATATATATATATATATATATACATACACAACATTTTTAACGGTAATGTGTTATGATTTTTAGCAAATGAGAATTAATGAAATAGCATGAGAATAAGAATAAAAATGAATAACCATGAAATGGCTACAAATTATTTTTTTTACAGCACAACATTGCCAGGCAATTTGGACATCTTAGAATTTTACACTGTTTAAATCGGAATGCAAAATTCAATAAAGAGAAAAAATAGGAATGCTGTTTCATATTGATTTGAGTGTCCTTGTTACATAATTGCAACTGTAACCTACAACCACATCACAGGGTGATCATGTGGTCCAGGGTCTGCATCTTTCGAAACCATATTTTCCTTTAGTTTTCAATTGACCTGCAGTTTTTCATTGTGGAAGGATGCGGGCTATTTGTATCATAATTTAAGTAGAGGGTAATTTCCAAAAACACATATTTAACGCCATCTAGTGGTTAAATTATATATGAATTATAAAAAACATAATCTATACATAATTAGATATGCACAATACTGGACACAATGTAGGCTACCTCACGTTTCTTTTTTTAAAGAATATTACGGGAGTTAGTTATGATAATGTGCTGGGCACCATCATGTCATCAAGAATGAAAAAAGCACAACTCATTGTTGGATGGTTAACAAACAGAGCACGATTTGCTTCTTGTTCTTTCTCTAAAGCGGTCCACTTATAATTGATAAGAATGTGATCAATTTCAAAGAAAACACAGCCACACACCTGTTCCAAAAATTAAAGAAGAAGAAAAGAAAAAAACAATTCTGGCAAATATGCATCTCTCGATGGAAATCATGTAATGAATTTGCCTTGGCACCTAGCTCTGCCATGATGTCCTATCTGTGGTTCTGCTACCTCACTGGTATTTTTGGGTCACAGGTATCACCACTAGGGGGAGCACTTGCAATCAGGAAGAGTGTCAGTGCTGGTTGTTTAGTCCGACCAGTAGAGCACTTTCCTCCCACAACCTTCTTGCCACTGCATCATCTTTTCCTTCTGGAGCAGGGTCTTTTTCGGCACAATCACTGCACAAAACACAGATGCATAGAAACAAGTCTGAGTTTATCTAGTTGTCTTGCCCACTCTTTAAAAGTCAGCATGAAACGGAAGTTTCGATTGTCTTTTCTTTTTTCCCTATTGTGACGTATATCAGAGTGAAACTTTTTTGCTTGCAATGATTTAGCAATGGACAAATGATTACCTGAAGTAGCAGCCAGACTTCCTCTCTAAGCCTTCAGCAACAGCGCAGTAGATGGAGGTCTGTGCGCCCTGCCAGGGAGTTTTCATCAGCAGCATACTGGGCAGAGACAGTATAGTCTTCAGCATTGGGTACCATAACAGAATATGACGATTCAGCTCTGTTCGAATCACTCCTGGATGCAGGCAGTATGAGGAAACTCCTGTACCTATGGAAGCATCCATTTATATATGAAGCCACTGGTTGCAAACTTGATCAAACACGGCCATTGAAACAGTATGTGACAAAATCTACAATGACGTAACAATAAAACATAGAATATTGTCTACTTGTTGCTTAAAATAAACAGCTTTTGTTAGTTTGTTTGTTAGGTTTCAAACTTGTTTACTAAACCAAAAACTGTTGTAGTATCTTACCTTTCATTCTTCGTGCAAGTTCTTTGGAGAAAAGCACATTGGCCAGCTTACTCTGTTTATAGCTGGCCAGAGGACTGTAAGGCCTTTTGTCAAAGAAAAGGTCATCAAACTCAATCTTACCTATAGGAAAACAGTGACAAGTAAGGATATCTATTGGACTAAAAATGTTCTATTGTTTTGTCGTATTTTACTTTAACATCTACACTACTGTCCAAAAGATTTTCATTTGTAAAGAAATAAATATTTTTTTCAGCAAGAATGCATTAAATTGAACTTTCTGTTAATCAAAGAATCTTGATTAAAAAAGGTTTCCACAAAAATACTAATTTTCACAACTTTTTTCAACATTGATAATAATAAGAAATGTTCCTTGAGCACCAAACCAGCATATTAGAATGATTTCTGAAGTATCATGTGACACTGAAGACTAGAATAATGATGCTAAAAATTCAGCTTTGCCATCACAGGAATAAAGTAAAATTTTAAATATATTAAAATAGAAAACAGAAATATAAGTGATATATACATATTTCACAATATTACTGTTTTTTCCCCCTTATTATTAATCAAATTAATGCAGCCTTGGTGAGAATAAAATAACTTTTGAAAATAAGTGAATTTTTGAAAATTACCACCAACATGTACAACACTGGACACATTCACTACGCGGCTGGGGGAGGATCTCTTTAGCACTCCTAATAGTAGATTGGTCAGAAGAAAATGTCCCAAGTGATTGACAGCCAGCTGTGTCTCAAAGCCATCCTCTGTGATCAACTTTGGACACATCATCACACCTGTCAGAAAAAAAACTTTAAAGGGGTCCTATTATGCAAAATTCACTTTTACACGGTGAACATAAATGTGTGTCAGCAGTGAGTGTACACAACTACCCAATAATGGTAAAAATCCACATACTCTTTTTTTTAATCCCCATAAATCATAAGCAGTGTCTCAGAACATCTAGCATTTGTGATGTCACATATGTTTAGGCCCCGCCCACGATTGCTGACAGACTCTGCCTTATTAGCATAGACCCCACCCTGAGTGACCTATACACAGTCCGCCATGTTTATCTCCTCGCCCGAGCATTTAACAGCAGCATTCAAGTCAGAAATGTTTTCTTATTAAAGCTCCTAAAGTTATTAATCAAAACCAAACAGATGTTTTCGTTTTTGGCAGAGTATTACGAGGCAAGAGCTGTAAAGGCTTCACCCTCTTCTGAAAAGTGGGGTGGGGAGCAGCAGCTCATTTGCATTTTAAGATACATGCACGAAAACAGGGGCATGTAAAAAAGGGCATAATAGGTCCCCTTTAAAATCTGTCTCTGTATTGCTTGCTTCATTCAAATCTTACTCACCTGCATTGTTGATGAGTATATCCAGTCGTTCTTCTGTGGATATGAACTCTTTGGAAAATTCTCGGACAGAATAGAGAGAGGCTAGATTTAAATGTCTGATGACTACATTGCCATTTCCTGTGGAGCGGCGAATATATTCTGCAGCTTTCTCAGCACGTGTCAAGTCCCGGCAGGCCATAATTACCCGAGCCCCTATATGCACACACATACATTTATGCACTGGATGGAAGTAAGGGAATAATAGATGAGGACGTAGGTAATGTGTCTTACCTCTACGAGCCATATCTTTTGCAGTTTCCTTGCCAATCCCAGTGTTGGCACCAGTGATCACAACTGTCTTTCCATCCAAACGAGCAAAGCTTTTGCAGACACCACCAGCTATCCATTTTCGCAGCAGCATAAAGCCTGTATGGGAGATGGCATTACATACACAGTGTTTAATGAAAGTCTCTTATGTTCAAGGCTGCATTTATTTGATCAAGTACAGTAAAACCTGTATTCTGAAATATTATTACAATTTAAAATATTGTTTTTCTATTTATAGCTATATTTTAACAGCCATTACTCCAACCGTTGTGTCACCTGATCCTTCAGACATCATTCTAATATGCTGATTTGGCATGCAAGATTCCTTATTATTATTAAATTAAACCCTTGTGTTGTTTAACATTTCTGAGCAAACCGAGATACATTTTTTCAGGATTCTTTCTTTGATAAATAAAAGTTCAAAAGAACAGCATTTATTTGAAATAGAAACATCTTGTAGGCCTATACCATTTTTTATATCACTTTACTCTTGAACCTATTTACCCGTGCTGAATAAAAGTATTACTTTCTTTCAGAGAGAGAGAGAGAGAGAGAGAGAGAGAGAGAGAGAGAGAGAGAGAGAGAGAGAGAGAGAGAGAGAGAGAGAGAGAGAGAGAGAGAGAGAGAGAGAGAGAGAGAGAGAGAGAGAGAGAGAGAGAGAGAGAGAGAGATTATTTTAATTCTTAAAGGTTCAAAAGATGTCAAATAATGCACGTAACTTACTGATCGACGTCAGCGCGAGGACGATGCCATAGTTCACTCGATCAGATGATGTGACTCGGTCCATCATATCTCATGTAGCAGGTGTACAAAATGAAGAATAACCCTGGGATGTTACATTGTGTCCTGTGCAGAATGCTATATATAGGTCTTACAGCTTAGTGGCCTACCTGCTGTCCGTTTCGCCAACTGGCTGATTACGCGCGTCTCATCATTTAGCAGCAGATTTCATTGTGTTATGAAACGTTTATCTCAGCATCAGTTTCTTGTATGATGAATAATAGTCACTAGTCAGATAGTGGTTTTAATAATATTCAGCACTGAGAGTACAGACCTGGGACATTTTGTAATAAATTATTTATGTTAAAATAAAGTACAACATAAAACAATAAAGTTATTGGTTCAGTCAGATTACCGCTTCTTCTGAGTCATAATGTTTTTGATTCACTTAAAAGAATCGGTTCAGAAGAGTCATTTCACCCGACTACACTGGTCGCACTGTCAGATGAACTAAAAAGAATCGACCCTTAAGAGTCGTTTGTTCTTGAATCGGACATCACCCCTCGTTTTTTCGTGCTGAATTATTTAGTAGCGACTTTGCAGTGAATTGGAATAGTAGTGAAGTAAACAATGCAATGGGATGTTCCATCCATATTGGCGGAAGGACGCACGTTTGAGAACCGTTAATGAAACTGAATCTCATCAGTATATTTCCAGTAGCCTATCTGGAAACCGGTTGGAACCGGTTCTAAAAAGTACTGGTTTTTGCTTTTTGGTTCCTGACCTATTTATCAGTGCTTTACTTGTAAGGGGAGTATAAATTAATATTTATAGCCAATATTTATATATGGGAGATGTTTTAAGTGATCAATAATTTAAAATCATGAATTGAGTTCAGAAAACACCAGTCTATGATGGTCTTGACAGGTTATCTGCAAAACACCAGCATGTGTTGAATAAAATCCAAACACTATCTGCTTGCCACTATTAAGCCAGCAGTTGGTTAGATAGTGTAAAATGTTGTCGTTGCAAGGAAGGAAGCCATTTTCTTGTTCCAGTAACCACTCCTCCTTATTTCAGAGATTACAGCCAATCAGAGGTCCGAATCCAAAACAGGAAGTGGCGTTTTGCACGCATCAACCAATCGCTGCCGCAGAAAGAGCAGAACCTCTGCCCATTTAGCGCATTTATTCGTCTCGTCTGTGACGTACCGGCTGGCTTTGTGTGCTTTCAATATATCACATTGAACATATTTCCATATAGACTATAATCCGGTAAGTATTATTTATAAATTCGACAATATTCGTTATATTCGCGCTTTAATCCACACATTAAATGATCGTCGTTCATTATGTGCGCAGGGGTATGCGGAATGCGCACTTAGCGCGCGAGGTGGTTGCTGCATAATTTGTAACCGAGTAATTGTAATAAACATCGCGCTGTCACTCGTTCCAACCTACTTTAGATTTTAATCCGCATTTATTGTTATTGTACACATCTAAGGCTCATGCTTTTATTTAGGTATGTCAAATCATCTAGTCTCACGCATTGGATGAAAGGGCACAGGAACTACTTTTCTCTTTGCCTCTTTCAGTTGGATGAAATCACATTGCGCGTACTTAGAGACAATTTATTGAAGGCTTTCCTGAAGTGATACGGCAGCACACTGAACATCTAACCCATTTTATTACAGATTTTTTATATATAATATATGTGAACACAAAATGTGGTTTACGCACTCTTTTATTTATTTATGTAATTTGCAGGATGAGGCGGTTTTGTAAACGCCACCCTTGACGTTGAAACTGGTCGGACCTGAATGCTGTCAGAGCCCTGTGAATATTGTGAGGGTCTTCACTTCAGACGTCATTCACCTGTCAAATCTAAAATGAAACACTAAAATTTCCCGATTTATGAATACACTAAATACCATGGGCAGCAATAACATTACTGTTTTTTTTCATGTAGATTGTAAAAGCACGTTAACCGTTTAGCTCAATAAACACTTTGTTTCAGAAACATGGACGCGGATTTGTTTATGGAGTGTGAGGAGGAGGAGCTGGAACCATGGCAACAGCAAAATTCAATGGATGAATTAGAGGGAAATGCTGAAAGTAGTACTCCCACTGGTGTGTAATTTTATATATTCTTTTTGTATTATTTACAGTTAAATGTATGTTTAGATCACACATATTCCAGGAATTCTTTGTGTAATTAAGAAATATTTTTTTATTTTAATAATTATTTTAATATCATTATGCTATCTAAAACCTGTCCTTCTTCACTGTTGTTTAGTGTCTTCCACTCCTGCCATGACAGTGGTTGATATTCCAGCTGAGCCTAAGACTGTGGTGATCCCAAACCTGCCACCAGTAATAAATACGGCAAACGCGGTTCCGCTGATCACGAATACACGTGAGTATCCTGTTCCGTATTATCAGTTATTTTGCCTATTAAAGGAATATTGTGTCATTATTTACTCATCCTCATGTTGTTCCAAACCTGTATGACATGGTCCTTTGTTTGGAATTTGTTAAACACAAACTAATTATAAATACTATCTTGGCTGCTCTTTTTTCATTGAAAAAATTATAAAATATAAATGATTATAAAAGTAGTTTGTATGATGTGTGAGCACAAAAGTTGTATAAACTACAAAAATGGTACACCAGGGCCGTCGCCACTATCTTGATGACAGCATTTTAGCTGCACTACTTCTTTACTCCGTTATTTATTCTTTCAGTGACTCAACGCATGGTTCCTGCTGCTGTGCCGGCGGACATTCCTAAAGCAATGCAAGGGCAGCAGGTCTTTTTAGCATCAGGAGGAGGAGGGCTGGGCACTGTGGCTCTGTCGCAGGTTCTCCTGTCTGGCACATCTTCTATTGCCAATGCCACCAACAGCCAGCCGTTTTACTTTACCACGCAGGTGCTGCCATCCCACCTTATAGATCTCAGCTCATTTCTGGTTATCTCAAAATTTGTTAATCAAAATGTTTCCTATTGTGTATGACACAGGGTCTTCCTGTGCAGAATATCCATCCTGGCCAGCCTGGCCATGGCCCAATGAGTTTGGTGCTGAATGTCCAACAAGGGCAGACTGTTCGACCCATTACTTTAGTCCAAGGTATGTCAAAGTGCGCCTTAAACTTCGATTGTAGTTTTACAGGGTTTGATTTGCTCATTGATTTAACAATGTTTCATTTTTATGTCTTTTCAGCACCTGGGACACAAATATTTAAACCAGCTGTTGGAGGAACCCAAATAATTACCCAGCCAGCTCAGATAAGGGCCACAGCGCCGGTCGCAAACAGGGTCCAAACGCCTAGCACTTTTAGCACGATGCAAATCCCTGCTACTCTCACTATTCGTACCACAACAGCGGTCGCCCCACCTGCTGTCAATTCTCTGGCCACCATGTCCTCCACAACCATTACTCAGCCCTCCACAGCACGAACTACAACTAAAATCGGTAAGATGCAGGATCCTGTTGAGAACTAAACTATATTTATGTTTTTTAGACAAAGATTTTAGATCTTTTAAGAAACATTGAAGGTATGAATAAATAATTGCATAACTAGGGACAAAAAAAATTACCACCCAAATTTATTAATCATCTGCTACGAGATAAATTCACGTAAATGAGTATTTTATTACAGATGGTGATATTTATTTTATTACTCTGTATTGACCAATCAGCATCCAGGACTGCAATGATCTGTTTTAAAATTGGGTTTATTCCTATTTACAGTGACAATAAAGCCAGGAAATGGACCCTTGGACATGCAAAACATAATGAGCCTTGTGAAATCTGTTAACCTTCCTGGTGGGGCTCAAGCACAGACATTTGTTGTCATGAGCAATCAAAAAACCAATAACGGCTCCATTGTTTCCTCTGCTGTTCCTGTCATGACACATAATGTTGTCCAAAGTAAGTTTGCTGTTCTCTTCTTTGTTAATGCATCAGTTTCATACTAGAGTAAAGCCACGCTGATAAATTCCAAACACTTTTCTTTCTTTGTAGCAATCCCTGTTACCCATACAACACCATCAACGATCACTCATTTGTGTCCTCGTTGTGGAGCTCAGTTCAAAATGATCGAGGCTCTACGGAGTCATATGTGTGTAAGTATACACTTTTTGCAGATACTATATACATGTCTGGTCACCTAAAAAGTGGTCAATTAATTATTATTCCCCCTTTAGTTCTGCTGCCCAGCTCTTGTCCAGACGGCCGACACAAGCAGTACAGCAACTGCTGTGAACACACCAGCCGTGAACACACCAGCCACAACACCTAAGAGCCTCTCTGTTGTGCCTAGTGTCAAGCTGGATAACCCACCTACAAAGACTGGAGATACTCCGCCCAGACTTGTCATGCTGGTGGATGATTTCTACTACGGCACATTTGAGGGGAATCGAGTCTATGTACCAATGGACAACTCAAAGGAACCATTATCGTTCAAATGCCTTTCCTGTAACAAGAGACTGAAAAATAATGTTAGGTATGTTGATGGACAGTCAAGTCAGGGTAGGAATTATGGATATATCTGTCTACTTGCAGATGATATTTTTCATTTTTAGGAAATTTCCCAGTGCTTCTTCTAAACTTGGACAGAGGATGTTTTCTTTCATTTACTAGAATGCTGCATTTAGTAAGTGCTTCTTCTCATTGCAGGCTTATGAACCATATGAGGTACCATGTTGAGTTGGAGCAGCAAAATGGGGAGATGGACACGCACACGTCCTGCCAGCACTGTTTCCGCCGCTTTCCCACACCATTTCGTCTTCAATGCCACCTGGAGAGCGTCCACACTTCCATTGAGTCATCTAGTAAGAACTTTTTCCAGTTTAATAAAGTTAGGGCTCTAAATGATTTTAAAAAAAAAAAAATGTAAAAGGAAACTTATGCTCACAAGGCTGCATTTATTCGATCAAAACATACAATAAAAAACAGTAATATTGTGAAATATTATTACAATTTTAAATATCTGTTTCATATTGTAATATATATTCAAAATGTATTTTATTTCTGTGATGGCAAAGTTGAATTCTCAGCATCATTACTCCAGGCTTCAGTGTCACACAATCCTTCTGAAATCATTCTAATATGCTGATTTGATGGTCAAGAAACATTTATTATTATTACAATCACAGTATTGTCATGGAATATTTTTAGGATTCTTTGAAGAATAGCATGCTTGCTGAATATAAGTATTATTTTCTTTCAAAAAAATCTCACTAACCCGGTAGTGTACATTAATGTTTAGATACAACTGTATTTGTTTGTTTTCCAGAATTATCTAATGATGTTCACAACATTCAGTCTGTATGTTATTCCAGTTAAACATGTAGATGGGCTGTGATGTTGTATTTTCATCTGTATTTGTTTTTAAACTGTTATTTTCTTTTACCACAATATTCTTATGCACAAGAAACAATAGCAGATTTTCCATACAGACACGGATAAAGCTTTTAGAGGTTGTTCACCATCCCACATTTGTCCCAAAAAAATGTATTATTCAGTATTTAGTTGGCAACCTGTTGGAGTCAGATTAAAAAAAACGAGCTTGCAAGACTGGTTATGCTGGTTAGATAATTTCAATAGACACTCTGCCATGTGCACTAGTATATTTGACTAAATTCAAACATGAAGACTGAAGAGGTGACAGGTGCAACAAATGTATTTTTAACGTTAACACATTTAACTTTAACACATATTGTATTCAGATGGTGCATGTTTGCCTGACTTTTTTGCTGGTTTGCTACACTGACTGTAAACTCCAGTAAGTTCAGTTTATCAGCTGATTTAGTGATTGTTATGCTTTCTGTTCAGCCAAGTGTAAGATATGTGAGTGGTCCTTTGAGAGTGAGCCAGTGTTCCTGCAGCACATGAAGAACACCCACAAACCTGGAGAGATGCCTTATGTGTGCCAGGTAAATTAAGTGAAATTGACCTGCATGAACCTTATTACCCGTCTTTATAATATGAGGAGCGTCTCAGAGTCTATAATGCCTTGACACTTTCAGGTGTGTGAATACCGCTCCTCCCTCTACTCGGATGTGTTTAACCACTTTCGTACCTGGCATGAGGATACCCGCCACCTTCTGTGCCAGTACTGCCTCAAAGTTTTCAAGCATTCCACCAGTTACCAGCAGCACTATATTCGTCATCAGGTGAGCATAAGTTATGAGAATAAATTTTAATATAATAAAAAGAAATAATAATTGCATGTATAAATATTTTCAACACATTCTTCTTTGCAGACTATTTGCTGCTTTTGCAAAGTCTTACAAAGTCTTGGTTAGTTAAATAGTGATGGGGTAGGATGCATTGCTTGAATGTGCTCCTATGTCCATTATTGCTTGACTCAACAGACATTTTGAACCATCATGTGACTGTTTTTTGTTGTTGTTGTTGTTGTTCTTTCCAGAAATCAACAGTTTACCACTGTAACAAATGCCGTCTTCAGTTCTTGTTCACAAAAGACAAAGTTGAGCATAAAATCAATCACCACAGGACCTTTCGAAAGCCTTGTGAATTGGAAGGACTCCAGCCTGGGACAAAAGTAAAATTTGTTTGTTTGTTTGTATGTTTGTTTGAGAGCAAGGTTCAACTATTGCAAAAATATATATTGCTTTATATTATTGTTTATTTCTAGGTGACCATTAGGGCATATGTTGGGATGAAGAAGTCACCAGGTCAGGCATCAAAAGCATCCACTAACTCTCAGAAGAATGGTGTTAGCACTTCACAAACATCAACTTGTAGTGGTGACCAGCAATCACAACGACATGGACCTGTGAAGAAACAGGTCAGCAAGACGTTTGACTTCTTGTCCAAGTTCCAAGAGCAGAGGTAAGCTTATGTTTAATTTGAACTGATTCATCGAACCATTTCGACTGGATATCAGAATTTTGAATTATGTGCTTTTGGTCTTCCTCTCTCCAGGGCACTACTGGGCAGACATAAGTGTGTGGAGTGCACTTTTGACATTCCAGACTTTGCGAATCACTACCCTACTTATGTTCATTGCTCACTCTGCTTCTACAGCACATGCTGTTCTCGTGCTTATGCAAACCACATGATCAAGTAAATCAAGTCATATATCTTTCTTTACATCCTCTTGCACCTCTGTAAATTAAAAAAACTGTGCCACTTGAAATTGGAGTTTGAAGTTTAGTTTGGTATGCCAGGCAGTCAATGTGACATACTGATTGCAATTCATTTTTTTATTTCAGCAATCACGTTCCTGGAAGAGTCCCAAAAGCTTCTAAAAAGGGGCCGCCGAGGTAATATATTTATGTTTCGATTTTAAGTTGTATTTTACAAAATCTGAAACAGTACAGGTAATTTGGTGTTCTTTTGTAGCGGCGTGAAGCTGAGCTGTGCGGGTTGTGAATACTCCACTGCTCTGGGGAATATGATGGCCAAACATCTCATTAAGTTCTCTAATCACTCCCACTGTATCTTCACTCATAAAGGTGGGTGTACTCCAATTCAATAGAATATTAATACATGTTTTTCCTGAGTCTTTGGAAAATGTTGTGTCTTACTGCATGCTTGTTTTTCTTTCTCTGCTTTCTTACTTCTGTAGTTAGAAGGCATCCAACTTTATTGTAGGTGTCATTAATTGCATGATTATAGTACTAATATAGTGTAGACACAAAAGTAAAAATACCTTCGAACTAAATTAATAGTATTATGACACACATTGCTACTTGATTCTTGTTAGTACAACTTATAACTGTAAATTACATCTATTAAACAACAGGGTCCAAAATGAATGCTTGTCAAGTGGCAAATGCATGTGTAAACTTTTTTTGGGAATAAATAAAAAAAAAAAAATCCTGGATCTATATTGTAATATCAGTATAATACACGTTTTATTCACAATGTAAGATCCGTTAAATTGCTGTATAACTGCCGGAATAGCTTTTTCAGTAAATGTACGACATCTGCTATTTACACACGCAACAAATTTTTGTCTTATCCATATCTACAGGCTTAATTAAACAGTGTGTGGTAATTACATCAGTTCGTTCAGAACTTTGTAATTAGATCAAACTCTCTGACAGCTGATTTCTCACATCAGAGAATCTTAACATTGTACATATGCAAACTGTTAAACTTGTGGCTTGATTGACACACCCTGCATACCACTGTATATACTTCCACAGGCTGAATGTTATTTATCCAGTTTATAGACACCTACAATAAAGGAGGATGTTTTTTCCATGCATATTTAGCTGAACTCAAACATTACAGATATGCTTAAAAACTTTTGCAAAGTCTTGAGTAATAGCCCGCAGTATGTGATACACAGCAATCACACGTGTGGGGTATGAGCTCAAGCTGTCCATTGTCAAAATGGACAAACGTGGGCCTTTTGTACTTGGTGTGACTTTGCAGGACTTACTGGCAAGCCTTTACAAGAGCACTCTGGATGAGTAAATGAGTATTTACACAAAACCTGCACACCACCTGAACTGGAGAATATCAGGAGGAGTACAAAAAAAAACCTAAAATGGGTTAATTTAAAAACATGACAAATGAATAACGACAAGGACTATCCATCGGGAAATTATCTGCTGCTTCTGAGCTGCTTATTGTTTTCTTTTCTCAAAAGCTAACTGACCTATCAGAACCACATATACATTGAGCATGGTGTTATAAAATGGATTATTGGTGATGGTAGAGACTCCAAGGAGAAGACTAACTCTGTGTTCCTATAATCCCTCCCCTCCCCTACAGAGTGTTTGGAGACAGATATTGAGTTCTGCCAGGTTGAGGAGGAGGTGGAGGGTCCACAAGGGGATGAAGCTAGTGATGTTGGGACACAGCCTGACTGGTTGTCCATGAAGCAGTGGATTGTGCCCAAAGAGGAAGGAACTGTGCCAGAATTCATGGACAGTTGTGGCCCTCAGCATATAATGGCCAGAAATAGCGATGTCCTCGACTACTTCCAGCTGCTTTTCCCCGACATCCTTTTTGAGCAGATCGTTTTTGAGACCAATTCTTATGCTACTTATTGCTGCTCTTTGGGGCAGGGGGATCCTTCCTGGAACTCCGTGTCCATTGAGGAAGTCAAAGGCTTCTTTGGTCTCTCTATCCTCATGGGGCTTCAAGGCCAGGTTGAGCCAGAGTTGTACTGGTCCTGGGACCATCACCATGGCCGCTATGGCTCCAGAATATGTGAGCTCTTTTACAGGACCATGTCAGTCAAACGCTTCAAGCAGATCAGAACTCACATCCGAATGAGCAGCATGCTTGTGGAGAACGACAACCAGAGTGCTGACAAGTTGTCCTTTTTTCAGCCAATGCTGAGCATCCTGCAGACAAGTATGCGGGAGGCCTACAGGCCAAACAAGTGTCTGACGGTCGATCAAGCTTTTCTACCAAGCCATGACAAAGGAATCGCTCAGGAGAAGTGTAGAAATTCCCAGCCGAGGATATGGCTACTGTGTGACTCAAAGTCAGGCTACTGCCATAAACTGCTGGTTTTAACACAACAGGAGAAAAACAAAGACTTGGGAAAATTAGTTGTACCTCAACTCATAGAGGGCTTTGAGGGTAAACATCACCACATTTTCTTGTCCAGCTCACTTGTGTCCGTGCCACTCATGCGGGAGCTGTATGACATTGGTATATACTGCTCTAGCTCCATCCTGCCCCAAAGTCCTATTTTGCCCAAGGAGTTTTGGGATGAACCTCCACTGAACAATCCAGGTGATTTCCAACAGCATGAACTCACCCCACTCCTTGCCACCAGATGGAAAGATAACAAGCAGCTGGTATGTCTCTCCACTAATGCTGATGCAGGCCAGCCAGACGTGGTGTGGAGGAGATCTCCCACTAAGATTGGTGAGCTTTGCGCCATTGAAAGACCCCAGGCCTTTAAGTTGCTCCAGGACAACATGCGTGGTGTAGACATCTGTAACCAGCTGCTGACGTGCAACCAACTCGGCGGGCTGGTTCTTGACACCAATTGGCGGCGTCTCTTCTGGTTTCTTGTCAACTTGAGCATCATCAACTCTTTCATTGTCCTACGAGAGACCCGCAAAGACAACCCACCAGGGTGGTTTCCGGGGGGTCACTTTTCCCAGGCCATCTACCGTAAACGTCTGGGGTACCAGCTGGCCAAGTGTGCCGAAAGATATGCTCGCCAGAACCAAGTCCACGATAGCATGCCCGAACAACAGATTGTTAAAAAAGAAAATCTGGAGACTCAAGAAGGTGTCAGACATCGATTAGCCAAAATTACGCGTAGGACAAGGAGATGTAAAGTTTGCAACCTGAAAAACGAGCGTCATGAGAGTGTATATGGCTGCACAGCATGCCTTGTGAATCTGTGCAAACGTTCTTGCTGCTTCTGGGACTACCATGGTTTCTCACCTAATTACCAAGGTTATAAAGCTCAAATTCTGACACTAAATATGTTGCACAAAATTAAAGAATACAGATTTCAAACAGCTTTTTAATTGGCATGCATTAAAGTGATAATGCATTGTATTACATATTTTTAACATGGAAGATAGCCTAAACACACTGTTTACATTTATTGTCTTAGATTATTATAATTCATGTTCATTTTTTTCCTGTACAGGTAACGCTAAAGTTGGATTTATTGATTCTAAGAGGTACGTATAATGGAAACCAAAGTTGTTTTCTGACAAACTTAAAATTTCAAGGAATTTATCTATTGCAGGTTGCAATTTTAAATCCAACAATTATTTCAATGTAAATGTAATGTGCAAAAGCTTCTTTATTTTTAATTCGCAAACTTTAAGTTTCAACATTTTTCATGTTATACAGACCCTGGAAAGTGACGCACTATTTCCCTTCCAGGGAAGGCACGGAGCCTGGACTTAAATATCGAACTGAAATGTTGGAAAGAGGCCTCCACAGAGCTTCAGTGGACGTCAAAACTTTTTCACGTGTTGCCAATGCTAGTCTGGATGAAGACGTGGACCAGGAAATGGCCCCTCTAGAAGAGGAAGACACTGACTCAGTCTCTGAGACGACTGAAAGCGATGAGGACATGCCACATCAAACAGTGACAAAACATAAAGTAGAGGGAATGGTAACCAATACGCTTTCACAACCTGTTAAAAACAGAGAGGAGACTCTGTCTATTCATCAGCGTCGAATACTACTCCTTGCGCTGTGCTCCGGGATCCAGAAAGCAGCTAAAGAAATGGACACCAAACCTCAGCTCATTAAGACCTGGCTTCAAGCTAAAGAGAATCAATTAAATGAATGCTGCAGCAGGAGCTGTGGAGAGGCCGTTGATCATCTAGTGGAGTGGGTTCTGACCCAACGGGAACAGCAGCGTCCTATCAGTGAGGCGAAACTGTTCGAAAAAGCTTCAGAGCTCCAAAGCCAAACCAATGAGAGCAGTTCTTTCCGTATTTCTTACGAGTGGGCCGTGAGCTTCATGATGCAGCACAAATTGGGCTTGGATACCTCTTTCACAGTACATCGGGAACTCCCTAATGCCATGGAGGAAAAGTGTCGTCACTTCACAGAGTTAGTCCACAGTCAAATAAAGACAAACAACGTCCCACATTGTGTCATTGGTGCTATGGACCAGCTTTCTGTTTTTGTGGACTTCAACATGCTGAAGGAGAATACCAGAATAAGCAGAGAGACTGCTTTTCAGTTTACTGGTTCTGGGAAGCCTTTTGTAAAGATTTACATTGCAATGCTTGCAAATGGTACAATGTTACCTGCAGCTCTCTTCACAAGTCATGCCGCAAGCACGCTGAGCAAAAGCCCACCAGACTCAATCCTACTAATGGCCAAAGAGGAAGGTTTCAGCGCAATGGAAGAGCTGGACGTTTGGGCCACCAAAGTGTGGAAAAAGCATCTGGACTCACAGAATGAGAACGAAGCCCTGCTGGTTATGGATAGCCATCATAGCCAAACATCTGAGAACGTCATATCCACAATCAGTAGCACCAAAGCATTCCTAGCCACCGTTCCGGCTGGGTGTACGGGCCGACATCAACCTCTAGAGATGTGCGTACGCCCTGTGCTGCAAAGGTTATTTATTGCTCGTTGGGCACAACAACCTAGTGATGGTGCATCTGGGGTCAAGTCTGAAGACCTTGTGCAGCTTCTCGTATCTTGGTTGGAAGAGGCCATGTCTTGCTTCTCTGGTAGGCCTGAATTTATTCAGCACTCATTCTGCTTGGCCCGTCTGCTTCCTGATCAGGAAGCAAATACAAATTTGCCTGGTACTCCGTTGGAGCTGTTAAATAAGCTGTCGGAGGCCATGCTTGAGTCAGAAGTAGTAGATCTGGAGTCAGAAGTAGTAGATCTGGAGTCAGAAGTAGTAGATCTTGAGTCAGAAGAAGAGCCAATGGACACACATACTGTAGGTCAAGTGAACCAGGTAACTGAGAAAATTGATCTGACACTGGACCAAGACGATACAGAAAATGAAGTCGATCAAATGAAGGATGAAGACGCAACACCAATTGAGATAAAAAAGACAGAACAACAAAAGGAAAAAACTGATGAATGTTTGGAAATTGCAAGTGAGTCCACAGATTTTTCACATTCATCCCCTGTATCTGAGACCCCTTCACACAACTCTGAACAAGATCATTTCTCAGAATCCGCTCTGGATCCCAGTGCTTGCCAAACAGACTCTGCAAACAGGTGATATTTGATCTACTAAGAGACGTTGTGAAGGTGATAGAAGGATTTGGGTCAGACATACTTATTTTGGGCTGAATGTGACTGTGGATATTTAATTTACAACTTATTATGTGGTGGAGTGAAAATGTAAAAACATTTGAAAATCTTTTTCTTTTTTACCCTAAATAATGTATAGATTTACAGATTAAACATTGCATGATTGACTTAAGTTTTCTATTGTTTGTTCTTTTTGTTTATTCACTTGTATAAAAATAATCTAATATCTTCCACAGTGTTAGGATTTTTTTTTGTCTATGGACCGATATTACGTGTTTAGATTCTACATCCTCTGTAAGTAAATCAGTGTTTTTACATCTGCTTATGTTTGTAATTTTGAAACTGTAAGGAGAGAAATTTCAATTCATCAAGCCAGATTGAGGCCCGCAGTGGCAGGCGAAATAAAAAAAAATGTTTACACTTAAAAATGTCAAATCAAGCAAATACTATTTCAAACAGCACTAATTAATATTCTTTAATTTAGCGATAATTTATTATTATTTAGCTCTTGCATTTGGATAGGCCAATTCTGAACAATACAACTTTTATTCCATAGCTTTACAGTGTCTGTTCAAAATGCAACACGATTACCATATGTGGCTGTACGAAAGTCCAGATTGCTATGTTGGTTGGCAACAGACTCTTAAGTTCTTCCATTTTAGTTATTTATCCACTTACAGACCGCATAAACCATGATGCCATTGGTATTGCAGCAGCAGTGAATGGAGTAGTATCAGTGAATGTATATTCAGTATTACTTTCAGCATCTGAATTTACCGTAGCACCCACAGGATGGTGCAAGTACACTCCAGGTGACATCCATTGACATTCAATTCAAATATGTTCTGTAGCACTTTATTGGTGCCCTTCCATGTTTGTAAAGGTGCTTTGATTTCATCTCTGTTTGCTGCAACAATTTTGTATGTAATATACATGTGATGTACTGAATGGTGAGACATAGTCTGATTACGAAGGTAAGTGGGAGTTTATATAACTGGGGGTGTTATATAAAATTGATAATTTAAGAGAAAAAAGTGTGCGTGACTTGACATTCTTTGACAATTCCTCATGAATAAACTTTAAATGAACTCATTCTGTGCATAAAGCCCACTCTTTTTTACCCCCTTTTTGCTTTTTTCTTTCTTCACATTTTGTGGGATATAGCACCACAAAATTTCTACCAAATTGTTTTCAGATAAATTGAAAATAAACAGTGAATTCTACATTTAAGGTAAATTTAATCATTCTGGGAAATGTCTGTAATGTTCATCTACTGTGTCCCATTAATTTAAAGTTAAATAATTCATTATAACTAAATGTATAAGTTGAAATGCTTTGACATTTGAATTACAGGTATGCACCCTTGCTACCTAAATTCAATTTCAGAAACCGATTTGGAATGGAGGCTGTAGATTTAACACTACAAAAAACGAATCTATTACAAACATTAATAGTTTTGTGATTTGTTTTCGGCCGTGTAAAGATTTTATTTAGCCTATAGCAGCTGCAGTTGATTTTCTCTTACCAATGTAGGCTACTAACTCTGAGAAAGTTATTCAATAGGGCAAGTACACAACAAGAAAGGGGGTGAATTTCCTGTTTGCGTGCTGATTTAAGGGACAGAGGTGGCAAACGACATTTGATCTTTTTAATCTTCAGTTGAATATCCGGGTGTGGTTTTTCAGGATCATCTCACAGTCCCAGTGGTGTTACTGTTATCGCTGAAAGAGTTAATCCAACAGTTATACAATATTTCTGCACGTCCGACGCGCTTTATCGAGTCAGTGTTTCCGCCTTTGCAAGCAGCAGCATGGGTAAGTTAATTCACTTCTAATGCACGTTTGACCATTGCAGAATTTTTGATTACACTTTATTTAAAGCATTCTCATGTTTAGTATCCAATAGCTCCAGTTTTGAGGAAAGTGTTGCTTTTCAATTTCAAGTTTTCAATTCTTTAGGCCTTGACTAGCCTACCTGTCAAAGTCATTAAGGTAGAATTCGTGCAATATTGAAGCTGCGTTTTAACATTTTTACCGATGCATGTTGAAGCCTTTAAGGCCCCATTTAATCGAAATCGAAGTTGTTGTTGTTGTTGTTTTTAACAGTGCGGGTGGTGCTGACGATTAACGTTTATACAGCAAACACATATATGTGTTGCGGTTCTTTACTCAGTTTTACTTTATTAATGTATCTTGTGCGTGCAGTAGTGCAATACAGAAGTAATTATGTTAATACAAATAATAATAAACAAATAAAAAACGTATACTACAACATTATTGATGCCCCATTAGACTCCACAAGGAATTGACATAGACAGACCTTTAAAAAAAGTTAGAAGTTTGCTTTATTTTCACAACACTTTTCATTCGGAGATAGTTGTTCAGTGAGGAGGCTGACCTTACATGCATTTGTCTGGCTATCAGGGGAAGGATGTTGAGCAATTCTTGGCAAGACACGTTGTCTCCTAGATCGTAACATTGCCCATCTGTTGTAGTTGGTTTGCATTTGTATGTGTATTTGTTTACACGTCTACAGAACAGTAAAATGTATTCCAATAGTTTACTTGGCCAGGCATCATTCATGCCTTTTAAGAATGTACACAGTGACGAACTCATACTCATATGCTGCTCTATGCAGGCAAATAGATCATCACAAATCCCACTTTGAAATAATATATATTTTTTTTTTACTTCATGCTTTTATTCAATCTCTCAAACTTTTATTACGGATGAAATGCTACAACAAGCAACGTTGGGTGTATACTTCCCAGATTGCAATTGAGTTGAGTTTGGCCTGCTTTAATTTTTGTGAGTGTAACTCACATTGTGATTTACACTGTGACATTTGTTGTCCGCTTACAGCTTCAACTTGTTCAGGATGTGGACCAGGATATAAAACCCCTCTGGATGCTATGAAAGGTGAGTTGCTTTAAAAGCGCAAGGCAAAATATTCTGTGAATGAAAGGTTGGTAGAGTATATTACCATGAGTTAGTACTTCATAGTTGCAACACACCTACACTACTAGAGATCTACTGTCATCATCTGATCTGGCAGCTCCTCCTCCTTACCACCAGAGGTCCCCCTTACTTGTAGATTGGCATTGTTCTGCATTGTTTGGTTTGCCTTCTGTTTTTTACAGTCTATGGTTTTACCTCACATTTGCCCTGTCCAAATACCCCCACTGGTGGTGTTTGCACTTGACGCATTTCCTGTATTTGGCCCAAGTGTTCAAGTAGGCGTGAAGACTGCAAGTGTGTATAGAACTTTTGATTACCTGATCGGTTGGAAAAAATGAAAGTGTTTACAGAGCTTTTTTTATTACTATTATTTTCAATTCTTTGCATTTTAAAATAAACTTCTAAATGTCTGTTCGGTATTCGCTATGTAACTAACAGAAGACGTGATTTTAAAATTGTGTCTCTTCTAATTAAGTGATAAAAAGAAGCAAATTTTGTACAAAATACACATACCCTACTCATCTTTATGTTTTACTACCAAATTATATGTAATATCGAATTAATTTAACTTACAGTGGAATGTTTCCCTTTATATCTCGAGATAGTGTGGGTTTAGTGTGCATTAAGGGCACTGCACTTTGGCATTTTTAAGACATGGGACTTGCACTTACTCACTCTCTCAAGTGGCCAAGACCGCAAGTGTGGATTTGGACAGGGCAGTTGTCATGTTGCATTTAGTGTAGTGAGCCAGGGTCCTTACCAGTGCCCGAACTCGTGTGCACAATATACTGGTTCAGACATAGGGAGCTGATTGACGCACCCGTCTTTTTTGATTTTGCTTCTGAATTTACCTTCTTCAAATTTAATAAAATCCCTTGCCATACATCATAAACCAAAGTCATTATGTATAGATCACTGCGCCAAAAGAAAGTAACTTTGAATAAAAACAGTTTATAGTCAAACTATAAAATGGGTGGGGGTTTGAAAAAGGTAATAATACATTTCTATATGATTTTAAACATTTTATCAGACAAAAATGCTTTTAAGCTAATAAATTGCATTGTCACTTACATAGGCTATTAGAACTTATAAGCATTAAATGATAATAAATGTAATTGATTAAATTCA
Source organism: Rhinichthys klamathensis goyatoka (assembly GCF_029890125.1). Taxonomy (NCBI): domain Eukaryota; kingdom Metazoa; phylum Chordata; class Actinopteri; order Cypriniformes; family Leuciscidae; genus Rhinichthys; species Rhinichthys klamathensis. Next base: position 783,274 of record NW_026606827.1, read on the forward strand.
TTTATTTTATTTAATATATAAATGTGATCGATCTATCGTGAATGGGAAAACCAGTATACATTTTGTCTTTGCAAAATTTGTTTTTTAATACAGTTTTTTTTATATATTTAAAATAAAATTTCAGTTCAACTGGCTATATGCACTGAATGTAAATATAAAATGTAATTATAAATGTATATATGCATATGCATATATATAAAAAAACACCATAATCACATTCGTTTTTAAAATTGAATAAATCTATTATTTTTATTTTGTGCATTTAAGCTTGCAAAACTCTTAAAAAGCAGATGTTAAGTGCAATTCATCAAATGTTTTAGACACAAATAGTACACCCTTTAGGAAATTAATTATTAAATGATAGGAAACAAAGATCAATAAATGTTTAAACTCTAAACTTAAAAATAAATTCTTCCAACAGGTCCTCGAGAAGAGATCGTCTACCTGCCATGCATTTATCGCAACACAGACATCCAGAAACCCGATTATCTTGCAACTGTTGATATCAATCCAAAATCTCCCAATTTTTGCAAGGTAAAAGCAAATATGATTCAAAACTAAAACTGTTTTAGATCAGAGTGTGTGGCAGCAACACATTTACTTAAATTATTTCCTAGTATAACAGTTACTATAGTAACATTTTCTCCATTTTGTGATGGTCTAGGTGATTCATAGGTTGCCCATGCCCAATCTGAAGGATGAATTACATCATTCTGGTTGGAACGCCTGCAGCAGTTGTTATGATGATTCCTCCAAAAGGCGCAATCGTCTCATTCTACCTTCCCTGATCTCCTCCCGTATCTACGTCGTTGATGTAGGGACGGATCCTCGGGCTCCACAGCTTCACAAGGTTCACAAGAGTCTGTCTATATAGAAATACACACATTTGGATGGTGTTAACTTAGTAAACATCTGGGTTAGTAATTTGAGGTAGTAAAAACTCCTGAAGGGCTATTCTTACTTCTATGCATACACTTGTGATTTTGATCTTTTAATGCTTGCTAAAGTACTTAATACTTCAAGTTTGGTAAACTCAGACCAGCTAATTTGTATCATGAAAAAAAAACTTTTGACCAATGGATGTCACAATCTAAAAGATGAACCACTTGGGTGAATATAATTTTTTTTTTTTAAGTGAATTCATATCATCTTGATTTAAAAGCTCTATTAAAGGAATAGTTCAGCCAAAAATAAAAAATTATCCCATAATTGACTCCTTAGGCCATCTTAGGTGTATATGACTTTCTTCAGAGTTATATTAAACAATATCCTGGCTCTTCCCAGCCTTGTAATGGCATTGAATAGAGTTTTTGAAGCTCCAAAAAGCGCATCCATCCTTCATAGAAAGTAATGCATCCATACGACTCGAGTGGGTTAATAAATGCCTTCTGAAGCAAAACTATGGGTTTTTGTAAGAAAAATATCCATATTTAAAGGGGTCATATAATGGTACATGCACTTTTTCAAGTTGATTGTACTGAAATGTGTGTTGGCAGTGCCTCTACACAACCATCATAAAATGATAAAAATCCATCCAGTGTTTTTGTTTTAATCTCCTTATATGTTTTCCCCTGCCTCAAATCGAGCCGTTCGACCGTGTGACGTCACACGGTCGGACGCCCCTCCCGCGATTGTTGATTGACAGCCGCGTTTCAACACAGACCCGCCCTCGCTCGTGAGAGCTGTCAATCATAGTCTGCGCGGACCGGCGCGGTCATTGTTGATATGCTGGAGCACTGTCTATGAGCAGAATGGCGTCTAAGCGATTGTGGTGTTCTGTTCTTGGGTGCAATAAGGAACACAGCAGTCATTTTAATGTTCCTAAATCCGAACCGCTGAAGACGCAGTGGCTGAGTTTTGTTTTCGAAGGGAATATTCCCCACGAGCAACGTCAATGCTCTCATGTTTGCGCGAATCATTTCTCAGCAGACTGCTTTATAAACGAGGGTCAGTATGAGCTGGTTTTGCTAAGAAGCTGCACCTGAATAAAGGATCGGTACCAGCTATTCGTGTTCCTGCTGAACCTCCAGAAGAACTGAAGTGAGTGTAACGTTTTATTAAACTTTATATTAATATTTATATCTTTGCAAATCGCTAGCTGCACGCTTCACGATGAATGCGTCTAAGGTTTACACTCAGGGTACGTTACGGCATGTTTTCTATGTACGACGTTCTCAATATAATTCATAATCCCACGTTTATAATGAACAACGCGTTATGGTTATTGTGTTACAAACGTGTACGCACAGAACAGAGGGGCGGAGTGAGCACAGCTCATGATCATTTAAAGTCATATGCACTGAAACGGCGTGCTGAAAACAGAGCTGTTTTTGACCAGGTAAAATAAGTGTTTTCTTACAATACTAATGAGAATTTTTAATTAAAGTATATTACAAACTTTTAATTTAGACCCTAAAGAATCATATTAGCTTGTACAAAAATGGCATTATATGACCCCTTTAAAACTTTATAATCTATAATCACTGGCTTCACACGCGAGACGAGAGAGTCGAGTTCCGGCAGAAGGGTGACCTCTGACCCGACGTAGCGTAAGCTTAAGTGAGAGTAGACTTGTGAACGTGTGTGTGTGTGGCGGTTGCCGGAAGCCAGTGATTATAGTTTATAAGGTTTTAATATGGATATTTTTCTTACCAAAATACTCTTCGCTTCAGAAGGCATTTATTAATCCACTGGAGTTGTATGGATTAATTTATGATGGATGGATGTTCTTTTTGGGGCTTCAAAAGCTTGGGCACTATTCAATGCCATTACAAAGCTGGGAAAAGCCAGAATATTATTTAAAATAACTTCGATTGTGTTCGGCTAAAAGAAGTAAGTCATATACATCTAGTATGGCTTGAGGGTGTGTAAATTATGGGATAATTTCCATTTTTGGGTGAACTATTCCTTAAAGTTTTGCAGCAAACTGGAGTGCATTTTAGCAGTCTAATTTTATTTTAGAAGCCCAGAAGCATGACATCATGTCCTGTTGCCTTTATTGATTGGGGTCCGAAGACATTTTTTTAACGTCTACAACAGAATGCTTTGACATCAAGAGTGACCACCCCTTAATACATGACTGTTGACTCTGAGAATGTTTTGCTCTTGCCAAACCCGTGAATTCTTTCCATCTCTGTCCTTCTCCAGATAGTCGAGCCCACAGATCTGTTCTGGAAATGTGGCCTTGCCAACCCCCACACTTCTCACTGCTTAGGCAGTGGTCAAATCATGATCAGTACCATGGGCGATCCCTCTGGCAATGGCAAGGGTAAGATGCTGTGTTTACCTCACTGTATTTACAATACACACTAGGCTTACTTTTTGTTTGTGTTCATTGTAAGGTGGTTTTGTGTTGCTGGATGGCGAGACTTTTGAAGTCACTGGCAACTGGGAGCAGCCAGGTGAAGCAGCACCGTTTGGTTATGACTTCTGGTACCAGCCTCGCCACAATGTCATGATCAGCACTGAGTGGGGAGCGCCTAAAGCTTTGGGAAATGGCTTCAACCCTGCAGATGTCAAAGCTGGTATGTGTACGTTCAACAGTATGTTTGATGCATCGCAGCCGACTGGGAGTGATGATCGGATCTGTTTGCAGGTCACTATGGGCAGCGCCTCCATGTGTGGGACTGGACCACACACAAGCGGATTCAGACTCTGGATCTGGGGGAAGAGGGTGCTATTCCTCTAGAGATCCGGTTCCTGCACGACCCTGCTGCGGCTGAAGGATTCGTGGGCTGTGCGCTTCAGAGCACCGTCTACCGCTTCTACAAGACTCCGGCAAGTACATAAAAAAACCTTTCACAGTTAAAATCGTATCTAGCCTTTTTATAAAGGCTAAAACGTGAACGTTAAAGGCCTTCTTTTTTCAGTTTTTAGGCAGTTCATATTTTTAGCTTCAAATTTTGTTTTACAGAAAGGGGACTGGGCTGCAGAGAAAGTCATCAAAGTTCCTAGTAAAAAAGTGGAAGGTTGGGCTCTTCCTGAAATGCCAGGTAAATGCTTTTGGAAATGTAGTATCATTTTTTTAATTAATGGAAATACTCATTCAAATTCTTATGTACAATGTGATTTCCACAAAAAATCACAGCTGAACGGAGAAAAGAAAAAGAAACAGAAATATACTCTAGTAGATCAATAACTCCCAAATATGATGATCCCCTTGAAAAGGACAGAGGTGGCTATATATTTTTGTGTATAAAGACCCATTTATACTCTGTGAAAAAAATATTACGTGTGACATTAAATAATTGGCTTTTTTAAAATGAAATTTGGATAGTTGAAATTTGTCATTGTACTAAAGTCTAAAGAAATTATTAAAATATTCTGGTATTAAAATATTGTGGGGTTTTTTTTCTTTGTATTGTTAATGTGATGTAAGATTTATCAACCTTTGACTGTTAAAAACTTGGCCTGTCAATAAAATAGTTATTATTATAGTTATTAGTTTCTTATTTTAACTGTTTTTTTTTTAAACGAATTAAACTGTAATATTAAATGTAATAAACGTTTAAAAAATCTTGTACTAAACATTGATATCTAACAGCCCTGATATCTAACATTACTACGTTTTCCTTGGACCACAGTTTTACAATCTGCTATAATGGCAAAAAGTGAAAATATTCAAATAGTGTCTGGAGATTGTGTATATTATTTTCTATATTTTTATAGTGTAATGTAGGATGTATAATACTTTTTAAAAAATATTTTATGGGATTTATTTCTCAATTTTGGACTCGTTTTTAAAAGAATGAAATTGTAATAACATGAAATTTTGTAAATGTTTAAAACATGTCGTAATAAACATTTAATATTTGAAAATACATTTAGTAAAACTTTTTTCTTTCTCTCAATGTTTTCCCCCTTTTGGATTTTCCCTGGATCCCAGTTTGACAACCTGCTATAATGTCAAAAAGTAAATAAAAAAAAAGACACCGTTACTCATGTTTTTCTTTTTTTGCCATAGGTCTCATTACTGATATCTTGATTTCATTGGATGATCGCTTCCTCTACTTCAGTAACTGGTTGCATGGAGACATTCGACAGTATGATGTCACCGACAGGAGGAATCCACGTATGGTTGGTCAGGTAAGACAACTTCCGATTAGCAGAATCAAGATTTGTCTTCATTTATAGAATCATGTGAACGACGAATAAAGTGTCAAAACAGCAAACCGTGCATTTTTAATTCATGAAATGCTTTTTTGAGGTCTTCCTTGGTGGCAGTATTTTGAAAGATGGACCAGTGAAAGTATTGGAGGACAAAGAACTGGACAGCCAGCCAACCCCACGGATACTGAAGGTACCTTTTCATTTCCAAGTATGCTTCATGTGAGCGCTGTGTACAGAGTTAGACATTTGAGTTAGACATTTATGCAGAGGAAAGCAGCCTAAAGCTGTTGGCAACTAACTAATTGACACATGACCCAGCTTAATGTCCTCCAAATCATTAGGTCATACAGAGCTAAACAGAGCAATTAGAGCACATCCTTTGGTGGAGGTTGAAATGTTCCTTTCCTCATCAGGGAAAGCGGGTACAGGGAGGTCCTCAGATGCTTCAGCTGAGCTTGGATGGAAAACGACTGTATGTCACCACTTCTTTATACAGTGCCTGGGACAAGCAGTTCTACCCTGACCTTGTCAAGTGAGACAAAAAAAATTATAGTATTTTGTGGAAGTAATAATAATATAGGTATGAAAGCTTGTTTTCGCCACGGAATACATTTTTTAAAAAGGTAATTGCTACCTTTTCTCTCACAATTCTGAGAAATAATGTCAGATTTACGAGATATAAAACGTGTAATTCTAACTTTATAACTCGCAATAAGTGAGTTTACATCTCATAGCTGACTTTATAACTCAATTGAAGTTCTGTATATCTCACAATTCTGAGGGGAAAAAATCTGAATTGCGAGGTATAAATTCTGACTTTATTTCTCAGAATTGTGATTAAAAAGGTGCAATTACCATTTAAATTCTGTGTTTGATTTGATTCTTTTTTTCAAAGAATTAATTGAGAGATATAAACTTGCAATTCTGACTTTTTAAAATAAAGTCGAAATTCTGAGTGATAAAATATAAATATAGGTATGAAAGCTTGTTTTTTCCATGGAATTAAAAAATTAAATGGGTAATTGCAAGTTTTTATCTACCATTTCTGAGAAATAGTCACAATTCTGAGATAAAAAAGTAAGAATTGTGAAAAAAAAAAAGAAAAAAAAATTCCTTTTTTTTTTTGTGGCAGAAACAAGCTTCCATGGTATAGGTCAAGCATTATAGACTTGTAAAGGCTGTTTAAATTGTTTCAGAAATAACCTCTGATTTGTTTATTATGCTCTTATTTCACTTTAGGGAGGGGTCAGTCATGATGCAGATTGACGTGGACACAGATAAAGGCGGCCTGAAGCTCAACGAGAATTTCCTTGTGGATTTCGGAGCAGAGCCAGAAGGTCCTGCTCTTGCTCATGAGCTCAGATATCCTGGTGGAGACTGCACTTCTGATATCTGGTTATGAAATTAGGGCCAAGCCATCATGTTCCTAGGAGCAGAATTATTATTCCCATATTCTCACAATTGAATGGAGTTATATCATCATTTTACAATCATGTTTAGTCTTTGTATGGACCAAATCCTTAATCATATTATGTGTCTATTAGCGATTCCAGGAGTGAATATGTTGTAAATGACATCTCAACTACAAAAACTTATTTTGATTGTCTTTGTACTCTTTCTACTATTGTTTTAAATACACATTATGTATCCCAATGAACTCAAAGGATGTGTTGTTGTAAGGGTTTTCCAAATCAGAATTGCAAAGCAGATTTTAAACACGTGATGCAGGGGCAAAGAGAGAGGACACACTCACCATTACTATAAGGGCACATATTTTGAACTATCCGGTTTCGAATATGTTCTAACATAAGCAATCAATTATGTTGCATTTTTGTTTTCTGTTTTTAGAAACTCTATATGGACATATAACAACTGTAATAACAAATGTGAATATTTTAACATCTTATTTGTCATCAATGTGCAGAGAAAGAGAATAAATACAACAGCGCAAACGATTTTCATTGAGTTCCGTTAGTTGGGCTAGTTAATTTTTAGGTTTATTGCCATTCATATAATACAAGTATGAAAAGTGATCTCTTCAAGTCTGCAGATAAGGACAAATATTGTTTTGTAAACAAGCAGACTTTTTTTTTAACAAAGTACTGTAACATGAATAAGTACAATACAACAATAAATAGAAGGAATAGGTCAAATGGTTAGTAATAAATATAACAAGCATCAAGTGAAATGTCATCCACTGACACAACCAAATGAAATCTGCAGTAGTAATGATTGTGCTAGTGAAAATGTATTTAATTTTTACTTTTAAAAATTAATAATTACTTTATATATGGGTGTGTGTTTATAGAAATATATAATATATTACTTTTCAATTAATTTATTATCCTTATTAGTATTATTGTTGATAATGTTCTTCTTGTTCTAAAATGTTGAGCAAAACGTTTCAACATATGTTTTTAATGCATTAACATCCTATAAAAAAGAGCAAGCATATAACAAATCAATCACACACACTCTTTACCTGTGTCTCGTAGCCTGGAGAGCTTCCTACCTAGATAACAGTTGTGGACATTGCATACACGGCCGAGAATGCTGTCTTGTGTTTTGAGCCACAGGATGTAAGTGTGTATGCTGGAATCAGGCAGTTGATGTGGGCAGCCTCTGCTTGTGTCATCTCGCCACTCACTTTCTTAGCGAACAACACCGGCTATTCAGCAACAGGAGAACCGCACCTCCCAAATGGGGCAGTTAAAACACAGATAAACCGATTATTTATAACTTCACCCGGATTATTTTGAGGTAAGTTATAGGGAAGCATGATCGTTTGGGTCGGTTCAAAAGTAGAAGAACGTTATAAAGTAGAGACGTTGCGTTAGCTGCTTTGCTAAGTGTAGCATCCGTTTGTGTTTTTATGAGGCTGATCTATTCAGGCCTTAATAACAGTTGAACTATGTAATAATGTAATTGTTAAGTTATTCTCAAGTCCAGCCCACTTACTGTTACACTGTTTTTCATTTAAAAAATGAGCTTGAGCCCTACAAGAGAGAAAAGTAGTTGACGTGTCTTTTAAATGTCTCAGCTAAACATGCTCAGATGCTAACTTGAGTTTTGACTTTTGCATCTGAATGATAGACTGCTTACTTTTTTAGCGTCTGAAGTAAGAAAAAACAGGCAATATTATGATTATAAAACGTATCAGAGTGTAAATATGGGCGTTATTACGAGGTTTGGCACCCACGAGTGAATATTTAGCTTGATGTGCTTGTACTCCCAATTGGCTTTAGACTTAACTACGAAAGGAAATGCCATTGATTATGTTTTTATGGCAAGTCGATTAACCAGTTCACCATTATAATTGTAGTTTATTTAGATCTGTATGCCCTGTTTGGGACAACTGATGCATCATTTCTGTCCAAATTGTAGCTACCTATTGGCTTGGCTAAGTTTGTTGATTTTGTTTCAGTGGGCTTGATCTGAAGAATGTTAGATTTCATGGTTTATTTACCGTATGTTGTTGCAGTCTTGTTATCGATAATGGCTTTGGATTGTGGACAATGTTGTGGGTGTTGGCAGAAGAAGACTCTTGAGACTGATCATTCATGATCTACATGTTATGAGTTCCTGTAGATCACTGTTTCACACTGTCCTGCTCTCACATTTCAGGGCCAAGGCTGATTGAATTTACTTTTTCCATTGCAATCTGAGAGGTTCAGTGAAACGTTTTGATACCGAGAAATAAAAATAGTCCTGTGCTTGTGGTTTGATTGTGTGAATCAGTGTTTCAACTGTTACCACTTTATGCTCGTAGTGTTTTTTTGTTTTCAGTTGTGCAGAATTTAATTTGGAGAAAGCGCTGGCAAGCTAGAACAACACACAAACTGTCAGTTCAGAGTAAACTATCCGAGTTGGATTCAGCAAGTGATACGTGAGAGGAGAGCTGGCACTCCGGTCAAAGATGACTCAGTCTCCACCAGTGGACATGTGCTTTAATCTCATCACTTTCAGAATCAGTTTTCATTTCTTCTGTTATAGTTTCAATTCTGTTCTTACATTTCAGTGATCTATCTAAGAACAACCACTTTTGCTCATGCTGATTTCTTTCATCAAGCTAAACTAATCAATCAAACTCTGATCTGAATTTCCATTGTTAACTTTAGGACTTTCCATCATTACCACTAACAAAATGAAAGTGGAACCAGGGGTACATCTTCATTAAGTTCATGACCTTTTCTGGTGAACTGCGTCTTTCTGACAGAATGTTATGTTTTAAAGCAGAATGGGTTTTATAATGTAGCAGCTTTGTGGAATCTGAGACTGATGCTTCACTTTATCTGATATTGGCCTGCTGGTAATGGTGAGGTAATCTGCTGGAGGCGGATTATGGCGCTGTCCTCCGTGGTTGTGGATCAGTGGGACGCTGTGACCCTGAGGAAGTGGCTTTTAGTAAAGCCTGTTCCTCTGAGTTATTGTGAATTTTATATTTGAATGGCAGTTTTTACAGGATTTGTGGTCATATCAGCATATTTTGACAAAAGTCAAAACTTTTGTCAATATGTACACTACAATCCAAAAGTTTGGGGTTTTGAAAGAAGCCTCTTATGCTCACCAAGACTTCGTTTATTTGATTAAAACTACAGTAATATTGTAAAAAAATGAAAAGAAAAATATATTACTATTAAAAATAAGGTTTCTATTTTCATATATTTTAAAATGTAATTCATTCTTGTGATGGCAAAGCTGAATTTTCAGCATCATTACTCCATTCTTCAGGGTCACATCACATGACCCTTCAGAAATCAGTCTAATATGCTGATTTGGTGCTCAAGAAACAGTTGTGCTGCTTCATATTTTTGTGAAAACTTTTTTTCAGGATTCTTTGTTGAAAAGAACAGCATTTATTTGAAATAGGAATCTGTTATATGGCATGCTACAAATGGGTTTACTGTCCCTTTTTATCAATTTAATGCCTCTTTGCTGAATTAAAGAGGTAATTTCTTTTCCACTCATAAACATGACATTACATCAGTTTAAATGCATTGGATGTCATCATGTTTTCTGCTTTGTCAAGCTTGCTGATTGTGTCTCTCTGTGTTTTACAGTGGCCATGGGTGACACAGAGCTGGAGCTCTCTCCCGCCCGGCTTGAGGAACTACAGAAGAGCCCATCCACCTCCTCCACCTCCAGTACCTCCTCACTGTCCCTGCCCTCGTCTCCCTCTTCTGGCCCTCGTGCCCTCACCAGCTCCAGCCCGAGCACCAGCGAAGGCCTGCCCACCTCCAGCCCCACTCTAGATGTCATATCAGAGGGAGTGGGCGAACTCAGCCTGGTCATTGATACCGAGGTGGCCAAAAAAGCCTGCCAGGAGGTCCTTCAAAAAGTAAAGTTCCTGAAGCCTGATGGAGAAGTATCTTCAGCCACTTCAGAGCCCGTTTTGGTGAACGGTACAGCACACCCCGAGTCCACCGATGGAGGAAAACCTCCTAAGATCACCGCGGAGGAAGCGGAGCCCGTGAAGAGCGTGCGTCGTCGTCAGAAGAACAACTCCTCCAAGCAGTCCTGGCTCCTGCGGCTCTTCGAGTCCAAGCTGTTCGACATCTCCATGGCCATCTCCTATCTTTACAATTCCAAGGAGCCCGGCGTGCAAGCCTACATCGGCAATCGGCTCTTCAGCTTCCGGAATGAAGAAGTAGACTTCTACTTGCCCCAGTTGCTCAATATGTACATCCACATGGACGAGGATGTGGGCGATGCCATCAAGCCCTATGTGGTGCACCGCTGCCGGCAGAGCATAAATTTCTCCCTGCAGTGCGCCTGGCTGCTGGGGGCCTACTCCTCTGACATGCACATCTCCACGCAGCGCTACTCCCGTGGCACCAAACTGCGCAAACTCATCCTGTCAGACGAGCTCAAGCCCTCCAGCCAGCGCATCCGCAGGGAGGTGCCGCAGCCTCCCCCCTCCTGCCCCCCACCCCTCCACCACGGCCAGGGCATGAGCGAACACAGCCTCTCGCCCTCCAAACGCACCCACCAACGCTCCAAATCTGACGCCACGGTCAGCATCAGCCTCAGCAGCAACCTGAAGAGAACCGCCAGCAACCCCAAAGTAGAGACCAGCCAGGATGAGGTGAGACACCTGTGATGATGTCACATGCTTGCTTGCCTAGCTAGTTACACGTAAGCTGATTTTAGTTGATCAGTCTCTGGCCGTCGCTTCCACCTCCCACAGATGGTGTTTCTCAGCTGTTTCATGCAAACGAGGAAGGCAAACAGCCCAGATTTGTGTGGTTTCTATGGCTGTGCTGGAAAAGGCGTGTCGATGTGAAGCTGACACTTAGACAAGCTCTGTAAAATAAATAGAATTTCATGTAGTTACTTTAATGACAGATGGATGAGCTACTATTTTAAACACAATGCGAGCTGTCTTCCTAGGCAGCATCCTAACTTAAATTGAACCTAAAAAATGTCTGATTTGGCACGATCCTCATAGGTGACAACTTTGACAAACAACACTCTTTATGTAAAAACACGGGAGAGTCAACTTACAATTGATTCTCATAGACTTTAATGTTAGCATCTAATAAGCATAATACAGATTTTTTTCAACTACAATTTATATATATATATATATATTGTCAATGTTTCTCTTGATATCATCTGACTTTTTGTATTAACTTTTTCATTGATACTGTTGTGATGGTGACTTACAATTTGGCCAAAACAAGTTATCTTAGAAGGCAGCCTTTTCAAAAAAGACTTGGTGTCAGGAGTACTGAAAATTCTCTATTTCTAAATGCATGTTATTGATCTTGTTGTGAACGATTCATCCATGCAATATGTTTCATTTTTTTAAATCAAAATGTCATAACTTGATCTTCTGGTGAAACAACATACTTTGACCAAATTTAGTCTGCTCAATCCCTGCCCCTTTCTTACAATCAACTGCAAGCTCACAAGAGCTTCTTTCGTCCAATCAACAACCCATTGATTGAAACAAATCTCCCCTACTTTTTTTTTTTTCGATTAATATTTTTTACTCTGATGTACTTCACAATATTGAAGAAAAGATTTGTCCCTACTTCCGTTTCATCAAGACTTTAAAATGTTGTCTACGTAGCTCACTAGGTTTTGGAACAGAGCTGTGTCGTCCTACTGTGCTTGAGTTGGTCTGCCACGTCGCAGCTACGAATATTAATTTTTTAGTGCTAATCCCAGTAAAGGCAGAAGCCAATAGGGAGATGAATAGATTTTTGTTTTTGCTATCAGAAAATAATTAACTACCACTGGTGCCTGATTTCCAGAAGAATGATGACATCTCTGCTGCTCTTCTGTTGGGACATCCCCTCTCTGTGTGTTAATTTGCACAGTCATGATAATAGTCCTCAGGGCTAAATGTCATGCCACTAACAAACAAATCACTTCTCACACTGTTAATAATTGCCACGTTGCGAATCACAGCTCTAGGATTAGATCCAAGGTCAGTGTGGCAGACAGATCAGATCAGTTTGTACCACATCCATCGGATTATTGTTGTATCATGGGAGATTCCAGGTCGCCGACAGTAAATTTTAATAATAGCAGATGAGACCTGCACACATTTTTTTTGCTGAAACACTGTATTTACTCAAAGCATGTGAAAAAAATCTTCATTGAGAGCTGCAAGTAGATTTCGGAACTGCTAGACAAGTAAGTCTAGCAAGTAACAAGTACTGTTACACAAATATAGACTAAAATGCACCTTTCAAAGTGAATTTTTTTTTGTTCAATTTGAACAAAATGTTTTTGAAAAAAGTCGCTTACCTTACCGTATGCATTTATTTGATAAAAACAAAACAAAAAACAGTAGTATTATTATGAAATATTATTGCAATTTACAATAACTTCTATTTTTAAATATTTTAAAATGTAATTTATCCCTGTGATGCAAAGTTGAATTTTCAGCAGACATTATTTATCCAGTCTTCAGTTTCACATGATCCTTCAGATATGCTGCTCAAGAAACATTTCTTATTAGCAATGTTGAAAACTCTTATTTTTTTCAAATAGAAAATTTTGTGGTAACCGTGATACTTTTTTTCAGGATACTTTGATAAAAAGAAAGTTCAAAAGGAAACCATTTATTTGAAATAGAAGTCTTTTTAAGATTATAAATGTCTGACTTTTAATTAAATTAATGCACCCGAGCTGAAAAAAGTATTAATTTCTTTATAAAAAAACATAGTAACCCCAAATGGTAGTGTATCGATCACTAGTATTAGTAGTGTATGGTTTTTACCCTAATGCATGTATTATATGAAGTAGGTTTTCTCTGTCAAACAGGAAGACTTGTGATGACTTTGAACTTCAGATTGTGCATTTATCTTTTTCCCCCTTATTAGTACGCTAATCGATGTGGTCAAAGGGAGTGGAAAGTAATTACAATGTAGCAATGCACCATAATACACTCTTTAATTATTTTCTGATAAGGGTTTGTTTTCGAAAGACATTTTCATATGAAGACTAATTCACTGCTGTGTATCAGTGTGATTTTGCACCTGTGTATACTGAAATCCCTTAGCTTGTCCATGCCAACCATATTAACCCATTTGATAAAATTATTACCTAATGCTATTAATGTCAAAATGACTGTTTAGTTGGTCTGGACAATATGTGTCAAAGCTTAAGTAGCAGCTTTTCACCTTCTAGATGGAAACTGTTTGTTAGTATAGTCGTGCCCATTGCCATTTGTATTTCCCGACCATTATATTGTGTCAGTGAAACTGTATGGCAGAACGTTATGTAATAACCTACCTTGGATCAAGTTCTACTGAAGTGTAACTTTAGAGGTCCCTTCAGATTTCAACCTTGTCGTACACCACGGCCTCTGTTCTGACGTTCAGTGATGTGCACATGATCACTCGCCTTCCTCTTTTATCTGCCTGCAGCATAGTTTCTTCCCTAGCTTCTTCCTCGAATGTGATCTTGGTGCAGCATTTGCTGCTATGGCAACGGCGATGTTGCCATTCACATGGCTGTGAGCCGCTCCACTGGTAAATGGAGTAAAGATCAGCGATTATGAAATGCGTTGCTCCACAACTCCTCCACACTGTTTACACACTTCAGCGAACTTCTTTTCTTTTGAGAGCAGAAGGTGTTAACATAGGAATGCCACTGTTTGCTTTTATCTCCACCATGTGAAGTGTAGTGTAGGTGTCTAATGTGAATTGCATTAAGCCCGAATAAACATTAATCAGTATAGTGCTGCTCAAAGGCTTGATGGCCTGTCTTTGCAAATGAACAGCTGAATGATGTAAATAAGAAATGTAGAAATGCTGTATTGTAGGGGTGTAAGGGTTTAAATTATTCATGGTTTGGTTTTTGTCACGGTTTTAGGGTCACGGTTTGTGTGTTCAGGGGAATAAAAATACAGAACATAGGAGTAAAATCAATCAAACTACAAGCAACAGAACAAATAAATACAATCGAGCAAACATACAAATTCCTTTTCAGGTTATTTGGGTATCTAACGGTAGTTTTCAGGTACAGAAATTGAATAAAGAAATCAAATGTAAAATAACATTGATTAAGATTAATCATTATTAAAGTTACAAAAGCTGTTGTCAAGAGCAGTGAGTGATTTCCTTGTCTTTTGTTGTTTGATAAACATTAATAACACAGACAATTAGGAATATTAGGCTGCTGTCACTTTAAAACATAATAGACTGATCCAAAATACTGATAGACATGTGCTGTCTTGACAGTTTACGTTAACTTAAAGGGATAGTTCACCCAAAAATTTAAATTACACCATGATTTACACTCCCTCAAGCCATACTAGGTGTGATGACTTTCTTCTTTCAGACGAATACAATCAGAGTTATATTTAAAAATATGCTGGCTCTTCCAAGCTTTATAATGGTAGTTGAATGACAGTCCTGATTTTGAAGTCCAAAAAAGTGCATCATAAAAGTATTCCACACGGCTCCGGAAGCGAAACGATGCGTTTGTGTAAGAAAAATATCCATATTTATAACTTCATAAACTAAAATAACTAGCTTCCGACGTATGTACATACGCATCGATTTACGGCGAAAGAGTAACCCTGACCTGATGTATTGACGAACGCAAAAGCTCAGATGATAGAGCAAAACAAAACACGGTCATGAATTAGAAGTCTAAAACGTGAATTTTTAAAGAGAAATGTCGGATGATTTCGATATAAGAGAAGAGGAGCTTGAGTTTGTTGCCCAGCCCTATTTGTCTGAACCGCGAGAGGCGTCAAAGCTTACGCTACTCCTACGTCATACATCGCATCAGGGGTTACTCTTTTGGCGTAAGTCGACTTGCGTAGGCCTTGCCGGAAGCTAGTTATTTTAGTTTATAAAGTTTTATATGTGGATATTTTTCTTACAAAAACCCATCGCTTTGCTTCAGAAGGCCTTCATTTAAGTCGTATGGATTACTTTTATGATGGATGAATGCACTTTTTTGGACTTCAAATTCAGGCTTGGAAGCTTGGAAGAGCAATGATATTTTTTAATATAACTCCGATTGTGTTCGCCTGAAAAAATATAGTCATGGCTTGAGGGTGAGTAAATCATGGGATAATTTTCATTTTTGGGTGTACTATCCCTTTAAGACATAATCGACTGTGTTTGCTAGAATACTCGCCATCATGGGCGTGTTGACATAATTTTTGTGTGAATTTGTCCGTTCAAGTGCAAGACTTGAATGTTTAAATTGGCAAGGATTAAATGAGTTTAGTTTAAAGCAACGTGTGCTGTTCGGGTCTCAAGTTAATCATAAGATAATCAGATCCACTGTGATTTATTTGCACATTTAAGCTGCAGTTTTTCAACCTAATCATGTAAATATTTCAGTCTGCTGGATTTCTCCAAACAGTGAAGATTTATTCTAGAAAGATAAAACAAGTCTTATCATCTCCCTCTTTTTTTTAAAGCTTTTCAGGAGAGAGATTTTCCATTAGAGAAAGTCCACTGTGTGTCATCATGTGGAATTTGGACCCCTGTTTGGCCAGACAACTCTTTCACCATGTCAATTCAACCAGTACACAGAGCAGAAACCTGAGTTACAGTGAGGACAATAGAAGTGAATGGGGCCAAATTGTAAAGATTAAAATACTCACCGTTTCAATAACAGCCACAAGTTATTTCCATTTTTATAACTTTGTTGCCATGACAATGTAATGCCTAAAACATTCAAATGACCATAAAAATAACTTTACAGATCAAATAATTTACAACAAGTAAATACAATAAATCGAATGCTAAAATTATAGGGTTATAATTATATCAAATTAGTTATAACCTTCACATTTTGCTTTTTACTCCTCAAAGAATGGCACCATTTAATTCCATTGTAAGTTTCACTCTGTAACCTTGATTCTTGTTTTTTACCCAAGTCTTTACATTATCTAATTGGTGCTTGCCTGTGCAAGAGTTGCCTACACAGGATGCTTGACCACATCTTGTAAACAAGACTGGAGTGTAAATTGACTTTGTTTGTTGGATGAGATACAGCTAAACATGACAGCTGCTTGATACTCCATGAGAGTTGAAGCAAGGCCGCTGTTTGGCACTCCCTGAGAACTGAGACACGACAGTTCGACAGCTGTTACACGACCCTGGAGAATAGAATTTGGTCGATGCAAGTTAAATGCAAATTATGTGTATTGGTGTCCAACGCAGGTTTGTATTTACGAGTGCAGATCCGTTGAGTTTCAGGTGGGCGGCAAGCAGCTTAGGTGTCCAATGGTCATACGATGTGGGGGAAGAAGCCTGGCCGATCTGGCTCAGATGCTCTGGTATCTTTTTTCAGATGGCAGGGAGGAAGGGGAGAGTCATGCTTTCCTCAGTTGCAGGATGTTCTGCTTTAAGGGCTAGTCAGGCTCCAGTGCTCACTGTGCTTACACTTTTAGTGCACCCAGCTGAGTAGTGTGGATCTGTTTATTTACATTTCCTGCTAGTGCAGCATAGACCAGAGCTCAACAATCAGGATGTTTCCTGTTGGCCTGGTGCCGTTTTTTAAAAATTATAAATACTCTGACATTCAAACGGTTGAGGTCAGGAAGATTTTTTTGGGGGGAAAGAATATTTTAAAATAAATGCTTTTTTTTACTTTTTTTTTTTACTTTCTATTCTTCAAAGAATCCTGAAAAATACATTAGTTTCCACGAATTATTCACATGTTGAGCAGCTGTTTTCAACATGATGATGATAAAAAAAGTGTTTCTTTAGCACCAAATGAGCATATTAGAATGATTTCTGAAGGATCATGTGACACCGAAGACTGGAGTAAAGATGCTGAAAAATCAGCTTTGCCATTACAGGAATATATTTTAAAATAAAGGACAGTTATTTTAAATTGTAATATTACGTTTCACTGATTTTACTGCATTTTTTGATTAAATACAAAATCGTACTGATCCCAAACATTTGAACGGTAGTGTATCATATTAAAATATTATATTAGGTTATATTATATTAATAAATGCTATTATGAATTGAACATTTGAATCATATTTGACATTGTTCTGGTCAACATACCTTAACATTGTCCAAACCTCTGTAACTCACAGACTTTTGTGGTTTACTGCTTTAGTATCTAGGAGGAAGTAATCCATTTTTTGTTTGGGGCTTCTTCGCTCTTGTTAGTGAGCATGAACACAGCCTGTGTCATGTGAGTAAAAGCATGATTAATTTATGCAGTCTGGAGGTTAATGCAATAATGAATAGTGCCGTAAGCACAACGTGTTTATCTGTGTATCATGTCCACATATACTCAAGTCTACCACTCATTTTTGTCAGCATATAGTAAGTAATAAAGTAGTAGTACTATTTTAATTTGGATACTTAACAATAGGATAATAGTAGTTTCAATGTTAGTAGTATATTAGTAAACGTTTCATGCTTAGCTCTGTATTTTAACCAGGCGTGGTGTGATAAATTAACGTGATTTAACGCTCTCTTTCATGTTCATATCCGCAACAGCCATGACTAGTGACAGTTATTCCTGTGGCCTTACCACACCCACCGTAAAAACTACTGATTCTCATTACAGTACATTTACGTATCTCCTGATTGGCTGTGATCAACAGCTTTTTTGGAAAATAGTAATCGGTATGATCAAAGATCATGGGGAGTGTTCGCTTGGCAATACACCATGATGATAATGCTTTATGGTTGGTCTTCTAAATCATGCAAGTTTTATGTTAATATTTAGATGATAAAACTAATCCAGCTGTAAGCCCTGGCCTTGTCGGAGGAGTGTGTATGTGTGTGGGTGCCTCCTGTAATCCTTCAGCTTGTCCTCCTCACCACCAATCGTGGTGCTTTACATGGGTTTAATCAGAGCGGCTCTCGAATCACATCAGCAGCCAGAGATAAATATGACGCAGTACATTTTATAGGCCTGCGGAGTCATGGCCAGGCCCTGCTGCTCAAACAGATGGGATGAGTGTAACCTTGAGATGTGTTTTTGTCTTGTTCTGACCCTGCTCCACCCTCCCCTGCTCTTGCACTGTAACTCCCCCCTCCCTCCCTCTTCCTTTTCCCAGGATCTGAGCTCCAGCTCCGACAGTCTCGAGCTAGAGGCTGTTACAGTAAGTCTCTCACCGCCTAATAACGCTCCTCTGTGGGTAGTGGGATGATGGCTGTGTCTGTTTGCAGGCGGGGTTGACTCCACAGATTCCTTCAAATGTGTGCCTTTAAGATTTGCAATCATGCCATCAAACATCACAAACTGGGCACAATATTGGCACTTCACATGAAAATAGGGATATTTTCCCCCTTTTTTTCAATGAGTTTCTTTACCTTCAAAATATTTTTCAAACCTCTGGAGACAAAACTAAATATACGATATGTTATTTTCTTTTTATTTAACTTATTTTATTGTAGTGCAAGGTTTTTTTTTCAACCCCATTACCTAAATTTGGGACATTTGGTGTCTGAATTGTTTAAAACCAGATTTTTCTTTATTTTAATATTTATTAAATTACTTTTTTATTACAATAACATTTGGGAACAGTGTTAAATGATAGGTTAATTGCAGCAATCACTACAATTTAATAATGAAAGCTAATGACTTGATTTTTTTAACTTTTGTTTTATGTTTGATATTGTATGTAACATAAGTGGATGTAGGATTTGGGCCTTTATTTCTCAAATAAAAAGTAATGAGACACCAATTTGTACCTATTTGGGGAAAATGCATATTGCATGTTGCATATTAATATGAACAATACATCTTCATCTGTGAACTGATGGCATGCTTGTAAACACTTGTTCTTTGTGTGGTTGTTCTTTTCCGTTTTAGCTGTAATTTAATTATATGGATGTGACATTCTCTTATTAAATCAATCAATGTATATAAGTGTATAATTTTGACTAATAAAGTCAATAAAGATGGGACAATTCAATTTGTTTTGGGTTCTGTGATCAACTGCAAGACCTGTGGGTTCTTACTGAGACTTTGTAAACCTTGGCAAAGGAGGATTCTCTGTAAAGTGTTTTAATTTAGTGGATTGAATTCTTTCCATGGGTGTTTTGGGTTTTCTTTTGCATATTTGCAAAGGATTAAATGGTATTCTTAGTTGTATGAAAAATCATTTTATGACCTTGTCATTTGTTTCTGTAACCCCTTCTACATGGATTACAGATATCCATGTATTATTTTGACATCTATAAACCATAGGTTGCACATGTGGAGGAGTTTGATGAGTCTTTCTCCACATTTTCCTGTCCTTTGATGTTATGTATTTTTGTGTTAATAATTTTTCCTCATTTCAGGTGATGCTATTCATTCATGACTCACTTGCTCAACCCTGTGGTCAGCTGTTGCTAAAACACTCTACTCTCTCTTACCATTTCTGATTTATTTTTACGCCCATGCTTCACTTTTGAGTTTAGAATGCTGTACCGATCATGCATGCAGATATTTATCAGTTTTGAGCACTGCTCCACACACTCCTGTGCTGAATAATAAAATGCAATAACTTCTACATCCGTAGAAATTCAGTGATTGGTTTTATTTGGTTGTACTGTCGGTTCAAAACCCAATTTTAGGCTTTGGTACGATACCAGCTCTTATACTAAAGTATTGATACTAAATCAGACTGTGATAGATTTACATATTTGCATAATGTGAACATTTAATAATTGAAAACCAATAATAATTGAAATATCTACACAAAATGCCAGTTAGCTGGGATGGAAGTATTTTGAAATGGGATAAAAGGACACATCGCATTTAACTTTGTTTTTTGTTTCCTGTCTGAATAGACAAACTGTGCTGGAAATCAGTACATAAACAAAAATTGTGATATATTGGTATCATACCATTGTAAATCAGTGGTACGTTTTTAAACCATTTTATTTTTTGTACCCAGTATTGTGTAACCCTTTTTGGTTGAATGATTCCTCTGCAAATGCCCAAATATGTTTGCGTACATTTTAATTTTGTGTGGTACAGTAATGTTTCTCTCTTCTCCCCACATCTTTTCTTTCTTCTCTCAATCTTCTGCTCTCAGCCGGTGCGTCTGACCCCTCAGAGGGAGTTTATTAAGTCTCTGATGGGGATCGGGAAGAGACTGGCCACTCTGCCCACTAAAGAACAGAAGACCCAGAGGCTCATCTCAGAGCTGTCCCTTCTTAACCACAAGCTGCCTGCCCGGGTCTGGTTGCCCACGGCTGCCTTTGACCACCATGTGGTGCGTGTGCCCCACACGCAAGCCGTCGTGCTCAACTCAAAGGATAAGGTGAGGTTGTGCTCAGATCGATGGGGATATGAATCCAGACTTTTTAAATGGAAGAAATATTGAGTTTCTTTGTTTTGTTCTATTGGGTTTTGAAAGACACTTTCTTTCCTAATTTCAGTGCTAACTGCCTTTTTGTGCTTCTTCAGGCACCTTACTTAATCTATGTAGAAGTTCTGGAATGTGAGAACTTTGAGACGTCGAGTGTGCCCGTGAGGATCCCGGAAACACGGATCCGCAGCACGCGATCCGTAGAGAATCTTCCGGATTGTGGCATCACACCCGACCAGCGTGCCAGCAGCTTCTCCACGGTTCCCAATTACGATAATGATGATGAGGCATGGTCTGTAGATGACATTGGAGAGTTGCAAGTGGAGGTACTCGGAAAGTGTGACTGTTTCAAAACATCCTTAACAAATTTGTGGTTTTTATCCTCAGAGAGCTGACCTGTTCTTTATTTTTTTTTTCCTTAAGCTTCCAGAGATCCACACCAACAGTTGTGACAACATCTCCCAGTTCTCAGTAGATAGCATCACCAGCCAGGAGAGCAAGGAACCTATTTTTATTGCTGCTGGAGATATCAGGTACACTTGGAGCTGGTGTATGTGTGGTCGCATACAGTAAAGACCAATTCACACTGCTCCTACAGACGGCAATAGACACTTCGTCAGGTTTTGGTGGAATATTGTGTCACCCCTGTTGGTGTCTGTCAGAGCTTGTTTTTGTCTATTGAACGGGTTGAATCTGTGTTTATCGGGTAGTGGAATGCCAGAAAAGTGACGTACTGTAATCTGGTGATTGTGTGCGCCTGTCGATGTTGGTTGGTGCAGTATAAATTCGCATTAAGAAAGACAAATTCAAATTGAACTGAAATGTTTTGGTTATTTCAGACGACGCCTGTCCGAGCAACTCGCCCACACCCCCACCACATTTAGGAAGGACCCAGAGGATCCCTCAGCTGTAGCCTTAAAAGAACCGTGGGAGGAGAAAGTGAGGTATGTGTTCATCAATCTCCATCAGGGTAGATAGTTTTCTTCATTTGTTGAGTCTGAATTTGTGTATCCTGTGCTGTTGAATAGACGGATCAGGGAGGGCTCCCCCTATGGCCACCTGCCCAACTGGCGTCTACTTTCTGTTATTGTGAAATGTGGCGATGACCTGAGACAAGAGCTTCTCGCCTATCAAGTTCTGAAACAACTGCAGGTTGCTATCATTATATTTTTTCTTTCAAAATGGGGTTAGATCTAGGGATGCACAATATATGTGTATCATATTGGTTATTGGCCAATATTGTTTATGTAATTGTGCTTGCTCATTTCCCCTATTTATACATTTAAAATACATTTTCATTAGAATTTTATGATGCCTAAATTCACTTACCACTTATGTTATGATGCCTAAAATCATGCATTTTTAATTAAAAAAAATTTCAAAAAGTAGCAGTATATATTTATTAATGTAAACTGCTGATTTTTTTTTTTTTTTTGAAAGAAGATTCTTATGCTTACCAAAGCAGCATTTATTTGATCAAAAATAGGAATATTGTGAAATACTATTACAATTTAATATAACCGTTTTATAAACCATTATGAATAGTATAAATTCAGTGTATAAATTGAATAAAATGTATTTATTACTGTGATGGCAAAGCTGAATTTTCAGCAAACATCATTCAGACATCATGTCACATGATCCTTCAGGAAATCATTCTAATGTGCACATTTTGTGCTCAAGAAACATTTTCTTATCAATTTTAGAAAATGTTGTGCTGCTTAATATTTTTGTGGGAACTGATAAAAAAAAATGAAGGATTTTTTGATGAATATAAAGTTCAGAAGAACAGCATTTATTTGGAGTAGAAATCTTTTGTAACATTGTAAATGTCTTTACTGACACTTAAGATCAATTTAATGCCTCCTTGCTGAATAAAAGTGATAATTCTCCACAATTTACAAAAGTGTTTATTTAATTGAGGTTTGCTGAGGCAGTGTTGCTATACTGAATCTTCTCACCATCTTTGTGGTCTTCCAGATTATCTGGGAGCAAGAACGGGTTCCCTTGTGGATCAAGCCCTACAAGATCCTGGTCATCTCTTCAGACAGTGGCATGATTGAGCCAGTGGTCAACGCTGTGTCCATTCACCAGGTGAAGAAACAGAGTCAGCTTTTATTGCTCGACTACTTCCGGCAAGAGCACGGCAACTACACTACAGAGGAATTCCTTACTGCTCAGCGTAACTTTGTTCAGAGCTGCGCTGGCTACTGTCTCATCTGCTATTTGCTGCAGGTCAAGGACAGGTGAGAGACACTGTGAATGGTAAAATCATGGCTGAATCATGTTGGAAACTAAATAATGTAGATAAGTTGTAACCATTCATGTTTTTCAGGCACAATGGAAATATCCTGCTGGACTCGGAGGGCCACATCATTCACATCGACTTTGGCTTCATCCTTTCCAGCTCTCCACGAAACCTAGGCTTCGAGACGTCTGCCTTCAAACTAACCAGTGAATTTGTTGATGTAAGTAGCTATGTTTATATAGGATATAGTTATCATTGGTGGAGTACTCTTGTCCTAATTTTGGAGAAGGATGCTCTAGGTTTTATGGCTAAGTTTGCATGATAAATCAAATCACTACCATATTGGCTGTCTACTAGAAGTGTAACAATTCACTCGTTTTCAAGATGCATCTATAATATCATTCCATCAACTATCATTCCATATTTAAAAAATTCTAAACCATAATTGACTTGCTTGCACAAATTATTGAAGACATAGTGTTGCTTCATTTCCCCCTTCACAGCTCTCCATCACAGATGCGCCTTTCACTTGATCGTGCTCTCTTAGGGCTGTCGCGGTGAAGCAATTTCCCTTGCGGTGATTTTGAGTGGCTCAATATCGTTTTTTTTTTATTGAATTTTTATTAGAATTTTTTTTTGCTATATACAGGTCCTTCTCAAAAAATTAGCATATTGTGATAAAGTTCATTATTTTCCATAATGTAATGATAAAAATTAAACTTCCATATATTTTAGATTCATTGCACACCAACTGAAATATTTCAGGTCTTTTATTGTTTTAATACTGATGATTTCGGCATACAGCTGTATTAAAAACATTAAAAAAACACTTATTTTATTGGTCGGATGAAATATGCTAATTTTTTTAGGCAGGAATTTTGGGTTTTCATGAGCTGTATGCCAAAATCATCAGTATTAAAACAATAAAAGACCTGAAATATTTCAGTTGGTGTGCAATGAATCTAAAATATATGAAAGATTAATTTTTATCATTACATTATTGAAAATAATGAACTTTATCACAATATGCTGATTTTTTGAGAAGGACCTGTACACAAGTGTTACAGTTGGGTCAGCAGGCAAAAAGACGAAACGGGACCTAAAGGAAGCAGAACAAAAAAGGAAAGGAAACGGAACACAAGGTCAAAAATAGGGTCCACATAACAGAACATAAACCTGACAATAAGTGCATTAAGCTATTGTTATATGTACAACAGTTAGTTCCGCTTCTTGAATCTGACTGGACGAGAGGCTTTCTAAGCCTGCAGATATTTCACCAGTATCAGCAGCACTTCTTGTTTCTCCATGTTCTAGACAGCCTGTCAGTCAGTGCAGGTTACAGTGTTACGCAAGGGACTGTCTTTGAGTGAGCCATTAAACCGTTCATTCAACTAATACGTTCAAAAACGCTGATTTATTCATTAATGAAACAAGGTGTTGAAATTATTTTTAACTTTAAGCTGATGCTTCACTTCCTAGGTCATGTTCAAACTGCAGCTAAATTCGGTTGTCAACTCATATTTTAGTGCTAAATCTAGTAATTTACGGGAGTGACAACCACCACATTCTACATTCAAATTAACCCCCTGAAAAATGCAGGTAGTGAAAACCGCATTTACAAAACTTCTATGCAGTGTACACAGAACCAAACTGAACAACTAGTTATTAATGACGTACGATGAGAGATGATGCGTTAAAATACGTATTTTAATGTGCATCAGAGAGTTGTCTCGTCTGTATGTGAGAAAAATTAGCAAACAAGCCCATAAAAACTAAATAAATGGACATAAAAATAAGTATGAAATACCTGCTCACTTCCATAAACTTGATCGCTGCTTAAGCAACAACCCCAAAACGCTTTACAATAAGCGGACATGGCAACACTGCAATAGCGTGCTCTCTGAAGCAGCCGCCACAAACGTATATGAAACTCCTCAATCGACTAAATTGCTGAACATAAGGAGTCTTTTGTCACTGTAATAATTCTTTGGTCAAATAGTGGATCCCACCAGAACGTTGCTATAATTACCACGGTGTCAATCATCACAGTTTCGGGACTAAGTCGTGTTCCATACACGCATGGAACGATAATTTAGGGGACTCACTCACGCATTTAAATGCTGTTGCCACTCCTGAAACTTTACAGTGTGTACGTGGCCATAGAGACCATAGATCTGTTGCATGAAGCTAGTTGAACAAACTCTTGAGTTTCAGAGTAGATTTAGAGTTGACAAATCCATATAAATCCAACCTGGTCTAGATCAGGTTCACCGGGCTCACAATACTCGGTATAAACGTTCTCTGTCAACTCAGGTTTAAAGGTGCAATAGGTAATTCTCAACAGAATTTTTTGTTATGCTGGTTGAAAGTCTCCTCATATCCTGATAGCAATCACTATGTTAAGTGGTCTAAATGTATTTTTACAAATGTAAATCATTTGTAGATGGCGTAGGACAATAAAATGTTTCAGTCCGAATGAAATGATACCATGTGTTCCCTGTCAGTCAATGTGTGTTTGCATACCACTGCGCAAACACACAAATACAGTGCATTCTTTCCTTTGTCAACAGGTCTGAACTGAATTTCACAATCGCATACTTTTGTATGCAAGCAAGCACTTCAGTTTCTCCCCTCACTGTACTGTAACGGTTTCTAACCGGTGAATGACACATGATGTAATGCAATAACTTTGTCTCTGGTCATCTCGCTTCCTTTCATGTGTTTTGGAGGAGGCGTGGCTTTGGATAGCGATTTGCAGGGAGGGTGGGATCATATGCTTTCAATGCTGGCAGGCAAAGTTAGCATTTCCCTGATCACCTATTGCACCTTTAACCCAGAGTTTGCTATTAACTCTGTTACTGTAATTCACTTCTCTGCTGTAGATTAAGAGATCATTATGAAAAAATATCATGAAATTAAATGAATTTACAAGGCAGGAATAAACACTGCTGCTGTAGCGAAAGTTTGAGAAGGCAGCTGAAAGAAAATATCTGACTATATCAATGCAAGTGATTCAAACAAATAGGCCTTATAAATTAGTTTCAAAAAGAGCTTAAAGAATACACGTAAGCTTAATCTGTTTAAAGGGATACTCCACTTTTTTTGGAAATAGGCTCATTTTACAACTCCCCCAGAGTTAAACTGTTGAGTTTTACCGTTTTTGAATCCATTCAGCCGATCTCCGGTTCTGGCGGTACCACTTTTAGCATAGCTTAGCATACATAATTGAAGTGGACAAGACCATTAGCATTTCTAAAAAAAAAAAATGACCAAAGAGTTTCGATATTTTTCCTATTTAAAACTTGACTCTTCTGTAGTTACATCGTGCACTAAGACGGACAGAAAATGTAAAGTTGCGATTTTCTAGGCTGATATGGCTAGGAACTATACTCTCATTCCTGCGTAATAATCAAGAAACTTCACTGCCGTACCATGAGTGCAGCAGGCGTAATGATATGACGCAGCGCCTGAAAATAGTTCCGTTGTGTTGACGGAAGGTGGCCTATTTTCAGGAGCTGCGTCATATCATTACGCCTGCTGCACTCATGGTACGGCAGTGAAGTTTGATTATTACATCGGTCTTAGTGCACGATGTAACTACAGAAGAGTCAAGTTTTAAATAGGAAAAATATCGAAACTCTTTGGTCATTTTTTTTTTTAGAAATGCTAATGGTCTTGTCCACTTCAATTATGTATGCTAAGCTATGCTAAAAGTGGTACCGCCAGAACCGGAGATCGGCTGAATGGATTCAAAAACGGTAAAACTCAACAGTTTAACTCTGGGGGAGTTGTAAAATGAGCCCATTTCCAAAAAAAGTGGAGTATCCCTTTAAAACATTAATATATATATTTATATTAATTTAAAAGCAAATGCTAATATTAATTGTAAATTAATATATGAATTATAATATATTATAATATAATTATATGAATTATACAGTTACAATTCATATAATATAAATTCGCAGCAAAAGATGGGCACTTTTGTCTCAAATTCTTTCACTCTAAACTGCTCTAAACAGATACATGTCACTTAACTCACAGCTGATTGGTCCAGTTTTGGTCTGTGATCTCTAACCCAGAATAAAACCTGCTCCGGAGCAGGTCAGCCATGTAGCGTAAATTACCATTACAATGAAACCCGTTAAAAACCAATCTACCTTCTTGATCCCGAAAAACCAGAGTTTGTTCAAGTTAATCTTAAACTTACCTGTGTAGCAACTGAAACCGGCGTCATGCAACAGGCCACATGGCAGTGATGGTAATCACACACACACATTTGTTCCCTCTCTCAGACGCTGTCTGTTAGGCTTGTTTAGAGCAAATCATAATGGTACAGTCTTAAGTAAAAAAAAAAAGAGCCAGTTGGTGGGGAAAAAAAATGACATTCTCTACTCTTGTTACCATTATTTATCAATCAGTATACGTGCATGAGGTGTAAAACAAGAAGGGCATAGCCCTACGCTCATTCACCAACATTTTTATATCTGTGCATCTCTTGTTTTAGGTAATGGGAGGTCTGGATGGAGACATGTTCAACTATTACAAGATGCTTATGCTCCAAGGCCTCATCGCTGCACGCAAGCACATGGAGAAGGTCATCCAGATTGTAGAAATCATGCAGCAAGGTACTGTTAGTCTGAAGCTTCAGGGAATGGAGCATTTTTTCCTTTCTTTAATCATCCGAGGACACTTTATCGTTCAGCTTTTGTTACAGAACTGTTTGTATGTTCTGCAGGTTCTCAGCTTCCCTGCTTCCACGGCTCCAGCACCATCCGTAACCTGAAGGAGCGTTTCCACATGAACCTGACGGAGGAGCAGCTCCAGGTGTTGGTGGAGCAGATGGTGGACGCCTCCATGCGTTCCATCACTACCAAGCTCTACGACGGCTTCCAGTATCTCACCAATGGCATCATGTGAGCGGCGAGCGGGGTGCATACAGACTAGAGAGCTAAAACTGGAAGAAAAAGAAAGACTGCACCACTTTAAAAACCACTCCCAATGGCCGCTTCCCATAACCACCCATGTGTTTCTGCACCCTTCAGACTGATTATCTTTAAAGATGGACTTTTTTGTTAGTTTTTTTTTTATTATCCTGACTGAAGAGGTCTTGAGCTGTGAAGTAACCTTGTCGTCTTTTTTTCCAACAGCCTTTCCTTTTGTATAAACCCTTCCTTTTTGTCCTGTCATCTTGCAGTACTCTGGATGCCCAGAGTTGAATTTTATCCAGCTTTCCAGTGCCTCATTTAAACACTAAGCTGCTGTGACTTTGGTTTTACTCTCACCTGTGTACTGACTGACTTCAACACCCAATATCATCATCATCATCATCATCAGCTTTATTTGTCGCATTACCACTTTTGCTGTATACTTTGAATGAATAACATTCAAAATTTCAACACACACCTACAATGGGATGGGAAACAGGAGAATGTTGTATCTACGCCTGTAAATTGCATTGTGAATTGGGGGAATCAGGTGGTAAACATTGCTGCATTGTTCAGCTTTGTGAAGTCAGTGTTACATTAACTGTTTAAGAGATCTTCAGCTCAGTGCCGCACAAAGAGCCGTTAAGCCGTGAAACATTTGCTTAAAGGGCTCTCATTTGATCCTGAAGAGCGCTTTGCCCATAATAGGGTTAATGAAGCTTTTTAATTCAATATGGATTTGTTAAACATCAAAACACCAAAGACACAGACCAGTGGCTTTGCCAATCATATGAGAGTATTAATCTTTGATTGATACAAAAGCTAATATAAAATAATTAGGACTTAATTAAAATATCCTGGTTGGTTTTCTAGGTCAAAATAAATGTATAAAGAAACTATTTTTGAGTTTCCAAAAGTCTGGACTGAAATATGGTGGACTGAGACATGAACAACACTATTTATTGCCCTTTTACAAATATTTCATACACTTACATGACATGTATGAAATAACACTCTCAACAGGTTCTCTGTGGATTTCATTTCATTTTGTTTGGCACAAGTTACAATGCAAGCTAGTTCTGTACAGCTAACCTGAATTTATAATGTGCATTCTTACCGCTGACCTCATTCTGAGGTGGACAGCCATGTTTAAATGTGTGACTGTAAGCCACTGGAGTTTTGTTTTTGTTTTGTTTTTAATGGAGAGAAGTCCAGATCTGTTGCACAGGAGAAATGGAAAGGGCTATAAAAAAATTGAGAGAAATCAACACAATTATTTGTTTTTATTTCCTACACATGTACAGGTATAAAATTCCCTGCGTAAAATTTTTAAAACATTTTTATTATTATTGTTCTTTAATTTCATAGAATTTGGGGCGTGTGTTGAGCCTCGTCTTCTTTCCCTGTGACATCAGTGCTTCTCTTAATAGTTTGAATTCATCCTTTCAGCAGAAGCCACAGTTTCCTTTCATTTGTTTGCCTGTGCGAGGGCAATTTAGACGATGTACATGTTTTCAACAGCTTTTCTTTTCTCTTTACGATTTTATACTTCTATTGTTTCAACGTCAAACTTTCCTTTGAAACTTGTAAAACGGACCAGCTATTAAGATCATGTGAATAACCTTCCTTGTGAATGTTCCTTTGTATAATAAATTAAATGTTCCCGTTCCACAAATTGTATATTTTCAAAAAGTCTTTTGAGACCCAGTAATTGATATCATTTATTTATTGGTGCATGACACAATTTGAAATTCTAGTGTAGTGTATGTCTAGGTGGATCCTTTACAAAACATTTTTTTTTATAAATGATAAAAAACTAACAGTAAAATAATACAATAGCCAAAATCGTTTCACCTCACTAGCTACATCCCTGGCCCAGAGGCTCATTTTCCTGTGCTTGTAGTGTGCTGTGATTACCTGTGGCGCAGGTAAATCCGTTCAGGATCGTGGGGTGGCGCCGTTATGTGAGAGAGTATCTGCGATTCCTTCCGCAACCGAGAGAAGGAAAAACTCTTGATACCTGCCTACACTTGCCGCTGCATGGACAACACCCGTGGAACCAATTATTTAATCGTTTTACAGTGTTTCCGATACATGAAACACTATATCCTGAATAGTTTACGCTTTTGGATATAATTAAGAAATTGTATCAAGAGGTTATAGATGGAATATCAAATGAACGACTAGTTAAATCCTGGAGTTTCACCTGAAGCTTGCAAGAGTTCCTCGAGGGAGTCCAACACAGGACTGAAAGTTTATCAAGGGTGTGATACAGGAAGTAGGCTACCTTTAAATCATCATGGTAAGTGCTTTGAAAGAACTTATTAAAATTGTTATGTAGAGTTAGTCAATCTGGAGCTGGCTCTAAATGTTGAGTTAATAATAGAAAAGCTGCCGCTGGCTCTAAATTTTGTTCACAAAGTTGTGATTGTTTGATAGGCATGGCTACTACTACACATCATAGAAGTTGCATTTTAATTGTCGACTAAACAAATGATTATTTATGAAGATTCATTAGACTTGAAAACATTTACGCCATTATTTTTCCTGTCGGAGTAAATTCCAACTCATATGAGTAGGCTATGGCCTAAAGAAATGGTCCAGAAACAACTTTTGAAAAACATTTAGGATATTAGGTGGACAATTTTTGCTCGTCAAACACTCTATCAAACTCGATTTGGGAACATTACATAAAGAAGAAATCTATTAAGAAAAATCATATAAATAACTTAAGAGTTATTTGAGTTCAAAATCAATTCAAGCCTTAAATTAAAACATTTGTGGAATTTGATTTTTCTATTCGGATTTTGGAGGGGAGCTCAAATATTCTCAGATATACGGTTTATGACTTATGAAAGGAGGATACTCATTTATCACAGATTTTAATTGTCACACTTTGTCACCTGACTAAGCTTTTGCCTAAAGTTTATTGCTTGGGGATTAGTAGAAATATGGCTTATGTCACGTTTCTTTGTTTTGTTGTTGACCTGGACCGCATATGCCTATAGTTTACCCAAAAATGAAAATTCTGTCATCAATTACTCACCCAAACCTGTATGAGTTTCTTTGTGCTGTTGAACATAAAAGAAGATATTTTAAAGAATGTTGGTAACAGTTGATGGTAGCCATGACTTCCATAGCATTTTATAAAATAGTTAATTTTGGGGTAAACTATCCCATAATAATGCTTGTGAATCTAATCTATACAGGAGCTCAAATGCTCAGTAGTAGTTTTGTTATTGTAAGTCTTGTCAAAGTGTCAGAGGCTTTAACATTTAACGTCTTATGAAAGCACTCCTAACAGAAAAGTATTTTATAAATGTAATTTCCTCCTATGTGCATGGTTACCACTGGCTCTCAGTTAATCAGTATATTCTTACACGTATTAACTCTTTAATTAACTTGTTAACTTATTAATTCTGCTGAACACCAGCCCGTCTGTCTAATACAGTGCCGGCAAATGTTTAAAGTTGTAAGATGCATTTGAAGCTTTATTTACCAAACATTGTGTCAGCATTTGATCCTAGGTGACCATAGAGATGTTTGAATAAATAACCTGTCCTCTTTCTCTCTCGCACAGGGGAGCAAAGAGAAATATCACTGGCAGACCCAGAATGTGAAGGTCAGTGGTGTGGACGACATGGTCCTCCTCTCCAAGATCAGTGAAGAAGCCATCACAGATAACCTCAAGAAAAGATACATGGATGACTACATTTTTGTATCCTTTAAGAATTATTTGGTTATTTGGTCCGGCATACTTGCATATATACACTACCTTTCTAAAGTTCAGTAAGGTTTTTTTTGGTATGAAATGTTTTATTCAGCAGTGATGCATCACATTGATAAACTAACAATAAAGACATGAATAATGTTACAAAATATTTCTATTATAAATAAATTCTGTTATTTTGAACTTTATATTCATCAAAATAATTTGTTTCCACAAAAATATTAATCATCACCTTTTTTCAACTTTGATAATAATTAGAAATGTTACACCAAATCAGCATATTAGAATGACTTTTGAAGACTGGAGTAATGGCTGCGGAAAATTTTGCTTTGCAATCAAGGAATATTTTAAATGTAAAAATATATTAAAACATAAAACTGTTATTTTAAATTGTAATAATACTTCACAATATTTAACTGTATTTTTAATCAAATAAATGCAGCCTTATTAGTATTATACTTTATTTAGGGAGTCAGGTATATCATATCTGAATATTACAGAGATTTGGGGTGGGCTAAATTGTCTTACACCAAAAAGTGAACTCTTAGCAACCATGCAGAACACCATAGCAACACCCTGGCAACTGCCCACCAGTACCCTAACATTGTGGTGGCGAGTTTTGCATTGGCAAGCATTGGTAAATATCAGTGCTATTTTAGTATCATATATATACTATTATCGATACTATTATAGTTTTTATTTAAGTATTAATATTTGTTTGAATATTTCATTTTTATATTTTCAGTTTTCATTTTATTTTTAGTAATTTAGTTGTGTGTTTGTCATTTTTTAATTTAAGTTTTAGTTTTTTTTAAATGTCTACACATTTTTATTTCTGTTTTTGTTATTTTAGTTCATTAAGTTAAACTAAATGAAAAAGCAGTCTTAGCAATAAAAACAATTAAAATTAATACATATTTTAATATATTTATTATATGTATATATTTTATATATATGTAATATATTTTATAATATTTTTATTTCAGTTGACATTTATTTTATTTCAAGCAACAAAACTGTTTTTTTTTTAATGGTTTTAGTTTTTGCTTTAGTTAACTATCCTAGCCCTTTGGTTAACTATCCTAGCACTAGCCTTAGTAAATGGTTTGTTTTTGTTCTTGAATCTAGTCTTATAGCAATACTGCTTCTAGTGATCGGTGAGGATCGGTTCAACCTACCAGCTTTTGTTTTTGCCATAACCATAACTCCTCAGACATACATTGGTCCTGTGCTGATATCAGTGAACCCCTTTAAACAGCTGCCATATTTCACAGACCGTGAGATTGAACTGTATCAGGGAGCCGTAAGTACAGCACACCTAAATACATGAATACGAAATGGAATTAAAGTTCAGATGAATAATCATTCCTGCAGGATAAGACATTTAAACATGGCCAGACGGAGCAGAGCAATGCCATTGCATGTCCAGTCTTGCCATTGTGCTTCCAGAGACTGCCTACGGATCTGTATTTGTTAACATCTCCCCCTGGATGGCCAAATCATAGAAAGCACATATGCAAATCAGAAGGTGTTACTGGTTACGGAATAATGTCACTGCCTCAATTTCATGCAAATGTGACTTTTAATTTTCCAAGACAGCCGTATTAAACTGCACATGTATTCTGTCATTCCCAGGCGCAGTATGAGAATCCCCCCCACATCTATGCTCTTGCCGACAATGTGTACCGCAACATGATGATTGACTCCGAGAACCAGTGTGTCATTATCAGGTCGGGGATCAAGGATCTGACGCCCTCACCATGAGGCACATTTAAAGTATTCGTGTGGCATCAAATGTTTGCATTATATGTGATCTAAATGTGTCTGTGATACAGCGGAGAGAGTGGAGCAGGAAAGACAGTGGCAGCCAAGTATATTATGAGCTACATCTCGAAAGTCTCAGGAGGTGGTTCTAAAGTTCAGGTGAGTGAGTTTATCATCTGCTAGATCAGGCTTTCCCAAACTGGGAGAAACCTCAGGGGGTTTGATGAAAAGCTGATAATTCATTAAATATGATACAATTTATATTAAATTAAATTAGTATTATTATAATTATTAATAAAAAATGTAAAATATAAATAAATGAAAACAGTTTAAAATAAATAAATAAAATGCTTACTAAAAAAAGATTACCGGTAATTGTTTTATTTGTTGACTTGCATGTCATGTCACCATTTGAGAACCATGAACATGTAAATGTTTTGCTAAATTAACTTAAAACCTCAGGGACGTACTTCAAGTAAGTATTTTAGGTCAAACAGGTGTGGCTGACAAAACAGTTTGTGAATCTCTGGGCTAGATGGCCATTTGCTTAAAAAGAGCCAGATTGAACTCAACCCCAAATCTATGTGAACTCATGGGTGTGGTTGTTTCTTTTGTTAATATTGCCCACATTTTGTGCTCATTGTAGGTGAAATGTTGCACCCTTGAAATCACCCAGACTGTTATCTGAGATCAGAAACTGTGATCTCTTTGTTCCTCTGTGACATTGAACAGATCGATACCAGATCTGACTAAATATATGGAACAAATCAGGAACTATAAAATTATCATTTAAACTGCTTTTCATAGGGGGGAAAAATTAACAGTGTTTAGTGCATATCATACATGGCATACTTTAACTGTCTGTGATGTCATGTGGTTTCCTCTTTCCTCGTTTAGCATGTTAAAGACATCATTCTCCAGTCTAACCCCCTCCTGGAGGCATTTGGGAATGCCAAAACCGTCCGCAACAACAACTCCAGCCGCTTTGTAAGTCTTGCTGCAATTCATCTATCTATCTATCTATCTATCTATCTATCTATCTATCTATCTATCTATCTATCTATCTATCTATCTATCTATCTATCTATCTATCTATCTATCTATCTATCTATCTATCTATCTATCTATCTATCTGTGTGTATATATATATATATATATATAATTTTGTGTATAATTTTATATACAGTAAAATATAAATCTAATTTTAAAAAAGTAAAGTAATTAATCTTTAATTTTAAAAGTACTTATAATTATTTTAAATGATATTGAATATATATATTATGCAAATTATAAAATAATATTAATTATTTTAATAAAATATATTTTTTTAAATATTATTTTACACATCTTTTTAGAAGGAGCATATTAGCCTCTCTGCTGTTCAGTCTCTTGAATCGGTGTGCTGTCTAGTTTTCAGAATGTCATTTGGAGCATGCTGGTTCTCAACATGTCATAGCATGTTTGCAGGAGTGCAGTGCAGTTTGTGTGTGTGTAGACTGTGAAGTTGTACTTCAGTAGGCTTTACTGTTCATTCCCTTTTCTGCAGTGGTACTGTATGTCATCATTCGTAATATGTAATAATGTCAGTCCACAAGCTTTGAGTTCACTGCATGATATGTTTATTTCATACCTCAGGGAAAATACTTTGAAATACAGTTCAGCCGAGGAGGAGAACCTGATGGTGGAAAGATCTCCAACTTCCTCCTGGAAAAATCCAGAGTAGTGTCTCAAAACCATGGGGAAAGGAATTTCCATATATACTACCAGGTAACGCTGTGAACTCACTGAAACACGTCCAAGAAAAGGTCATTGCAGGGAATGATGTGTAATGCAAGTTGGCAAACTGTTGTGTGTCATGTTAGGACAATATGATTTCAAGGCCAATTGTGGATTGTATTGTGTCATACTAGTAGCTTATGCTACTTAATCAGGGCGTATTGAAGATTAGAGTTTTTGAATTGCATAAAAGTCCTGTATGTTGTTGACACGACCCTTTATTTCCAATGTTTCCGTGTCAGCTCTTGCAAGGAGCCACCAAGGAGCAGAGAGAGAATTTAGGCGTCACAACCCCTGATTACTACTTCTACTTAAACCAGTCCAGCACCTACACCGTGGAGGAAGTCAATGACAAGAAGGAGTTTGAAGACACAATGGTGGGTGTAAAGCATTGTATCCTAATACAAACCATCTGGTTGTGTTCCTGCCATTCAATATAAACAATTTCATAACGATAAATTATAAATATTACATTTTTAGGCTGCCATGTCTGTGGTCGGCCTGTCTGTGGATGCACAGGACACTGTGCTGCAGATTGTGGCGTCAATCCTCCATCTTGGAAACATCACTTTTAGAGAGGAGGGCAACTATGCTGTGGTGGAGAGTGAAGACTGTGAGTTTTATGCTTGCATTTATTCATTTCGCTGGTCTGTGTATCTGATTCCATTTAGTACAAAACAAGAAATGATTGTACATGGATAAATATCTTGCCTAATTTATTTAATTCACTTTCACTCTGCTGCAGTCCTGGCATTCCCGTCATACCTTTTGGGAATCAATCAGGATGGTCTAAAGAACAAACTGACCAGTCGCATCATGGACAGCAAGTGGGGTGGCAAGACGGAGACTATTTCGGTCACCTTAAACACGGAGCAGGCCTCATTCACTCGGGACGCCCTGTCGAAAGCACTGTATTCTAGGCTCTTTGACTACTTGGTTGATGTAAGTCAATCTGCTAGATTAAAATTACCAAATTGTTTTGTGTTTTTACGTATGGTATATACTACTGTTCAAAAGCTTGGGGTTAGTAAGATTTATTTATTGAAAGAAATTAATTACATTTTAAAATGTATTAAAATAGAAAAAAGGTTTTTTTTTATTGTAATATTTCTCAGTATTACTGTTTTACTGTATGTTTGATCAAATAAATGCAGCCTTGGTAAGTGTAAAAGACTTCTTTCAAAAACATTAAAATATTATAATGACCCCAAACTTTTCGGTAGTGTATATGTCTCAAAAAGCAAAAGAAAATTCATTTGAATTAGTTTCTGCTTTCATTCGCAGGTCATAAACAAGGCAATGCAGAAAGACCGTGAGGATTTAAACATTGGAGTTCTGGACATCTATGGCTTTGAAATCTTTCAGGTGAATTTAGTTGTATTTTCTAAATGCATCTCTTTTTCTTTTTTTTTACTCAAATTAATTTAAAATAACCCCTTTCCTTTTCCTCTCCAGAAAAATGGATTTGAACAATTCTGCATTAACTTTGTGAATGAAAAACTGCAGCAGATTTTTATTGAGCTCACACTAAAAGCGGAGCAGGTGAGAATAATGATTTTTAGTAAGCCAATACTAAAAGGCCTCTATGGAAGTGCTTGCTGATGTTTTCCGCTATCTCTTTTGCAGGAAGAGTATGTGCAGGAGGGAATCAAATGGACCCCCATTGAGTACTTTAACAACAAAGTCGTATGTGATTTAATTGAGTCCAAAGTGGTGAGTTTACACTTTCAGGGTTTTCTGCATCAAAATGGTTGTCATGCATAACAACACCCATTCGACTAATGGCATCTAATGGGCACCTTAATAACCCAGAATCCTATTGGCATCATGAGCATCTTGGATGATGTGTGTGCCACCATGCATGCAAAAGGAGAAGGCGCAGACCAGACTCTGCTGCAAAAACTGCAGTCACAAATTGGCACCCATGAGCATTTCAACAGCTGGAACAAAGGTTTCATAGTGCACCACTATGCAGGCAAGGTAAGAGACACTTTTCAAATGTTCAAATAGAGCTCTATAAATTGGTAAATGTCTATTTAGCAAACATCTTTAGCGAAATAAAGTTTCAAACTCAGGAATAAATGGTAAACATGATCAGGCTGTATAAAATGCATCTTTTTGATGGTTGGAAGTAGTGTGGTTTAGTGGCCTTTTCGGGTCCTAAGATATGTACCCGACCAGAATTGACCCCAATCACTTCTTACCCTTACCCAACAGGCAAAAATTAATTTTTTAAAAAGACAAACCCGACCCGAGACAGACCCAATAAAATGAGATGGTAATATGTAGCCCATCTTTCTACCTTATTTGTAGATGAAATTCATTCTCCTGTATTTTACTTCAGTACTTTACTTGATAAGCCAAGTTGCCTCATAATGTCGCCAATTCTTTGTGTATGTCAAAAATGTGGGAGAATGTTTTCTTTTCACACATTTTTTTGTTTGAGGAAAAACACGAAACTATCATCGTGTTATGGTTCAATTATAGTTTGTTTGATTTAGTTGATTAGTGTGGCATCAACTGCATTTAGATGGTTTTCTGTAATCAATATCTGCCAATGGTACATAATTTTTCCACTTGGGCGAGCAATTCCAAGTCGATAAAATGCTCACAAACTTTGTTGCACTAAAGTTAATATTAATAAACAAATCCCCTCAATTACTCTCTCGAATGGAGGGTTTAGTAATTTGCACATAGAAAGTAGGCATATTTTAAAATAATTTGGGTGTTCTCGGGTCCATTAGGTAAAGAATTGATTTTAAAATTACTCAAGACTGCTAATACCAGACCGGTGTCTGAGGGACTCTCGGGTCAGACAGACCTCGGGTTTTTCGGATAGGGAAGTGGACTCATGTAGAACTCTAGGATGGCTACAACCCTGTGGATGCAGTGTGTGCATCTCATAGCTTTGACTTTTTACCAATTAAACGTATTGATTGAATCTCTTATTTCAAATTTGTTTGTCTTGATGGTTTCCATCAAACAGCAAGAATTTATCAAATTATTCTTTGGCCCAGCACATAACAGAGGACAAGCAGTTTGGAGAATGGATGGATTGAAATATAACTGAATATAGATGTGTTTTAGAGATTGCTTCCAGCAAGTAGAGTCACACTGATATTGATTCTCTTCTTGGTGAGAGTAATAAGAGCCCTTATTTCCAGGTGTCTTATGATGTGAGCGGCTTCTGTGAGAGGAACAGGGATGTGCTGTTCAATGACATCATCGAGCTCATGCAGAGCAGTGAGTTGTAAGTGGTTATTTGGCTTTTTTTAGCCCATGTCAGCTGAAGCTTTTTAAAAGCCCCTAATGCACTCATGGACCGATGCAGAATATCTGCAGTTCAGCTGTAATTCTTTAATGAAATAAGAAGTCACATTAATAAATCAAAAAATCCATATGGTGTAGCATTTCTATAGAGGATGATGAGTTCATTTTGTGAGAGATATTCTGTGGTGTATTACTTCACTAGAGTCAGCTCTGGTTATGTCTTCCATGTGCTGGTAAAAAGGATGTTTGAAATGATTAATCCCTTTTTCTGGTCATCTCCATAGCGCCTTCATCAAAGATCTGTTCCCAGAGAACCTTGAGGCTGAGAAAAGGGGCCGTCCCACCACTGCAGGTTCAAAGATTAAGGTGAAATAACTGATTTACGAAATAAAGAAATGCACGGTTAAACTGAGCTAGAAACATTCCTACGATTTGATTTAAAAAAGCGAGTGTTTCGGGGCCTGTGTATACTTAGTATAATATCACGTTCATATATAGCACAAAACTCATACATTTTTGTAATGCTATTGTTCATTTTCTGTCTGATTTTCTCTCTTCTCCCCTTGCAGAAACAAGCAAATAATCTTGTCCAGACGTTAATGAAATGCACCCCTCACTATATTCGATGCATCAAGCCCAATGAGACAAAAAAGGCTCGCGACTGGGAGGAAAGCCGCGTCAAACACCAGGTGGAATATCTTGGACTGCGAGAGAACATCCGCGTGCGCAGGGCCGGCTACGCCTTCCGACGTGTCTTCAAGAAATTCCTGCATAGGTAAAATCACCACTTAATAATGCCTGTTAGGATGCCAAATGCTGTATATAGGAATTTTGATAAGTTGCACTTATAATATGTAATGTATTATAATTAACTGTTCTATTATGCTTGCTCAGATATGCAATCTTGACCAAAGAAACATGGCCCCAGTGGCGTGGAGATGAGAAACAGGGTGTCCTACACCTTTTAAAATCTGTCAACATGGACTCTGACCAGTACCAGCTGGGCAAGACAAAAATCTTCATCAAGGCCCCAGAATCTGTATGTATTATACCACGGTCACACTAGAATTTGAGCACGTGAAATTTCTACGGACACTGCAATGGTCGCAAAATGACATCACACTCGGCGAGGCTTTTTTTTTTTTTTTTTAAGCAAAATTTAACAAATGATACATCATAAATGTGCTCCACTTTACTGCAATCCTGCAAATTAAAAATGTCCTTCTTTTAATTCAGCTAAAATGTCACTCTGTTGCATATCAATCTGCTATTGGTCACACGTCTTCACGTGATACAAATTTACAGGGTTACAGTTCAACAAACTTGGAAAAATTTTGAACACAGCGAAATGCAAAACTTCTTCGCTTGAGCGTGCGTTTCCTGTCTCCCACATTTGCATGCGTATGAATGCAAGTCAATGGCACGAAAAGTGTAGTGTGACCACCCGTTTAGTTGGTAACTTGAAGGTATTAATGTGAACATATAATTTCACAGTTGTGATTTGATGTGATGTTTTCAATAGTCTAATTCATTAAATGCGTTGTGCAAAAGATTAAATGTAATTCAGTCATATTAGAACAATATTCTTCAGCTGTTGTTCAAATGGCGTCTTGTGTGGCTATTTTTCCAAAACATTGTTCATAGAATACACTCACACACTTCTCAAAGTTATTTTGGTCATTTCGTGGTTGTCTTTGCATTTTGTTGATATTCTGAAATCACAGTGATGACTATGAAAAATAAGTATGACATGTCGATCTACAGTTGTTCCTGCTGGAGGAAATGAGGGAAAGAAAATACAACGGATATGCTCGGGTAATCCAACAAGCCTGGCGCAAACACATCGCTGTGCGCAAGTATGTTCGCATGCGAGAGGAAGGTGAGCGCAAACTCAGATTCTTCACTTTAATACCTGCATAATAATCATTTAGACATTTTTTTAATATACATAGACGACTAAGTTTGTGTCCGGATCTCATTGTTCCTCTGTAACAATCAATAGGCCTTGGGAATGCAATCAGATGAAATTGATGTTAAATCACATTGCTTCTTTACTGATTCCAGCCTCTGACCTCCTGTTGAACAAGAAGGAGAGACGAAAGAACAGTCTGAACCGTAATTTCATGGGAGACTACATCGGCACGGACAACCACCCGGAGATTCGACAGTTCGTGGGTCGCAGGGAGAGGATTGACTTTGCTGACGTGGTGGTCAAATACGACCGCAGATTTAAGGTATGACTCAAAGTCCCATTTAACACACTGAAACTCATGGATCACTTCCTCTGTAACTGTCAAGAAGCTGCTCAGCAACAGATGTTTGGTTCTGCACATTGGAGTTCATCTGACATGTTTCATGTGATCACATACTCACATGCTGTTTCAACACCCACAGACTGTCAAGCGTGACCTCGTTCTCACCCCTAAGTTCCTCTATCTGGTTGGACGCGAGAAGGTGAAACAGGGTCCTGAGAAAGGCCAGATCCAGGAGGTCTTGAAGAGGAAGATAGAGGTGGAGAAGATCCAGTCTGTCTCTCTTAGGTACTTTATCATGCAATATGCTTGATAACCTTTTGGACTTGAGTCTTCTCCCTACATTACAGCTTCAATATGCCTAATAAATCATACAAATACAGCAGAATGAAAAATCGGAATGTTTTCAAACACTAAAGTCCTTGAGCAAGCATTTTTAAGCAAGTTTTTGTCGTTTTTTGACTTGCATGATGATGATGGGTGGATCTCTTTCCTCAGCACACTACAGGATGACCTCTTCATACTGCACGAGGATCAGTATGACAGTGTGCTGCAGTCTGTCTTTAAAACGGAGTTCCTCAGTCTGCTGTACAAGCGTTACGAGGAAAAAACGCGGAAAAAGTTGCCGCTCAAGTTCAACAACCTGTGAGCAATGTTTCCCTCACTGTGAAATTTACCATGTGCTGTATTACATCATACGCAGAAAAAGGATCATGTGCATATGTTGGTCTTGTAATTCTAACATTCAACATATTTCTCACTAAGACTTGAATTTAAGGTGAAGAAAGGGGGATGGGGTCCGTTTGCATCTGCTGGCTCTCGACAGATCCAGTTTCAGATGGGTCAGGGGGACGATGCAGTTCTGAAGCCGAGCAGCAAGGCCTTGACTGTCAGTATTGGCCCCGGTCTGCCTAAAAACGCAAGTGAGTCTGTGTTGAAATTCCGTATTTTAGTAAAACTAGTTTAGTGGCTTACAGTACCACTCAAAAATGAAAATTCTGTCGTCATTTACTCACCCTCAATTGTTCCAAACTCGAATGGATTTCTTTTTTCTGCCGAACACAAAAGAAGATATTTTGAAGAATGTCGGTAATCAAACAGTTGAACGCGCCCCATTGACTTCCATAGTTTTTTTTTCATCCTGTGCATCCTGTTTGGTTACCCATATTCTTTAAAATATCTTCTTTTGTGTTCAGCGGAAGAAAGAAACTCATACAGGTTTGGAGCAACTTGAGGGTGAGTAAATGATGACAGAATTTTCATTTTTGGGTGAACTAACCCTCTAACCTCTTATAGATTGTGTGCTGTCCATTTAGTCATGTTTGTAAAATGTTTTCTAATAGCTTTATGGGCCCCATAATCACTATCTAGTGGTCTTACATCTTTGACAACCATTTTGCAGACCATTTTGAGATTGTAAAGAAATATTGTTTTTGTTTTTTAAAGAATTTTTTTGGGGGGGGTTGTATGATTTTGTAATGTTTGTGAAATAAGTATCTTATGCTCACCAAGGCTACATTTTACTAGATCATAAATACAGTAAAACAGTGATTATGTGAAATATTATTACAATTTAAAGTAACTGTTTTTAAAAAAAGATATATTTTAAGAATATTTTGGTGGAAGCTGTGATAAATGTTTTTTGTAACATATTTACCAATTCTACAGGACCCACTCGGCGTGACAACCGAAAGAGCAGGCACATGGGGAACCAGAATCGCAATGTAGGCCAGTATTCACGTGGTAAGACCACAGTTTTACATATTTCACTAAAATCGCTACTAAACTATTTTAGAAATGGTTTTAAAATGTTTTAATGGCTTGTAATTTCAGAGGCTCCCAAGTCTGTTGGTCGAGGAAGAGGAACTCAAGGGCAGCCCGCCATTAGGAACTCTCTGCTCCGTCAGCAGTCCAGTATGGATCAGCCCACCCTTCCCCGACTCCAGGGATCTCGTCGCAGTCAGCTCGAGAGTCAGATACACAACGATATGGGCTTCATGAAAGTTCCTGATCAAGGCGTGGCAGGGTGAGATGATGGATCATATGACAGCAGGAAGCTCCAATAAAAGCAATCATCAGTATTTTATCCTCCAAGCCATACTAACTGAAGACTTAACAATCGGAAAACCTATTCAGCTGGAACTAGTTTTCACAGATCAGTACATGACAGGCAATTATGTATATGACACAATTAAGTTAATAATAGTAACTCAAACATTTTGGGGGAAATAAATTCTGTCACAGGTTAATTATATATATATTTTTTCAATTTTAGTTTAGTTTTTTTAGAGATAACTGTCACCTGCCCATATACGGGCAATCTAAATTTACTTCACTATATTACTATTAAATCCTAATCTAGTCATGACAAACTATATATCGTTGGAAAGGTCTAAGTCTGCTAAATAGATATTTGACTGCTGTTTTTTGCTACAAATTATGGAAGAAGAGTAACCGATGATTTTTTGACAAGAGTGCGCCTCAAAAAAATTTGCACCATAACAGGAGTTCTGACCTTTGTCACAAAAAGTTGACGCACACACATTTAATAATTGAAACTTTGGGTTTTCATGCTAAAAGTTCATAATAAAACATATAATCTTGTATTTTTCAATAAAAAAATTATAATATAATATTATCCTCTAAAAATTATTATATATATATATATATATTATCCTCTAAAATATAATATCTTTTTTTATCGCCTTTTTTTATTATATCACATATTTTAGTAGTTATCATAAATTAGGTATCATTTGAAAGCTTACAAACTCAGAATTCATCCTGTGAAAACCGTTTTATAATTGAACGTTGCGTTACCATAGAAACGGTACTCTAAATTATTTTATCAGGCTCCTCCCCTTTTGGGCATCATTATATTTCATAATTTATGATCAAAACCTTTTCTAATCTTGACAAAACACATATTGTCAGAAAGGTCTGTGTCTCAAGGTTCCAAAATTTTGTGACAGAATTGATGTTTGGACAGGAAATTATTAATTTGTGAAGGCAGAATATATACAACTAAATTCAATGGCACCCGGTGGCTATTTTTGGTACTACGCCTAAACAAAATCTCATGGGAACTTCAATTTTTGTGATATCAACTTCAAATTTGGAACATAACTTGGTTAGATATATGGCTTTGATTTTATAGTAATTTTAGAGTAAAAAATATTTTGTAAAATATATATTTTATATAAGATATATAGTACAGTATATTTGATTTACTGTAAATTTAAACTTCCATAACTTTTTCATACTTTCATTTTTTTAAGTGTTTTCACTTCAGCAATAATCTGCTGAGTGTTGTCTTTAAAACAAGACCAAACTTGGGTATATATTCCAAAGCATTCTTGAATTACAACCATTTAAGTTTGAATAGTGCATTTTAACCCCCATTCTCAAAAAGGGGGGTGACAGCTAAAGGGTTAAACTAAAAAAAATTTTTTTTTACATATATTATATATTTTTATATTTTTTTAGTTAGTTTTGGACTCATATAAATGTATTTTAGTTTAGTTTCAGATTTTACCAGTTAGTTTTTTTTTTAATTCCAATTATTAGTGTTTTGGTTATTTCAGTTTTTCAAAGAAGATAATCGCTCTTTTCTCTCAGGATGCAACGCAGACGTTCGAAAGAGTACAAGCCTATCCCAGGGTCAGGGCTACCCAAACCCAAACCCAAACCCCGCACCCCACAATGCAGAGCACTTTACGCTTATGATGCTCAAGACACTGATGAGCTCAGCTTTCAAGCAGATGAAATCATAGAACTCCTACGTGAAGGTAATCTATTTTTATACCATTTAAAAGTGAACTTTATACAGGGTATATTGGGTAAGTGATTTCTGCACTAACCCAAGATGTGCTGTCTTTCCAGAC
This sequence comes from Rhinichthys klamathensis goyatoka, assembly GCF_029890125.1. Lineage (NCBI taxonomy): Eukaryota > Metazoa > Chordata > Actinopteri > Cypriniformes > Leuciscidae > Rhinichthys > Rhinichthys klamathensis. The sequence continues at coordinate 827,995 of NW_026606827.1, forward strand.
CCCTCAGGTTGGTGGAATGGCCGTCTTCGAGGAAAGGAAGGCATGTTTCCTGGCAACTATGTTGAGAAGATTTAAACTGGCATGCTATTGGACAAAATGTGATTAATTACAGAAATTAGATCAAGAGGAACAAAGCATCAGCATTAAATCAAAGCAGCTTGGTGCCAAGTCATATCCCCAAGTGCATAGATGTTTACTGCAAAAGGTGCCACTCTAACAATGTGTTAATATTCAGTAGGATCCTTCTTTATACCCCGATGAACTTTTATGTGATTAATTTTTTATAGAAAGTAATATTAGACATAAATGTTGCAGAACAACTATAACTTTGTTTCACTATAGGTTTTTAAATGTGTTTTTGGAGAATAGAATGGATAAATCAATATTTTAATGTACTGTATTTTACTGAAGTTGTATTTTTAAAGATCCAAATGCTACTTTTTTACAGATATTGTCCAATTGTATAAAATCAGAAAAGCTGTTTTCAGATACTCCTAGAACGAAAATAAAATGGAACACTTTTTTGTTACATTTTTCCATTATAAGCATATTGACAATTGTTTTAAAGGCCTGTTAGTTTATTTGACAAACGCAATTTTTTTCCCGTTATAAACAAAATTACTAATGAAGCGGAAAGATGGAGTGGGACATATTAAAGGGTTTGTTGCCTTTTTATTTTTTAATTTTATTATGTATTTTGCTTTTTAATTTTTGCTTAAATTTTTTATTTATGTATTTTGCTTTTTGCTTACATCACAGAGTGAGCCATAATGTGCTAACTTACTTGCTAGTCAGTTGCAGGTGTAATTAGAGCGAGGGACTTATTATTCTAAGCATTTGATTGTACAAAAATCTGTTTAGTGCAGGATGAATCCTCAATGATAAATATTTTTGGTTTTCAAAAGTGATTAAAGCAATTTTGTCAACTTTTAAGTAATACACTGACGTATATTAAAGGTAACACACATGGACTAAAAACTACAAACTCGCTCATCTTTTGTAATTCCGCAGAACTACATTTTTCAGCACATGTGACGTCAGGACGTAACTCGAGGAGACCACGTAACGTCCCCCTTGCTCTCGCAAACATCTGAATTCCGAGTGGCAACTTGCACACAGTCAACCGCCGAGACACTTCACATTTCAGAGGCACTGAAGGGCATTTTATACTCCTTTAGGATTTTTCGTTACATAAAAACCTTCGGGCTCCGTGTAACAATGGAGGCATATTTACGGAGCTGTCGTGATGTGATTAAGGTAAGATTATGGTACTGTACGCTTAGAGAGAGGGTTGCTCGTGGTAGGTTGGCTTGGCTACTTACGTTACCATTTTACCCACTTAAAATATGGCCAGTGGCCAGTTCATGCACTTTCTGTATGTAGAGACATTCATAAACATGCGTGTTTGCCGTATATGATAGCTTAGTGTGAAAAATAATGTATGCTTTGTTTGATGTAGTACACTTGATATTGACATAATATGATATTGACATATTGACGCGCGTGCACAGACCCTGGCCGCATGCGCAAATGAAAGAAACGACCACATCGCATGCATTGAGAGAAAGGGAAAGCACATAAGTTTGTTTGTTTACATTTGTTACACAACAGTAATAACAAGTTTTATTATAATAATTTTTATACAAAAAGAGTTAACTGTTGTGTTTTTATATCACCATTTCATGTAATAGGCAATGACACACACACACATATATATATACACACACACAGTTTTGCCATGCTTAGCAGTTTAAAAAGGTCAGTTTGTTCAGCTGTTTGGTGCAAATCTAGAATATGTTTACTATTTTCTGGCAGTGTGTTTAGTCAATAAGAACAATTCCCACTTTTCTAGTTTTACAGCTTAATGTGCTCAGTTTCAAGACTGAAGGTGGCCCTATTTGTAGAGACAATAACACCTGCTGTGAGTGTCCATTGTCCAACAGCAGTGCATCTTTATACCCTAAACTGTTGTTTTAAACCCAAACACCCTGACACCTGCGCTCACCAACTGCTAGGCAGATATTATGAAGTCCTGTGTGTTTACTTTGAGACTCAGCTCAAGGAAGCAAGCAGAAATGGGTTCTTTAACTAATTTAGTCAATGATTGAAAAAATGATATGGTTGCACTTGTGGTTAAAGTGCTTTTTGTCTTCATTGAAGCATGAGGTTGTAAATAGAGAGTGCACACTAGAGTTCTTTCCACACTGACCCAAGACCCACAGGTTCTGTACTGTTTACTCACCATCCCGTGGTCCATTTCACATTGCGGTGACTAACTTCCTGTGCTGTCCCACCGGCCATGCACATATGGGCATGAATAAGCCTTTTTTTTCCTGCACTTCCCCATCTATCAAGGTTTTTGGTGATGATTATCACATGAGAAGAGGGAGCTTGCCAAAAGTTCACCCTAAACAAGCCTCACCCCTGGTCTGTGCCAGCTGTGAGCTCAGTCAGTCTGTGTTGACAGTCCATCATTCAGTATTTAAAACAAACCCCAGCTGGTTGCCCATATCAGAGTACATCATTTAATGCTGACGTCACAGATGCCTTCTGTATTCGGCTGGAGTAACGGAGAAGGCCAAATGCTAATTAACGCTGGACGAGGATTCATCATGGGGAGATATAAAAGGCTTTGTTAAATCCTGGGTGATGCAGTCAATGTTATTCTATTAAAAGTGCTCTTCATCTCACAAGTGGTCCAGCAAATTGTCTTTGATATAGAGTTGTGGGTTCTCAAGCTCCAAAAAAGAAAGCATATTTTAAGTCACATAAATCTAGTCCATAACTACACTATTGTTCAAAATTGTGGGGTCAGTATTTTTTATTTTAGAAAGTAATCCTTTTGTTTAGCAAGGATGCAAAAAATGCTTCTTTTTTTTTTTTACTTTCTATTCCTCAAAAAATCTTGAAAAATAAGTATTACAAAGTTTGGTTTCCCTAAAAATATTAAGCAGCACAACTGTTTTCAACATGATTATAATAAGATTTTTTTTCTTGTGCACGAAATCAGCACATGATGAGACATTGAAGAGTGGAGTAATGATGCTGAAAATTCAGCTTTGCATCACAGAAATAACTTATATTTTAAAATATATTAATTGGCAAACACCATCACACACCTGCAGGTGATTGGTGCGTGGGGAAAAAAGACCAAATAAGTAGGTCAAGTAGGTGTTTTTTGTATATTTTAAAATATATTAAAATACAAAACCGTTATTTTGAATTGTAATAATACTTCACGATTTTATAGGTTTTTTTCTGTATTTTCATATAAATGTATAATATAATTAATTAATAAATAAATGCAGCCTTAGTGAGCATAAGAAACTTTTTTTTTTTTAAACATTCAATCTAACAGACCCCATCACTAAATGCTTTTATTATATGTAAAAAAAGCAGTCGACATCTCCTTTTATGTTCCATGGATAAAAGAAAGTCATTCATGTTTCGAACACAAGAAGTTGAGTATGTTAGAATTGTCATTTTTGGGTGTACTATAAGAACGACTTTAAGAACAAATATTGAACATAAAAGAAAATCTGTTTTGTTGTCATCCATGTTATCATCTGTTAAGGAACACACTGCTGGACTATTGTTTGTTGAGAAGCCTCGGGATGTGTTTTATCTTTGACACATTGTACCACTCCTCACACTGGCTGTCAGTGATATAGAGTGACTGGTTGATTATAAGTTAAACATTGTTTGTCAGATGAAGGCCTATTGGATACATTTTCAGCTTGTCATGTAGTTTACTTGCTGTAAATATGTGTGCATAGACAGTAGGGAATATCACAAAAACACAGACATTTTAGTTTTGTATTTCAGCCTGCAGTTTAATAGAGGCCACCAAAGCCTTGTTATGAAGAACTAGGCTTGCAGTTATACGTAATGAATTCTTGTCCTATATTTGTCCAATAGCCTGTGACATTATTCTCCTTCATTCTTAGGGTTGTAGTAAGAACAGCCCAGGGCTGCATGTCGTAATGGGAAATGAGGCTTGTGATATGGACTCCATGGTATCAGCCCTGACCTTCGCCTACTTTCTTTCAAAGGTATGCAATGTCCAACCTAATAAACCAACCATATTTGCTGTGTTGTTCTTGTAAAGCTTTAAATTGTGGTGGAGATACTAGACGTGATAATTCTGTACTGGAGGTTGAGGATTATTGTTGTTTTGTTCATCATTATTGTTGACCTGTTGTAGAGTCTTGATTGTAAGAGTGTACCGGTGCCTGTACTCAACATCCCACGGGCTGAGTTTCCCTTGCGCTCTGACAGCATCTTTCTGCTGAGAGAAACCGGTCTGTCGCAGGACTACCTGCTTTTCAGGGACGAGGTGGACCTCCACGGCCTGCACAAGAACAAACAGCTAACCCTGACCCTGGTTGACCATAATGTTCTGCCCAGGTCAGTGTTCTGTTCTGTTCAATTCAATACATGTATTGGACCATGTTTCATCTTCCATCTTCACAATCACATAAAAAAAGCAAAAAGCAAGGAGTCAAATTTGAACTAATTAATGAACTTGAACTATATAGTGAATTTTCATTTTAATATATATACTGTTCAAAAGTTTGTGGTCAGTAAGATAAAAAAAAATGCAATTGAAAATAGTTTTGAAAGTATTATAATTTCTCACAATATAATTATTTTACTGTATTAGTTATCTAACAAATGCAGCCTTGGTGAGCATACGGTAAAATCGTATATATGGATATATATATATATATATATATATATATATATATATGTACTATAATAATCATAATAACCACAAATATATGGCTAATTGTATGTAAATAAATGGCAATATCAGAATATTGTTACAATAATGGTTATTTATTTATATCTACCACAAATGCCAACCAAGTTCTGAAATGATTTAGGTCTGTCTGTTCTTTTATAATACATCTGTTTTATTCTGTAGTGCTGACAGTGAGCTGGAGGATGCAGTTGTAGAAGTGATTGACCATCATCTCCTACAGAGGCCCTCATCTCCCTCCTGCCCCGTCACCGTGGTGACCGTGGGCTCCTGTGCCACCTTGGTGACAGAACTCATTGCCCAAAAAGCACCTGAGGTACTCGACCAACAAGTGGCTCAGCTTTTATACGGTGAGTGTCATGGCGACATGATAAACACAGCGTGGAATGTCAGCATGACTGCTGTTCAATCTGCTAGACACTGTTAGACATCAGATGGGCTCAGCATGGTCTTCAGTGGCATTTAGCTGGAGCAGATAGATTCGACTTGTACATGCAATATGATAGAGATATAAGATGTCAGCAGAAAGATAAAATCTTGTTAACTTGCAGAATCTATTTCTGCCTTGTGTTGATAGGTAGCATTATCCTAGACTGTGTTAACATGGCCCCTGAGGCAGGTAAAGTCACCCCTAAGGACAGCCAGTACGCCATCTTTTTGGAGAAGCGTTTTCCAAAGCTGCCTCCGAGGGGCGCTCTGTTTCAGTCGCTACAGAATGCCAAGTTTGACGTGTCAGGTGAGAGAATCTTTTATTGTGTTGGTTAATGAATCAAACTGCTTGTAGACTCATTAAAACTTTAAAGCATGTGTTCATGAAAACAAATTTTGCAATACTGCTCTGTACTTCAGGCCTCTCCACGGAGCAGATGCTGTTGAAAGACATGAAAGCTGCAACCACTGGGGATCTGAACTTGGCTGTCAGTGTAATTTACATGACACTAGAGGTCAGTACTGTTATGACATCTTTCACTTGACCTCTAAAAGCTTCTACAATCTTGCTATGGTGATTTGGACGTTTTTGGTTGATACAGCTTTTAACAAAAACTGATATTTATACAGGTATCTATGTAGATAGATTCAGATTCTGATATTTTGCCACTTTCTTTGCATATATCTTGAAATTATGTCATCAAATTGCTGTTTTGTATTTGAATGATGTTTTAAAGGATTTAATTACACCCCTACAAAGAAGTTATGATGGAACATTACAAATTACTCTCAGGAAGCTTAGTCTATTTTATTCTCTATTAAATGAGATTCAATACGTAACAATTGTTGGAGTTGGAAATTTTCAAATTTCTTCTGATTTGTCGTGGGACGCCCACATTAAGTACATGATTTTGAAGGTGCGTCCTAGAATCCAGTCTCTCTGTGTTGCAAAAAACGCAGGTCTCCATTGTGATGTTCTAATGAAAGTATATTTGACTTTTATACGGCCTAGTACGCTAGCCCAGCATGGGGTGGACTACCTAAAGGTCTCTGATGAGTTAGAGAGGGTCCAAAAACGTTGTGTTCCAACTTCCACCCTCCCATCACTGAGTGAGAGGCGCGACGAGGCCACTATACGTACTTTTACTAAACTACTCAAGGACAGTTCATCACCACTGCATTGTTTCCTGTCTGTGGCTCCAACACCTACTTATCTACTACGGCAGCGCAGGGAATTTGTTGTGCCCAGGAGTAAAACAAAAAGACATGAACTTTCTTTTATTCCACGTGCTCTTAAAGGATTAGTTCACCTCAAAATGAAAATTTCCTGATAATTTACTCACCCCAATGCCATCCAAGATGTTCATGTCTTTCTTTCTTCAGTGGAAAAGAAATGAATTTTTTTGAGGAAAACATTTCAGGATTTTTCTCCACACAATATACTTCCGGGGGCGGTACTTCCGCCTACGTCCAGCGTGACCTTTTCCAACGTGATTGCGCATCGCAGACCAGCACAAGACGACCAATTATGGTTAAAAGTATATCAATTTTTTAAATTATTTTTTTTAGAAAATGACCGATCGTTTCGCTAGATAAGACCCTATTCCTCGGCTGGGATCGTGCAGAGCCCTTTGAAGCAATTCAAAGCCCTTTGAAACTGCATTGATTTGGACTTCAACAATTTGGCGACCGTTGAAGTCCATTGTGTGGAGAAAAATCCTGAAATGTTTTCATCAAAAAACATAATTTCTTTTCCACTGAAGAAAGAAAGACATGAAAATCTTGGATGGCATTTGGGTGAGTAAATTATCAGGAAATTTTCATTTTGAGGTGTGAACTAATCCTTTAAATTGTTTTATAAATAACTTATATGTTTTATTGTATGAAACCTGATGTATTTTAGGTTTTCTGTGTATCTGTTTTACTCCACCGTTTTTTTTTGTTTTTTTATTTATTTATTTTTTATTAGTTTTAAATTAGGGACATAAGGTTGTCTTGAGTATGTTATGTTTGATACATTTCATGGTTTTGTTCTTCAATATCCTGCCTTGTCAAACTCTAAATAAAAAAAATAATACTAATTGTTTGCTGCACCTGGAGGATGTATTCTTGTTTTCTTAAAAATATCTTTGGATTTCATCTTGATATTTAATAATACTTATAGCGCAAGTAAACAGTGACATTTTATTCATGGCCAAAAACAAAAGATCTGCTGTTTCATGCTTGTGGCTAATTGCAATAGCTTATATTTTGATCAATAATGAAATATTGGTGATTGTATTGGTGCATCTCTATAATCTCTATAACCTTTAAGTTATGTATGGAATCTCATTGCATAATTGCAGCATTTCTGAAACACTCTGGCAGGACTTTAAATTTAGAAGATCTCATACAAATGACATGTTTCTACTTGAATGAAGTGAATCTTGTGTTTGTGCTATGCATTTAGCCTCAGTACTTGGTTCCACAAAGAGGAAATGTTGATTTGGAAAAGTAAGAAGCTCTTGTTGTGGGCACAAAATGTGCTCATGTGCCCATCCTCATGACTCATGACATGAATTCCTCATTAATACTGAAGCACAACCAAATCCAATTCAGACACACCCAGACTCACCGCAGGGCTGGGCGGCCCGTCTCGCACACACACCCACTGATTACACCAGACGTTAACCTCCGTGACAGACTCTCATGTCCTCTTGTTAGTACACATACAATAATAAGACCGAATGTTGCTGAATCTGATGTGTATCAAAACTTTGTTCATAGTACAGGAGACTGGGGACCATTGTAGATTTTTTTTAACATGGCATAAGAAAGTTATAGATTTCAAATCGGCCCCAGTATGTAAATTATGACACTTGTAAAATAAACATTACCCACAGAATCTTACTTTATTACTTCAAAGTAATAATTCCATCAATGTAATGTTTATTACTTTATTATTTTACCTGTCAGAAACATTCGTCCAATTGATTGACAAGAATCAGAGATGTGTTATAAGAAATCATGTTTGACATGCATATTTTAAAAATTATATTTTTCAGTCATAAATTAGTTCTTTAAAATACCATACAATCATAATAAAATTTTACTAACAGCAGAAAAAATAATGTATGTTGGAATTCAAAGGAGTCAAAACTCTAAACGGCAGAAGAACAATATTGGTCGTTGATAAATGTGTATCTCCAGATCAGTTTGTGAATGTAATGCTCATATGTTAAAAGAGCTGTTCTGTCTTTAGGCTTTTCTTCAGAGGCATGGCCTACAGCAGGACCTCTGTGAGTTCTGCCACAAACACAGCTACAACCTGCTGGTCGCAATGACAATCTTTTTCAACGACAACAAGGAGCCCTTCCGACAGCTAGCCGTCTACAGTTCCAGCACTGTCTACAGAGAAGAGGTACTCAGTACACTTTACACTTATTAGGGAAATTGGCCTACAGACGTCTTTAATAAATTCATCAAAGTCTTTCTATTTATCAAAGAATCCTGAAGAAAATTATGTTTGCCACAAAAAATAAAATTAAGCAGCACAACTGTCTTCACCATTGATAATAAGGAGAAAAGTTTCTTGAGCACCAAGTCAGCATATTAGAATGATTTCTGAAGGATCACGTGACACCGTAGACTGGAGTAATGATGCTGAAAAGCTTTGCCATCACAGGAATAAATTACATTTTTAAATATGTTAAAATAGAAAACAGTTATTCTAAATTGCAGCCTTCCTTTAAAAGCATTACAAAATCTTACCGACCCCAAACTTTTGAAATGTAGTGTATAAAATAAGTTGAGAATCTGTTCTAATTGATATCTATATATATATTGTTTTTCATAGATGAGTAAAGCACTAGAAAAAGCCAAAAACCCCAGTCTGGACCTTAAGCCAATGATCAGTCCATATCCGGACGTGAAGGCCTATATGCAGGGTAACACACTGGCGTCCCGTAAGAAAGTAATGCCCATAATCACAGACTTCCTGAAGGAGAGGGAAAGGAAAGTGGCTCAATGTGGGAACATCGAAGACCTAGATCTGGACGATTATTCTTATCAGGACCAGAGTGACTCACAGCAATGTCCTGAGGATGCTGGGATTGAGGATGACACTCAATTTCCTCCAACGCCAATGAACAGTCTGGTTGAGGGTTGTCCATTGGACAATGGCCTACCAAAACTCAGCCCCGAGGTTTTGGTGGAGAAAGTTAGCAAGATGGCCAGCATGGAGGACTCGTCTCCTGAGGGACAATGATGAAGACCTGTTGTCCAAGAGAGTCTTGGATAGGAGCTGGAGAAGTGAAGTCCCTCTGCGTCTTCAAGAGGATGCGGTGGTGGTGCATCAGGGCAGGAGAATGTAATGGCACTTTTTTGATCTGGTTAACTCACAAAGGTACGATACGGTCTGAAGAGACCATTCTGTTGACTTTCTAAGGACTGGTACAGGATGTTTCAAATGGAGAATTACATAAATGCATCATATATAAGATGTTTAAAGTTTGGGTGTCATAAAAATGACTAAAATATCAGGTTTAGCCCATTTATTTATTGGTCTCAGTAGTTTTCATATTTGATCTTCTAAATTACTCTTTGATTGAGTAATTTGTGGCTTTGACTCCCCCACACCTTTTTCTTTTTTTTTTTGGTGTGTGGTCCAATCTATTTCCAGGTAAACGTGAACTTATTCAGATCTAATATTGACAATATGCACCCAGTGCAAGCTAGCGACTGACAATTGATAGAATTAACTAATTCTGAATTCATTTCCATTATTATACAAGTAATCATAAGGTGGTATTTATCATAGCTTTTGGTGCCACTTACATTCTTTATAGTATTAAAGAAGTTATTTTTAGCTTGTCTGCAGACCACATTTGTAGCATGGCATTGATACCCGCATTCAAATTATTTTGACTTGTTCCTTGATTTTTAAAAGTGAGTGGAAAAGGCATTTACAGTACTCGTACAGTGTTAGCCTAGCAGGCAAGATAAGTTTTAATCTGATATGCACTGGTTTACTTTTTAGCTGGCCATAATTTGTGTTAAATTTTGAAAGTTAGTTGCATATACACATACATACAAATATATAATATACGTGTATTATAAATAAATATTTTCACAGTCCTGTCTGCTAGGCTTCCAGTGTGCGTATATAAGCATAAACAAGCAGTTCCTGTTAGGATGAGTCAAAATGATAGATCTTAAATTGATGGTAACACTTTTCATTTGATCTCACGCAGAGCGGATGTAAATGAAGATGCATCGGATTAGTACATCTTGTCATGATTCCCCATTAATATCGTAAAAGTGTGATTGTTGGTAAATGGAAAGTGAGTGTAACCCCTCTGTGGCCTTTTGCATGTTATAGGTGTTAACTGACCTGCTCCTGGTTAGAATCAGGGCACCTGCATTTTCCTCTATTAAATTTTACCATTAACTACCAAAGACCTCAGTTGTATTGTGTGTGAGGCATGTTAAGCATTTGATCACTCGAGTTTTAAAGTGTATAAGTTCAGTATTTTGTTGATTTCTATTGTGCTATATTATATAATTTATTTGATGATTTAGGTTTTAAAAGTAGGGTTAAAAAAGGGTTGTTATCATGAACTGTCCTTTTGATTTGTTATATGGCCTTCAGCTTTATTAGCAGTTATTAGAGATCACTCACCATCTGGCATTCATTATCATAATCTAAAGATCGCTTCATACTGGACTATCATTTTAATGATATTCATTATATTAGTAAATACAAAATCTCAATCTAAGGTATTTCAAAGGCCTAATTTGATTAATTTTATATGACACGTTTAATTGGACAGTTATATAAATGTTTTTTGTTCATAGAAGTAAAAGTACTAGTTTAGTCATGATTTCACACACAAAATTAACCGTTAAACAAAATAATCAGTTAATATGGGACTTGAAACATAGATGGTTTGTTAGTATTTTGAGATGTATCCCGTGTGAATTTACCCTGACTGTTAGTTTGGTGAGATTTGACATGGTGACAGCAGAAGATTACTGCATGCTGCCTCAGGAGAATTAAGCACACTGAATAATGCCAATATCATAATAGTGTTGTATTAATTGTTGATTCAATGTCAATTTATTAATGTGCTATGGTTGTGAAGCGGGATATTCAAGAACGCATCCTCTGTGAAGTATTTTATTGCCATGGCCTTTTTTTATTTCAAGTATTCCTGGACTCGATATCAATAAAACATTTTCATATTGTCTAATATTTGGTTTGTAAGGTTTATCTATAAAAAGGTACAGTTACATTACAATCTTATTTTTATTGTCACCAAGGCTGCATTTATTTGATCGCAAATAGAGTAAAAACAGAATATTGATTACAATATAATTTTCTACTTTCAATTTTATTTTAAAGTGCAATTTATTCCTGTGATGGCAAAGCTGAATTTTCAGCAGCTATTACTCCAATCTTCAGTCACATGATCCTTCAGAGTAACATTTATTTTTAAACGTGTAATATTTTTGTGGAAAAACGTGATACTTTTTTCAGGATTCTTTGACGATTAGAAAGCTCTGAAGAACAGAATTTATTTAAAACAGAATGTTTTTGTAACAATGTAATTGTCTTTACTTTACTATCCACCCTTCCTGAATAAAAGCCTTAATCTTTTTCAAAAACAAAGATCTTACTGACCCCAAACTTTTGAAAAGTAGTGTATGTACCTAATAATATAATAATCAAATGATATGTAGACAGTTTTCCTTTGGAGAGGCCTGTAACTTCAAGGGTATTAGGACCATGAAGTTTTGCCTTTTTGTGGCTTCTTCCTCCACCTTCCCAGCCTTCCCTGTGGGGGAGCAGAAGTGCTCAAAGCAGCTGAACCAATGGGAGACAGACAATTCAGTCAGCAGAAGTCAGAAATGTTGAAAAACCTGTACTGACAGTCAGGGTGAGTTCCCTAACACAAGACACAAGATACAGTCACTGAAACTGGCTGCCATTGTGGCGAAGCTCATAAACCACCTCAGGTCATGGTCATCAACTGAGTTCACTGAATGCATTTCTAATCTAGACACTTTCTTTTAAAGACTTTAGACATGGGGACTTACTCAGACCAGAAGGAAGGATACCTGCAAAATGGGTAAGTCAAAATTTAGATTGCCTGTTGTCAAATCTGTCCCTAAATACTGAAGTAACATTATTGAAGTAATGGATTTGTACACAATATAATGATAACATGGCCTCTCAAGGTTTCAATTACATGGTCAAACACATTTATAAGATCAAAACAAGTATCAGAAGAAGTCATAAGCACATACTGGATAAACCAGAGATGAATTTACGAGTTGTTGGTTGTTCTGTTTGCGCTGTGAAGTGGACAGTAGTAAGACACGAGAGAAATCCTTGTACAACTTCTGTATCTGTTTATTTAGAAAAAGGAAGTTGCAGTTGAACTGATTTCCGGCACTTTTGCCAAACTTCTTGACTAATATTTGAGACCTAACAACCACACAGAAAGACATCACCTCTTATATCCTGTCACCTGACGGATCATCAGATTTTCTGACATTTACACATAATAACAAGGGTTTCGCTGCTGTTATGAGTTAAAAATGCAAATATAAATGGAAAAACTTCAAAAAATTTAGTTTAGTAAGGTGTTGTAATATTTTATCAGAGAATACTTTTACTACAATCTATAATGATTGATTTTCATTGGCACCACTTCAAAAAAACACTCATTTTCAGAGTGTAAAATGGAGATGATATGAAAGCTTTTATGCCATAATAATGTTTCTGTAATTCACAGAATAGGTCTTTTGACTTGTTAATTTCCATACGGGAATTCCATGTTCATGTCCGGACAAGACGAGAATGCATGAAACTTAGTGTCATAAAAGCCCTCAGTGTTTATGTGATATGACTAAATCTAATAATGCCTGTATCCTTAATACAGTAAATACCAGAATGAGTTGCTAAAGCATCTTACAAGCCAGGACAAAAAGGTTTTCACAACAGGCGATTACTTGACTAAATCTTGTAAGAGTTACATCAAGAACAATTGCTGAAACAGTATTATATGATAATGCCTCAGTTAGGACAACACTGGACATGAGATTACACACAACACAGTGAGGCAGTTGTTAACTAAAAGCATACAGCCTATTATGTTAGAGCAGGTAATGTTTGAAATATACATAATCTCTGAGCAATCTTGCTGGACAATAGTGTATGTATACAGATTGCAGGTTTCATCAAGATCTGAATGAATTTGGTGTTAGTGGCTATCAGAAACCGGTTCAGTTACAGCAGAAGCTCTTATGTTGCTGACAACAGGAGCACACCGGCTCATCGACTGCCTGGAATCAGCTGAAAACAAAACTAGATTTTCTGGTCATTAATGCCACGTGTAATTACCACATGTGTGACGTAAAGAAATACTTGAGGTAAAAACAGGAACGAGTTTTATATTTCAGTTCAAATCTGACAAGGTTGACACAATGGTAGCCTACTGCTATTTTCAGTATATAGGCCTAGTATTTGGATAGTATATGTAGAACCAGAAAAAAAAGATATGAATATAAAATATTTAAATATGAAGATATAGTATATATTTGGGATGAATCTGATCAGTTTAGAGGTATTCATATGGCGCATCTCCTGCTACTTCCATTGTCTTACAAAATTGTTCTATATATATTTCACGGATAACCTCTAAATAACATTGTCAGACACAAAAATGAATGTCAAATATTTATTTTAAATATTGAGAAATCTTGCATTCACTTTAGTAAATAAAGTCTTGACATGATGGTCTCAAACCATCATCAGCGTCACATTTTTCAGTGTTGACAAAATAATCACACATGTATTAAATGCAGCCAAGGATGAGGACTGATTTTGCCACATTTTATAAATGTTGCTTTACACACAAAAAAGAAAAAACCTAAGGGCAACTAGGGCAAAGTTTTGTTTCAAGCTTTTAATTCTATTATATTTAGTCCTATTTCTTTATTAGCAGAACTTTGTTGTAGTGCAATTTATTTATTTATTTATTTTGACCTATTAGAGTACTGTGGATCTCAACAGCCACAGGTATGATGTCTGGGTGTACAGCTGTAGATTTGTGGGAGGGGCGTTTAACAGCTCTCTCAGGTGCGGAGGCTGCGTCATCAGGTGTGACGCCCTCTGATTGGCTGATTCTGAGTTTGACATGAATGTGCTTGCTTTAGGTGGGTAGAAAATCGCCCTTGTCGTTGTAAAGTAAAGGTAAATAGCGAAGTTTTACATCAGTATCCTATAATACATCCCTTACATATAGCACTTGTAATGTTTTTAGGCAATACTTGTTTTTTTGTCAAATAAAGAAGGGATTTGCTTTTGATACGCATCTACGTGGTTGTTGAAAAGGTGAGTTGAGCATGTTTACATTGTCATTATTTACAAATGTCCATAAAGAGCGATGTGATGGGCGTTAACGAGGTTTCAAGTGTACACTGCCCTGTTATTACGTGCTGTTTTGATCCAACACGATTAAATGCTCACTACAGTTTTACATCTGTGTCCGTTCGTCTGTCTGTCTGTCCAAAAATGTTTCCCCAAAAAAAAAATCGTCACTTCTGCTCTTAAAGGGATAGTTCACCTAAAAATTGACATTCTGTCATCATTTACTGTGTTATTAGTGTTATAAGTGTTATTTCTTCTGCTGAACACAAAAGAAGATATTTTGAAGAATGTCTGTAACTTAACAGTTGATGGGCCCCATTGACTTCCATAAAATACTATGTAAGTCAATGGGGCTCATCAACTCTAACCCATATTCTTCAAAATATCTTCTTTTGTGTTCAGCAGAAGAAAGAAATTCATTTGTTCAGGAAATTCAGGTTTGGAACAACTTTAAGGGGTAAGTAAATAATGACATAATTTTTCAGACAATTTTGGGTGAACTATCAATTGATCATTGACAACAATCATGTCAGAGTTATTCAAAGCCAGGACAAAATGAGTCCAGATTTCAAAACTTTATGAACAGCTAGACATTGGATATGAATACACTGAGGGTTTTTATCATTATTATTTTTAATATGCTGTATGCTGTTAAAAGGCAGGTTTTGCATTTCATTGAGTAGCAAAGAAGCCGTGAAATCTAGTTATTGGGATTTAAAAATGGGTATTTAAAGACCCATACTTTAAACCTATATAGCTTTAGAAACATAATTGTTTTTATAACTTTAGAAAGGTTTATTTCATCAAATGTTTAAAAAATAAATGCTATATTTTAACATAAAGCGATTAGGGAATTGAGAGAGGCAGATTTGGTGTTGAATATTTTGTTTTGCAGCTAAAATTATTGCATGAGATGCAAATATATGCATTTATATATCATCAACGATTAAATCGGGTTCTGTCATTCACTGCAGGAATTCAATTCCAAACATTTCCAAGTGGCTGCATATTACTTTATATACATTGATCTTGTGCTGACCTCTTCTGTAATTAAAACAAACAAACCTGGAATTTTATCTTGACAAAATTGAGGAGTAGGTTGTAATGCTTAGAACTTAATGATTAATAATTAATAAAGTTGTAACGTATGGACCAAGAAGCCCCTGTGCCTTCCTTTTACATTTTCAATTTATTCATGCAGACATTTGGAAAACGTCAAGACATCGGCCTTAATCCCCGACATGGAGCTCAACGAGGAATGGCAGGATGAGGAGTTTCCCAGGTAATCTGCACTAACAGGTACATGCACCTTTTCTATGTTCATCTTGAGTGCAAATGGGATTAAATAATGTGATCTTTGTAGGCCCCTTCCTGAGGACACACAGAGTCCTGATGATGAACAGGAAAGCCCTGGAGCTGAGGAAAACAAGCCTGGTAACTTAATTTTTCCATTTAGTTACTGGCCAAAATATGTCTCTTGAATTATTTTGGACTTCTGTTCACTACTGTTCAAAACTTGTTTACGGTTTTACTGACTGATTTAACAGTTTTACTGACTGACCTCAAACTTTTAAACAGTAATGTAGTAGTATTTGCCATTTCCAGGGATGACCGCTCTTTTCCTTTCTTTCCACTAGTCCCACCGACCAGCCTGGCCCTGACAGGTAATACTGTGAGGAAGAAGCGACTAGTGGCCCCGGCGCTTAGTTTAACACTGGACAAAACCTCTATGGACCGGAGCATGAAATCAGATGAGTTTGACGCTTCCGCCCTTTCACCATCTGCTGAGGATGACCTCGAGATGGACATTAACCTGGAGGCCTTAGAGACCCCCTCAGACAGCGAGTCTTGCAACTTCCCAGACAGCATGCACGACTTGGAGTGGGAAGGTATTAATTATTTTGACTCTCATTAGGGTTGTGTTGTTCATTGTTTCCTTTGGGATCACATGCTGAAGTATGGGACAGGCCAATCTTCAGAGAGCACTGGTTTACCATTAGTACTGTGGTCATTACAGACGATCTTCCTAGGATGGGTAAAGCATCGATCAGAAAAGCCAGTTTACTAGAGCACGCAGAGATGGGACACTTGGACTTGGATCAGGTGGACAGCAATGGGAGGCGATGGAGACGATTCCATATTGGCGGCCAAGACTACCAAGTCAACATGAGCGTTCTGGAGCCGTATCTCCAAGTTCTCTCCCATGGAGGTGAGTTTTTGTGGGACAAGTTGGGATGAACATGGTTAATTACAAACTAAATTGACCTTCTTTTATAGGGTATTATGGGGACGGATCGACAGCCATCATCATCTTTACTGCCTGCTACCTACCAGAAAATACAACAGAACATTATGAGTATGTGATGGACAATCTGTTCAGGTAAAACTTGATGATGATTCGGTCTGAATTTTCTCTACAAGCAATGGTAATTTTTTGGAACTTAAATGTTTATTCTGGGAAAATGCACATTTAATGATTTTTTGGCTTTAGGTACATTATTGGCACGTTGGACTTGATGGTGTCTGAGAATTACATATTGGTGTGTCTGTGTGGAATGGCCCCTCGCAATAAGATGCCTGGCATGAAGTGGCTCAGACAGTGTTACATGTCCATTGACAGAAGGTGAGCTAGTCACTGTGTAGTTACTGTGATTTATCATCAAGTTGAACAATTTTATACTTAAAGACAACCGGAAACGACATCGTAAGACATGCAATTTCCGCAATCAATGTATAGGCGTCATTTACGGGGGGGACATGTCCCCACCACTATTTGGCAGGGTCGATTTTGTCCCCACCACTTTTGAAACATCTCGCGGTACGGATGTACCAATACAAGTAAAACATCTCCAGTTAACTAGCAGAGCATTCGTTTCGTTCGTTTGTTAAATAAGAGGCGATCTAGCGCTAACATGTGTTGTTTTTTTAATCAAGTGATCATGTGCTCGTTGCCTCTGCGATCAGTGGCGCGGATACAGTGTTCTGTTGTGGCTCGCGCACGTGCCGCAATGTGTTCACTCGGACGCGCGCTTCAATCCGTTGCGGAGATTCTCTATTCGTTCCGGTGAAATCGCAAAACAAAATGCAAACAAACGCGTCCCTGCTTGATATACAACCACTGATAAACATTATCGGGTTTTATGAGGGGAAAAATTCCCCTCGAGTGCGAGTGCTATTCGAGTGCGGATTAGAACCCAAAACCTCCGACACGCTTGGCAAAAATTCTGCCACTGGACCACTACAGTACATACGTACGTTAGGCTGATATATGCGTTTATTCACGTGAAAATTCATGACACTAACAACATATCAGATTTCATTGTACGACCAATTAAACCCAAAGTAGCCTACTATTTAAACCCCGCAACCATCACATTTTTGGTCGGACATCATCACATCTTTGTATACATTTTTATTTATTTACATCAGTAGGCCTAAGCTACAGGACATCGTCTTTCAAAACATGACCTGCGCGAAAGAGAAAAAAAAATGAATGTCATTGTACCCAGCACTTTTGAAAATGCACTTCCGAATGCGTCTCTGTCCCCAGCACATTTCAAACCAAACTGACGCCCATGAATCAATGTGATGTATTTTCAAGAAATGCAGAATATGAAGTATGAAGTTATGTATGGAGGGACTTGATTTTATGCATCAGGATTCCATTTCTGTTAGTGATATTATTGGTTAATACTTTTTTTCTCCACTCATTTGGCTAACAAAAAAGACTGGTGGAGAACGTTATTACATTATAATTTTGTGATTACGAAACGAAACCTTGTTTTTCTGATCAAGAAATGAACATGTTTGCTTTTGAAACAGGAAGTTGTGGCAGAACAGAGAGTCTTTTAAACACAGCCTGGAAAAACAAAACAAAGCATCTTGAAATTGCTATTGGTATTAGGGTATTATACATCCTCATTCTAAAGCTCATTTTATTGGACAGAATTATGTATACTCCCCTGAACAGGAGATGATAATCAATATTTTTGGTTCTTTTTCCCATGAGAGAAAGACTCATTTTTAAGCTTGTATATTTGATTATACACATTAATATCACAGAAATCTTTGGTAACATTATACATGTTTTATTCATGCACGAAAATATAAAGCAACACAATTGTTTTAAACATTGTTGATAAGAAATGTTTCTTGAGCACCAATTCAGCCTATTAGAATGCTTTCTGAACGATCATGTGACACTGAAGACTGGATTAATGATGCTGAACATTCAGCTTTGCATCACAGGAATAAATTACATTTTTAAATATATTTAAATAGAAAACAGTTATTTTAAATTGTAATAATATTTCACAATATTCCTGTATTTTTTTGAAAGCCACCAAACTCCTACTGAAACTACAGTGTAAATTTCCATCAGTTCCAGAAGAGGGCGTCTGTGTCTTAACTCTGACTGTTGTAGTCTTCCTTTAGTTTAGTTCCTGTTCAACATGAGATCCCACCTCTGCTCTCTCTTTCTTAATGCCCCTCATATGAAATATGATAGGAATGCTCTGGACTCGTACATACAGGGCCATGTTATCAGGGTTCTTCCAGACATTCCTAAGATAACCTTTGACCTGTTCTCAGCTGTCATGTTTTTTTTTGCTGCTATATTTAGACATTTTTAGATTGCATGTTTCATTTAGGATTAGTTCCTTAAGGTTTATAACTCTTGTGTCGGCTCTCCATGGCAAGTGTAGCTGTTCTCAATGGACGTCACACAAATGGAAAAGTTATTTTAAAAAAATCACTGTGGTTATGTAAGGGATATTGTACAGTCAGCCAGTCGTTATCCCAAAATAAACTCGACAAGGGTGATCAGGATCGGGCCAAGATCCTAAAAGGGTTTGTTTTGTGGTTATTGACCAGTCGAAGAAATACCTTTGTAAATTCATGTTTAAATTCTCTATATTCTGGCATAGCCATTTCAAAGCCGTATTTCACTCTCCCAGGTGAAGGTCATTCTTATAAATGTTTAATATGAGGAAATTGTATGCTCTGGAAATTCAGGGTCGTTATGGCTTATCATGTGAGATCGGTTTGGGAAATGAGGAACTAAGGAGTGTGGGATGCTCTTGAAAGCCCGATTTGTCATTCCTACTGGCTCCATTGCGTCATTGCATGAAGTTTCCTCTGAGATCACTCATACGCTGCTGTACAGACAGCAACAGAAAACAACACAAACAAACACTGTCAAGCATGATTTCACAGAATCAAGGAGGAAAAATAACTGATAGAAGTCCATGTGAATACCACGGAAACTAAAGGGAAACCCCTAGTCTGAGTCTAGTTTCAGTGCAAACACTGAGCTTTTCAGAAAACTTACAGTGGGGTCGAAAATTCTGAGACCGGATTCAGATTCTGGCATTTAAAGCTAAAATGCCAATAAATAAGAATAGAAAATATGTATCAATAAGTCAATCTGATTGACCATGTCAGCTCCTTTGTATAAAAGGTCAGATATTCTTGCTTCCATTGAAGCACAAAAAGCACTTTTTTGAAGGGGGACCAACCAAATATTATACACATATTATGTAAACAAAGACTTTTATGTTAGAAGCGTTTAATCAATTTGACAGCACTAGAATAAAGTATTTTGTAGTATTCAAAATAATGTCTTACAAGTCCTAACACTTAAATAACATATGTAAGAAACAAAACAAAAGTGGAACTGGTTATATTTGTGGGTGATTTTTTTTTTTTGGCTAGTAGACCAGTGGAAAAACAAATTGTCGTCTCCAAGTTTCTGCCTGTGTCCCATGATTCAACGGCCTGCCTCTCGTGGTTTCACACGGGTCCGGCTGGTGCTGGTGCTGATGGCGCTCAGCGTTTGCTCCTTTGTGTCCTCATGTTCTGCATGAATCCAGGGAATTTGACCAGCTCCTCTAGTGGGAGAACCAAAGCAGATGTTGGAAACAAAATAGTTTTATGTGGTAATACAAAGTATTTAGTGAGGTCTTACATACATTTTCTTTTATTTCCTTTCTTTTCCTCTGCAGGTTAAGGAAAGACTTGAAAGGGCTTTTCGTGGTTCACCCGGCCTGGTACGTGAGAGCGGTAATCACCGTCATCAAACCATTCATCAGGTGAGCGCGGATGATCACTCGTTCGGCTAACGGGTCAAGATCGTCGGCTAACAAGATGTCATGATCATTATTAGACCTCAGTCTGAACCGTTTCTCTCTCTCTTGCAGTGAGAAGTTTAGCAGGAAGATGCGCTTCATCCACAGCTTGCAGGAACTGGCAGAGTTTGTTCCTGTGGACCAGTTGCAAATCCCAGACTGCATCAGAGAGTGAGTGTCCACAACACACCACGTTAGTGCACAGACATTATTTGACAGCTGAACTATATATATATATATAAATAAAAATATATGAATACATTTTGGTATCACTTTACAATGTTTCATTTGTTAACAATAATTAACTGCATTAGTTTACACGAGCTAACAATGAACAATATTTATTTGCATTTATTAATCTTAATGTTAATTTCAACATTAACTAATACAATATTAAAATGGCATTAACTAATGTTAACAAATACAACATTTGATTTTAATAATGCACTGTGAACTAACATGAACAATGACCAACAATTTTTTTACTAACACATATTAACAAGGATCAGTAAATGCTTAAAAAATATTTTGCTCATAAATTATTGCGACCTTGTAAAGCGTTACCTACATTTTTTAATATTTTATAAATTAATTCTTCCAATAAATGTATTTGTGGTTTAAAAAAAAAAAAAAAAAAATACTTCCTCATTTTTGCCATATTTATTCTGTTCTATTCTATACTTCACTCGGATATTTATTAATACTTTTAATGTGAATTTAAATGTGATCAGATCTGATGGGGAAAAGAGGGAGGAATAGGGTCAGCAGATCATACAAGTTTGACTTAAACATCACTTTTACTGGTTTCATTCATTCATAATGACATTTATTGATAAATGTATTCATAAAACGTATATTTATTGATCACTTTTAATGAATAAATGTAATTATTAGATTTAAATGTATTTATAAAATTAATAATTGAACGTATATTATAAATAAATATTGAATTATTTATTGTTTCAAATAATGAACAACAATTTTTCTTTCCCCATCATATCTGGTCATTTCTCTCTAAATAATTTACATTTAAATTATCATTAAATGTTTATTTTATAAATAAATTGTATCAATAAATTAAATTATTTATTGTTTCAAATACTTGAAAAATTAGATACAACAGTAAATAAATATACAAGTTAGATACATTTTCCTGAGCTGCTACCCCAGGAACTTTTCTCTCTATAAATAATTTAGAAAAATCAATTTTTTTAAATTCTTTTTATAAATTCTTTGTTTTAATTCAATTAAAAGAGAGTGATTTGTTTTGTTCTGCAGGTATGATGAGCAGATGAGCAGGTGAAGGTGTCTGACGGAAAGACAGCAGGGGTGAACATACTGTACAGATTTCACACTGGGGACTCGGAGCTGGCTGAGGTTAAAGGTCAAGCTTTAGGGGTGAAAGCCCTAATGACAGAAAAACTGCTTCCTACCAGACGACTCTTTGATGAAACACACAAAGACAGTGTTGTCCTTCAGAGGGACACAGCTGTGTCAAGCCACAAGGTGGGTCAGGAGAGATCCGCCAACAACGTGAAAGCCTGCTTTACGTCATCACATTTAAACTGTTACACAAAAACAAACAAACATGCAGTGTTTTCCCAGACTATACAAAACGACACAATACGCCTTTCATAAAAGCTTTTATATTTAAGCGTGAAAAGTTAAATATACACAACCTTAGAAAATATTGTAATAAAAACATTTCCTTTTTTTGACTTGTGGTGAACACCCAAATAAGGGTAAATATTAGATTAAATAATGGCTCTATTTTAATATTTGCACTAAATGGTTACAAAATCTCATTGAATGTTATTTGAAACCGGTATGAACCATTATTTGTATATTTACTTCAAACTACTGTCGGTTTTGATCTAAGTGTCCAGGTTTCCGTCTTTTCTGGAAAATGGTATTGACTCTGTTTATTTGAACTTGTTTTTATTCTGTAAAATATTATCAGTGCAAATCTAGCAGACTTTTAATGCAAAATCAGAGAGCTATTACAATACAAACCAAGTGTATAATATTGCTGGAAGAATCACGTTGTTCAGTTTATACGCGTTACATATATAATCGGTCTTGGTTTTCTTCTGAAATAAGGTAGGGAAATGTTCTCAGCTGCTGCTGCTGCCTGTAAAGTGGCCCATTGAATGTGCTTTCATTTAATAGACTCCTATGTGCAAATATTTATACAAGGCCACACTTGAACAACCTGAGCTTTCAAACTGCACACATATACTACATGCATGTCTTTTCTACGATATTTAAGGAAATAAAGGGTTATATTAAATCCCTGCTGTGATTTACTGTTGTGATTCACTATTAATTGTAATGAGGAAATAAGAGTCGCTATGGAAAAGTTATTGCGCCTTTCAGGAAACCGGGACTGGCAGTGAGAGGAAGTGAGGTAGCTGAGAGGTGAAACATTTTTCTTTATGCATTGAAATCACAAACAGGAACAGAGAGAGTGCTGGAAGGTTAAATAACAAGATTCCTGTTGTAACGCTTTATGTGCCAGATGTTGTAAACCAATGAATAATGTTTAGTAGAAGGGTCATGTTTTGGATTACTCCAAGCAAATAATTCACTTCAATGAATGAACTATAGAAAGTTTTCAATAGTTTTTAGACCATATATTAAATTGTTGCCACAAATAAATGTAATGATAAAAAAATATGCAATACATGCAAATTCTTTTCATTTCTATTTTAATAGCCAAATAACAAAAAGACGCAAATAATATAAAAATCGCAAACTTTTTTTTCCCATTTTGTGTGATAGAGCTCCAATCATGACTATGAAATATAAGCAGTTTCTAAAACATTATTTGAGTTGAAATGAGTGCTGTGAAACCTTATGATCAAATGAACTATTTTTTTGTCCCATCTCTCAAGAATCTGTGGTATCAATTTCAATTTTGTACACTTTAATTTAATAAAATGGTACAATGCTCTGAATGAGGCATGTTTAGCAAGGGAAATATCTCATCAATAAAACGTCGGCACCAATCAGTCCATGACAGCCTATTTTACAGTTTTTCAAGCCATTGTTAGAAAAGGAAATTAAAATGCAATGTGGTCTGTACTTTGTGCCAAAGGTCCATTGTTTGATTTTTGTAGGCGTTTTGCGCAATCTTTCACACAGGCTGCTTTACTAATGCAAGTTACAGTAGATGTTAAAACATGCTTTAGGGATCAGCTTTGATTTCTTCCCCCATAAATTTAAGTTTGAAAACCCCAAGGAACAAGCCTGTGTAGTATTAAGAAAATCCTGTTAAAATCCATTTTATTGCTTTAGCTATGAGCGTTTAACTGTAAGCGAGCATGGTTACCTTTTTGCAGCCATGGACATGTTTAAAGTTTACGGTTTAATAGAAAGAATACAACTTGTGATAAAGTATCTAAGCAGAGTATAGCTGCAAATGAACAAATGTGACACAATGTAAAATTGGATTTTCTATTGAAGTCATGCAGACACAAAGCAAAGATCAAAGTAAAATGGTACAATTATTTACAGTAATAAAAAATAAAAATCAGTTCCTTAAATGTTAATCCACCTCTATCAAGCTATCCAAAGAGCATTTTTAAAAAACCCTTTTAGACAGTAGAATTATTATTGTTATGTGTGTCTCAATAAAAAACACTTAACACGCTCTTTGTACAACTGTATTGTTACATATCAAAGCACAACAAAAGGATGCATTGACACCATACCAAACAGAACACTATTACTGCTCCCATTTGACCACAATCAATCAGCTGGACTAAACCTAAGATATATTTATAAAAAATAAAATAGGAAAGAACAACAAAAGGAAAAGTATCAAGGACGATAAAGGCATAATGAGTGCTTTGCACAAACATCATGGCTTTCAAGCAGTCACACGACACAGACAAAACCAAAAAGCGAGAAGGTCCGTAAGCAACATGCATAATTAAGTTAAGGGGGCTGTTGAGGTCTTTGGCTGAGATGCACAAATCTGCATGTTTCTCTACACTTTCTAAGAATGAAATGCATTTCTAGAGCACCACCGGGCAGCTCCACACTAAAAATACAGCAAAACATTGGATTTCTAAAGCAGCATGCACATTCTGAGCGCTTTCAGTTTTTACTATAGCATTCCCAAAACAAATTGCAGCAAACACTAAAAGTAAATTACAGTCTGGGATCTTGCAAAGCAATGCATTTAAAATAAATCATCACAATTACAAGCAAAAACATCTTGTTTAACATTTCAGCCCTACATTGTGCTACACTGAGCGGTATTCAAAACAAAGTCGAGAGTAAAGTATTCAAAGTGTGTGTGTGTGTAAATCAGTGATTTATTCATGGTGCCGTGTGAGGACTGGAAACAGAGAGGGTGTGTTCAAGCTTGTGTGAGGTGGAGCTTGATGTGTGAAAGTGAGACTACATGTGATGTTTAAATGACAAAGGCCAGTGGCTCTCTATTGGCAGGAATCCGCCGTTCAAAGTCTCAACTCAGATAATCAGGTAATGGCCTTTTACTAATACATAGAGATCACAGGAATAATCCACCTAAAAGAAAAAGAAAAAATTGACTCGCACTCCCATCGTTCCCAACTCAAATGCTGCTTCTTTTTTTACAGTGATGAATTTAAGAATTTTCATGGTTTTCCCCTCCAAAAACAAAACCATATGGTGCACAAACCCAATGTAATACTCACTTTATATTCCAAGTCATCTAAAGCCATATGATCCCAAATTATTCCTGAAAACGGTAATTATCAGGTTAAAGGGATAGTTTACCCAAAAATGAAAATTCTATAAATTGACTCCTCACCCTTAAGTTGCTTCAAACCTGTATGACAAAAGAAGATATTTTGAAGAATATAGGTAACCAAACAGTTGATGGGCACCATTGACTGGAAGTCAATGGGGTACATCAACAGTTTGGTTACTTATATTCTTTAAAATATATTTTGTGTTCAACAAAAGAAAGAAACTCATACAGGTTTGGTGCAACTTGAGGGAATGTAAATGATGACAAATAGTTTTTTGGGTGAACTATCCCTTTAACAGCTCACTTGAGGTGACTATTATTAGCGAATAATGAGATAAATTTGGTCGGTTCATCTCATAAAGCAAATGTATAACCTCGGAATATAGGTCATACAGGGCTTTTTTCTCAACAGTCATAGTGTCATTAGGTGTTGATGTTGTCGTGCATGAAGATTTATCACAAAAAAAAAATTCCACAGCAAAAAAGAAAGGTTAGGTTGGAACAACTTGAAAAATGAATTTTTAAATTCGTTTTTTTGTGGGGGGTGGGGGGGGGCTTTCTTTAGAGTAACAACCCAGTCATATTGGCCTTTGTAAATGCAAAAAAACATATTTTCATTAATAATGAATCATTATATATCCATCTACTATACACATACAAGAAGGGCTTTTTTTATCATAGACTAATCAGCAACAATTTGTGCAACTGTTAATGACAAGCAGCTGGAGACACTGTAAAGGTATAGATGCACATGTATTCCCATTACAAAACAAAAGCAAACATACATTTGCGCACATTCTTATCAATGACAGACTATGACAAACATGCCAGTTATAACTTTGGGAAGGCAGTCAAATAGTCCCCTGTGTCAAAGCGATAAGAGCCTTTCCTCTTCCACTGCAAGCACAGCCAGTGTCTCAAATCCACACGTCACACATTCACACTCTTTGTCAGGCGCTCTCATTCAATCCGGTCCAAATTTAATAACAAATGTCTCTTCTGAAACATTCCAGAGGATCCAAAACATAAAAAACCTGCAGAGGTGGCGTCCATGTTTGTAGCTTCAGCAATCGGAGAGATGAAAATCTGCTCTGTATCTCCTCCTAGTTGGTTCAGTGCTGCTAGCTGGACAGGTTCTGCCGAGGACACTTTAAGGAGCTTGGGGTTTAAAAAAAAAAAAAAAAAAACCTGCCGAACAGATGAGGGGCTATGGTTAAAATTGAGTGAACGCGAGAGTATGAAGAGGAAGGTGTGCGTGTTCATACTCACAGGTCAAAAGGCTATAACAAGCTGTTTCGTCCATTAGCGTGAGGCACTTTGGATCTCATTTGTTGCTGCATCGGGCCAGACTGCAAGAGGAAGTGACACAATCAGGTTATCGGCAAGGAAAACATGCATAATTATTAACGTAAAGTCCACAATCAGAAGTTCACTTTAACAAACACAACTATACTTTCCGTAGTATAGTAATTTTACCATTGAAAGTCTTAAAGTGGTCATAAATGACCATTTGATTCCTCATGATGTTTTGAGGTTTGTTTATCAAATTTTTTACGCCATGTTAGCATTGAAGCTATATACACATGGCAAACAAGGTCACTATCACAATCCATAAAACTTTTAGATTTTCTATCTTATGTCAAGTTGAAATGTTTAAATATTTAAATACATTCTGGTGATACATTCGGAAATATTCCATGTAAACGTGTCTGAATAAAAGCGTTTTCTAGCAGTATCATAAGAAATGACAGTTCAACAGAATATTTTTAACACTGTCTGATGTACTATGAAAATACAGTAACTTTCAGAATGCAAAACCTTCTTCTGTGTAAAATAAAAGAGTCCTTCCAAAGGATCCCAACATGAAAGTGCCATATTATGCTGTTTTAAAGGGTAACTAAACCCCTGGTCAGAGCCTGACTCCACCCACTGGCAATATTTGAAAAATGCTGGAAAAGTGGGCGGAGCCCAGCGGAGATAGAGGGGATGAACGGATACTCTATCCTGATCGTTTTCAATACTCGCAATTCCAACTTCCTGACTCGCTACAGTGGTTTTGACGAAACAAGATGGTTTTTATACTGCTATGCGTTGTAGCTCGTACCAAGGGCGTGGTAAGCTGAAACCTGCTTACGTCAGCAGCTCTCACCGCTACCGTCACGAACTACCGCAAACATCCAATAGGAAAATTAAACTGCAGTAGCCACCGTTCAACCTGAAGAGGGCAGCACTCAGACGTTTTAACACCATATATTGTAGAATTAAAACACTTTATACCCAAATGTCAAAAAAGTTACTCGAATCAATGAACAGCATTAATAAAGCCCCAGTCTTACAGATCATTAACTAAAAAAAGTTGGTTTAGTGTTTAGTTACCCTTTAAAGGTTCCTAATTTTGTTTGAGGTCTCCTACAATATGCATCCAATGTCAAAAAAAGAAAGTTTTTTTTTCATAATATAGATTGTACATCACCTCATTTCTCAAAGTCTACAGAGTCTAAAAACACTTTTCGTTCGAAGATTCAGTCTCTCTAAACCCCGCCTTTCCAACAGCCTACTCTGCTCTGATTGGTCAGACGGCCCAGTCTGTTGTGATTGGTCTACCGCTTACAGCGTGTGTCAGAAACGAAACGCCCAAGCGCCCATCTCTGAATTTCAGCTCCAGAGGCTTCCTCAGCGCTCGGTTTCTCTGTATCAATTCCAGCGCAAGTCTTCATCCTTCACAAATCAAACTCCTCTATGCTTCAGCAACAACTACAGATTGAGTCTGTCAAAGTAGACGTTGTTCGCGAGGAGCCAATGAAGACGGTTGGCTTGATGCAAATTTGTTACATTGTTACGTAGGCATGTAAAAGAAAGTTGACAATAGGGCTGTCAACTTTAGTCGTTTAGTCGACTAATCGGTCGATGCCGTCTTGGTCGACTGACATTCTTATTGGTCGACCAGTTGCTTTTTTTTTTTTTTACCGCAATAGAAAGAATTTTACAATGATTTACTCCTTGATATTTATTCCTTTATAAGCAGTTATATATTACTGTATTCTAAATATAATTAGCCTATGGTTTATCCCCAACTTTAAATGCTTTAATTTAGGCTATTTTGTAACAGCGCCACAGTTTAGCGCACACACATAGAACACTCGGTTGGCACCTGTGGCTGGCTGCGCTGCTGCTTCGTGCTCAGTAAGGGATATAGGTAGTTTAGCTGTATTCATTCAGTTAGAACGCTACTTGTTTCGGTTTTTATGTTTTTATACACTATATGTTTTTATCTCGATGCGGCGTGGACGCACTTGAAAAAAAAAAAAAAAAAGAGCGCGTCGCACCGCGACCGCGTTGCTTCCATCATCAGCGCGCACACCGCGCGCCTACATTTGAAATCGAACTGAAATCGAAGACGTGAGCAGTCACTTTAACGGCTTTATCATGCTGACTCAATAGATTGTTTTCTTGATATGTTTTTGTTTTTATTTGTACACTTGACGCATTTGAAAATAGCCTAAATAATGTAACAAAACGAAAATAAACCTATATGCGGTCCTACAATACAGCCTATTATTATTAGGATTGTTTTTAGGCTCTTTGGGTTTTTTGTGTGTTTGTTTTTTAACTCCTAGATCGGCTGGACAAAAGTTAACCCATGGCTTTGAAAGTAAAGAAGAATATACAGCCTGTATAAACGAGAGCTTTTGTTAGGATTTTTCATTGTGGCAGATAGCAGTTATATTTTTTGTAGCGTGTGGTGTGGTCAGGTGCGCGATTGTGACTGTTACGGACAGAGCTCCTCACTTTTTGCAGTTAAAAAAAAAAATCACTTAATTTTCAAAGAATTGTATTATTATTATAGGTTTAGGTATTTTTGATGTTTTTCCGTTGTTGTTTTATAAATGCTCTATGACAATTGTTAAAAAATTCTAAATCAAAACATCGCGTTTTTTTTTTTTTAGTCGACTAATCGCTGCGCAGGACAAGACTTTGGTTGACTAAGGATTTCTTTGGTTGACTACAGCCCTAGTTGACAACTTGTTTCAGCAGTTCAGAAGCGATTATTTTTTTTTAGGAGACAATAACTTTATTTGTCGTGCACTTTGATCTTTAAACCTTTGCAGACCTTTTACATTCACAAACAGCCACATTAAACACTAGATTAAGGTAATATCTGAAAATATGATATTT
This sequence comes from Rhinichthys klamathensis goyatoka, assembly GCF_029890125.1. NCBI lineage: Eukaryota > Metazoa > Chordata > Actinopteri > Cypriniformes > Leuciscidae > Rhinichthys > Rhinichthys klamathensis. The sequence goes on from NW_026606827.1 coordinate 857,643, forward strand.
AATAAAAATAATAATAATTATTATTATTATTATTATTATAATAATGACCCTGTGCCGTCTTTGTAAATGAAACTTTTGTATATGGCATACTGTTGCATAACAAATGCTGCATAAACAAAAAGTTCACACTTCTTAAGGTGGAGCTGAAGAAAAAAAAAAAGAAACCTACATCCTTCATGCAACAACAAGCCTGTTTCACACACAGAGCTCTTCACAGCGTCACACCCATTGTTACATCATGTGTCTCAGGAACACCGAATCTTACAGCAGAACGAAGAGGAAGTCCATTTTCACTGGGTCATTCTATACACAAGTTCCCAGCACAACACAAAAGAACAGAAACACAAGGGAAAACCCCGGGTCAATCATCTGTTCAACACTCGGCGCATCACATGGACTATGAAAGGCTGATATCAACCAATACCGCTTATCACTGGAAGATTCGGCTATCAGCACAGTATTGTTAACAGGTCCAGTCTTTGCTTTGATACAACTATTAAAGCCGCCATTGAACAAACTGCTCATTTCTTAAGAGGTGTGGAGTAAACTAAGAGCTGTACATTTTGCAAACCACGCATGAAGCTAAAGATCGCCACTTAAAAATCAAACAATGACCACTGCAAAGACCTTGACGAACATTTCCTAATTTAAAGAGCTCTTTTCTGGCTCTGACGGGCCGCCCGCCAACATTCCTCTGAGCAAGTTGCAGTCTGCTTGATTCTGCCCAGGTATTCACATTCAGTCCCTCTGTGAACTGCAGGATTAGGTAACTCCTCACCTTTCTTATTTGACAACACAACAGGCCAATGAACACAGGCTAAGATCTCACACGAGTCCCACTTCAGGTTCACATCTTACACACGCACCATGTCTACTTTTTTCAACCACACATGCTTTGTGAATTAGATTTATATGACAGAATAATAATGGTATTTATTTATATTATTTACAAACTTAAACTAAATATATTACCCCCAAGCTCATTAAATGTATGATGCCTTTACATAATAATAATTATAAAAGTAAAAAAAAAAAAAATGACAACCTAAAAAACTAAACAGAAAGAGTAGTGCTTCTAAGCTCATTACATTTATAAAGTCTTAACATTTATGATGTCTTTGCATAATAATACAAATAATTTGTCATGATTTTTTTACAAACTAAAATAAACAAATTGGAAATATTATTGCTCCCACGCTTTTTAGACGTCTTAATATTTATGATGTCTTTACATAATAATAATGAAAATAATAATGATAATAAAAATATCACTAATAATAATAATACTATTCATAATTTTTGTTTAGTTTTTTTATTTATTATTATTATTATTATTATTACTATTCTAAAGAAAAACTGAAAGTCTTGGCAGCACAGGATGACCACTTTATTGGGAAACGTCCAACATCCATGTCAAGAAGTTAAACATGACATGCTCAGACAACTGGCAGGTGCAGCGGGTGTGAGGGCAAAAACGAAAGGGAAAGAGGACAAAAGAAAAACCACAGGGATTTTCAAAAGGTTTGACAGTGGGTGTCGGGTGTATTTGTACAAAACTCTCCAGCAACCCTGTTTGCCTGTGACGTCCCGGTATGACCCAGAGGTTTAGTAAAGAATCCATGCAGAAGTATTCATTCTGTCATTGTAAATGTATTATAGCCATGTCATAAACATTCAAATGAGTGTGTCCCACTGTACCAACACAATAAAACATGTCTTACCGGCTGCATGCCATCTGCCATTTCACCAGAGCCTATGTGTGTCAGATGAACGAAATTTGTGGGCTCTCCGATCATGCTACGGTCAATTCTCCTCCGTTTCTTCTTCTGTGAACATAAAGGCTTATATTAAAGACAGTCCAGCATAAAGATACAAAGCACATGATTGGCAGACAACTTATGCCACAGGTGTTCAAAATATAAGTGTAGTGAGTGAACTCAATGAAGCCTGTCATGTGACCACACCAGTGCCTGGGTGATATTACACTAAATTTTCCCTATGGAATCTATTCCTGACCTGGATACATCCTGAAGATCCTAAAAATCCCCAAATGTTATACAGTTTACTCAACGGTTTCTCTTTTCTTTCCCAGATCTCGCCTATGTGGTAAAGTTAGAGAGAGATTAAGTAAATCTAAAAAAAAAAACCTTGTATCAACAACTGGAATAATTATTTGATGAGATCATGTGCCATAGTAGGGGTGTTGTCATACATGCCATTACTTGTCTGCCCACAGTGAAGAAAGTGCATTTACCAACACATAGCACTGGATTTATATTGTCAAGCATCAAATATATCTTCTAGACTCATCTGAAAACTCACACTATAGTTTTGAAACAGATCATTTGATGTCAGTGTTTAGTTCATTTGACTGAAGTAAAAGTGTACAAGCAAGCCGCAAGAGTCTGTTTGAAAAGGTGGTCTGTGTATGGTTCATGTAAACTCTGGTACAATTCACAATTGGTATGAACCATCCTAACTCACAGAAGTGAGTCGCTATTGATTACATATTTATACATTTGCAATGCATGTTAATAATAATAATAATAAATGCATTAACATTATTTTTATCATTACATAAATAGTACTTTATAAATAACGGTAATTTTCTAATTAAACAATCATCACTATGACAAATGCAATAAATACTTTGAGGTACAATTTAGACTAAAATAGGGCTGTTAATATTTATCTTTAATTTATGCATGATGATTAAAATGATAATTATTATTTTATAATATAAATATTTATTTCTAAATAGTAATTTAAGAAAGGGTCATGACATGAGAAATCAAAATGATCCTCTGACATAATGAGATCTTTGTACATTAGAACATCCTGCAAGTACCATAGCTTAAAACGTCCTCCTCATTAAAAACAAAGCATTTATTTAATCAAGCTCCAAAAACCACTCGTAATGACACTGCAGGATCTGTGACATTACAAGGGCAAATACATTTGCAATTGACTGCCTCCAGACTTCGACGAATAGTTATATATAATCGCATCATATGCCCCATGCATTCAGTTGCTTAATGGCTGACATTTGGCTACATTTGAAGTGAGCATTGCGTCAAAATCAAATAGAACCCATTATAATGACTGACGCTGTCTACAATGGATATAGTACACAGATGCACTTTCATTTTCGGACATATTCACGCACTTGAGTGTCGACAACAGGACTAATGAAAGAGCGAAGAACGTTCACTTTCACACGCATCCCGTTTAAACAGCTCATTTGCGTCTCTGTACAGACTTAACCCTCAGGTGCTCTTCGTTTCGGAGTCACACTTGTTATCTTCCCGGTCAGAAGTGACCGGACACCTAAAAATGAAACTTCCTCCATCCCAGTAAAACCAATGCAATTTATTTTTGTTCAATAATATTTTTTCTTTTTAATTTGGTATTTTGAGACAATTTGATGTTACTTATTAATATTTATGCAATATTCATGGTCCATTTTTGCCATTGAAAACAATAAAAAAAATTTTTTTTCCTAATTTATACAAATATTTCTTCAGTTATTGCAGTATTTCAGATTAATATAGAGACCTGGGGCCTCATTTATAAAACTTTGCGTAGGATTTGCGTCAGAAGTGGCGTACGGATGAAACATAGGACGTGCGTACGCACAGAAATATTCGGATTTATAAAACCGTGCGCACGCACATCCTACGCATTTTTCCCTTAATAAATCACGATCAATTCTAAATGTAGCGCAGCTTTTGCGGCTTCATGTCACACCCATAGTTGCCCATAAATAGTCCGTGAAACGCCCATAAGTTAATATTCATCGATTGCGAAATCATGGCAAACATAGAGAGGAAATCAAAAAAACGTAACTTCACTCAATGTGAAGTAGAAGTTATCGTTGGCGAGGTGGAAAAGAGGAGAAAAATGTTGTTTGGAGGGCATAGTGTGGGCATTACTAATGCCAAAAAGGCACTTGAGTGGCAAAAGGTTGCAGACACCGTAAATGCTGTAGCCTCACAACCTCGGACTGTGGCCGAAATAAAAAAGAAATGACAAGCTACAGATGTCGGTTATAATCTACTTGGAAATGGGAAATAGTTCAGCGCAAATGTAATTTCTTGCAGCTTTCTGAATGGTTGAGACATACGTCATACGTTATTTTATCAAAAATAAAACAAACTAAAGGCATATGCATGAAATACCTGCATGAATACCATGATTCCGTAGCTGATAAAGACATTTTTACTATGAAAACAACTTTCCCCAGTGGACAAATAATACATCTATCTATTTATCTATCTCTCCCTAATTATCTATCTATCTGACTGACTATCTAGCTATATCTGCTCCGCCAGACGGACACATTGGCGAGAATATCAGTTTTGTACATTATTTCGTTCTGTTTACCATCTTATTTATGAGGATGAATTGTATAACATGCCAATATTATTGCAGAACATATTTCACTTTTCTTTTTGCAAATATGTGTTAATTTGCATTTCTGTTGCAGATCGATCAAACGGGTGTTCGTGTAGGCTGTTAACTGTAAGACTTGCTTTGTGAAGTCTTCGTGTTATTTATGAGAGGCAGTATTGCCATTTATTTTACACAACGGTCCACAGTTTCACAAACTTTCACGTGTTTCTTCCATCTGCCGACGGTGTCGCCATTTCTCATTTCACCCGTTTTTGTGCGTACGCCTGGGTCAGAGCTTGCGTGAAGGACCGCACATTTTACCGTCAAGTTTGCTTTTTATAAATACCAATTATTGTGTAGAGAGCGGTGTACGCCTTCTTTTGTGCGTACGCAACGTTTATAAATGAGCCTTTTAAATCCAATTTTTGAAGTCAGATTAGCGCCATCTGTTGAGAGAAATTAAAATAAAACATGTCGTTTCATAGTGTAACCACTAGATGCCTGTATAGCTCTCTATGGAGAGGCTTGTGAATTCTCTAATAGTTTTTGGACAAAATTACTTACTTTTAAGATGTGGATTTGAATGTTTTTTTTTTTTTAATTCTCAAATAATATTTTTTGCCATGGTTTATAATTTTTTTTTAAATAAATTTGATGTGAAGTGTACACGTTTTGGCATTATTACTACAGTCAAACCTGAATACAGAGAAAACATTTTGTTACAGGTAAAATTACAATTCAATAAAAAAAATACAAAAATAAACTGTAATGGTTTTTCACAGCTTATTATTATTATTTTAAAACATTAATTTATTATTTTTAAATATATTAATTTTAATAATTGTAATAATTATTATATTATATATATATATTAATTATAATTATTAATTATGTTATGTTTTTCACTATTGATGTTTTTTTCTGCATTGTGGGCGATTTGTAGAGAATTTGTGTTTGTCAATTTCCCATTCATTTCCTATGGTCGGTCAATTCATTGGTGTGTATGTGTATAAAAGTGTGTGTTTGTGTGTGTGTGTGAGTGTGTCTGTTTTGCACTCTTGGTGTTTTAGAGTGTCACCCCTTCATTGTTGAGCATTATTTTCTGCATCGTGGCCAATTTGTAGATTGTACACACAAAAATTCTGAGAATTTTTGTGTTTTTGTCAATTTCCCATTCATTTCCTATGGTCGGTCATGTTTGACAGAAGAGCAAAAGTGTGACTATTTTTTTTATGACCACTTAGCCTGCTCGGATCATGAACCAAATTTTTTTGTTTGTTCACATACCCAATGCAATAAAAGTCACCAAGTTTCGTAACATTCCGATGAAGCTGTGATTTTTAAAAATTTAAAACAGAAAATTTTTCGGTCAGAAATGACCGAAGAGCACCTGAGGGTTAAGAAGGATCCCAGCCTCAGGAACAAATGGATGGTGGTTTATATTAATGCTGTCCCAAATCACATCAGATAATCATGTTTGTTCATAACATTTTGTTTTTAAACTGGGGAGTGTAACGGAGAGCTCGCAAATAAACTTTTGTTGAAAGTAAATTTAATTTTGTTAATGAAAACTATGATGAAAAATGCTTGTCGACAAGCTTTTTCCCCATGACGAGACGATGATGAGATAAGAATAAGGTGCAACATGCAATATCGTTGACGAAAGAAGACCAGACTAGAATGTAGATAAAAAATAAAAACTTTACCAAAATCTCTTTATGTCAAAAAAGAGACATACTATTACAGACTGCTGTACAAGCCTCTGATACGTGCTTTCATGTTTGCAATTGCCAGATGTCAAGAGTTTAAATCCCCCAATCAGAGCTTTTCTGTTAAAAGGATACATTTTCTGCCGATGTTGAGATATTCTGCTTAAATAAAAGTGTCCTTCAGCCAGTCTGTGTTCTGTCATGAGCCGCTTGCACTGTATGCTAAATCTGCAATCAAAGCTTCTCAGTGATGAACTGTAATAAATCCAAACATGGATCTCAACTATATTCTTTACAATTGCAGAATCAATGTACTTACCCAACCTCTTTGTGGCAAAAGTATTTTTTTCTGTTGTTTTAACAGAGTATGTATATATGACAACAATCTTTGTGATTATAATTTTCAGCAAAACAATCCTTATTATTATTTAACCATTATTTAGTTAATTTTTAACTAAAACTATAGAATGCCCAGACATTTAGTAGACTTAAACTTGACTAAACAAAAACAGGACAAGGTTGACTAAATATGATAAAAACTAAAAAAGTACACTTGACACAGGACTAAGCTGACAAAATTAACTCTAGTTGAAAGATGAAGAAGCCAAATGTATTGGATCTGACAGCAGCTGCATCACAATCCATAAGTAAATGATTTCATAAGGCTTTTTTATGGATGTTTTCAAAACACTTACACTTCACTATTGACTTCACTTAGACATGTGCATTAGCAAATGGAGTGGATGTTGATACCGTTTCCTATGCAATGATGTTATCCAATCATAACAGTGGCAGTTTACTGACAAGTCTTAAAGGAGCCGCCCCTTAAAAACAGATCATTTCAGACGGTGTCAGAATGAGGGTTAAAAATAATATATATATGTTTGTTTTTTTGTTTGCGGGAAAAAAAACTATTAACATTAGGCTATAAGTGAACCTCAAGAAATATTCAAATAAAAATAAAAAAATCCATGTCATGACCCCTTTAAAATAATTAGTCAATATTACAAATTCAACGAGCACATGAAGGTACTTTTGAATAAATGTTTTGAAGCATCGAAAATACATTTTGGTCTTTATTAAACATTGTATTCTCTTCCAGTTCTGCGATCACGAGTCCGCAGTGACGTAAGACGCTACTGACGTGTTCTCTGGTTACTGGTTACCAGAAAACACGTCAGCAGGGTCACTGCGGACAGAACCGGAAGACAATACAATGTTTAATAAAGTCATAGTTTTTGTTATTTTTGGACCAAAATGTATTTTCGATGCTTCAAAACATTCTAACTAACCCACTGATGTCACATGGACTACTTTGATGATGTCTTTATTTCCTTTCTGGACAAGGACAGTATACCGTACGTACATTTTCAATGGAGGGACAGAAAACTCTCGGACTAAATCTAAAATATCTTAAACTGTGTTCCGAAGATGAACGGAGGTCTTACGGGCTTGGAACGACATGAGGGTGAGTCATTAATGACATCATTTTCATTTGTGGGTGAACTAACCCTTTAAACTATATACCTTTTATTCAAAAATGTACCTCAAAGTCCTAAGTAGACTATGCGTATTGTTAATTATTATTTAATCGGAAATAATTTAATTATTAGTATTATTAAGAAAGAAAGAAAGAACCACCCAGTGTGAAAACAGCCCAAAGTTACAAATCCATAAATGCAAAACTCTTATGTAACTCCAGACATCCTTCAAAGGTGTTTACTCTCATAATGTGTATATAGCCAATGGCCCATAGCACATGCGTTAGTCCTTATCTGATGTAAGGAGAGTGAGACACTTAAAGTAATCATTTTATCCAAATCTGTTTAAGAAAATTGCTCTTGCACTGGGGAAGTAGCATTGGTCTGTATTACAGATGCCCACTGATGTCTAACCCCACCCCCCCACCCAACAATAGAACAAACAAGAACCTAAAAATAAAGAGGAAGGAGGGAGGAAAAGAATGAGCACTCCCAGCTCGGAGGAGCTAGCTTCCCTTCAGAACCCCCTGTCATTGTTACAGTAAACCTGGGTCACTCATCATTGGCTCAGAACCCTAATCCAGATAAAACAAACTGACTAACAAAGATTGAATGGAGCCAAATAATTTGTCAAATCCATAGCTATTCTAGAAATAAAAACATGATTATTTTACTGACCGGAATGTTAAAGGGATAGTCCATCCAAAAAATGTAATTACTGCCATCATTTACTCACTTTTCCCAAACTCTTTACTTTGTTTTGTTCAAGCAACACAAAAGGAGAAGTTTAGCAGAATGTCCAAACTTTCTCTTTTTCCAATGAGATGAAAGTAAACAGCCAGGGACTGTCATGTGCCAACAGCTCATAAAAGCACCATAAAAAAGATCCATATTGTAGAACTCGTGCTCTATTTTCAAAGTCTTTTAAAGCCATATGATTATTTTGTGTGAGGAACAGACTGATACTTCAGTCATTGTTCACAGCAATAACGTTTGAGGTCATGATCAATAATGTTTGAGGTCACACCTGGCACAACACATCTTGTGGCACCACATTTGAATATGCACAAGCCCGAATGAGATTTGAGAGCTAAAGTGGAAAATATTTTTTTTTAGATAAAAGTAACATATCAAACTATATGGCCTTAGAAGACTTGGAATATAGTATCCGAGTCATGCAAAACTTTTATGGTGCTTTTGTTCATTTTGGAATCTGACAGATGGTGGTCAGTGTATGAAAAATAGCAGCATCAACATTATGTTAAACTTCTCCTTTTGTGTTCAACTGAAAAAAGTCATATGGGTTTAGAATGACTCTGACATTAGGGTGAGAGAATGACAAGAAGTTTAATTTTGGGGTGAACTTGATGAATTTAACAAAAAATACATGCTTCGTACACTACCGTTAAAGATTTTGGGGTCGGTAAGATTTTTTGTAAGATTTTTAAAGAAGTCTTTTAAGCTCACCGTGGCAGCATTTATTCAATCAAACAGAAAAACAGAGTTAAAAAAAAAGGAATAATGTGAAATATTACTACAATTTAAAATAGCTGTTTTGTACTTTAATATATATATATTTTTTAAATTAAATAATTTCTGTGATGGGCAAAGCTGAATTTTCACGTCTTCAGTGTCACATGATCCTTCAGAAATCGTTCTAATATGCTGATTTGCTTCTCAAGAAACATTTCTTAATACATTTTGAAAACAATTTTTGTGGAACACATGATACATTTTTATTTTTTATGAACAAAAAGTTCAAAAGAACAGCATTTATTTAAAATAGAAACATTTGTAACATTTGTAAATGTCTTTAAAGTCACTTTTGATCAAATTAATACATAATTGCTAAATAAAAGTAGTATTTCTTTAAAAAATCTTACTGACCCCAAACTCTTGGTCATAAATCCTAATAATAAATATTAAATATGCATGTATGGGCACATTTATCAGACTTCCTTCACATGCGCTACCTCTACACATCCACCCCGTCCAATGACAGAGCATTCTTTGTCCATCTAGGTTTCACGTCTGGCTTCACTCTCCAAAACACATTTGCACTCCTGACAAACTCCTGAGACTATCTGGGTCACATTCACATCAGCTGAAAGGTTTCTTTTCTGTCCTAGACCAGCGTGAGTCATTCTTCGCGTGATTAGCGAACACAAAACTTGCATGAGCCACGGGGAAGGCCAAATTGACGAAATTAGTCCAGATGTTGATCTCAAGAGGAGCCTGGTATCAATATACCTGTGACTCATGTAAATTCTTGAAAACTAGGTTTTATTGTATTAGAATGGTTTATGATGAAAGTCTGGGAAAAAAAATATAAAAATCTCTCCAAACGAGGCACTTACCGGAGCAGGTTTGGCTACCACGCAGCAGCCGATCTTATGCCAGAACGCACTCATCTCCGGCGCGCACCGGTTGGATTCCCCCCTCTCTCTCGCCACCCTGCAGGCCGTTTAGAGACGAGATAGAGAGAGAATCTAATCCTCAACACTCAGCGATATAAGCCGTGGCACGTCCAAAAACCTCTGTCCTGATCAGCGACAGAATCCTTGTTGATGTCTGTGCTTTAAGTACATATAAGACCCCTTAATTCCCTCAGTTATTCTGGGCCCCTAATTTCCAGTTGATTCTGTAGGACTGTGGTGTTTATGCCAGGCAGTGATGTTGCAAACAAATCTGTTTAAAGAAAGAAAGAAAGAAAGAAAGAAAGAAAGAAAGAAAGAAAGAAAGAAAGAAAGAAAGAAAGAAAGAAAGAAAGAAAGAAAGAAAGAAAGAAAGAAAGAAAGAAAGAAAGAAAGAAAGAAAGAAACTATTTTAATTAAGTAGACATGATCCATCATACAAGCACACCATACATTTAGCATACCACATAAAAAAGACAGAAATTATGCAAATAAAATCTACAAAACAAATACAAGATCTTGACCAAAAATGTATGCAAAAATATATGCACATTTCTCTTGACGGAAATAGATATTGTGGTGTAATTGATGTAATTTCCATCAAGAGGTGCATCAAGGTCTTCTGTAAAGTCTACTCCAGCACATCCCAAAGATGTTCAATGAATTTAAGGTCTGGAGTCAAAGGTGCCAATTCATGTGTGAAAATTATTCTTCATGCTCCCTCCCAACCATTCTTTCACAGTTTGAGCCTGATGAATCTTGACATTGTCATCCTGGAATATGGCCATGATGTGTAGTCTTATGGTTGTTTAAGAAATGAAAAGCTACTCCCTCCATCAATTAGGGTTAGAAGAACTGTTGCATTATTTAACATGCTAGAAACAATAACCAGTAATAATCAGTGATTAATCACAATGCAATAATGACCAAATCATAGACTCATATGTTTTTTTTTTTTTTTTTTTTTGGCTGGGCAGTGTTAGTAACGTTACTCCAAATAACTTTTAAAAAAATCTGAATGGTCCTACTATTTGCGTAAAATAAATTTTAGTAGTATGGCAGTACCGCCCACCATGCAGTAATATCATGACATTTCCACATGTATCATTTGGTAATAACATGGTAGGCCTACTTTGATACAATTGTACTGAATATTTAACATATTCATGTAGGTATTAACATGGTACTCCAATTAACTTCAAAGAATAGCATGGTATGGTGGATGTTGGAAAAAAAACACATGGTAGTAGTACCATGGTAGTTTCTAATAAATTAATGAATTAGTTAATAAACAAACAATAGTATAAATCCAAACTTTGCAACGGTCTCAAACGTTGAGCTGTGCTGTCTAGATAGACAGCAATCATAGGGCCCTTTATGCTGTCTAGGAAGGCAGTTCACTTTTTTTTTTTTAAAGACACACAACCGCTTTCTTGTGCACTGACCCTATGGCACTGACACTTTAATGTGAAAAACCGTTACAACTAAGAGAAATACACGGAAAATCGGTGTAACAATGAGTAACAAACCTGTTAAACTGACAGTTACTAAACACACCTAGAATGAGTTCAGTAAACGAGGAACAACGGTTTACAAACGTTAAAACCACTCAGCCGCAAACAGAAAAACAAACAGACCGGGGGAAGTTAAGAAAAACACTAACTCGGTGTCTAAAAGTTTAGAAATGTTTTTTTCCCCCTATCGACTAGTTTTAACTCGCAGCAACTCGATGATTAAATTGTCAGAGAGTAATCCGACTAAATTAAACTTGACTATCTTTCTCGTCTTCATTAACGTTACTCGAGCACACCAGCGATGTTATTCAAACTGAACTGTTACTGAAAGTTTGGCACAACAATCCAGCTCGACATCGGGCCATGGTAGCGGCTCAAATGAATTAAAAAAGTTAAATAGAGTCTTGGAAAAAGTTATTTTTCCTCATACGATATAAAATATAAAGAAATATGCTTACTTCCTTACATGTAAAAGAGAGTCCCAGTGAAGCGCCTCTTGTGTGGAGAGCCGAGGGTGGAAATGACTCTGTGTTTCCCAGATCACTGAGGTGTGGTTGAAGTTTCCCCCATTAAAATGAGGAAATACTTCAAAACAGAGACCATCAGCGCCACCAATGGGCTACTGATATAGAGCCAGAAGACAAACGTTGTTAAATTTAGTTTTATTTTATTTTTGTTCATGTCGTTGCATTGTTAGAGAAGAAACAAATGAAAAAGAAAAAGAAAACATTTTTACAAAATGCACCATACTCGTTTAAAATATAAAAAGGTGAATGTTCTTTCATTCACCTACCAATTTTTAGGTTTCAGGATTTTTTTTAACCAAACATTGGATAAAGATGATTCTCAACTATGTTATGACAGATATAATTGATTTTACTTTGTGCAAAATGTTGGTAAATATGCTTTAAGCCCTGGTGTCCTCTGCAGTGGACATGTATAAAATCAATGGCCTAGTTTTTTTAACAGAAAGACATCTTTTGATTAGAAACCACATTTGTGAGTGAGATCCTGAGATGTTGATTTATGACAAGTCAGATTTAAATGATAATTAAAAAATATTATCATATTTCCATAAGAGTGCTACATTTGATGTCAGTCTAAAGACCAAGAAGTTGTTGTAATGGTGAAACCTCCAAACATTTGGTATCTCTGAAAAGCCCTGAATGTGCTCTTTACAGGACATCCAGACTTAAAGCTGACATGTAAGTTGACAGAGAAATTTATAATGTCCACTACAGAGGACAAAAGTATTCCTGTATTCAATATGTCTGATGTATGTAAACATAACATTTAAGAAACATGTCCTTCTTTAATCTATAGATTTATTTATTTATTTATTCGATTATCTTGTGAAATTTGAGAGGTTTATTTAGATTAATTTCCTCCAACTTGTTACTTTACTGCGTTTAAATCTCTCATGGTCTTTAGGATAAAATCGCTGAGATTCCCCAGTTTGCCAATTCTCACTATTTAAAATCAGTAAATCAGTGTGCACTTTTGCATTAAATTGTGTATTAAACATAATGCAGTGTGTCACATTAAGTATTTTTTCTGCATTAGTGTTTATTGATATAAAACAATAGCTAACATGTATTTTTAATGAAAAATGTATTTAAAATATTTATTAGAAATATGAACAGCATGAGCTGTTTGCCAATACTACATTGGCAAAAAATATTAATTTTCATAATGTGACAATGCATTATGATTAATACACAATTTATTTCAATGCAATGACCCCAAATTAGTGCTTTTAAATATTTTAAATAGAAAAAACGTAGCAATCTCAGCAGTCCAATCCTAAAGAGAGATTTAAATAGTAAAATAACAAGTTGGAGGAAATTAATTTGCATAAACCTCTTCACTTCCAAAAACAGAGAAAAGAATAGAATAGAATAGATGATATACACTTTTCTACTGGTGTAACGAACGTCTACCAGTTATGCAGTAGGGTGCGCTACAGAAGTCTCAACTTTTAAACACTACCACAGAAGAACCAATCAAATATTTCTACTTCCGGTACCGTTCGTGCGCCATCTTTGACGATAAATAGTCCATCTATGTTATTTTTGTTTTCAAAAAGTATCGAAAAGTATGATAGAACACTAAATCGCATTAAATAACCCAAGCATACGCCTGGTTTTTACCGTGTCTAACGTGTTATAATAAAGTAAAAGTCTTCGGGAAACATTTCGGCGAGGTGAGCAGCTGAAGTTTTGCTTTATTCTGTTTACTAGAAACTGACAGCAGGAGTTTGATGAACTGTCATTAAAAGAGATTTGAATTAAGTTACATATTTTACAAAGTTTTGGTGATATAGTAAGTTAACTGCAGATCTCCTGTCGGATACGGACAGCTATTTCTAACTTAAAAACTTAAGCGTAACTTAACGTTAACTTACTCAACTTGTTGAAGAGGATAAATGTGCACTTTCATAGTTTCAATAATTTTTTATTTACTTGTCAGAGTATTAGCGTGCGCATAAAAATTATTTCGTAGTTTGATATCTCGGAAAATAGACTGTATATTAAATCACGTTGAAGACAACCAATATGGCAACAATAGTTATTGTTAGACTTGTTTTGATAGAAATCAAACTTTTTTTTTTTGTTGTATATAATAACACTATATAATTGACGGTTAACCTGACTTTTTAAAGTGTGTGAAAATGTCCACCCAGCCACACACGGCTATTGTAAACAAAAGTGTCCAGCATGAAATCAACTTCCCCCGGAACTTGCCTTATTATAAAATGATGACTATTTCCCGTCCTGTCATTGATGATGAATTATGTCTTGCATTAATGTACACATCCGCTTCCTGGCACTGTGGTATAAAGCCTTATGATTAATATAACCACAGTGCCATTCAGCACACAGTTTGTATATATGGAAAACTGTTTCATTAACATCTTTTGGACATTTTCTTCAAACACTACATCTGGTTAAACACCCCATGACTGTAAACAGGTGGTTGTCAAGATATAAAGCAACTTTTCAGTATCAATATTTGCATCATTAGATGTCGCTTGTGGATTTGGGAAAGCGTTTGTTGGAGGCAGCGCGGAAAGGACAGGATGATGAAGTGAGGTCACTTATGGCCAATGGAGCTCCTTTTACTACAGACTGGGTGAGTTGTTTGCTGCTCAAAGCATACTACAAATGCAGACCAATTACCTATTGTCTGCTATTTATAATCTGTATTTCACTATAACAGTAATGACAATGACAATATTTTTTAGCTGGGAACCTCGCCACTTCATTTAGCAGCACAATATGGGCACTACTCCACCGCTGAGGTGCTTCTCCGTGCCGGCGTGAGTAGAGATGCCCGCACTAAAGTCGATCGGACCCCCCTCCACATGGCTGCAGCTGAGGGCCACTCGAGCATCGTTGAATTATTGGTCAAGGTAAGAACAGATGATCTCAGAATAGTATTGGATTGTTTGAATTTTAACATTCTGAGTTTTTATTGTGTTGTTAAATCTGATTTTGCTCTTAACTGGGACAGAGTGGAGCAGACATCAATGCCAAAGACATGCTGAAAATGACAGCCTTGCACTGGGCTACAGAACATGGGCACAGGGGAGTCGTGGAGCTGTTGGTCAAATACAGTGCTGATACTCACGCCCTCAGCAAGTTTGACAAGACGCCTTTTAACATTGCAGTGGACCGAGGAAACACTGAGCTGATGCTCTTGTTACAGGTGAAAATGAGCTTTTTAATGATGTGTTGTGCTATTAGATATTAAGGCACAATCTAAAAGTCACCAGCTACTGTGTATTTAACAATGGTCTTGGGTGAAATCAAGCTGCAGTATCTTAACTTGACTATTGTTTGTTATTCTAGGAGGGAATGCAGAACCAAGTGAACATGAATCCAGAGAGGACTATCCTAAGCAGCACATCACCCGCCACCGCCAGCCCTCAGTTCATCATATCCTCCTCTGGAGTGGTCAATCTCTCTGATATTGTTCTCACCAGTTCTAAGTCTAACACGGGTATGAGTTCCATTACATTTTGTTTTTACTGAAAATTTGCCTGCCATTAAAAACTGTTTTACATAATTTTTTTATTTAAAAAATATATATTTTTAAATAATTGGCAATCTATTTTCTATCTTCCCTGTCACAAATCATTTGAATCCCTAATCTTCTTCCTAGTATATTCAGTTTGTTGGCTTAAATGTAAGGAGTTTTCCAAATACAATACCGTTCAAAAGTTTGGGGTCAATAATATTTTGTAGACATTAACACTTTTTTAAGCAATGACACATTACATTGATCAAAAGTGACATAAAAGACAATTATAATGTTAAAAAGACTTCTATTTCAAATCAATGCTGTTCTTTTGAACTTTATATTCATTTAAGAAACCTAAATAAAAGTATCACGGTTTCCAGAAAAATATTAAGCAATGTTTTCAACATTGTTTTCAACATTGATAATAATAAGAAATGTTTGTTATGCTCCAAATCAGCATATTATAATGAGGAATACATCAAAGGAATAAATTACATTTTTAAATATATTAAAAATTTAAATCAGTCAGTGTTGGGTAAGTTACTATAAAAAAGTAATTAATTACTAGCTACTAATTACATCTTTAACAGTGTAATTAGATTACTGTACTAATCACTATGTCTAAAAAGTATTGCATTACTTATTAATAATTACTTTCTAAATCCCATATCAACCTCGATCAGTTGAACAATACAAGAATAGACATGAAACTGCTCTTTTAACTCTTTCAAATAAAAAAATTATATAAAATTGCATAAATTGTTCTTGAACTGACCAAAATATTTAAAGGGAGAAGGTTACATTAAAAACATACATTTTAACATTAGACATTACATTTTGATGATAAATCCAATATTGTTTTATATAGAATTGTTCTATAGTCTATATACTGTATAATACAATTACATCAGAAGTAATTAAATTACAGGAAAATTTCAACACTGTTCACAATGTGTTTCGATCAAATAAATGCAACCTTGGTAAGCTTTATTAAAAACATTGTAAATCTATGATGATTAAATTTCCCTTGATGTACAACTTAGAAATGCGTTAGTTGTGACATGTTTCTTTAGCAGGGTTCTACGACTGATTTTGTTCTTGCATTTTGTGCTTGTTTAATGTTCATTTTAATATTGACATTTGGGAACATAGACAACAGTATTAAATGAACCTTTTAAAGTTTGAACCTATATTTCAACTGTATGCACCTAGAGAATGTTATAGTGTATTTCTGCAGGAGCTTCCGAGAGTGTGATTGCTGCTGATTCAGTGGATTCTGCCATCCAGCATCTTGTAGGGGAAGATGGCCAGAGAGTCATCACCATAGTAACCGACCAACAGGGAAACCTGCAGTCTGGCAACTTGGGACAAAAATTCTTTGTCACAATGCAGGGGCAGCAAAGTGAGTAGATTGCTGCAGCATTAGTTTATAGCTCTTTTAGGACTTTGATGCAGTATTTGTATTCTGACATACCTGTATATATTAGTGGTTGCAGTGCCAGCTGGCCAGATTTCAGAAGAAATCATAACAGAGGACACCAAACCAGTTCCAACACGGAAGCGGAAATTCGAATCAACCGTAAACCACACAGATGTCAAACATAAGGTGTGACCAGTAAATATTCTTATTTAAATTTGACTTTTTGGAGTGAAAAACTAATATCAGGGTTAAAGTCGGCATGGAACGGAAGTTGTGGTAATCTTCTTCTTCTTCTTCTTCTTTAAGAGTTTTATGGCGGTTGGCAAACCAGCTAAAAAGGTGCATTTACCGCCACCAACTGGACAGGAGTGTGAAGCGTCAATAGCGTTAAGCAACTTATCAAAAAAAAAAAAAAAAAAAAAAAAAATCTATTTAACTATATCCTGTCAACCAATCCTGTTTCCCTTAGATATCTTATTAAAGCACTATACACCCTTTTCTCTTTCTGTGCGTTTTGAAATATGCTATCTAATGTCAACGTATTAATACCTAAGTATTCTAATGTTTCAATTAAATTGCTTCTTTCTCTATTGTATCCTGAACACTGAATCAACACATGTTCAACTGTTTCTGACAATCCACATTTATCACAATTCCCCGATTCTCTTTTCCCAATGATAAATAATGAGTAATTAAGTCCTGAATGCCCTATTCGAAGCCTAGATATAATAGAATCTTCCTTTCTACTTCCGTATTTCTTTCTCTCAACCCCAACTTTGTTTTGAATTTTATACAAATGTCTACCTTTTGTCTCCTTATCCCATTTCTCTTGCCAGATCTTATTTAGAGCAGATTTTATTAATACTTTAACTTCAGTTTTACTCAGAGATACATTAATGTCTATTACATTGCGTTTTAAAGATCTCTTTGCCAGCTGATCCACCTCCTCATTACCCTCTACTCCCACATGTGCTGGAACCCAAAGAAATGAAATACTTACTCCTATTCTGTATATTCTGTACAGGTTTTGTAACACTTCATACAAAATATCTTGCCTAGAGGCTGACTTTCCACTATTTATACTCATTAAAACTGAATAGGAGTCTGAACAAATCACTGCATCCATTGGTCGAACTTCTTCCACCCATTGAAGTGCCATTAAAATCCCAATCATTTCTGTTGTATATACCGAAACATAATCTGTAATTCTCTTTTCAATACTATATTTAAAATGGGGAATGTAAACTGCTGCTGCTGTATGTCCAGTGTCTGGGTTCTTAGAGCCATCCGTAAATATCTGGATACTATTGTAATATTCCTGATTTAGATGCTGTTTCACCACTATATTCTTTGTTATGTATATTTCCTTTATTTGCATCTTTTCTTTCAATTTTAAATCTACATATGGTTTAGGGAAAAGCCATGGTGGTATAGAAGGTATTACCACTGTGGGACTAATATTTATATTACTTATTTCTATGTTCTGGGCTTCTTTTTCTACATTCCATCCAAAACTTTTTATTTCTCCTTTTCCATACTCCCAGCACTTTTCTAGGACCTTTTTCACTGGATGATTCTCTTTGTGTCCCTTTATAGTACTCCAATATGACATTTTTAATTGTAACCTCCTAACATCCAGAGGCATTTCTGCCATTTCTACCTGCATTGCTGGAATAGGGGATGTTCTGAATGCCCCACAACTTATTCGTAAAGCTTGCGACTGGATAATATTTATTGTCTTTAACCTGGATGCTGATGCTGAGCTATATACTATGCAACCGTAATCTATTACTCGTCTGATTATTGCACAATATATTCTTTTTAATGATTGCCGACTTGCACCCCAATCTACCCCTGCCAGACATCTTAAAACATTTATTCCTTTTTTACATTTATCAATTATTTTCTTTATGTGACTGTCAAATTTCAATTTTGAATCCATCCACAACCCCAAATATCGAATTTCCGATACTTGCTCCAACGTTTGATCATATAGTTTTAATTTTATTTGTGGGCTACTCTTCTTTTTTGAGAAACAAACAACTTGCGTGTTTCCTACTGACAATTTGAAACCCCATTTGTTTACCCAATCTTCCACTTCCTCTACTGCTCTCTGCATGCTTTTCTCAACAAATTTAACATTCCGTCCTCTTTTCCACATGACTCCATCGTCTGCATAGAGGGATTTACCTATTCCTTGTCCTACCTGAGAAAATATATCATTGATCATTATATTAAACAAAATGGGGCTACAAACACTACCTTGAGGAGTACCGTTATCTATTGTATATATTTTTGAATAACTTGAGCCGATCTTGACCTGTATTGTACGCTTGAAAAGAAAATCCATTATCCAATTATATAACCTTCCTTTAATACCTATTTTATCCAACTTAATTAATAATCCCTCCTTCCACAACATATCGTATGCTTTTTCCACATCAAAAAACACTCCAACCAATACTTCTTTATTTACAAAGGCTTTTCTAATTTCTGATTCTAGACATATGATAGCATCCATTGTATTACGACCCTTTCTAAATCCACTTTGATGTGGGCATAAAAGATTTTTATTTTCTATTATGTAATTTAATCTAGCTATTACCATTCTTTCCATGATTTTACACAAGTTTGATGTTAGTGCAATTGGTCTGTAGTTAACTGCTCTGGAATGATCTTTCCCAGGCTTAGCTATTGGAACAACTACTCCATGTTTCCAGGAAGAAGGGAGTTTTCCTGTCTCCCATATTTTATTAAACAAATTTAATATTAAATTCAATGATACATCTGATAATTTCTTTATCATCTCATTACATATTTCATCCTTTCCTGGAGATGAATTTCTTAAACCTATAAGTACCTGTTTTAGTTCATACAATGTAAAAACTTCCTCCATAGTACTTTCAGAGGGCCTTCTTTGGACCATGATATTAGGATTTTCTCTTATTGTTTGCTCTCTTATCCTTCTCATTTCTTCTGATATATTACAATTACTGTGAACCTTTACAAATGCTTTTGCTAATACCTCTGCTTTTTCACTTTCAATAGTTATACATTTATCCTCATCTATTATTACAGGTATATTCCTATTAAATGTATTCCCTCCCATTTTCCTAATCATACCCCATAATTCTCTTATATCTACACTCTCCCCAATTTCATCACAATATTGTCTCCAGTAATTTCTTTTAGCAGATCTAATTACTTTTCTAACCGCTGCCTGAGATCTCTTATATTTTATTACATCCTGAAATGAATATGTTTTCTTGACATTTTTAAACGCTTTATTTCTAACTGATATTACTTCACTGCATTCATCTGTCCACCATGGTACACTTTTTCCTTTTCTTACTCTTAAACTTTTCCCAATTACCTCCTCAGCTGTACTACAAATGATCTCAATAATTGTATTATTTAATTCCTCTGGTTCTTGATTATCAATTACCATTCCTAACATTTTAGCCTCACTAACTTCCTTAAACTTTTCCCAGTCTGCTGTTTTAAATTTCCACCTGGGGATTTCCTGTTTTATATTTTGTTCCACTTCTATACCTACTACACATCTGATGGGGTAATGATCACTACCTATTGTATTTTGATCAAGCACTTCCCATTTACATTGTCTTGCCAGACTTTGAGACACTATAGTTAAGTCTATTGCTGACTGATGACCTCTTGCAACATCTATCCTAGTTGCTCTTCCATCATTTAAACACACTAGATCATTAACATCTAAAATATTTTCCACTATTTTTCCATTATGATCATTAGCTTCACTACCCCACATCGTATTATGTGCGTTAAAGTCACCACACCACACTAATTTAAAACTTCCCTCACCACAAGCTTTTTGTCTTAAATCTTCTTTAAGCCTATCACATGGATTATAAAAATTAATTATTCGTATTTTCTGATTTTTTGTACATACCTCCACCACTATCGATTCAACTTCTCCATTCACATCTATCTCCCGAAATTCGATTTCTTGTTTAATTAGAGTTACTACACCACCACCATTTATTATTTTCCTATCATTACGTAATACTGTATATTGGGGAACGACAAAGTTTAAATGAGGTTTTAGCCAAGATTCTTGTATGCAAATAATATGAGGTTTTTCTTCATATTCATCAATATATTTTTTAAATTCTTGCCCATTTGATATTAAGCTTCTTGCGTTCCACTGCAATATTATCAGTACCATTATACATCTCCACATGCAGCCTGCGAGTTTGTTATTTGCATCTTTAATTTCTCATTTACCTGTTCAACTGTTAATCCCTCTGCCTGCAAGTACTTTTCTGCTGCTCTAATTATTATTCTTATTCTCTCTGTTCGGCTTTTTGTTTGTGCTGAGCAATTTATTACATCCGCCATAAAGGTGATAAGTGCCAGTTTGTCTACATTGATGAAGTTTGTAGGTCTACTTATTTCCTCTTGGGTCTGCCTCTGTATTCTTTGTTCATCTTCACTCTGTTGTGCATTCGTTTGTTCTGTTCCTTTGACTCTTTGTATGGCCTCAGCGTAACTTATTCCTTCTGTTATTTTAACATGTTGTATCTTAACAGCATTCTTCCTCACCTGACAACCTCCATATGCCGCACTATGCTCCTCTCCACAGTTACAGCACTTTAGTTTCGCACCTTCTTCACATTTCCCATACTCATGATTACCACTACATCTTGTACACCGTTGTCTCCCTTTACACACCGATGCCACATGTCCATATTTTTGACACTTGTAACATCTCAATGGAGGAGGGGTATATAGTCTTACTGAATAACTCATAAATCCTAGAAACACTCTTTCTGGCATTTTAACCTCGTCAAAATTCAGCATCACCGACAAGCTATCCATTTTCTCCTTATTATTGATGTACTTTAGTCGTTTGACTTCGATCACTGAGGCGCCTGATATGCTTTTTTTAATTACCTCTTCAGACATACTAGTTGGAATTCCTGTGATCACTCCTCTCATCCATTTTTTCTCTCCCATTACAGAACAATTTACTTTTTGTCCCATCAAAGTTTTTAGCCCTAGAGCTTTCTTTTGTTGATTGCTATCTTTACAGACCAGCATCAGTTTACTTTCCTGTAATCTCCTAGCATTCTCTATTTCTCCAATCGTTTCTTTCAACGCCTTTGACAGTTTTAAAGGATTCAAAGAGCTTATATCCCCTGTCATGAATTGTATCATTACCTTATATTCCTCTTTCCTCCTTCTCGTCATATGGTTTTCTCTCTCACTATCCGTACCCGATACTTGGTTAACACTCTTCTTCCTTTTCCGATTTTCTACTAAATTCCATTCATTTTGTTTACAACCTTTAATCCCACCGCCAGTATCTTCTTCCATCTCCGGATCACTTCCGGAACTACCGTCACTTCCTTCCATCAACGCTCCAGTCACTGCCCAGTGTTTGCCAACCTACCGCCCCAGTCGTGTTTGCCGTCCTCAGTGACCTCTCTCTCCCCCGGCCGGTGTTCAACCCCGCAGGATTTCTTATCTAATATTGTCTTTTTATCAGAATCTACATGCATTTCACTCACGCAGCCATTTCACTCGCGGCTTTCTGCGACAACTCAGTTGTGGTAATCTTTTCTTCATTATTGTGATGTACACTCACCTAAAGGATTATTAGGAACACCTGCTCAATTTCTCATTAATGCAATTATCTAATCAACCAATCACATGGCAGTTGCTTCAATGCATTTAGGGGTGTGGTCCTGGTCAAGACAATCTCCTGAACTCCAAACTGAATGTCAGAATGGGAAAGAAAGGTGATTTAAGCAATTTTGAGCGTGGCATGGTTGTTGGTGCCAGACGGGCCAGTCTGAGTATTTCACAATCTGCTCAGTTACTGGGATTTTCATGCACAACCATTTCTAGGGTTTACAAAGAATGGTGTGAAAAGGGAAAAACATCCAGTATGCGGCAGTCCTGTGGGCGAAAATGCCTTGTTGATGCTAGAGGTCAGAGGAGAATGGGCCGACTGATTCAAGCTGATAGAAGAGCAACTTTGACTGAAATAACCACTCGTTACAACCGAGGTATGCAGCAAAGCATTTGTGAAGCCACAACACGCACAACCTTGAGGCGGATGGGCTACAACAGCAGAAGACCCCACCGGGTACCACTCATCTCCACTACAAATAGGAAAAAGAGGCTACAATTTGCAAGAGCTCACCAAAATTGGACCGTTGAAGACTAGAAAAATGTTGCCTGGTCTGATGAGTCTCGATTTCTGTTGAGACATTCAGATGGTAGAGTCAGAATTTGGCGTAAACAGAATGAGAACATGGATCCATCATGCCTTGTTACCACTGTGCAGGCTGGTGGTGGTGGTGTAATGGTGTGGGGGATGTTTTCTTGGCACACTTTAGGCCCCTTAGTGCCAATTGGGCATCGTTTAAATGCCACAGCCTACCTGAGCATTGTTTCTGACCGTGTCCATCCCTTTATGGCCACCATGTACCCATCCTCTGATGGCTACTTCCAGCAGGATAATGCACCATGTCACAAAGCTCGAATCATTTCAAATTGGTTTCTTGAACATGACAATGAGTTCACTGTACTACAATGGCCCCCACAGTCACCAGATCTCAACCCAATAGAGCATCTTTGGGATGTGGTGGAACGGGAGCTTCGTGCCCTGGATGTGCATCCCACAAATCTCCATCCACTGCAAGATGCTATCCTATCAATATGGGCCAACATTTCTAAAGAATGCTTTCAGCACCTTGTTGAATCAATGCCACGTAGAATTAAGGCAGTTCTGAAGGCGAAAGGGGGTCAAACACAGTATTAGTATGGTGTTCCTAATAATCCTTTAGGTGAGTGTATATCTGAGTGAAACTGCTTCTCGAACAAGGGAAAAAAATGTAGGGCGGGACTTGATTTTGTCCATTGAGAATTGATTGGATCATTGTGGTTTGCTGTTGCTGTGATGTCATATGAGGGACAGGTTGTCCTGCCCTCGCACCAGTAAACACGTCATCAGAGAAGAGAAGAGGTGTCGCTGCAAGAGGGAGGGTGAAGTTATTTTGATTAAAGATTACAAGGGCATGAATTTTTTTTTTTTTGCATGGATAAGTCATTTATAATTAATATTGCAATATTCCTTTAAAAAAGAAAAATGGTCAGCTTTTGATTTCATGGGGCTAGGGTTGGGTATCTTTTGAACTTGAGCGATTCTGATCGATTCCCAATTTTGATTCCAATAGGGGGGAAAAAAATAAGTCAAACATTTAGATATCGCACATTGTTATTCTGTCTTTTTGCAGAACATTCTGTTGAGGTTGAATACTATGAAGAAAAATCAGCAGCCTAACGAACAACCGACTAATAAACTAGACTAACTAATCTACAATTCAAACATTATTAAAGACAAGTAAACAGTAATACAATTAGAACAAATTAGCAATAGCACAAATAAATACGCCTGAAGCAATTGAAATTAATTGTAAAATAACACTGCATAGTTTTCTTTTATAAATAAAATATAGATTAGTGAGTGATTTTCATTTTCTTTTGTACATTGATTAACAGTAATAAGTGACACAGGCTGCAGCAGGTTTCTTAGGCACTGTCACTTTAAGACCGAATGCACAGATCCAATATACTGTTACACATGTTTTCTTTTTTGACTGTCTTTTTAATTGTTTAATGTTTTCTGCAGGAGTCCGATGAGAAGGACAGTAGGGAACTACTGGAACAGCAACTAAAAGAGGCAAACAGAAAAGCCCAGGAGTACCGACAGCAGTTACAAAGAAAGGAACAGGAAGCTGAGCAGTACAGGCTTAAACTAGAAGCCATTGCCAATGGCCAGACCAATGGCTCCAGCACAGAGCCCCAAGAGGAAGTGGTGTTCCAGGAGGAGGAGGAGGAGGAGGTGGTTGGTGAAGAGGAAGTTGTCATGTTGCCAGAAGGGGCCATCATCATTAAGGAGGAACCCCTTGATTCAACAGCAGGAGAAACAGTGACTTTAGTAGAGGCGGCAGATATCACAGCCACTTCTGAGGGCACGCCGTAGCAGTGAACCCAAAGACTCAAACACTCAGGAATTACATACACTCTTCTAGTCTGTGTACCTGAAGAGGCATGTTGTATTTATTTATTGTAAATCATAACCTTTTGTTTTTCCTTTTTATACTCTTAGCATTCAGTTTCTGTACAGACAGACCTCTACAAAGACGTAGCGTGGATTATATTTAGGTGGTCACAATGATGCTGAGCTGCTCAGATTGGTAGAATAGGAAGATCAGGAAGATCGTGTTCTTTTAACATACAGCGGTGCAAGATGCTTTTCAATCAAGCCCTATTATGCAACTCAAGTGCATACTATACTATTAGTACGCACAGTAGTTCTGGGTTCAATTTAATCCTTTTCTAGGATTGCAAGGCGTGGTTATAGTAATGCGCTTTTAATAAAAATAAACTAGAAAAACTGTTAAAACACTTGCATTACTCATTCAGTAAAATGTACTGAGTTGCAAAGTCTATTATTTTAGTCCAATTCATCCTTTTTGAAGATTTTCTAGGTCAGTGATCTTGCATATTGTGGAGAAATGACTGGGTTTACCATCGTCGTTTTGTCATGACATCAAAGCTGAATGTTTATTGCCTGGCCTCATGACGTACCTTGTTATAACCATGATTTTTGTTTATTTTAAAACAAATTGAAGGACAAGTCGCATTGCAAATGTTGTCGATATAGTTTAACTTGGACACGGAACATTCCTGAAATAGTGACATGAGAGTGAAGGTTAACAGTATATCATTATAAACAATACTAGACATTATTGAGAGGTAAGACCTCTATTATGTTATGGCTTTGTGTGACATTGACCTGCTCCTGCTGTGTGAAGCATGCTGTATTGATGCAGTCAGCATTAGGTGACGTAGCTATGTATTTACTTGAGCAAACTCTTTCATGTTTTATAACACTTTTAGCTGTTTATAAAGATAACGTACTCTATTCAGAGTACAAGCAATGGTTGTTTAACTTTTTTTTATCTTCCATAATTTCCTTTGTACTATTAGACACTAAATCACGATGTGCATTTCAAAGTTTTGTGCTCTAAAAAGTATGCAACATGTCTGTGCTTGCATTCCATGGTGTGGTCCATGTGCCTATTTTGTCTTTCCCTGTAAAATTCCCCAGTTAGCAGCTTTTACTGTGTCTTTTAGTGAAGTTATATCATCAGTTGTGTTCAATCTGTGTATGTCAGGTTTTAAAATGTGAATGAATGCCGTAAGACATTTTATGGAACTAGACCTCAAATGCTTTATTGATTTCCTTCTCATAGAAAAGTTTTGCATTATCTTTTCTGTTTTTGTTTTAGGTACACAGCTGATGATTAACATTCCACAAATTGAATTTGCATAACCTTTATTGTGCACAACTTATTTGTACTCTGTACATATGAAAATATTTGTTTTCTTCCATCTATTCTAAACCCATGAATATTAAGATTTTGAAGGACATTATACTATTTATTGAATGGGTGATTCATTTGGACAAGACCATGTTTTTCCCTTTTATTTTTCTTGTTTTTTATGCATTTAGAATTTCAATTGTATATGATTTCTTCAGCAGTGCTTTATAGGTAAAAAAATAACAATCTTATGTGAATTTCGACATTAGATAATCTCTGTTGAAATTAGTTTCAGGCTTGTTTACACTTATTTTATTGTAAAATTTGTTTCATGGGCAGAATTACTCATTGTATTTCAGTTTGATGGAAGCAAATGCTTAAGTTAAAACTCTAAAGCAGGCACAAGCACATGATATATAACATAGATCAACAGTTTTTCCCTAAGATTTCTTGTGTGTATATTTTTTACATATATATTATTTTTGTAATGAAACACTATTGGGGGCTGTCTTTAGTGCATTTGCAGCTGCATTTTATTATCTTTGGTCAGAATAAATATTTCTGAGGTTTGGTATATCTACTACTATTTTTTTTTTATTGGAGAAAATATTCTTTCACTTATTAAAAAAAACTTACTTATTCACATGTTCCTTCGTAGTAAAATTCCTCGCTTTCGCTAGTCCTGATTTCAAACCACTCAATCGAAACGCGTATTTCAGAATGAAGATTGTCCAAATGCGTCTTCCGTACCCACGTTACTAGCACAGCAGACAAACGTGAGATATTTCCATAGGATATTTCTTCATATTTATATGTAATGTAAAAGCAATTGATGTAATTGGAGACACTTTAAGTACATTATTATTATTTTCACGTTTTCTTCTCCTTTACGACACGATACTGAAGAAAATTAGAAGTAGAGAAAAGAGAGCAGCATATCCTGTTCAACTGTTGTGTAGTTAATTTTTCAGTCATGTTTCCAGAATTGAACAATATCCTCAATTCCACTCCAGACAGTTTCAAATCGGTAACTGATTATAGTAATTACATCCCTTTGCACGCTTAATGTAACTCACAAAATGTAATTGACTCGAACCGATGTCTTCTGTAACGTTACTTGTAGAGTGACTTCATCCTGGTGTCTGACAGGCAAGCTGATGCATCATTCCTTATTCATCATTATCTGTCTTTTTATTTACGTGGTAAGTGACCTACTGTACACAGTGAGGAAATCTTGTGTTAATATAAGTTTATTCATAAACTTGTATATTTCCAGCTGGCTGTAAGGTGTGTTTTCTGGGTCTTGTTCAGTCCTTCAGCCATTACAGTGCTGTCGGTCAGAGGCTGGTAAGTCTATTTGCTCTATTTTTACATTTTAATTATTACATTGATATGACTTGTTCATAATGTTTCTGTGCAGGGAGTGAGTCTGGCCCAGGCAAGAGAGAAGGGCCAGCTAGTGTTTCTCGAAGGACTGAAGGACTCTATCGGAGCTATATTACAGGAGGAAAGCAGTCAGGGGACACAACATTTGAGTTATCTCAGGCATGTATAGCATGCTCCGAAAATCTAGTTTAAATACATTTCTCTCAGTTTCCCTCTTCCTATATGTTTAAGTCAGATATATATATGAAGAAAAAAAGACTAGTCTTGCCATTTTGTTTTTCTAGGTCCCCAGGTGCTGGATTGAAAGGTCTGTTCAAATTTGTGGAAAGTTCTGTGGGCCAGAATGGAAATCGTGACGATGGTGAATCATGGGGTCCTCCAGTGTTACTCATAGATGATCTCAGTGTGCTCCTGAGTTTAGGTGTTACTGTTGGAGCAATACTAGACTTTACCCTCTACTGCCAAGCCACTGTGTGCACTGAGTTACAGGTGAGTCAGTGTTTTTGGGGCAGTGCCTGAAATAATGTCAAACTATTGTATCAATGCTTCATTGTGTAAAGACATTATTTTTTGTGCCTTGATATCCAGGGTAATATGGTAATACTGGTGAGATGTGAGGAGGAGGATGTAGATGATGATGAAGAGGGAGCAAACCTGCTCCAGAGGGGACTAGTTCATCAGTGTAACTTGGCATTACATGTGGAGGGGTTACCCACGGGTTACTGCAGGGACATACATGGACAGGTGCGGTTTATTGTTAAAACTCCACTAATACTCTGTAACAAATGGCCCTGATTTGAGCTGATATTTTGATGTTTGTTTATGTTTTCCAGATGCAGGTTTGGTGGCGACAGAGTGGAGAGACCATGTACAACCCACGAAAAATATTTCATTTTAAAGTCCATGATAAAGGAGCGTCATTTTTCGCTCGAGGGACTTCTAGTGCTGTTCTCTAAGTTTTCAAATGAAAGTCATACATAATGTCATTATGCAGTTTGTTTCATGTAAATAAATAGATATATAATACATCACCATTTGCTGTTGTTTTGTTCTCTTGTTGTTTGCATTACTTGCTAAGTTAATTTTGTGTAGCAGTAAAATGGGTGCTTGCAAAAGCATCGACATTCAATGTACAAACATACATCAAGTGCTTGATGCAAGTAAATGCTTTTGTTTAAAGGGACACAAGAACAAAGCTCAAGGAAAATCCATAAATACTGTGGGGATATTTGAACATATTTGATTTCTGACTAGTCCTGTGATGTGTCCAGGGTGTCCCCTGCCTGTGGCCTGAGACAGTAGAAAAGGCTCCTGCATCCCTGTGGCCCTGTAGAGCAGTGTTTCTCAACTTTAGTCCTAGTGTTTTAGATCTCTCGCTATTTAAAACACCCGATTCAACTCATCAGTTTCTTGGTGTGTTGAACAGGGACACATCTGAAACATTCAGGGAGGTGGGTCTTGAGGACTGGAGTTGAGAAACACTGCTGTAGAGGATAAAGTGGTGGATGGATGATTTCTCACTAAAGGAGAAAGCAAATGCAGTTTCATCTTGTTTGAAGACTTTTTTTATTCTTCCTTTGTGGTGTTCACAAGAATAGGACATGCTATATATTTTTTAAATTTACGTTATGAGATTTTCTGTAGTTTAAACTGCTTATATAAAGTTGCCACTGAAGGCGCTGTTGAGCTTATGTTGTTTGTAACAGACCAGAGTTGTTTATGTGCCACGCAGATTCATTTCCGCGAATCGATTCCTTTGAACAGTTCGGTTCAAGGCTAATAATCTGACATGTTATAGGCTACTGTGTGGTTAATACAAGTTATTTGGTGTGGCTCAACCTCTTTTACTGTCTATGGGCTCAACGGACTGATTCGTGTACGAATCATTTGGACCGTTTTTTAACCGGCTCAACTGATTCGTTAAAGAGTTCCGACTCTTTCATGAATCGGACGTCGCTAATGTCGCCTTCCATCACTACCGTCTCTTGAACCCGATCGAATTTCCTGCTTTGTAGTGAGTGAAAAGCAGAGTGTATGCAACATGCAATCCAAACGATCCAAATTGTTTTATAATTCAGTTTTAATACTCCGACTTTAGCGTTTTAAGAGTAAGAGCGGAAATTAACTAAGCTAATTGTTTCAGCTAACGTTATAACTTACATATTATATGAGTATAGCAGAATTAAATAAGGAAATACTGTTACAAGCGCATAATCACGTGTTATTTTTTTTACGGTCTATGGTTTAAAGCGACCGCCCTCTTAGACTGGATTGAGCTTGATATTAAGACTTCTTGCACGCCTCAGCCTGCAGACAGACAAACATAGGTGTTGTGGTATTAACGTTAGACCTGTCAGCTTTTAACATGGGCAGTTTATATCTCTCAAGAGGTCGGTGTATTCTTCGGCAGGTGTTCTCTGGCCTACCCACAGTACCCATCATGCTGCAGCGGCCGTACAGCCTCGATGTGTCAGCGCAGCTACTGCGGACTGAAGGCTTCATAGATGGGCGCTGGGTCTCCGCTGCATCCACATTCCCCGTGTTAGATCCAGCCACTGGAGAAGAAATCGCGAAGGTGTCAAACTGCGGTACTAAGGAAGCTCAAGACGCTGTCAATGCTGCATACAAAGCGTTTCACCTGTGGAAGAGTCATACAGCCAAGGTGAAATTAACATGTGTGGGAAATGTTATTATTTTGCAGATGTCATTTATAACTCTTCTGCATTAGACTTAATTCTTTTCAAGAACGAACCGGTACGTTAACCCTATTTACTACATTTAAAAAAAACGTACTGGGGTGGTTAAATGGTAAGATCATGGCGCTTTGATATTTCACACACCGTGGTATTTACATGGTACTCAAAGCTATCTATGGTACTATAAGGTAAAAGGTATCCACTTTTCCACTCATTATTTAGAAAAATTTTCACTTTACAATTGTTTTCCTCCCTTAAAAGCAGGTCATATTTCTCCCGAAAATAAATAAAGATGTAACCTATATATGTTGCATAATATAAGTCTATTTACATAGTGCCATGTTGCATTAATACATTTATTCAGCAAGGATGCATTAAATTGAACAAAAGTGACAAAATGCTTTTACATTGTTACAGAAATGTTCTATTTCAAATAAATGCTGCACTTTTGAACTTTCTATTCATCAAAAAAAATACCGGTTCCTTCAAAAATATTAAGCGGAACTTTTTTTAACATCGATAATAAGAAATGTTTCTTGAGCACCATTTCAGCATATTAGAATTAGAAATTGTAATACTATTTCACAATATTACTTGTTTTAGTTTTAGTTTTTTTTTATAAACAAAGTTATAATTTAATTTGATATAAAAATCAGTTCTCATATTGATTTCTCTCTACAGGAAAGAAGCATTTTGTTGCGTAAATGGTTCGATCTCATTATTCAGCACAGGGATGATCTTGCCAAGCTGATCACAGCAGAGTGTGTAGGTGTACTGACCTATTACATACAGTGTACAACTTCTTAACGTGTTCATTTACAAGGATCCAGATATTAGGAGATGTTAACACATATGTGTGTACAGGGGAAGCCCATGAAGGAGTCTCTTGGAGAAATTACATATTCTGCCTCCTTTCTGGAGTGGTTCTCTGAAGAGGCCAGACGTGTATATGGAGATATTGTTGCACCTTCAGCCAAGGACCGCAAGATCCTGTTACTCAAGCAGCCGGTGGGAGTGGCTTCCATCATCACACCTGTGAGACTTCCTTCTTCGTTCTGATAACATAACACCATCAGGATCAATGAGCTGAACTAAAACTGCCAGTTGTGATTTTCAACTTTCTCTCCCTACAGTGGAATTTCCCCAGTGCCATGATAACCAGGAAGGTGGGTGCAGCGCTTGCGGTGGGCTGTACTGTAGTGGTGAAGCCGGCTGAGGACACACCTCTCTCTGCTCTGGCCCTTGCTGAGGTCTGTCGGTTTCCATTAAAGCCGACTTAACTTGACATTAAACTAGTCTGCATTATAGATACACTACGGTTCAAAAGTTTGCAGTCAGTAAGATTTAAAATTTTTTATCACTTCTCAGCAGAGCATGCCAGTGCGTGCCATATTCAGCTCTATGCCAAACCGCTCCGCTCAATCACTTGCGGCCCAAGCGAACGCTCCACTCATGTACTGCTCACGCTTACCGGTTGAACGATGTTTGCTCAAATCCTGCTCTGAATGAAATTTCTATGTACTAAACGTCTTTCTGTTTGTAATAAATTTCTTGAATAAATGTCTCGGTTACAGTAGGCCTGTAGATAACATGACTAAACAACTATTTGTGGCTTTAAAGTCCCCCTGTAGTCAATAATTTTATCACTTAAAACTCATCTTTGATCACCGAAATGACATATTTAAACGTTTTTTCCTTGAAAAAAAATCTTCATGCCTTAAAATAGCTTGAATGTAACTCTACACCCTTGCCTCATTTAGTATATGTGGTTCTATGAATATGCAAATTAGCTCTGCCTCCACTCGCTCACACAAGCTCAGAGATCCACTCGTTGACGATCACAGGTTGACGTGATTGGTAGTTTGGTAGTTTGTGACTTCAGAAACAGCAGCGATTTCAAACCGTGTTTTTTATACTGTCTTTGGTTCACTGCAGTTTTAAAGGGATACTCCACTTTTTTTGGAAATAGGCTCATCTTACAACTCCCCCAGAGTTAAACTGTTGAGTTTTACCGTTTTTGAATCCATTCAGCCGATCTCCGGTTCTGGCGGCGGTACCACTTTTTGCATAGCTTAGCATACATAATTGAAGTGGACAAGACCATTAGCATTTCTAAAAAAAAAAAATGACCAAAGAGTTTCGCTATTTTTTCCTATATAAAACTTGACTCTTCTGTAGTTACATCGTGCACTAAGACCGACGGAAAATGTAAAGTTGCGATTTTCTAGGCTGATATGGCTAGGAACTATACTCTCATTCCTGCGTAATAATCAAGAAAGTGTTAGTTCCGTTGTGTTGACGGAAGGTAGCCTATTTTCAGGCGCTGCGTCATATCATTACGCCTGCTGCACTCATGGTACGGCAGTAAAGTTTCTTGATTATTACTCAGGAATGAGAGTTTAGTTCCTAGCCATATCAGCCTAGAAAATCGCAACTTCACATTTTCCGTCGGTCTTAGTGCACGATGTAACTACAGAAGAGTCAAGGTTTAAATAGGAAAAATATCGAAACTCTTTGGTAATTTTTTTTTTTTAGAAATGCTAATGGTCTTGTCCACTTCAATGATGTATGCTAAGCTATGCTAAAAGTGGTACCGCCAGAACCGGAGATCGGCTGAATGGATTCAAAAATGGTAAAACTCAACAGTTTAACTCCGGGGGAGTTGTAAAATAAGCCTATTTCCCAAAAAAGTGGAGTATCCCTTTAAGGAGAAATTACACCGCAATGGTGTTGATTTATGAATTTGCACATGGTTTGTCTTAAAACATATTAAAAACATAATATAGACATATAAAAAACATTTAAAAGCTTGGTTTTCACCACAGGGGGACTTTAAAACACTATTGTATAAAGTGATATAAATGAACGTGATGTGACGACTGAATAGGGCCGAATTGCAGAGCTGGTGCAAATCTTATCGACCCCAAACTTTTGAAAGGTAATTTATATGAAAGAATTTATAATCTATTGTATTCCTATCTAGTTGTCGGTTCAGGCTGGCATTCCTCCAGGGGTGTTTAATGTGGTGCCCTGCTCAAGAGAAAAGACCCCTGCTGTGGGAGAACTGCTCTGCACGGACCCTCTAGTGGCCAAAATCTCATTTACCGGCTCCACGGCCACTGGCAAGGTTAGCATCCACCCAACATCTCATGTATGTGTGCAGTCAACATTTAATGTTTGCCATAATTTAGTAATTGCCTAAGTAAATGCTTTTGCAGATACTACTAAGACATGCTGCAGGAACGGTCAAAAAGGTCTCCATGGAGTTAGGAGGACACGCCCCCTTTATTGTATTTGACAGCGCAGATGTTGATAAAGCCGTTGCTGGAGCGATGGGCTCCAAATTCAGGAACTCAGGCCAGGTGAATGTTATTTCAATCTTATATAATGGTATGAGTCATTTTAAATCGCAATAATGTACACAATAAAGTTATTGCTTAGTTATTTTCGTTGTAAATTCAGAAATAATCTGCTAGCATGATGAATGAATTATTTTTAATTTAAATAAATATATTTGTATAGTATTTTAATAATAACTTTATTTATTTAAATTATAATTACATTCATGAATTTTATATTAAATTATATGAAGCATTACAGTAATGGGAATTGTGAGGAAAATGTGCTTAATTTTCATGAAAAAATCTTAATAGTATTAATTAATTTATGCAAAATATTGTTTCTTATTTTTTCCTGTTTATTTTGGGGAGAAATATGACCCATACATTTCTTTTTGAGATTCACTTAAACTAGGGATAGACCGATATGAACATTTTGGACTTATACCGATAACCGATAATTCTTTATATCTGAAAGCCTTTAACGAATATATTGGCCGATAAATCTAAATCCAAATTTTTACATAATTTTTGAGAGCCTGATTACAAAAACAAAAGCCTCACCATTAAAAACCGTGTCCCAAGCACACAATTATAATGTTCTCATTATACCTTTATGTAGCCTCTATGACAGACTTGTGCTGCACTTTTTGCACTTAACTGTATTTTTCTTTTTGAAGTAATTTCAATCATATTTCAAGCAATTCAAAACCATCATGTCGAACAGTGCGCATCTGAAGTGTCTCAGCTGAAGGAAATAATCCATAATTTATCGGCTTTAATATATCAGCCAAAATTTCTTATCGGGCCGATAACAATACCATTAAAATGAACATATATCTGCCGATACCGATATGGTGGCCAATATATCGTGTATCCCTAACCTAAACAGTTTAGTGAATATTTTTCATAAACAATGAGTAAAATAGTGGAAATATAGGTAGGTACTCATCAGGATTCAGTACAATGATATTCTTTGAAGTGCCTTTGAGTAGCATGTAAATATCATGGTGTATATGACATTTTTGTAACCAGCTGTTCTCCTCACTCGTAACGCATCTTGTACTCATCTCTGCTGTAGACCTGTGTGTGCTCCAACCGCTTTTTGGTGCAGAGTGGGATTCACGATGCTTTCATGGAAAAGCTGGCGAAGGCTATGGATGGCGAGCTGAAGATTGGCCACGGCTCAGAGCCCACCACCACACAGGGGCCACTCATCAACACCCGCGCCGCAGAGAAGGTGCCTCATGTCACTGTCAATCAGCACACACACCAGGGTTGCCAGGTCTGCATAACAAAACCAGTCCAATTGATAATCAAAACTAGCCCAATAACGGCCTAATTGGCGTTCCAGGGGGTAAAAAGCGAGGTTGTCACTTCAACCAGCGGACTAAAACAACAACCCGTGGCAACAGTGTAAAAGTAGCCTGACTTGTCAACACTGACACACACAGATAGATCATGTGAAGGAAATTTGGTTGAGATGAAAGGATTTAATGCTGTTGTTTCTCTCAGGTGGAGGGTCAGGTTGCAGATGCTGTGGCACAGGGAGCAGTCATAGTTCGAGGTGGGAAGAGGCTGGAGGGCTCCTTCATGCAGCCCACCCTGCTGTCCAATGTCACCACTGACATGCTCTGTATGCGGGAGGAGACCTTTGGACCCCTTATTCCTGTTGTTAAGTGAGTATTTACAGGTTGTTGTATTATGTAACTTGTTGTAATGTCATTTAAAACATTTTCTTTTTCATTACAGATTTATCTATCTACAGATTTCATTATATTATCAACATAATTTGAGTGAAAAGTTTCATTTATTTTTATGAAAATATTTAGATTTTATAAAATTTAAATCATAACATGTTTTGTGAATGGGTTTTAATGAGCGACATGTTTCAGTGTGAATGATTTGACATGTCTGGTTGAGTCTTCCACCAGCTGCTGACTGTTTTTTTTCTTCTTCTCCAGGTTCAACACAGAACAGGAGGCACTTGCTATTGCCAATGCTTCTCCTGTTGGTTTAGCAGGTTTGTCCATCTGTACAAATTAATCATGTTTTTTTTTTTTCTAATGTAGTCTCTACATTTCAGAGTTTACAAAGTGTTTTTTTTTTTTTTTTTTTGGACAGTTTTGAGTTTGGCCACTTTTACTCACATACCCGTTTATTTATTATCAGACTGAAAAGATGAGTGTTTCTTATTGGTTGAAAGGCATGTACAATAGACTACATTAGAACTTTGAATATATATATCATATATTTTTTATCATATATTATGGAACCACAAAAATCACACTTTCCTTTAGCTCTATTGTACCCTAAAATATCTGGATGGTCAAGTGAGTGCACCCCATTAGAGGGCTGTAAATAAAGCAAACAAGAACAGCTAGCTCTTGTCTTTTTCAGTGGCATAGGATTCAAAACTGTTTTCTTTCAACAGGTTACTTTTACTCCAGAGACATCAGTCAGATCTGGCGAGTGGCCGAGCAGATGGAGGTGGGCATGGTCGGGGTCAACGAAGGTCTGATCTCCGCCACAGAAGCCTCTTTTGGTGG
The DNA here is from genome assembly GCF_029890125.1 of Rhinichthys klamathensis goyatoka. NCBI lineage: Eukaryota > Metazoa > Chordata > Actinopteri > Cypriniformes > Leuciscidae > Rhinichthys > Rhinichthys klamathensis. The sequence continues at coordinate 893,942 of NW_026606827.1, forward strand.
AATCAAACAGTCTGGACTGGGTAGAGAAGGATCCAAATATGGCATTGATGAGTATCTGGAAGTAAAGTACATGTGTTTGGGGGGACTCTCTCTTTGAAGACAATGGTTAATAGCGGTTAGAGCAAAAAATACAACTGTAGTGTGCCATTATTTAAGCAAGACCATCATAAAAACATAATCTACAAAACACTGAACCATTCTCTCTTTTAGTCAGATGTAACTGAATATTGACTATAAGAATTGATGTTCTGAAAGAGCAGAGACATTTTGATGACTGGTATTTTCGATATTTGCTGTAAAAAGGGCTGGTACAAATTGCCCTCTTTTCATATTCTGTCCATCATAACTGATTGAAGTAACCTAGTTGCTCTGAAATAAGACTTAACATACACTGCAAAAAATAAAATCTTTATTTTTATGTTAAAATAGCTAAACATCTTTAAAACAAGACAAACCTATTTTTGTGTAATTGTGAAAGATGAGATTTCTTTAATATCTAAAGTTTTTGTGAATTATTTTTTACCCAGTTTCTTTTTTTCGCAGTGTAGCTGATTCATTTATGCACAAAAAAATAAGCAAACCCAATTTATGATTAAAGATGTACAAATATAGGGATTGGGGGTTGATCCAGTTCGAAATAAAAGCACAAAAGTTCACAAAAATGCTATTCCAGAGTGTAAATGTTAAACTTACTTAGTGATCTATTTTTGTAAATCTAGAAAAAGAGTAAGAATGCTAAACATGAAACATTGACTGTGAAGGTTGTTTTTTTCTCTTTTGTAAGTCGCTTTGGATAAAAGCTTCTGCAAAATGTAGAAATCTAAATGATGGGATATATTTGGGTGTTTAAACTCTTCTGATTTGAGATATTGAAGTATAGAGATTTGTCTAGTAAGTTAACAAAGTTGTCATTGTGGCCAAATGTTGTGCCAATGTATTTGTTTTTTTAATGAAACTGTCTTCACTTTTAGTGGGTTTTTTTTAATTGTTGTAAATAATAATTCTCAATTGATATACCTAATTATATTGTAAACTGTGTATGTTTAGAAGTATATTAATTTTCGTACTTAGGATTGAAATGTTTGCAGATAAGTGCATGAAGATGTAAAGACTAATAAATACAGCTGAAACTTTAACTCTGGACATTTCAACTTCTACTATTAGTGATGAAATGGCTCAACTAAACTAAGTAAATGCACACTGTTTCATGACATTTCTGAGACTGCTACTATAAATATTGAACTCCTATTTTCGTTATAAAACAGTCTTAACCTCTGTAAAGGGACACGTCTTTATTTATTTTCATCTCCAGCTGCATTAAAACAAAAAAGAAAAATTAAGAAATGCATCTCCTCTTCACAATATGCCTGGTCCAAATGGCTTCTATTGCAATTCCAGCTGAAGCAGACATTTTAATAGCTTGTAAAACCAGAACGTTAAAAAGATACAGTACAGTATCAGAGACAAGACTGAAATACCAAAAAAATCAAAACAAAAAGAGTGCATTTTAGTCAGGCACATTAACATTCAAAAAGTTCAGTACAGTTAAAATGTTCTTGCATAAAGAAGATTGATATTTGCTTTCTTTTTTAATTTTGATTTTCTAATAGATCAGTTGTTTGCAGCTTCTCCCTAAAATTGATCATTGAAGCATCATATAAATAGCAAAATAACCAGTCAATTGCTTGCACTGTGTCACTGAACATACAAGCATTATTAAGCACATACAGTACTGAGGAAAACTGCGATTGTGTGAGTTGAATGCACATGTCTTTTTATATTCAGATTGGATATGCTATTGGCAACTGAAAATCTAAATGTACTGAATCATTTAGCAAACCATGATTATTCATTGCAAGACCAACTGCATTCAGTAGTCATTAAGTTTAGTAGCTAATTCATTCAGCCAGTCTTTATCTATATTTGTGGAATATTCAACAATACCCTTGCGTTTTAAATATCCACCATGAAGAAATGTCTATTTGTCCATGTGAGATTCAACCCTCCACAGGACAAAGGCTGAGAGTGTCTCCATTTCTGACCACTCCATTGGCTCTGTTCCGAGCTTTATCGGCTCTCCCATAGTTGAAAATGTTGTCCTGCTCACTGTCCAGCTCTGATTCTGACATCATCAGACTCGAGTTGTGCTCTGTGCTCCTGTGTTTAATATCTAAAATGACAAACAAAGAAAAGAGAATGCAGAATGAACTACAATTACAAACCTATTGGTCGGCCTCTAAAAAAAACAATGGTGTGAACCACTTAAGAATACAAGCCTCCAATGAGTGCAAGAGTGTCTTCATTCCTCCCTGCAGAAAATATTGCTCAAACTTACTATACTTTGGCTGAAGTTCCATCCTCTCCTGTTCATCCATGTTGTCCAGTATTGTGTACTTGGTTTTCTTCCTCACTTTAGTGCGTCTTCCTCTAAAACTAAAGCGCAAAACAAAGGGTAGAGTATAGATTATAGATACTCATACCACAAGTACACAAACTCACCATTGTCATTGTTTCTCATGGAACAAAAAATGCCCACTAAATATAATGAAAGTGAATGAGTAAAAATGCACCAAAAATATAAAAGCAGTCCATACAGAGCAACCTGTGCACTACATTCAAAGTCGACTGAAGACAATAGCTTTGACAAAATTTCAGTTTAAAAGTGGCAAAATGGACTATTTTTATGATGCTTTTGTATTGTTCCTGAAGTTTAAAAATTTGATATTCACTGTTCTTGCATGGAAAAGAGCAGTTAATACATAATTCAAAAGATCTCAAAAGTTATATGGGTTTGAAACGACATGAGGGTAAGTAAATAACAAACTAGCTGAACTATCCCTTGTTACTGGACAGGAAAATATATGACAACTAGGGGTGGAACGGTACACAGAAGTCACGGTTCGGTTCATACCTCGGTTCAAACATCACGGTTCGGTACGATTTCGGTACAATGGAGGGAAAAGCAAAACATAAATGCAGAAGGCATTGTATTTTTTAAATAAGTTTTTTTAATAAAGGCATAGAACCAGTTTATTTGTAGTGCACTGACAATAGTTTTATATAATTAGTTTATTAATTAAATTAATAAAAAGACCTTGCGATATGTTTGGTAATTGTACCTGAATTAATTTAAAATTATTTTGCTATATCTCAGATCAAAATATTTGTTTTTCCTTAATTTTAATTAACATTATTAATTGACAATGTAACATTATTCTCTTCTGAATTATAAATAATTGATTTCTGTATAAAATAATACTACCATTAAAAACACATTCGATTTTCTTTTTTTAATCAATGTAGAATGTGTAAGATTAGCGCTCCGAGGACAAGAAATGGAAACCAATGCAATATGACGAATGTCCAAAAGATGGAACACACAAGACTGTTTTGAAATGGAGTTGGATAAATGTGCTTTGCTTTTAAAACAGTGTGTGTGTGTGTGTGTGTGTGATTTTGGTTGGGTGACAGTTGTAGGTTACAGTTTGACAAGAGTTTACAGTGTGACAAAAGCACAATGTTGTGTTTTATTGCGAGTGTACACAAATATAAGTAAACACTTTGCAGGTTTAATGATCTGAACAAAATGACGGAGTATGTTTTTTGTTTCCACTGTTTGATCGCGCGCCTCTCTCTCTCTCTCTCTCTCTCTCTCTCTCTCTCTCTCTCTCTCACACACACACAGTTCGATCGCGCCCGCCTCTCTCTCTCGCACACACACACACACTCCAGCATTGCAATCTTGACATCGCTGCCTGTTCATTATGCGGTCACGGTCGGTCACACCAAACGCGAATAGAGCGTCAAATTCGCGTCTAGTTCGACGCTAGTCCAAAGCGAATAGGACGCGCGTATAAAGCCAACGTTTGAAGTGAACGCGCGTTCAGAGCTAAGTCGATGGTGCAGATTATGTGTCCCTAAAGAACCCGCGTATCTAACAGTAGTTCCGCATTACATTAATTAATTTGCACGCGAGTTTTATTTATTTTTATACCGTGTATTCTCCGTGTAAATTCGTGCACTGAACCGTGACGCCCGTACCGTTTCGGTTCGATACGAATACATCCGTTCCACCCCTAATGACAACACATGTATGACCAGACATTTCAATAGGCCGTTTGTTTACATGTAGTAATAGAATCTTAATCTTTAGTAAATATCACCTTTTACAGCAGCAGACGCAAATCCAGCTGATTGACAAGAGGAAAATGATTGTCACCAAACAAGAGATTGTGACATACAACACGCTCCAGTCTGCAGGGAGGAGACAGAAGATCAGCCCTCAGCCTTTCCACTGCTGTCAATCATTCTAGATTTTTCATGACAGCCCATCAGAAATATCACTATATCATTTACCACAGCAAAAAGCATCAATCAAGGTGTGGTCACGTTAGCGACATTTTGTAGGAATAAAACGTCCATTGTCAATAGTATAGCACTGCATGAAGCACAGCTCACACAGAAATCACTTTCCAACCAAACAGCTTTCTGTTGTCAATTTGCGGTCCCAACTTGAACCCAATGCAAAATCTACATCAGGAAACACCCACTTGTGCAGATTCCTATTTAAATAAATTAATTTTGGATACAAAATGTCACACAGACACAGTAGATGACCACACCTAAAGTCTGAATTTGCTTATATCTTATTTAAAATGTCTCATTTACATATTTGCCTTATTTTGGAGATAGAATAGAGAGGTCACACTAACCGCAATTGCTCTCGCCATCTTCAAGGAAACGGCGAATGGGGTTTTCCATCCAAAGAGGGTCACAGGAACAGCTCTTTGTAACAGGGTCACACTGACCACGTCCAGAACATGGCAGCAAACACACTGAAATATTCAAAACAAGAAAGTCTGCATTAAACGTTTTAATTTACTATATAAATTATTAGGGAAATTAAGTTGAAAAATGTCTTTAAAGAAAACAAATCAGGTCACTCACTGACTGTGTCCACTCTTAAGACCTTAAAGAGCAGGAAGTCGGTTTTCTCTCGCAACAGCTGGTTTCTCAGCAGACGAGTGAGCTTTGGGCCTGGGATCGTACCATCAGGACCCTGCACTGAGAACCTAAATACTGTGCTAGACATAAAAAACCCGTTTAGGCTTTAACTAAACTAGGGTTAGTTTCTAGCAATTATATAATTATGCTTAATTTAAGAACAACACAAGTCAAAATGGAGTTGTCCTTTAGATTAGTTTGGTTAATGTGTGTGTAGTACCTGATGTCTGACTGGCCGTGCAGGCCCTTCAGTGCAATGTCTGAGTCCAGAACGTGGAGTAGGGCGGCCAGCTGTCTCACTACAGTGTCCTTCTGCAGCTGGCTGACCTGAGCCACACACACCTGCAGCTCAAGCTCCACCTCCTCTCGCTCACGTGGATCTGGACACAAATATCAATGGCATCAAGCTTTTATTCACATAAGCATTCATTAACTTACACATCAGTGGTGATAAGTGGAAGCATGTTCGCTTGATGTGTGAGAACCAATGAGGTTCATTCTCGTGTGTTAAGCAGGAGTTTGAGCTTCCGCTAGAGGTTTGTTCTCGCATGTCAGGCAGGTTCGGTTGAGCTTTTGTTTATGTCCGCTGATCAGTGTTTATATGTGAATAAAAGCCTAAATCCAATCTGTTCATCATATAAAGCGATCGAGTCTCTTCAGAAAATTTGGACTAAACCGCTCGATTCACATGGATTAGTTCTACGATCTCAATGAACTTTTTGAAGCGTCAAAGTGGTAGTTGCGTAGATGTCAATGGAGGGTCAGAAAGCTCTCAGATTTCATCAAAAAGATCTTTATTTGTGTTCGGAAGATGAACGAAAGTCTTACGGGTTTGGAACGACATGAGGGTGAATAATTATAGTTTTCATTGGGTAAACTATCCCTTTAAATGTTTACATGAAGGTAGAAATATTCTGATAAGGTTTGTTTAAGGATAACATCCTTTCTAATCTCATTCCTCACTACCATTCAAAAGTTTGTAGGTTCATTTGTAAAATTGAATTTTTTGAAAGAAATTAATTATTTTATTCAGCAAGAATGCATTAAATTGAACAAAAGTCACAATAAAGACATTTACAATGTTACAAAATATGCTGTTCATTTGAACTTTATATTCATCAAAGAATCCTGAAAAGAGAGAGGCTGCTCACTGCAAAGCCATGGGTGGAGCGTGAAGTCCAGCTCCCCCTCTCTTGATGTCATTTGGGTGTAATGGGTGGAGCTAGAAGCTTCAAACACACCCTAATCCTACCCTATGCCTCCACCCATTAGACCCACAGAGGTGAAACTGACTAGGTCAAGGTCAAGCTCAACCCCATGACGTCCAGAGAAGGGGAGCTGGACGCCATTTGGCTCTGCAGTGAACACCACTAGGGAAAAAAATGTATCATGGTTTCTACAAAAATATTAAGCAGCACAACTGTTTTCAACATTGATAAGAAGTCTTACTTGAGCACCAAATCAGCTTATTAAAATTATTTTCATTTGTAAAAAACAAACAAATACTGAATACTGTATTTTTAATCAAATACATGCAAAATAATTTAAAAATCTTACCGACCCCAAACTTTTGAACAGCAGTGTATTCTTAGCCTATACGACATGCCAAATAAATGATGGATTTTAAATATCTAGCAACTGTTTTCTACAATGAATGAGTAATATCTTACCAGGGCGTACTTCCACAGTGGCCGTAGCCATGTTCGAGCGGCCCTGGGCATCAGTGACCCGGAGTTGGAATAGGTACGTTCCTTCTACCAGATTGGCGAGGTAAAGGAAGGCCTCGTGATCTGAGCCATATAAAACATCCTACTCTCAATAGATATGAAACCAAGAGAGAGAGAGAGAGTGAGAGCAATAGAGATCATCAGGTAAAACACTAAGCCACAGCAAATGGTGTACAAATAACTCACTCACCCCGGCAGCAGGACTCTGTTCATCCCGGACCCAAAGAAAGGACACGTTTGCTGTTCCGCTGTTGGACACCGAGCCCCTGAGCACCAGAGAGTTGTTGGGCAGAGTGAGTGTGTGGCTGCCGCTGGCATGGGCGACTAGTGGAAGGCTTTTGACTGTGAATTTAACAACACACTGAATTGCTGGAAACGTCCTAGAACGCTTTTTGTCAGAATATCTATTGTATTATCATTTAAAGTCAGACAACCTTCTTTTTTGTGGTATATTTCTCTTGAAAGGTGTTCTTGTGATGTCTTTCTTTAACCCTCTCATGCTCATCTGTCATTTTTGACTGAAAGATTTTTTTTTTTTTTTTTTTTTTTTTACTTCGTCGGAATGGTACGAAACTTGGTTTTGGCACTTGCTATGTGAACAGAAAAAATATATAATTTACATTATTCGAAAAGGTTAAATGGTCTTAAAAAAAAAGTAAAAAAAAAAAAAAAAAAAACTCCTTGCAGTCAAGAATGACTGGATTGGAAATGAATGGGCAACGAATTTCATCAAGTGAAAACGTTTGGTAGTGCGCCCAAACAAAATCTTACTGAAAACTCAAATTTGGAACACATCTTGTTTAGATTTATGGCTTTACTTTTCTAGCAGTTTTAAAGTAAAACATGTTTTGGAAAATATATATTTCATATAAAAAAATGAAATAGTATTTTAGTGCATTTTTCATAATACACGCTTTTAAAAACTTTTTTTCACTTCAGGAATAATCTGTCAAGAGTGACTTCTTTAAACCAAACTTAAGTCTGTGGTCCAAACAAAGCATTCAAGATTTATGACAGTTTAAGTTGGATATTTCATTTTTAGGACTATGCTCAAAAAGTGTATAAATGGATTACAACTACTACATAAATATAATTTAGTACCATAAAATCCCTTAAAAATACAAAATGTTCAATAAAAAACATAGAACTAAAATATAGTGCATTAATTTCATGGAAATAACCAAAAAAAAAATGTACCACCATGCGAAGAGGTTACTATACGTTAAAATAAATTCCAATTGGTTTTCTATTTTCTGTAATGCCATGACATTCATGCATTTTAAATGTCAGTGTTTAAATTATAGAAATGCATATTATGGGTTACTTATATTTATACATTTACATAATTCTGCTCACCTTCTTTAATGCTAACGGTCAGGACTGCGCTGTCTGTTTCTCCCTGCTGATCTGTCACAGTCAGTTTGATCTTGTAATTCCCAGATCTCAGGCCAGTTGCTATGGCAACTGCTTTACTGGCATCTTTTATCTTCAAGCCTGGAGGGCCACTTCACCATTACATAGGAGAGTGGTGATGGCACATCAATACAATTTTCACCAAAATCCTTTACTATTCATGCAACACTAAGGGTGATTGAAAATGTAGAAATGTGTTTTGAAATATGAGACAGGGTTAAGCAAGAGTAGATCCTACTGAAGCATTCTTAAAGACAACATGCCACATTTGTCCAGTTAATTAAGGAGTTGAGATGTCTGGCTTATTTTCATGACATTTTTTAAATTTTCAGTTTCAATGAACTGGTTTAATACATATGATTTAATGGTTCTTTAACATTTCAGTGCTTTCCAGATGTCCTGTGAGATTGTGTGCTTTAAATTTATTTTTTAAAATATATTTTAATAAAATGCCTATGTACAGTACAGTTCAAAGGTTTGGGGTCAATACAATTTAAAAAAAAGAAATGAATGCTTTTATTCAGCAATGATGCATTCAACTGACAGTAAAAATGATTTATATTATTACAAAACATTTCTATGTCAAATAAATGCTGTTCTTTTGAACTTTCTATTCATCAAAGAATCCTGAACAAATGTGCCACGGTTTCCACAAAAACATACTGTTTTCAATATTACTAATAATAAGAAATGTTTCTTGAGCAGCAAATCAGCATATTAGAATGATTTCTGAAGGATCATGTGACACTGAAGACGGAAATTCAGCTTTGCCGTTACAGGAATAAATTATATTTTAAAATGTATTAAAATAAAAAACAGTTATTTAAAATTATTACAATATTTCACAATATAACTTTTTTTTTTTTTGTTAAATTAAATTGATTCGTTAAATTAAATAAATGCAGCCTTGTTGCACATAAGACAAATTCAAAAACATAAAAAACTGTTACAGACCCCAAACTTTTGAACAGTAAATAAGTAGGTGTAGGTAAATAAATGTTTGTATAAAATATAATATATAATGATATATGATATAATTTAAATGGGTTACACTTTATTTTAAGGTGACGTAGTTACATTGTACATGCTCAAATAAGTACTGAGTAATATTAATTAACTACATGTACTTACTATAGAGTAACAGTTAGGGTTAGGGTTTGGTTTAGGGTTACTTGTAATTATACATGATTTACTGTTATTACTACAGTAATAACTAATTACTATGTAAGTACATGTAGAAACGTGCAACTACTTCAAATAAAGTGTTACCTTTAAATGTATTTACAAACAAATAATTTGGTTCATGAACCAGTTCATCCAGTTCATTGTAAAGAAGCAACGTTAAAAGAATGATACTGGTACCTGATCATGTCCCATTGGTAGCTGCTGATGGCCTGATCATCGGTGCTGTCGCTGCCATTCAACGTGATGCTGTCGACTGGAAGGAAGAGTTGCCTGTCTGGCCCTGTTATAGCAACTGGTGCTTTGTTTGCTACCACACAACAACATTTCAATTATAGAGAATGTATAGATTTTCTATATACACACTGAATCTGATTGGTGTAGTGGGTTTGTTTTACCAGGTAGCACAGTGACTGAGATGGTGTCTGAATCCCGTTGACCTCTGGAGTCAGTGACTGTCAGTTGAAACGTGTACCGACCCTCCTGGAGATCAGAGAGCTGCAGGAAAGGTGATCTCACATCCTGAAAACACATAGCATATGAAAACATCAACTGCTCTACAATTATGTCTATCTATCTATTATCATTTCAGTCATATCCGACTGTTGGTGATTCTATGGCTATCTCTTGCCATTCACAAGATACTGTCCATGAATTGGGGTAGGTTGCTAGGTCTTTCACCAACCCTCCCCATTACATGACTTGGGACTCACACACACACACACACAGACAATTTAGCATCTCCAAATCACCAAAACTGCATGTTTTTGGATTGTGAGAACCCAAAGGAAACCTCTGCAGACACAAGGAGAACATGCAAACTCCACATAGAAAAGACTCCTAGCTCAGCTGGGACTCGAACCGGGACCTTCTTGCTGTGAGATTAAATGGAGAGAAAATTTAGACTTTGGCTTTATTTTCCTGATTTTTTTGATTTTCAGAAGAGACTGCATGCGTCATGTTATCATTTATAAAATGAACCATTGAATCATATAAAATGAAAAATGTAATTATTCATATCCAGTATTTGACAAAAATCTCTTCTGAACATATTATAGTTGACATTAAGTTTTACAGCTCTTTACTCTCACAGCAATTGACTCATTTATGTCTGTTTTCTATTGAACTTTATTGTACATTACATGTACTTACAGTGTACTTAACTGAGGTTAGGTTATTGTAATTACTGTAATAAGTACATAGTATGAACATGGGGAACCAGACTGTAAAATAAAGTTCGGTTACACTTTTTTTTTTAAGGTGTCATTGTTACAATGTAATTATATATTTAAGCACTGAGTAATATTAAGCAACTACATGTACTTACTATTGGGTTAGGGAAGGATTAGGATTTAGTTGAGGGTTAGTCGCATGTAATTATGCATAATTGACTGTTATTACTATGGAAAATACATGAAATGTACCATATGTAACAAGGACACTGTAAAATAAAGTGTTACCTAAAGTTCTACCCTGTTTTCCAATTTCTATTTGTCTCATTTATTTCTTTTTTTATTTATATTTTAGGATAAACACCTGAGACATTACTGACAAACTCCAGTAAGTGTTCTTCACTTCAGTGCAACACATTTTTCCACTGACTAAAATAAAGATCTAATTACCTGCATAGTGACTTTCTGGGTCAGGCTTCTGGGATGGAGACTCCAGAGGTAACTGGTAATGGCATGGTCATCAGTGCTGTGGTTACCCGACAAGGTGAGGTGGTTGAGAGGCAGGGTGATGACCTGGTCACTGCCTGGTCTGGCCAGAGGAGGGTCATCTTTTGGGCTGCTGACCCTTACAGTGGCAGTGGTGGAGTCAGTCAGTCCATCAGAATCAGACACTGTCAGCCTAATGTAGGACAAGCAAAAACCAGGTCAGGATGGAGTTAATGAGGTCAAGCCAAATTAAAAAAGCCCCGGAGGAATCGCCCACCAAAGATTTCAACATCAAATTGTAGTTGAAGAATGAAAATTATACAATACATAGGCCCATTGTTACAGTACAAACTTAGCTAAGTCCTTATGTAATGTGCAGACGTAGGCCAGTAAGCAGTGTGTGTGTAAAGTGGTCTTTAGTGTCCTTGTTAGCGCGCCCACACCCACGCCGGAAACCCCGGTTCGAATGCCGTTTGGAACAAGTCGAGTATGACAGGTTAAGCTTACTTGAAGGTATATTCTCCTGGTGAAAGATTCTCTAGCTGTAGTACAGGTGTGTCAACAGGCCCCTCAGGTTTCCAAAAAGGGCCGTCCACCTTTTCCCACAGGTAACTGACAACTCCAACATCATCCACACTCTCTGGGAAGCATCAGGATGCACATTTGGTTAAAAACTCATGAATCATCTAAAGAAAAAACTAAGAGAAATGGACAAAACAAGCTACATACGACTGCCATTAATAATGAAGGTGGAACCTTCTTGGAGAAGCACATCTTGGCTCATGGGCAGAGTGACGGCTTTAGGAGGCTTATTTATATCCACTGCTGCAGAATGAAAAGTAAGCCTGTTCATATATAAAGCACATGCACATACGGTATGCTTGGCAAATAATATCAAATTATGATCTAAAGAAGGTGAAGTTATACCAGGGTGTACTGTCAAGTTCACAGCACTTTCTCCATACGCTTGTTGTGCTTTCACACTCACTCGGACAGCATAGACTCCAATGGAAAGCTGGAATAAAGGAAACAAAGATGTTTTTAGAAAAAGAACATAGTCTAATCTTCTAAATGAGTTGAGGAGTTGAGTCTCACTTCTGAGATTTTAACAGACTTGTTGTGGTGCCCCTCCATCACCCCGTGGTGTCCATCAGGAGCTGTTACCAAAGTCCACTCATATGTGTAAGGAGCCTCTGAGGAAAAAGCCACTGTCAACATAATATTAAATGCTTAATTACGATTCAGGAATGCAGAAGGCCGTACAGTACCTGAAGTGTCATCTGGATTAACAGTAGCATTAAGTTCAACTGTATTTTGAGGCAGTGTTGCTTCCACAGGGCCTTTAATGGACACAGACAGGGCTCTTTCTGAACAAAGAGAGTGTGTGAAACGAACGTTAATCTGAGTAATAATAATAGTGATGCTTGCTTGCATGAGTAAGCACCACTAATAATTAGAAATAATGCAGTAACACATCTGTAGTACCTGGCTCTTCTGTGATCATCTGCGACGTGGCTTCAGTGCTGAGTGAAGTACTACTTAAGAAACTACTGACTGCGCTGAACCTCGAGGGCTCTGTGCTGATGTCTTGCAGGACATTAGGTGGAGTAGTTGCAGACGAAATGTTGTGTGGGTCTTCTTCAACCTTTGATGATAAAAGAAACATTGTTTTCCAAACTCTACTGCTGTCACCCATGTCGACCAGAGTCTGTGGACTAGTACAGGACACCAGAACAAGGCAATGAAATGTGAATGACATGACTCTAACAGGATAATGATGAAGTGTTATTTACAAATTTCACAAGATTTGACACAGCAGATGAGACATGAAAGACTGATTAAGCACTTGGCCAGAGTGAGAGTACATTTGAGACACCATGTTTCCCAATGACGCCACAATATTAAAATAGAATCATGACATTTCAAGTCATGATAATGAATTGGCAACTAACACCATCTATAAGAGAAAAGCCAGTTCCTTTCATTGCTGATTGCTGCCAACAGCCATGTCAATTTTATGATATATATATATATATATATATATATATATATATATGAATGTATGTTAAATTTAAATTATCTTCATCTTTAATTATAATATTTTAAATTTTATATATATATACACTACCGTTCAAAAGTTTGGGGTCGGTACGGTTTTAAATACTTTTAAAAGAATTCTCTTCTGCTAACCATGGCTGCGCTTATTTGATTAAAAATCCAACAAAAATCAGTTATAGTATTAAATATTATTCCAGTGTAAATCAGCTGTTTTCTGTGTGAATATATAGTAAAGTGTAATTTATTCCTGTGATCAAAGCTGAATTTTCAGCATCACCAGTGTCAGTGTCTTCAGTGTCAAATGATCCTTCACAAATCAGTATAATATGAGGATTTGATGCTCAAGAAACATTTATTATTATTATCAATGTTGAAACAGTTGTTGGTCTGTCAGTTGTACAGTTTTTTTTTGTTTTTTTTAGGATTCTTTGATGAATAGGGTTAGGGTTAGAATCTTTTGTAACATTATAAATGTCTTTACTATCACTTTCGATCAAATTAATTATTCCTTGATAAATAAAAGTATTGATTTCTTTCCTCCAAAAAATAAAAATAAAATTCTCACTGACCCCAAACTTTTGAACGGTAGTTTATATATATATATTAGTATTATATAATTACTGTATAATACTCAATAGGCCTATATTATACATACAAATAGTCCACAGTTGAGAACAGTTGTCTGCCCAATATTGTTTGTGGAAACCATGATCCCCCCCTAATGTGTAAAAATAAATAAAAGTATTCATTTCTTTCAAAAATAGTCTGACCCAAAAACTATTGAAAAGTAGTGTATATAATATTTATATACCTGTCTGTTTTTCTCAATGTCTTTAGGGTGTCTGGAAAAAGTATGCATTAATCTGTAACCAACACTCACCGTTATGTTAAGTGCAGTGGTTGTTTGGGGCGTAACATCGGATTCTGCTTCAATAAGAGATGATCTGCTTTCATTTCTCATTTCTGGGAAGTGACTTGGGGGAAAGAAGCTACTTTCAAGAGAGCCCTGCACTGCCATCGGTCTTTTACCAACTCTCTCCATTTCTGATTGGTTGAATTCTTCTTTTCCTTGAACAAGTGGCCAAGCATATAGCCCAGGGCTTTCTACTTGTTCTACAGTTGTGCCATCCCTGTCTTCAGCTCTTTTTTCTTCATCCAAACTTCGAAAGCTCTCAGCATACTCAGCATTAGTGTTTTCCAAATCTTGAATGCCTTCCACCAAGGCAAGGTCCTTCATAGGGTCCTCAGAGCCCTTGTGCCTGGGAAGAGGCTGCCAGTGGTTTGGGAAAGACTCTCCTCGGACCAAGGATTGGAGAACCAGTGTCTGCGGGGGCCCACGTTGCAAAAAGGCCAGGAGAGAGTCAGTACCAGGCCTTTGCTTCGGCTGGCAATTTTCTTTTCGCTGACAACTGAGCACATAGCAGCGGTGCTCAAAAAACCAGGCCAGGTCACAGCCCAGGAGACCACAGCAGGCCCTCGCACACTGGGCCATAGACGATACATCCGGAACCCGTAAAATACTGCTGCTCCTCAGATCCGGAGACACCACGCTCTCCGTGTAGATTGCAGCCTGCCAGCACTGTCCCGATACTGCATCAAAAACAAACAACAAATGCCTGATAAAATAAATGTTAGGGTTTGTCATTTTTGATTCAGTAGTCCAAAAAGACGTTACACAGCCAAGCCCCTACAGTATCGCAGCATCTCCAAAAAAAGTTAAAATATACGTTTATGGAAAAAATTATGTGCATTTATCACCTAGTTTTTCTCTCAGTGTCTTTCATGTCCTCAAAGTATGTTTAAATGGCAGCTTACTAAATTATTTAGCATTTCCTGGACTGAAGCAACTTAGGTTTCCTTGGTTAAATCATACATTATTTTTTAAATCATTCTCCTTGACTGTGAGCTCCATACTCTCACTATATCATACTATATAAGTCATAAATGCCTGAAGTATCAAATATGATACAAACTTTTTAACTTTTTTAAAATTTTGTCTAAAGCTTCAATAAACTGTTCCATTAAAAATATATAAATGTATATGGTACAGATTTGCCTTGGTGGTGATGCATGTAATGCAGAAATATATACTTGCCTCTGGTACAGAAGAGCAGCACAAGTGAGAGAACTGGAGAGACATTCATGATGACACTGCTGCCTTTACACAGCAATGGATCTTGACCGTCATTACCTCTTCAAACTTTCTATAAAGAGGAGACAAAACACGCTAGGCTATCACAAACAGACAGATCAAAAATAACATTACAGCAGCATTAATAAATTAATAGTAATTTGCCATTTGTTGCATGGTCTTTTTTATTTGACTTCTATCCCTCACAGCAACCGGCCCTGGGGGCTTAGATACCTCTGGAGAAATGGCACGTGACACTAAAATACATTAGCCTATATTATCCGCAATGTTGTATTTTATTATTTACCAAAATTAACGCAATGTGTTACATAAAACAAATCACTAAAAACAATGGGACTAAATAGAAAGTCAACATAAAAAATATGCGCTGCTATTGTGAGTTGTAGCTGTACCCGTGGGATGTGACGCTCTTTTTCAAGCATCTGTTTCCATGACATCGAGAATCAGCTTCCGCACTGCTGCTCCATCGCGAACCTGCGCTGGATACTGGAGTAATGCTGGGATGAAGATCTGCTATTGTGGCAGTGATGCTGAGATGAAGGTCTGATTATGATATTGCCAGAGAGATGTTGTGTATGTCTGCGAGAGGGAGTGTCGGCAGAGCAGACAGAGAAAAGCGGGGCGGAGGGAGACACGTGACGTGATCTCTGTGATGTTGCAGAAACACACCACACCACCACATCATCACATCCCTTGATGCCAAGTAGAAAGTTTTTTTTTACGTTTTTTTAAATTATTATATTATTTAAATATTATTTTATAAAATACGTTATTGTATTAGCATTAATAATTATAACTACTTACTATACTAAACTATATAATAATTAGGCTACTATTAATATTAAGTCGACCACACCTCAAAACGTGGTCACAGAAATAACAACAACATTATATTATTGTATTATTTAAAAAATACGGAATTATATTATCATTATTAATTATAATATGTATCAGTATTTTGACCACACTCTAACACATGTGGTTAGAGAAAACAACAACAACAACAACCAACAATCATCACCATTATACACAATTTTCTTTGAAAAACACCTTAAAAATTCTCCAACAATTGCACATTATCATACCAAACAAAGACTTTTAAAGGGACGTTGATCATACTTGAACCGCTTGGAACGGAGAGCTAAAAAGGGGCGGGGTTTACCAGCTGGCTGAAATAATAGCCTACTCGTCTCCTGAAATAATACTCGTCTCATTTTAACGCTTCCCTGCGTTTTTAATTCAGTGTACATATCTTATTGTAAGCATATACCATAAAGTACGAGAAAAACCTTCTGAGATAAGAATTCCGCTCAGTTTTTCATAGACCAACCTCGATCACTCTGACGTCGGAAATCGAAACTAACTGCTGCTGCCCTATAAAAGGATACAATAACTACTGTTGTCTGTAAGTATGAAATATATATGCTATCTCGTAATTGTGTCTTATATCTCGCAGCTGTTAAAGTTTGTTGAAGTTAAAGGCCTAATTCTGACTATTTATCCGACACTGTTTGACAGTAGGCTATTCGTGTTCATTTAATGTATGGTAGCCTATCGCCAAAACAAAAGTTATATCCTAATACAGGTTAATATAGGTTATATAAAGCAGTAGCACGTACACATAGCTGTTCAATTTTAGATTTAAGCTATAGCCTACAAAATTATAAATCACATGCCCAGATAACTTAGCTATAGGTCTAGCACCTGTTGCCTAATATTCATATTGTTGGCATTTTGGACACAATGCATGTAGTGACTAATAAGCTAACCATGCTTTTCATAGGCATAGGCTGAATAAACTTGTTCATGTCAGGTTTAATTTGACTGCATAATCACTGTCAGTACCAAACCCTGAACAGAAATAGAATCTGAAAGCTCCTAGAAGCACAAACCTATCCTCCCTGCTAAAATGGATAAACCACCTTGTTCACCGAGGTAAGTATTCACTATTATCAAGAACCATTGAAAGCACTTGTATTTTCTGTAGTTAATCAATGCCTGTTATAGCCTACTGTATACATGTTTAATATTTAGTTTGATTATCTCATTTCAAAATGTCAAGCTGCTTTAGTCTTAATAGATAATATGCTGCTGCTGTTTTATTTTTAATGGATTCATATGTATAAGCTCACAACACAATTGACTTTTTGACATTCTGTATTTTATTCTGATATAGTGATACCTGCTCAGGAGAGCCCCGTGTGGGCTGTAATGACAGTGCTCCATGTCTTGTGGACACCAAAGTTGAGGGGAAAACTGGGAAGAATAAAAAGCATAAAAAGAGACGCAGAGCTGCATGCCAAACGAAAACAGGTGGTGATTGTACTCCGGTCACTGTTGAAGAGCTGTCGCCACCCTCACAACACCCGCCTGAGCGCAATGAAAAAAGGTCTGCAGGATCAAAGCAAGAAAAGAATACTCGCAAAACAAGAAATCCTTCTATTTCACCTGAAACTTCTCCTGCACCCTCCTCTCATCGACAAAAGGCCCAAAGTGCACAGAAAACATCAGCTCGGTCTACCTGTGACCAGTCGACTCAGACGGAGTCACCCCAACTCCAATCTGTCCAAACGCAGTCAACACAAACCCCTCCGATCCAGGGTGAACACACACCATCAACAGAATCCAAGTCCACCCAGACAAAACAGTCTAGTTTTCCATTAAAACAGGCATACTGGGGAAATTCATTCACAGATCAGTCAGCTGATCAGCAGAAACCCCAACTCAGCTCCAGAAACAGCTATCTGACAGTCATGGCCTGGAATATAGACGGTCTGGATTCGGATAATGTCTTTGACCGGGTCAAAGGTCTGCTGTCACTCTTAGGAAAGTAAGTGTTACTCACAATTATAATTTTTTTTTATATTTTCAGTATGCATACATCTTCAGACCAAACATTAATATGAATAGATTTCTCTTGCACAGATTTATAAGGATGATTAAATAGTGAATAAAATTTTTAAATGATCAGGTTTAGAGAGTTTACAGTTGCATAGTAGTGTTTCTGAGGTTGCTTATTTAATATTATTCACATTTAAACGTAAAGTGTGTCATTTCTGCTCTACTGGTGGCACTAAGCAAAATTTTGATAAATATGATTGTTTTCCAACAATCAGTTTCCATGAACACTCTCCTGAACGGATAGTCCTGCCACAAACTCAAAGCTGATGTTTCATACTATTAGAGATGCTCAAAGAAACAGATCAATCTTTTGAATCTACAAATGAGTTACTTACTGTATTGTTTTCTTTGCATATTAATCTGAAAAAGTATTTTAACATTAATAGCATTGCACACATCATATATAGCATTTAGCAGTCTCAATTAACTTAAAAAAATATCGAATGTATTACAAAAAGACTTGAATGATTTGATCACTATATGATTTTAATGCAGGTACCGTGCAGATGTTGTACTGTTACAAGAGCTGATTCCTCCTACTTTGAAAGTTTTACAGAACATTATGACAGATTATCAGTTCCTGCAAGGTATGTTAATAGTTGCATACAAGCTCAAAAAATAAATACTATTTCTGGTATGAATATTAGATGATTTTATGTTTCAGCCAGTGAAGAGGGCTATTTCACTGGTATTTTGCTCAGAAAGGAAAGAGTACAATTCCTCCAGAGCAGCATTGTGAAGTACCCAACCACAGAGATGGGCAGGAACCTGCTAGTTGCAAATGTAGGTCGCTGGATAGTTATTGTTTTGATATGCCTGATGCCGTTGACCATATTTACAATGATAAAAGTCATAATGTAAATTTAGACCATTCAAAACATTCAGCGTCCCGTTTTGTGTTTGCATGTTTGTTTAGGTGAGCTTTTTAGGCCATCCACTGTGCATTATGACATCTCATCTGGAGAGCTGCAAGACAGGTTCTCAAGAACGCCTGAATCAGCTGCGGAGAGTCTGGAAATGGATGAAAGAGGCTCCAGAGGACCACTCAGTTATATTTGGAGGAGATACTAACCTCAGGGATTGGGAGGTTGTGTGTGATACAAACATGTGTTTGCTCTAAATCAAAAACCCACATTTTACTCTGTCAAAATGTGACGTGTGAATTTGTTTGTCTGTGTTTGTTATGACAGGTGAAGAAGCTCAATGGGCTGCCGGACAGCATCTCTGATGTGTGGGAGATGCTAGGGAAACCAGAGGAAAGCAGATACACCTGGGACACATCCATCAATGATAACAATGAAATCCCTAATTCTATACGCCTGCGATTTGATCGAATTTTCCTCAGACCAGCCGCAGAAGGTGCCCAGCTACGGCCAGAAAGCATGACCCTGATTGGTCTGGAGAAGCTGAAGTGTGACTATTTCATCAGCGATCACTGGGGCATTCTTTGTACTTTCACATTTGAGGCATCAGAAGAGTAGTGTGTTACTGACTGATATTCTTTTTTATGGCCTCCGCATGATTATAGAACTAAATGGGTCATACGCTTGTTAAACAAATCATTATTTATTAAACTTGACAATCATAAACTTCTGGTAGATTAACTTATACACCAACTATACATATAAAGGGGACCAAGGCTAGTCACACTTTTTACTCCAGTGATTCAGTGAATATTTCTCAGTTTCCTATGTAACCACATGCCGTACATCTTGGCTACAAAAAAAAAAAAGCCTCCACAAAAAATTCCAGTTATTGCACAGTAAAAAAATATAATATAGTTCATTGAACTCACTGACCATTTGTGACAAGCAACATATCACTGGAACCTGCCAATAAACAGCCTATTATTGGGTTTTAAACACATTTTAAACCATAAAACAGTGATGAAACAAAATCAAACCATTGTTTTGGACAACAAATATTTTAAATATTATATTGTGTAACATTAAAAACACATGACAACTTCATCCTGACTTTTATTAAAAGTCCTACCAACATAGTTTTCCCCCTTGTTTTTCCACTAGAGGGAGCTCAAAGTACAGCATATGATTCATATGTATGCTGTGACTGAGAACATCAACCACACAAATATTTTGTTCATTTATTTTAAATCATTATATTCTGGGTTTGGAACAGAGTAAGTAATGTTACTACATAGCATATATGAATACTTATAATGGTTTTGTGTTTTATAGATTTCATTTAAGATTGCAGATTTAAGAATGCTAACTAATTTTTTGTTCAGTATAATTAAGCATCATTGACACATTTGAATAGGATGCACACAGCAGTGCAAAAAACGTGTATGCGTTTTGATTCAATACGCATGCTGAAAGTCTGGACTAAATCTTTTGGATGACCATGAATAATTATATTTAAATGGATGGATAGGAAGGAATATATTCTTTTGGTGAGGAACTGGCAAACATGGCCTGGTTTTCACTTGGAGAAATGATTTACAGCACATTCTCTCTCCTAAACTAAACAGAATTGAAATGTGCCAGTACAGTTAGAGAGAGGTGGCAGGCTGACAACAAGAATTATTTTTTGTTATTGGCATGGTGTCAGGAATTGGATTAACAAAGAGCCATTTACCAGGACAGTCCTCATCATGGACAGCTATTTAGGAATTTACTGTAATGTGCCACAAATTCTTCACACTGCTTCTGTTTCCTACATTTATTTTGAATTTGTGTTTGTCTTACACACTCATTGTTATTATCTAGAGAGTCTAAGAGAGATTCTGCCAGCATTACCTCTCACATAATTGAACACTTACTTATGTAAACAGAACTTTTTTTAGGATTTTATGCTAAAAAGAAAAAGAAATGTCCTTTAAAATGAGTGACAATATCATTAATCAAAGGTTTAACGCAGTAAATGGATCAATGTTCTGTCTAATCTGTTTCCTTCATAATACATCACAGAAAAAGAAGAATGTATTGCCACATCATCTCTATAAAGTATTTAATCACATGTTGAATGTTGAAGTATTCTATCAGCCTAACTAGAAGGCATTATTTAATAAAGACCATGAAGGTTGTGAAAGATCATTAGCTCCCACTGTTATAGGAAACCCTTAGTCATTTTAATACAACGAACTAAAAATAGACTCACACTAATCATTTTAGAATATTTTATCCTGTTATTAAATTGGGTCAAACCAAGAGTCTATTTGAATATAGTTTGTGTGGAGCCCTGAAAATCATGCATTTTCATAAAATATTATCTGAACATCTGGTTTCATAACAAAGAGTCAAGAATCCCTCAGAGTTCCTATATATCAGAATCTGAATCAGAAAGAGTTTTATTGACAAGTATGTTTTTGCACACACCAAGGAATTTGTTTTGGTGCCAGAAGAAGCTCCCAGTACACAGAGACAACAATAAAAATAGACAACAAAATATATCACCTTATTGTACATGTTTGGTCATGATCACCAGCCTGATCAAATATAACATCTGTGGTGGTCTATAGTGATCGCAGTAGAGTTATCAAATAGTTACTGGAAATAACATTTTAGGTTTGAGGATCCAGAATCAGAGACGTCTTGGCTTCTTTAATAGTGTTTTTCCCCTTTTTGTCACATCATGTTGTGCAGAGTTCATTTAAATAAAGGCCTTTTCAGCAGTTTTTTCCCAGTTCAATGACACATCAGCAGGGGTCATAGCAAATAACAGTGAGCCTGACATCAATGGACATATCAGCATATATTTATTATAAAACACTTGCAAAGACAGTGAATATATTACAAATACTTTTAGAGAAGTCACAGTTTGTGAAGTGTCATTATTGCAAAACACAGCGTGTAACCAGAGAACATGGCGTGCCAATTTATACCTTAAAGGGGCAATTCAAAAATAAAAACCGTCATCATTTACACAACCTTGTGTTTTTCCAAAACTGTTTGGCTTACTTAAATTATTTATTTATATATATATATATATATATATATATATATGACTGCATCAATATCATAAAAAAAGCACCAAAAACCTAATTAAGTAAGTGAAAGATGCTGTTTTATTTGTTGTTTCTTTGTTGTTACTATGACATAAAAATTCCAGGACTTTATTAGCACAGCATATTTTAACCAAAATGCACCTTTTGGATCCATTGTTTTAACCATCCATTGTTACATAAACTTGACTTCTGACTTGCACATGGTGACAGCTATAACCTTATCATTCATACAGTTTTAGAAATGATTTGAGTGTTTAATTAAGATAAGATCATATAGGATTATGGGAGTATCCTTCATCCCACAAGAATACTAACTGGAGCTGCTTATGATTTCCTTATGTTAACAAATGTTGTTCAGCACAAACAGGACAATAGCATCTCACCTCACAAGATTGCCCGTTATTTATATTTTACACATACTGTGAAAGCTTTCTTTCATTTGACCCTTTTGGTTAAACGTTCTAACTAATAATAATATTTATGTTATTGTGATAAATACTCTTAGTTCATCATCATCCTCTTACAAACAAGATGATATCCTAATGCACATGCCAGTTTCCTAGTTCGTCTATATCTGGCAAATGATGATGACCTTAAGATCATAATTCACAGTTCAAACTGAAATATGACAAAAGACTCCCATGCTATGGTGCCCTGCACGTCCCCTATTAAAGCAAGTGACATTTCAAGTGACTTGACAGCATGGAGATCAACCGATGCCATGGCAGTCCAAAGCCCACCTGTGCATGCTCAGATTAGCAGAGGAAATAATTACATTAGAAGGCTTCCTCCACTGTACTGGACATATTTTAGACATGATAAGCCTGAGCTGTCAATAAGGATATGCACAAGGCAGGCAGATAATACAGAGAAAATGAAGAACAGGCTTACAGATAGACAGATCACTGATTTAACAGATAAACCAAGGGGGAAGATATTTGTATGTATTTATTTATTTAGAACAGAACAGATGAATTAAGATCACACGGTTACATCAATGCTCCAGATTCAACCATAATGCCTCATTTTAATCTGATTTCCCTGATACTTGAAAGAAAAACATACACAGTAAAACACATTCTGTTAAATAAAAACTGGAAACTGAGTTTGCCAGAAATTCACTGTTTGGTGACATTTATATAAAAATCAAAAACACAATTTTAACAATAATTTACTGCAAAAGCACATAAAATCAAGTAGCACACCTAATAAAAAATGTTAATATGTAATTTTCCATTACTTTGCAACAACTTTACTTTAAAATAAACAAACTGTAGGCTATTACATATTACAGTTTAATTCACTATGACAGAGTAGGCTACACCGGTCTATTCATACAGATTTATTGTGGACTGCCTAATCCAGAGCAGGTGGCAACAAATGTAGGCTACTATATGTAATTACTTAAATGAATGGCTATTCCTGGATTCTCATATTATATGAAATTCATTTGCATATGAGAAAAGAGCTCACCAGGTTATGAGATTCAGCACCCTGTTGGTGGTGGAAATTCTAATATGGAAATTGTACAGTAAGCCCGGTATTAGCTAATGCATTGCTAATGCATGCAAAACTTTACCGTGTTAAGTAGAACATTGACCGTCTTTCAGCAAATTTTCACAAGCAAAATAGAATTATTTCAGAAGAAATCCAAGCAGTTGTAAATTTCGCACAAGGAAAGATTTCCCTTCACTGATTTTGCAACGTGTTCGACGGATTCGCCATGTTGACTTTCATAAAGCTGATTGGGATAAAAAGAGTTCTGAGGCAGCTTCATACATTGGCAACACAATGGATTGTTTGGCTGCAAATCTGCATGACTTGACCCCGTTGCGAAATAAACATTTCGCCCTAACGAAATAGTAGGCTACCTGTTTGCGTAGATTCCTAGGTACGCGAAAATTAGACGAACAACAATAATCGCAACTGTCACTGTAATTTGTCAGTTTCAACATTAAACTGAATGTGCCTGAGCATCGTACTGTTGCGACTGCCTCAGGCCAGCGGTAACGTGAGTTCTTTTTTACGAGCTTTTTTACTTTAGCTGATTTGAGAGTTGTGTTGTTCCACACATGATTGTATTATTATTCCAATTATTCCCTCACCTCTGTCCCTAATCAAGAATGAATTTGAGGCATGCTCCCTGTGGGATGGCATAAACAATTAACCATGATGTGCTCACTCACAAACAGCTGAATTCTGATGGCTGATGATGCACCAATGAACTGCCATTTTCAAATACAATCCTCATAATAATCTCACAGTCCTCTTCTAACTTTATCCACCCTGGTACCAGGAGACTGTGAATGAGACAAATACAATGTATCATTAGTAGCTAGCAATAACAGGCTGGTGATGAAAGAGGCTCTTGATGAAGTGTGGCAGCTCAATTATTTGACGTGCTGGACACAGTAAACACGTTTCACCTTCTGAAACCTGATGGATCAGTTTGGACTGCTTCATTTAATTTTCCTGTCTCTTCGTCCAGTTTGATCTTCTGTAATGACACCCAAAGGGCTCACCAGCCCTCATTCTGTCTTTATGGTGTATTTGGCTATGTGTCAATACTCTTGTTGAAAGATGAGAGATCTAAGGTTTGAAAAGGATGACACTGAACACCCAATTATCGGCTATGGCAGTTTTTTCTATTTTTGGAAAGCAATCCACTGTGCTCTGTGGCACTCCTATTGTTCTTCTAGGCTGCGGTTGCCATGAACACTATGTCGGTGGCGTCTGACATGGCGGTGACCTGTGGAGAAAAGGTTGGCGAATGGCTTACACACCTTCTCCAGCTGGTAGATGTTGTCGCTTAAAACATTCCCCTGCTGCTTTTAGCTTTTGCCATGCTGCTCGTGATTGTCTGATGCTCTTTCAGACATGCATCCATTTCTTTGTTGTTGTTCTAGAGGAAATTAGTAAATGCACCCTTCAGTCAACTTGAGGGCATGAGGACAATAGAGTTGATTGTTACAAACAAAATTGCCTTTTTAGCTCAGATTTGCACTTATTATTCCAAGTAGCTGTTTGATTTTGATTACCCAAAAGACAAAACCCTCAAAATTATTGCTTACTAATTATAATTCACCAGAGGGGAGGATTTATTATGGGCTTTTTTTGTGTACCAGGCAGAAATACAGCATGAAAATCAAATCATTTTCCTGGGAAACCTTTTGTCAAAAATCATGCAGTTATTATCATCAGCATCATCTGGATCTGTCCTCCCCGCCCCAGTGTCTCTCAGAGTCTGATTGGAACCTCAGGGAAACACAATACTGATTTGAATATTTGCCTTCCTATTGTCATGACTCCCTGAAAAAAAGGCTAAGTTATGTCTCTATGGCAGAATGATAGAGAAAAACACAGATTATGAATACGTTTGCTAACCTCTGGACCTTCTGAATAGAAAATGTAAAAAAAGAATAGTCAACGAGACTGTGTAGGCACATTGTTCTACATTGTTCAACCATAGCATGTCACAAAAATATTGTATTTACAATAAAACGTTAGCACGGTTGCTATAAAAAATGCTTCAGACATTGCTAATTAATTAATTTGACTGAATGTTTTAATGTTCATGTGTATATCTATATAAATAGTTACATAATATTAATATGCTAAGTTATTCAACTACAAAAAATCTGCTTAAAATGCTGTTAAAATGGTAAAATACTTATGAATTTGATTATGTATTTATCCATTTGTTTGCGAGTTCAGTGCTTTTGCAGAGAGACTCCGCCCACACGCTCTTCTCATTGGCTCTTCTCGTGTGGGCAGACTAATTGCTTGTTGCTGGAATCTTATGGCATCATGTCTAGGTTAGGACATGGTGTTAAACTTTAAATACTACTGTTAACTATCATAATGCAGTAAAATATACAACCACTTGATGCCTTAAAGTTCAAAAGTTGGCAAAAAAAAATTGGCCATAAATTTTAACTAAAAAACTTACACACCCATGAGAATTCTGGGAATGTAAATCGGGTTATATATGGAATGTAAATATAATTATATATATATATATATATATATATATAATATAAATGTTCCGACTGTTAACCACTCACCAAGTTTTGTATTTTTGCTTTCCTTTTCTTATGAAATAACTTTTAAAAAATGTACAACGACGTGTAATTCATTTTCACTTTTGTTAAAAGGCCATTAAAGCACAGCCAAAACATAACTCTACTGGTCAGTTTTATGGCGATGTAGGACATCACATATGACCCGTGACTATTTATATTGGCTGTTGATTGGTCAGAAACAAAAAAAAAGGCTCAGAGCCAAACAAACAGTGTCCAGTGTAATGAATCATTATCACCAGGAAAAGACAACAAATAAAGCCCACGGTGGTTAGGGTGTGCATGCATGCATGTGTGTGTGTGCATATCTTTTATCTTGAGTGCACTTGTTCGTCCACATCGATTTCCATGTAGACACACTATTCATCACTATGAAGGAGACTAGTCATTAAGTTTGACTCTGTGTATTGATTTACATCACTATAACCCTATAACTCCCCAACACAGCTGCCACCTAACTGACTCAGGTGAAAAAGGATGTGGATAAAATATATCTCTGGTTGTCCACCCTGAGGATCAGTCTGAGCCGCTTGTTCCTATATTTCTCATAAGATGTGACTTTCTGTTATCTGCATTTAATGTCAACACCAATTCCTATTATTACACTGGTGCTTTACAGAAATTCACTTTCTAAATAAAGAGCTCGGTGTCAAGACAGGGCTAAAAGGAAATAGAATTGATTTTCTCCAAGTTCAGTCTGCTGACACTTGTGCTTTAGGGAACAAAGCTTTCTGGCCTACAGATGAAATGGGGACCAAATGAAAAGCAAAAGTACTGGCAGGTTTGGAGTGACCAAAGTGCCCCCAGGAGCCGGCCTCTCGTTATCACCGTAATACTGCACACATTTGTATTCACATAGCATGATCACACATCAGACCTTTGGAAATCACTGTTTACAGGGGTGATCTGTAGAACAAGCATGCTGACACATGGAAAAGGAGAACAAAACTAACAAAATTCATACGTTGATGTTGACTGGCTGACATTTTATGCATACAAATTTGTTTTAAACTGGACTAAACTACAAAATTTTATATATATATACACTACCGTTCAAAAGTTTGGGGTCGGTCCAATTTAAATACTTTTAAAAGAATTCTCTTCTGATAACCATGTTAGTTATAGTATTATAGTATCCTTTTATTCAGACTCATGGTCTAACCATACAAAATAAGATAAGATAAAAATACAATAATACAAATACAAATACACAATACAAATTTACAAATGACTCGTTTTTAAAAGACACTTATACCAGTGTTCCCAAAACTGAGACATGCAGCGTGTGGCACTGTACCTAACATTCACCAGCACCACAACAACTTGTACATTTTTTATAGTACAATCAGTTATAGTATTAAATATTATTCCAGTGTAAATCAGCCGTTTTCTGTGTGAATATATAGTAAAGTGTAATTTATTCCTGTGATCAAAGCTGAATTTTCAGCATCACCAGTGTCAGTGTCTTCAGTGTCAAATGATCCTTCACAAATCAGTATAATATGAGGATTTGATGCTCAAGAAACATTTATTATTATTATCAATGTTGAAACAGTTGTTGGTCTGTCAGTTGTACAGTTTTTTTTTTTTTTAGGATTCTTTGATGAATAGGAAGTTCAAAAGAACAGCATTTGTTTGAAATAGAATCTTTTGTAACATTATAAATGTCTTTACTGTCCTTGATAAATAAAAGTATTGATTTCTTTCCTCCAAAAAAATAAAAATAAAATTCTCACTGACCCCAAACTTTTGAACGGTAGTGTATATATATATATATATATATACTGTGTGTATATATAGGCAACATGTATGCATGTGTATATATATATATATATATATATATATATATATATATATACACACATATATATTTCCCAGTCAACATTATACTTTAATATGTTCATAAACGAATAAAAAAACCCTGTTTATTTCAAGCAATCTACAACTCTTTATTTGAATTATTTATATATAAAATATAAATGTAGCCTACATAAATAATAATTTGTATTTAATATATAACCTACATATATACAAATTAATAAAAAAGTGAATTATAATAAAATTAAGTGGTTCAAATTTTTTTTTTTTTTGTATTTGTTGAAATATACATTTTTATTTACGGTAGGTTATTTTAATCACACAAACGTTTTTTTCATTCCACATACACTGCCCGGCCAAAAAAAAAAAAGGTTCAGATTTAAATAGGGAAATGCTTATGAATCTATAATGGGATCATTATTGCAGATATTTTTTTTTATCCTCTTGATGGAAATAAATGTTGTAATGTTATTTCCATCAAGAGGTGCATACATTTTTGGTCAATATCTTGTATTGACAATGCAAGAGTCAAGCTCTGTAAAGTCTACTCCAGCACATCCCTAAGACTTTCAATGCATTTCCCTCCCAACCATTCTTTCACAATTTGATCCTGATGAATCTTGACATTGTTATCCTGAAACATGGCAATTTTTTTTAAATGAAAATCTACACACTTCATCAATTAGGGTTAAAAGAACTGTTCCCGAATATATAACATGCTAGAAACATAATAATCACTGCAATAATGATCCAATCATAGACTCTTAAGCATTTGCAAATCCAAATTGTGACTTTTTATTTTGGCTAGGCAGTGTATAGCTGTAAACCAATAATTCATATAAAATCCAAGACATATATCACTTTTATGTCAACTCCTAAACTATTCAACTTTTCAAAAGAAGCATTACACTGTCTCTGAGAAGCTGTTACTGAACTCCTTAATTCACATGCTGTATTAAGAAATATAACTAACTGTCTTGCTGTTATTCACCAAGGACAAAGAGGTGCAAGCGAAAGCTAAAGCTTAGTTGCCATAACTGATGCCTTTGAAAGGAAGATAATTAGAGTGGTTTTTACCCTCCGTTGCCTCCCTCTTTGTGTTTTTTCAGCTTTCATTTGGCTCCAGGGCCTGCAGGTAATAAATTCAGAGATGGCTGCAGATAAACAACTGTTATAATCTCACAAGATTTACAACCTATATTTATATTATTACAAAACCAATGACCTATAAAAAAGGACTTGGCATGATGGGGCAAGATGATACCACTGTGAAGGCCATTTCCCCTCTGAAATGAGCAACTCATGAAAAACAAGGCTGGGGAGGCAGTTGGCAAAATGTACAAGAGATTTATAAGAGTCATAAAGTTCAAATATTGACAGGTTTATGTGCTTTCCTTAGTTGCTTTCATTGGGTTAAGCCTTTATATCAAGGGTTAATTTAATATCTGGGAATTTTCCATCAGCAATGAAACAATCCATTGATTTAAAGGTAATGGGGCAAAAGGTGAAAGAATATCATGTGAATCAACATTTTCTTTATATGACCAGCTGATCTCCATTTATTTAATGGACTTAACTCGTTCTTCATGGTGCAGATCTACCAAACACGTTTGTTATAATATCAGAGAGAAAAAAAATAACGAAAATGTAATGTGAAAAATAAAGTATGTTGTTTTTTCACACTATTCATCTATTTGTTCCTATAGCAGATGTGGCAGTACACACCGAAGCTGCTTGTGGAAAGGAATGGCCAAGCACCAGAGCGTGTGTGTGTGTGTGTGTGTGTGTGTGTGTGTGTGTTTGTGATCACTGATCATGCATGAAATTATCACACCAGGGTGTAAACACCACTGAGATGAGAATAACAATGCCCTCCCAAATGCACAACTCACCACCACTCACTGTATAACTAAGGGGAAACTGCACACCATCACAGGCACATTTGACATCCTCGTAAACTTAATCTATCGTTTGGGGAGTCCAGAGAGAGGTGGCGAGACCTCCTTTTTTACAGACAGTCAGATGTTTTTGCTTTTATTGAAACACAAGACAGTCTTTTCTGGAGATGACCATCAGGTTTCACACAAAATATGAAGTTTGAGTACTGCTGCCTTTAAAGCAAAAACACTGTAAAAAAAAAAAGTTTTTTCACAGAAATATACTGTATTATTTTACAGATATTTTCTGTTTTTTTAACATTACGTGTAAATGTCATTAAAAAACAGAAAAAAACTTTTATTAAAAACATTAACCATAAAATAAAAGTAATAATCTGTAAATTCATATAAAGAGAAATTATAGTTTTTTTACAGGATTATTCTTTTGTTTAATTGGCTTGAATGTTAAATTACATTAAATTCTATGTAAAAAGACCAAAAAAATTGCTTATTTAAAATTAAGACAACTATGTGTTTTTTTACTGTGAAACCTTAAATTTAAGGTAAATACATGTAAAAAAACAATCGTAAAAAAACGGTAAAAAGTCCGACAGCAAAGTTGCCAAACACTTACCGTCAAATTACAGTAAAAAACCTTAAGTTATTCTACGGAATAATTCTGTTTTTTTAAATACAGATATTTACTGTAAACATTTTCTGTATTTTTACAGTTCCACTGCTGTAGAATGAAAAGAAAATCTCATTAAAAAAATGTCTGTAGAACATTAAACAAATGAATAAATCTGCATATAAACTGGAAATTATTGCAGGAATACCTTACAATTATACAATTAAAGAAGTCTTCTGTTTTTACACAGTATTCTTTGGTAAATTCATAACATTATCAATTACATCCACAAGAACTCCCCGTCAAAGTACAGATTTTTAGATGTAAAACACGTACTTTTCACATTAATGTATAGGTTTACTTTGAATAAACTTACTTTTATAGTAATTAAACGCAACTATCCAATATATCTACATACTTTTAATTCAAGGAGTTCACTTTATATAAACATTGTTTTATAGTAAATAAAAGCAACTATCCAATATATCTACATTACTTTACCATTAATGTATAGGGTTAGGGTTAGGTTAGCACCTCACACCTATCAAATACAGAGTAAATGTAAAACTTCCAAGTCCCCTGCCACCAATGCAGATATTTTTCAGAAGCAAAGATAAACTTTGCTGGCCACATCAGCTTAAGATTTAACAAGTGCAGATACAAGAGTGATAGATAAAAAATATATACATAAAAAAAAAATAAAAAATAAAAATAAAAAAAAAGCTATGTAGGCTATACCTTTCATGCAGATATGCTGTAAATAAAAATTTAACATAATAATTACTGTGTGTTATACTACAGACACAGATCTAAAAATATTGCCTCGAAAGATGGATGAATACAGTAGGAGATATTGTTGCACAGTGTAACTAAATATACAGTTATTGTACATGAAATAATTGAGCTTAAGTTTGATATAAAATTAAATCAAGAATAGTCAGTGATTGTTTATGCATCCTATATCCAGTGTTTCTACTGTCAGGTACCACTGACTCAGTGTTTACAATTCTGAAGTGTTCTGTAACAATTTCATAAGTGGCAGAGAAAAAATTGAGTGGCAACATTTTCAGACCCCACCCCGTGCACTGTAGCTGCTGCTGTCTGCTGCACCCTCAAGTCTCGGATCATCATGCTTTGGGACAGTTTTTCCGCAAGACAACCAGGCTCAAGAATGCTGGACACTAACCTTCTAATGCCTGTCTGCGTGTTGGTGTGAAAGGACTCTTGAATCTTGTGTGCTGATATGTCCTCTTTTGGCTTGGCTTTTAAGGGTGACATTGTCCTTTTTGTCTGTTTGAAATGCTGCCCTGACAGTGATTTTCTGAGCATATACTATATTGACACGTATCTCATATGCTTATTTGAGAAGAAAATATGTGATTCAATTTAAAAGTAAAGGCTGTAAATCCACTTTAAAAACGTTGAAGCATTAAGACACAAAGTCAATCTATATTCAACAAAATTCAAGGCCCTCAGTGCAGTGAAATCATTAGGCCACTCCACAATTTTCTCGGTTGATGGGAACAAACCGCCACACTATGAATAAAGCTTTGCAATGGGGTGCTATATATTTTTAATTTACAATAGGTGAGCAATGTGTGAAAGACAAGGAATTTATTCTGGGGCTCGAGTTCAACCAAGGCTCTTGTTGCATAAACTTGAGCTTTGGTAAACTGCGGGTGAAGGAATTGAAGACATTAAAATGGTTGAAACATTACACAACGTGTAAACAAACATCTTAATTGTTTTTCTAGTCTCTGTGCTTTAGATATCAAGAAAGTGCGCGCAGATTCAAATAATTGAATGTTGTACAATCATTGGACGAATCATACGCCAGCCAGAGGCAATCTCGACCAATGATATTGTTTGACTTTGGGAGGGGGATACGTCATAACTTCGCGCGAAGCAGTAGAGAGCCTGGATAAAGTATGGAACATTTCCACGATATCGGCATTCAGCTTTCACTAAAGGTAGATTAATATACCCAGCCGGCACATGACCGACCTTCAACGTTGAAATATGAATGAAATAATGCCAGTCGTTGAAACAACGTTTAATGCTAAATGGTTGAAAAAGGTTAACAAAAACACTTCTAAATCAACGTTTAATTTTTTACAAGATCTGTACGTTGAAACAACGTAATGTTTTCAACAACATACATAAATATCTGCCTTTTAAAATATTATTATAATTCATTAGCATTTAATGATTTTTCTGATTTTCATAACAGTTCTTCAATGTATATGTTAAAATATAAGTATTATCATTAACAATAATAGTTTCACCCTCAACAGAGCAGTGCAGCAGAAACCTTTTGCTTTATGTGATTTTGTGTGAATTTACAATTTTGTATGCTTGCCAATTTTGTCTGCTTGCCTAACAGTTTACATTGCATTATTACATATTCATACACTGTACAGTGTCATGTCACTTGACCAATTAATTAAATAATAATACAGACTGCAACTCGGCGCAAACTATTGCTATTGTTATTGGTTGTTTCTCCGTTTTACTTTGAGCATGATTGGTTAATCTGTCTGTCTTCCAGGAAACTGTCCAATGAGAATCTGCGCGGCTCTGCGCGCCTATTTTAATTTTGAAAATACGTCCGTTACTCTCGGTTGGTGTGAGCAGCTGCTGTTTGCGTTGTTGATTACTCAGTCAGACCTGGATTATTTTATATCTGCCTGTTGAATTCTTAAATTCTGAGCGAATTTTAATTGCTATGTCAATGAAGAACAAAAGCTGGAATATGAACAGACGAAGGGGTCGTACGTGGTTGGCGATATCAGGTAAGAAAACATTTTTCAGTCCTTAACAGTCTAACGTTTAGGGACACGGGTAATTTAACTGTCATAGGCTTACTGCAACCTCATAAGATGAATAAGTTATCTCTGTGTGTGTTTTTGTACTGCTTCACTATTAACGTAGCGATATTAGCACGTATTTCAATGTGTTAGTACCATCTAACATTGCTGTGTTTTGTTGTTGGTAAGTTAACATGAGAGGTAAAAAAGCGTGGGAATGAGTAAAGTGATAAAACCGTCATTTATTCGTTAGAAGTATGTTTACATAACCTCTTCAAACACTGATAACATATTGAAAAGATATTTGTTTACTTTATTTTTTAGATCAAGCATTGTAATAAGATGTTTATCGGGGGAGAACACCCAACAGAAAGACCCATTCACCAACTAACGTTACAGTAAGTCAATTTTACCCACGTACTGTTCGAAAACCTACACTGGGATAGTATTAAGTGTGGTTTTCATACTGTTACTGATGGAAAGTCTGAGTAACTTTCTGTCCTTTTGTCTTTCTTCTGCTGAAGTGGCGCACTGAAAAGGGAGATTCGTGTCACCTTCATCAGTCCTTTCTTTAATCACTGGAAACATTAAAGGGATAGTTCGGCCAAAAATGATATTTAAACCATGCATTACTCACCCTCAAGCCGTTCGAGATGCATATGTCAATCTTGTTTCAGACGAACACATTTTCAGTTATTTTAGAAAATGTCTTAGACCCTTCAGTGGATATAATGTGAAGCAATGGGGTCCACCTCCTTTAAGTCCCAAAATGTGCATATATCCGTCACAGAAGTAATCCATCCGGCTCCAGGGGGATAAACGTATGCCTTATGAGGGTAATCCGTGCGGTTTTGTCGTAAAAATATACATATTTAAAACTTTATAAATGAAAATATCTGACTTCCGGCAACGATCGACGCGCGTTCACGGGTGATGTTTTGCTCTGCTCTCTGCATAGCTCTCTGGCTGCGCGGGCGCGTTCGTTCTACGTCACGACGCTACGTCCTACCTCGTATGCCGACTTCCATCACCCGTGGACGCGCGTCGATCGTTGCCGGAAGTCAGATATTTTCATTTATAAAGTTTTAAATATGTATATTTTTACGACAAAACCGCACGGATTACCCTCATAAGGCCTTCGTTTATCCCCCTGGAGCCGGATGGATTACTTTTGTGAAGGATATATGCACATTTTGGGACTTGAAGGAGGTGGACCCCATTGCTTCACATTATATCCACTGAAGGGTCTAAGACATTTTCTAAAATAACTGAAAATGTGTTCGTCTGAAACAAGATTGACATATGCATCTCGAACGGCTTGAGAGTGAGTAATGCATGGTTTAAATATCATTTTTGGCCGAACTATCCCTTTAAGGGAAAGACCCTCAGATGCAGGTAAAATTATTTGATGGGGTTAGGGTTATTTGATTTTGGTGTAGCAGTACCAACTGGCATTTTTTGTGTGTGTGCTTCCCTTTTTATGATACACATTTCTGACTGATTGCCATGCTTTATGTGTATGTTTACATTTTTAATCATGTAACAACTAACAGTCTCAAAGATGACATTACTCAAAGATAACATTTTTACAATTGAAATAAATTTCATATACATAATATATATATATATATATATATATATATATATTTATGTTTCCTCACAATGTCAAATGTGCTTGTTAAGTGCGGCAGCTTTTATACATTTTACAATTTTAATATGCAAGTTAACATTGTCAAGTCAGCAGGGCTAATGTTAAAACTCGCCGTTTGTTACATTATGTATTAACCTTATAAAAGTCTGTCTAGCTTTAGCAAATGTAACATTATGCTGGTCCTAATAAAGTTAAACCGTTATTAACGTTAGCCCTGAATGTGAAACATGCATCAGCCATAATAACATTAACGTTAAATACCTTTGGTTGACTAACATTAATTTAATAACGTTAGCTGTTAACTTAACGTTACATCTTACAAGTTACTGTTGCCTCTTGCAAACACGTAACAGTAGGGGTGTGAAGGTTATTATATAACCGTGAGACCGACGGTTATAGTTGAACACCGTCATCTCTATAACCGCCAAAACCGTTATTCAAATATTTTTTACAAACATTTTTTATCATAGAGAATGTTATACTATTATCAGCTTACGAGGGAAACAGAGGTGGAGAGTTAGTGGCGCTTCGGAGGCTGAGGGCTGCAGATGATTCGGGAGAGGTCTGTGCACCTTTACCGATCAGAGCGCGCGCTGACACGGAGTAAAGCCTTGTTTATACTCAACGCGTCCGTTTCTTTTACTGTCTATGGTCCGCGCGCACCTTGCAAAAATGACGCGTTGGGTGCGGAAGACCCCATTTCGCTTGGCTGTGTGCACAGGGTTTTTTGTAACAGTGCGCACGGTAGGGTTGTGCCGATGGACGATATCATCGTCCATCGTGATGGCTGACAGACATCACGATGTTTAGACGGCATCGGCTAAACATCGTGTGTCGGCATCGGCTAAACATCGTGTGTCCCATTTCCATGGTGACGCGTCCTGCTTGGCACGTGATTCACCACAGCCAAAATAGCGCTGTATGACAGATTTAACGCTTTTATTTCTAAATATTAACAAACTTGCTTACCATGTCATGAACTATCTTCTATTCCGATTCTCAAATATGTGTAAGTGAGTTTTTGTCGTTTAAAAAAACTTTATAAATTATCTTGATCTGTAACGTGAGATGGGCGCCGTGTTTGGGCCGCAGTTCAGAGATTTCTGTCAGTTTCTCCCGAAAAACATGAAAGTAAGTGGCCGGTGAACTGGGAGAAAACTTGAGTTGACATTATAGTTATTTAATGCTACACTTGAATAAAAACCGTCGTCAAATATATTTGAATGGGTTGTTATTGCTGCTTCCATAGACACCATTGTGTATTTTACAAACTATGAATGTATTATTTTGCTATAGATTATATGTATTTAAATGTCTGAAACCTAAAATAAACGTTATGTGGTTAACACTGAACAGTTATGATATAGCCTATGAAAAGCGCTGAGCGCGTCCGTCTTTGGCTCAGCGCCAGCCATAGCGCGAAAGCACGCAGTTTGAATCTGGCAGTGATGTCACGTCACTGTACATTCGCTCCTTAGTGCTCAGCTGACATCGAAATTGCTGATGAGATATAGAGGCAAATATCTAGTGGAAAATGAGAATAGTACGAAAATACCCCCCCCTCCCGCTCCCGATATCATCGTCCATCGCGATGTTTCACTGTAGACATCGTCTGATGCCAAATTGGTAGACCTCGCCCAACCCTAGCGCACGGCGCCGCATCCGAGGATGAACGACTTCATTGCAAAGGTTTTTTTTTGTTAAAGGAGAACTCCGGCGCAAAATGAACCTTTGGTCAAATAAAACATTGGTACCTAGTCAACCGTTCTCTGAGATTTGTTTTCATGATAATCGAATGTAAAGAGTTTTATCTCTAAAAACTGTTTAGCGTATAACGCTAGTAATGGGGGCATTTAATAAGTAAAAAGAAATCGCTAGTTAATACCACTAACAAGGCTCAAAATAGCCCCACACTAACACAGTAACATAATGAGGGTCCCTACATGCAAAACGAAGCATTGAGAACTTTGTAAGTGTACAGACCATTTAATAAGAAGATATTTTATGAAGACAGTCCACTTCGTGTATACAGACAGGAGCCATCTTTGGAAAACAGTCTCGACTAGTCAAACCACGAACGACGTGCTAAGTGAGCTGAACTGTATGAAGTTCAGTGAACTTCTGAACTGTATGAATGGCGTTCGTGGTTTGACTAGTCGAGACTGTTTTCCAAAGATGGCTCCTGTCTGTATACTCGAAAAGGACTGTCTTTATCTTTATCTTCTTATTAAACGGTCTGTACACTTACAAAGTTCTCAATGCTTCGTTTTGCATGTAGGGACCCTCATTATGTTACTGTGTTCGTGTGGGGCTATTTTGAGTCTTGTTAGTGGTATTAACTAGCGATTTCTTTTTACTTACTAAATGCCCCCATTACTAGCGTTATACGCTAAACAGTTTTTAGAGATAAAACTCTTTACATTCGATTATCATGAAAACAAATCTCAGAGAACGGTTGACTAGGTACCAATGTGTTATTAGACCAAAGGTTCATTTTGCGCCGGAGTTCTCCTTTAAGGGTTTGTTTACTGTGCAAGAACGTGTTTTGTTTTAAATTAATCACACAAAGTTTTTTTTTTTTTTTAAGGATTTGTTTACTGTGTGTGATTCATTTAATGGAAAGCACATTCACTTCTAGTCGTCTTGCTGTTCATTTTAAATAAACGTAGAGCAAGTAGCTAATCAGTGTCTGCTCGTTTATTCAAACTAAGTTGTCCTATAACAGACGAACGTCTCAACGCATACAGTTCAATTTTCATTCAAGCTCCAAACTGCAATTATTGTTAAGGGGCAACCTAATGGCTCTGCTCTGGTGATTTTTACAAGCATGATACATCTTATCTATTTTTCAGGACAATGCCTGGTGAGAGCCACTACAGAGTAGAGGTCTGCTACCCGACCCGAGCCCGACGGGTCCCGAAAAAGGTGCGGGTTTCGGGTCGGGTTCGGGTTAATGTTTAATGAACAGCCTCGGGTTCAGGTCGGGTTCGGGTTTAACTAAGAAAAACTAAATAGGCTATATATAGTTTGCGTGCCGTGTGCTTTGCCTGCTTGCTGTGTTGTGGTGACCGGCACGCGAGAGAGAGAAAGTACATACGTGCGCAGATGTGCAATATGTGCATACACACAGACACACAGGCTCTCTCTCTCAAATATAATGATAATGATAATTTTTGTTTTATTTTATCATATGATTTGCGCATGAGCGCATGTACCGCTCTCGCGCGCTATTTCAGTCACAATACAGACAGACAGCAGACGTGAAAAAATGGTATTTGCTGTGAGAAACAGAATGGACCTCGGGTTCGGGTCGGGTTCGGGCTTAATATGTAAATGTAATTGTCGGGTCGGGTCGGGTTAAATGATCGCGGGTACGGGCTGGGTTCGGGCTTCAGTTTAAAGCCCGTGCAGACCTCTACTACAGAGGATCATAGCCATCGTTGGAATTTTGAAAGGACGTGGGTGAATATCAATCTGCCAAATGAACTTTTTTAGCATGCACATTCACATCTGTATATTAATACTGATTATATATTAACTTTGTTTGTTACTGGAAAGAACTTAGCTTCTGAACTGAACAAAGAACTTTTTGACTGAAGGACTTGACCGTATTTTATGTGCATTTTAGCCTATGTGCATTTTAAAGTAAACCCCATGCCGTAATGGAAAAAGTATGTACATATATTGGACAGTTGCTTGTAATTGCTATCAACTATTGTTTACATAAAATAAACATGTGTATTTTTACATATATTGGAGAAATGCTTGTAATTACTGTCTATTAATGTGTATATAAAGTTAACCCATACATTGAGTAAATGTCATGTTGATATATTGGAAAGTTGATTTTAATTAGTATAAAGCAATGTTTATATAAAGTATACCTCATACATTGATGTTAAAAGTATATAGAAGGTAAAGCCCCATACATTAAAGGTACAAATACGTAGAAATATTGGAGTTGCCTGTAATTGTCAAATAATGTTTATATAAAGTAAACCCCCTTATTTAAATGGTAAACATGTAGAAATATTGGAGAGTTGCTTGTTATTACTGTCAAATAATGTTTATATAAAGTAAACCTGCATGTACATTAATGGTAAAAGCTTGTAAATTTATTGGAGATGTGTCTGTAATTACTGTCAAATAATGTTTTTAATAAAGCAATAACTTAAAAATGTTTCTGAAACTTAATATCACAAGATCTTGTTTTTTTTGTACAGGATAAAACCAATATTTAACAGGAATTTACTGTAAATAGATTGAATAATAATGACATAAAATAAAAGTTTAAATCGATCAATATACTGGTATTAGGCTTTAAATTAGGGTATCTGAAGGTAATTATACAACATTTTCTGTGTGTTTTACATAGAAAAGTCTTTACTTTGACAAGGAGTTCTTGTAGATGG
Source organism: Rhinichthys klamathensis goyatoka (assembly GCF_029890125.1). NCBI lineage: Eukaryota > Metazoa > Chordata > Actinopteri > Cypriniformes > Leuciscidae > Rhinichthys > Rhinichthys klamathensis. The sequence goes on from NW_026606827.1 coordinate 933,276, forward strand.
ATTGGATTATCCTAAAAATATACCAAATAATTCTGTATTAAAACAGAAGTCTTTGTTTTAATTATGTAATTTTAAGGTATTTCTGCAATATTTGTAAGTTTTTATACAGATTTATACATTCGTTTAACATTCAACAGACATTTTTTTTATGAGATTTTTTTTTTTTTCTACAGCAGTTTGACTGTAAAAATACAGAAAATATTTACGGTAAATATCTGTTTTCAAAAAACAAAAATTTTCTGTAAAATAATTTAAGTTTTTTTACTGTAATTTGACGGTAAGTGGTTGGCAACTTTGCTGCCAGACTTTTTACCGTTATTTTACGAAAAAATTTTTTACAGTAGCCTACTATTAAATATCTAAAAAAAAAAATATATATATATATATAAAAAAAGTACAAAAAAAAAATTATGCTGATTTATAATGGAATCATAAAAAGGCACAGATGGATACAACACAAAAAAAATCTGAAATATTAATTTTCATTTCATTTTCAACCTTTCACACAGATTTTTATGATTTTACATAGATTATTAACAAACCAATTACCAGAACAAATCACAGTGAAGAAGACTTGTTCAACTGTATGATTTAAATGTACATGAATCTTTCTATTCAGGAGACTCACTTGGTTGTTGTGGCCAGTGATCTCCCGGCCATAAATAAAACTTCATTTCTACAAAGAGCAACTTGGGAGTCGTGTCAGGTATATGCTGCGCAACTGAGAAATAGAACTACGTTCAAAAGACAACAACAGAACATCTATGTGTGATTGAGGTAGTAATAGAAGTACTATAGATTCTACGCTCAAAAGACAACAAAAGAAACAGCTCAAGTGTGATTGAGGTAGTAGCTTCTTAACGGGACGCCGTCACCTTACTTCAGGGAAGTATTGCAATGTGTTGTAAGTATTCAGGAATTCAGGGAATTACCTCTAGATACTAGTTAGTTATTATTTCAACAACTGGAAGTTGTTTAAATTGTCCGTGGTGATGAAATCAGATTTAGTATGTTGTATTCGTATTAAGAATTTCCACGACGCGTCACACATCGTAGACGATATCGCACACTAGTTGAAGGGATTCAAAATTTTGACTGTGGCTTTTCTTTAAATCTCATGTCAACTAAAAATGCGAGTTTGACAGAAGTAGCACCATATGTTGTTAGTCAGCATGTCAGTAGCAGAGCTCTGATTGCCAAGAAAGGCAACGCATAAAAACTCAAAGTTGACAACTTCTCAAACAGGGAAACATTGAGTCCATTTCACTGCAGCTAACACTTTGTTTCATTAGCTAGCCTGAATTATTATCCTCCAACAATCTAAAAAAAAACAACAAGTATGGAATATTCTAGCAATGACTAGCAGTATGGAGGTTCAATTAATTCACCTATTTACCGAATAATATTCTCCAGTCATTTAGTAAATCTGTCAGACACCTGAAAGTGCCCTCTTCACTTTCTGATCTTGTCTGACCTCTGTCTCATTTTATTTTCGCTTGAAACCTGACCCTTGCCCGAAGAAGAGTGACTGCGGTGCTCACTTGTTAAGTGTTTGGCATTTGAGGAACAAAAGGCTCCCGCGTCCTGAATGTAGCGATGGATCAGTCTGTAACAAGCTCTCGCTAATGGGCTCTAATGAATTCAAAGATATGCAAACCCACGTGGGGCTCTTATTCAGATAAGGTGAAACAGAATGAATCACGTTCCCGAAATACACAACCATTAACCTTTCTTCACTTGTCAGGCATGAGAGGACTGACGACGCTTCTCGCTTTCTCTCAGGTCAAATGCACAAAAAGACAACATGCTGCCTGCAGGGACATCCTTTTGAAAAGGACCAAAACTACTTGCTTTTGTTTTTCACCAGAGGATCAGACATTCTCCTAAATCACCGTTTAGTACTAGTAAAATATTAAAATATTTTGCCTCAGTCAGAAAATGGACAATTCTCATACTGTATAGAGGAGACGAATTTTTTTACTATAGTGAATATTTCTCAGTGTGTGTTTATTTTTGATAAAACACAAGTTTTAACAGAAGAATGAATTCAAGTCATTTTACAAATCACAAGATTCACGTTTCTGCTTTTAAATCCTCAAAAATGGGTTTCCCATCCACTTCTATTGTGTTCTCTTTGTTATTGCTTTAAGAAAATTAGCAATTTTAAGAATTTTAAGCAGTAAAACAATTATGAAACTAAAATATATTAAAAAAAAAAAAATTATAAATATAATAACTTAATAATATAAAACTATATTTTGTCCAACAATTATTGTTATTAATAATATGTAAATCATTTAAAGTGTCAATAGAATGTGACGAATTTCCCCAACCTGATGAAAAATACCCTTTTCCTGTTATAACTTTCAGTTAAAATTCTGTGTGACAACTAGCCCCGATGAGTTTGTGAAATATAGCACTGCAAGGCCATTATCTTTATTATCTATTTATATTATTTTCCACCAGCAGACCAGTGACAGAAAAAAAAGAGGCATTTTATCAGAATTTGTAACCTCTCACACACATCTGACCATCTGATATGATTCGAGCTGGACATCTTCCTGGCCATATCTCATAATGGTCACATCAGGAGCACATTATTGCTGATATGTTGCCTCAGGGTTTTTTTCTAGGTTAACAGCCATATGAGCCATTGAGAGGGGAGAAAAAAACATGTCCCTGCACAGATCTGTAGCAAAGGGAGGTAAATTATAGTAAGGAATCCCCAAAGAGAGATTATGGAAGTACATGTTCTCATGACACAGCAGCGACAGATAACAGGCTGAGCGAGATGGAGAGAGCTTGATAAATCTATTCTCCCATCACTGAACTGTCATTCCACCAATGACATCCTCAGATAAATGTCATCACTCATAATCTAACCCTGTCATCTCCACAATGAGCATTCTTTCACCTTTAAGATAGAAGTGATGCTCAACTGTGGCACAAACATGCCTGAGGCATGTCATAACCATCTGCCACTAAGAGAATGATGGGAAAACATCTATTCAGACTATTAAAACTGGTGGGTATTTTCTGATCTGATTACATAGAGATCTATTTCTCGGTCAATTCTCACCTGGTCTTTAAGCTGTGATTGATTCACTCACTTTACCTCTATTTTAAACCTCCTGTTGAGCTCAGAATGAGATGCATCGATTGGATAAAACATGCAGTGCTCAATAACTGCCTAAGCACATGTTCTCATACAGCTCAAATCTCTATTTTCAAACACAATCTGTCATTTTAAGCCATCTACTGTATGAACACTACTGTATGTGACACATAACTTACATTTTAAGTTCATCATTGTCGATGCAATTATATAATATACCTTTAGGAGAGTCCCTGTGTTAATTTTGTTATTAAAAGTCTGTTGATTGTTCGCCGGTTCCCGCCTCCCCCTTCCCACAACAACGAACCTTGTTACACCCTGCTATAGTAGATGTCATAATAACATCATATTGACAATCATTCAAAGCAGTGAAATTATGCAAGTATATATCATTTAGCCTAGCAGATGTTATTTAGCAAAGAGTAAAGAAGCAATAAAGAAGCTCATCCAAAGAGTCCAATATTCATCCAATATTATGATATGCCATAATATGGATAAAAAAAAAGTGCTGATGTACTGTATCAAATGTAAAAATATTACTCTTCAAACATGGTCAATTTCCAACCAGTTAAAAGGACTAACAGAGAGATTGCCTTTTCTTGACCTTTCACCATGCAAAGCCCCCATGACTATTCATGGTGAATAATGAATAAGCATGCTTTACTTTGCTATAATTAACTTCCTGTACAAGCCTGATACTCTGTTGGGTAACTGACTGGACTCCTTATGAACCGGCCTGTCGGTGGGCCTGATTAGCCATGTGAAGTACCCATGTCCTTGTGTGAGAAGAAGGATGATCTCATTCATATGTTCAACAGCGGCTCCTCTAAAAAATATCTATGAGAGAGAGTAATGACTCTATTTTTCAGCATCTGCGAAAAACCCAGAGGAAATCATCACACTGAAGTTCAAAACAACATTCTTATATTACTTCCCTTCCTGTGAAGATGAATATGGGAAAATGCCAACCCTTACTGTTTTCATCAAGTAAGCTCCGTATGGGATACACTACCATTTTTATATTATATTCTGACCTTTTATTTTTTCTTAGTTGAAGGGTGATATTATACATAGCCTATCTAGAAATCAGAAGTAGCGACAGATAAATTTTACATATTGTGATGTACATCTGAGTGTGGAAAGAGAGAAAAAAAATGTAGGGTGCATGGCGACTGTTCACTTGGATTTTGAGATATAGGTATTGCACTCAAAAGTGCAGCAGATGAATGTAAGTGTCCTGCATAGGCTACATCACCAGAGAAAAGTTGTTTTCACCAACATGTCCATTTATGATAATTTAACTAAACATTACAAGGTCAGAACATAAAAAAATAAATAAACAAAATCAAACTTAAGCACAGATGAACCGTTCACAATAAGGCTATGCTAACATGCATTGGAAAATAGGCCTAGATGAATAGATGACTTTTTATTTCATGCCAATTTAACCTCTAGGTAATTCAAGCTCTCACTGGCGATTTTGTAAACTTTTCACTTGCAACACACTGGCAACCACTCAAATGACCTTGGCAATGGACACAAGTTATTGTGTCATCTTCAATATCACAACGAACTCACCGCTCAAATATATTTAAGAAAATGTAAAAACTCTCTTTAAAATTTAAACATTTCTTAATAAAATGCAAGAATTTCTATAGCTGTCTCATTGTCAGTGCCCTGAAACGTTTTTTTCTCTAAAAAATCCATAGACACTGAAACGTAAAAACCAAGGTCACACACCGGAGTAAAGATAGTTTGCGGTTTGATTTTCAGTTTTCGTTTCGCTGTGGTCCCGCAGTGCGGTGTCGTGGACATGCAAATAATATCTCATGTCGTTATTCATGATTTGTGAATTTGTGTAACGGTGTTTCTCCGGGTCAAAAACCTTTTTTTTTTTTTTTTTTTTTTTTTTTTTTAATTGGGTATAGCTCCAAAAGTCGGTCACTTAGGAGTCTGAACCCAGTGTCACCTTGACATGCTCGATTTGTGAATTTTTTCACAGCAAAGCTCTTATCTGTAAAACGTTCGCTAAGTCCGGTAGACAGGAATGTTGAAAATAGCCGTTGTTCATGTTTAAACAATGGATATTAACAATTTATAATAAACACACACACTGCTGGATTACAAAAACACTTGTTTTAGATTGAACCTGATTTGTGAAAACTTTCACAGATCAGTTTGGGTCAGTTAACCCTTCCCTGAGTGGTTAACTTGGTCATTCTGATTTGTGAAACCTTTCAGAGGTCAGTTTGGGTCAGTTAACCCCTCCCTGAGTGGTTAACTAGGTCATTCTGATTTGTGAAAACTTTCACAGATCAGTTTGGGTCAGTTAACCCTTCCCTGAGTGGTTAACTAGGTCATTCTGATTTGTGAAAACTTTCACAGATCAGTCTGGGTCAGTTAACCCCTCCCTGAGTGGTTAACTAGGTCATTCTGATTTGTGAAAACTTTCACAGATCAGTTTGGGTCAGTTAACCCTTCCCTGAGTGGTTAACTAGGTCATTCTGATTTGTGAAACCTTTCAGAGGTCAGTTTGGGTCAGTTAACCCCTCCCTGAGTGGTTAACTAGGTCATTCTGATTTGTGAAAACTTTCACAGATCAGTTTGGGTCAGTTAACCCTTCCCTGAGTGGTTAACTAGGTCATTCTGATTTGTGAAAACTTTCACAGATCAGTCTGGGTCAGTTAACCCCTCCCTGAGTGGTTAACTAGGTCATTCTGATTTGTGAAAACTTTCACAGTTCAGTGTGGGTCAGTTAACCCTTCCCTGAGTGGTTAACTAGGTCATTCTGATTTGTGAAATCTTTCAGAGGTCAGTTTGGGTCAGATAACCTTTCCCTGGTTGGCTAACTAGGTCATTCTGATTTGTTGAAACTTTCACAGATCAGTGTGGGTCAGTTAACCCTTCCCTGAGTGGTTAACTAGGTCATTCTGATTTGTGAAACCTTTCAGAGGTCAGTTTGGGTCAGTTAACCCCTCCCTGAGTGGTTAACTAGGTCATTCTGATTTGTGAAAACTTTCACAGATCAGTTTGGGTCAGTTAACCCCTCCCTGAGTGGTTAACTAGTTCATTCTGATTTGTGAAAACTTTCACAGATCAGTTTGGGTCAGTTAACCCTTCCCTGAGTGGTTAACTAGGTCATTCTGATTTGTGAAAACTTTCACAGATCAGTTTGGGTCAGTTAACCCCTCCCTGAGTGGTTAACTAGGTCATTCTGATTTGTGAAACCTTTCACAGATCCGTTTGGGTCAGTTAACCCTTCCCTGAGTGGTTAACTAGGTCATTCCGATTTGTGAAACCTTTCAGAGGTCAGTTTGGGTCAGTTAACCCCTCACTGAGTGGTTAACTAGGTCATTCTGATTTGTGAAACCTTTCACAGATCAGTTTGGGTCAGTTAGCCCTTCCCTGAGTGGTTAACTAGGTCATTCTGATTTGTGAAACCTTTCAGAGGTCAGTTTGGGTCAGTTAACCCCTCCCTGAGTGGTTAACTAGTTCATTCTGATTTGTGAAACCTTTCACAGATCAGTCTGGGTCAGTTAACCCTTCCCTGAGTGGTTAACTAGGTCATTCTGATTTGTGAAAACTTTCACAGATCAGTCTGGGTCAGTTAACCCTTCCATGAGTGGTTAACTAGGTCATTCTGATTTGTGAAAACTTTCACAGATCAGTCTGGGTCAGTTAACCCCTCCCTGAGTGGTTAACTAGGTCATTCTGATTTGTGAAAACTTTCACAGTTCAGTTTGGGTCAGTTAACCCTTCCCTGAGTGGTTAACTAGGTCATTCTGATTTGTGAAACCTTTCAGAGGTCAGTTTGGGTCAGATAACCTTTCCCTGGTTGGTTAACTAGGTCATTCTGATTTGTTGAAACTTTCACAGATCAGTGTGGGTCAGTTAACCCTTCCCTGAGTGGTTAACTAGGTCATTCTGATTTGTGAAACCTTTCAGAGGTCAGTTTGGGTCAGTTAACCCCTCCCTGAGTGGTTAACTAGTTCATTCTGATTTGTGAAAACTTTCACAGATCAGTTTGGGTCAGTTAACCCTTCCCTGAGTGGTTAACTAGGTCATTCTGATTTGTGAAAACTTTCACAGATCAGTCTGTGTCAGTTAACCCTTCCCTGAGTGGTCATTCTGATTTGTGAAAACTTTCACAGATCAGTTTGGGTCAGTTAACCCTTCCTGAGTGGTTAACTAGGTCATTTTCATTTGTGAAACCTTTCAGAGGTCAGTTTGGGTCAGTTAACCCCTCCCTGAGTGGTTAACTAGGTCATTCTGATTTGTGAAAACTTTCACAGATCAGTCTGGGTCAGTTAACCCCTCCCTGAGTGGTTAACTAGGTCACCTAATTAACCACTCAGGGAAGGGTTAACTGACCCAAACTGATCTGTGAAAGTTTTCACAAATCAGAATGAACTAGTTAACCACTCAGGGAGGGGTTAACTGACCCAGACTGATCTGTGAAAGTTTTCACAAATCAGAATGACCTAGTTAACCACTCAGGGAAGGGTTAACTGACCCAGACTGATCTGTGAAAGTTTTCACAAATCAGAATGACCTAGTTAACCACTCAGGGAAGGGTTAACTGACCCAAACTGATCTGTGAAAGTTTTCACAAATCAGAATGAACTAGTTAACCACTCAGGGAGGGGTTAACTGACCTCTGAAAGGTTTCACAAATCAGAATGAACTAGTTAACCAACCAGGGAAGGGTTAACTGACTCAAACCTATCTGTGAAAGTTTTCACAAATCAGAATGACCTAGTTAACCACTCAGGGAAGGGTTAACTGACCCAAACTGATCTGTGAAAGGTTTCACAAATCAGAATGACCTAGTTAACCACTCAGGGAAGGGTTAACTGACCCAAACTGATCTGTGAAAGTTTTCACAAATCAGAATGACCTAGTTAACCACTCAGGGAAGGGTTAACTGACCCAAACTGATCTGTGAAAGGTTTCACAAATCAGAATGACCTAGTTAACCACTCAGGGAAGGGTTAACTGACCCAAACTGATCTGTGAAAGTTTTCACAAATCAGAATGACCTAGTTAACCAACCAGGGAAGGGTTAACTGACCCAAACCTATCTGTGAAAGTTTTCACAAATCAGAATGACCTAGTTAACCACTCAGGGAAGGGTTAACTGACCCAAACTGATCTGTGAAAGTTTTCACAAATCAGAATGAACTAGTTAACCACTCAGGGAGGGGTTAACTGACCCAAACTGACCTCTGAAAGGTTTCACAAATCAGAATGAACTAGTTAACCACTCAGGGAGGGGTTAACTGACCCAAACTGACCTCTGAAAGGTTTCACAAATCAGAATGACCAGTTAACCACTCAGGGAAGGGTTAACTGACCCAAACTGACCTCTGAAAGGTTTCACAAATCAGAATGACCTAGTTAACCACTCAGGGAAGGGTTAACTGACCCAAACTGATCTGTGAAAGGTTTCACAAATCAGAATGACCTAGTTAACCACTCAGGGAAGGGTTAACTGACCCAAACGGATCTGTGAAAGTTTTCACAAATCAGAATGACCTAGTTAACCAACCAGGGAAGGGTTAACTGACTCAAACCTATCTGTGAAAGGTTTCACAAATCAGAATGACCTAGTTAACCACTCAGGGAAGGGTTAACTGACCCAAACTGATCTGTGAAAGGTTTCACAAATCAGAATGACCTATTTAACCACTCAGGGAAGGGTTAACTGACCCAAACTGATCTGTGAAAGGTTTCACAAATCAGAATGACGTATTTAACCACTCAGGGAAGGGTTAACTGACCCAAACTGATCTGTGAAAGGTTTCACAAATCAGAATGACCTAGTTAACCACTCAGGGAGGGGTTAACTGACCCAAACTGACCTCTGAAAGGTTTCACAAATCAGGTTCAATCTAAAACAAGTGTTTTTGTAATCCAGCAGTGTGTGTGTTTATTATAAATTGTTAATATCCATTGTTTAAACATGAACAACGCCTATTTTCAACATTCCTGTCTACCGGACTTAGCGAACGTTTTACAGATAAGAGCTTTGCTGTGAAAAAATTCACAAATCGAGCATGTCAAGGTGACACTGGGTTCAGACTCCTAAGTGACCGACTTTTGGAGCTATACCCAATTAAAAAAAAAAAGAAAAAAAAAAAGGTTTTTGACCCGGAGAAATACCGTTACACAAATTCACAAATCATGAATAACGACATGAGATATTATTTGCATGTCCACGACACCGCACTGCGGGACCACAGCGAAACGAAAACTGAAAATCAAACCGCAAACTATCTTTACTCCGGTAGCTCACACTTACCCTGTAGCCATCTTGTTTTCTTCAGTCTCGAGAAAACCAGGAACACAGAAATGGATGAGCGCATGTTTGTTGAGGGTAAGTTACGTTTTGAAAGTTTGGACAACGAAGTAGCACGACGTACAAATTACAATGCAATGTTGATAACCGTTCAGACGCATGATACAGCAAAGCCGTTGATAAATACAGTGACGTTTCATTACGCGACCAGGTAATCGCGTCGCCACTCCAGCGATGTTGTCCCGATGTTTTAGTGGACCAAAACCCTGCCAGTGTCCGGGTTTACGTTACTTAACGCAACATAGAGGAATTAAACACATTATAGTTATCTAATATCTATGCAAACAGTTGGTAGGCGCGCGCGCACACACACACACACACGCGCGCAGGCTATATCATGTAAGTTAGTATGCATATGGAGAATGAGATCTGAATTATAATAGGCCTACCTTCGTTTGCAATTGAATTTATTCAAAGATTAATAGAAAGTGGTGTATCACATGTTATTTGTCAAAAAGTAATTTCCCAGTTTCCTCAGCTGATTTACCAGAAGAAAATTCCATTCAAGGAACATTAAGCATTTTTGGGGATAATGTAATACCCGTTCTGTGACATTACACAAGACATTTCTAGCATTGGAGTGGTATAAATTTTTATCTGTGATTGAAGTTTGGAGTTGCTGTTCCCAAACATTTCTGTGTGTGCGTGTCTGTATGTGCATAACCATTAAAGGCAGAAATTAAATGACAAATTCACAATTTGCTGCCTTCTCTCATATAAATTTTCATTATGCACCTTAGCATCAAAGATTTCTGTCCTGGCTTTAAAATTGACACCTATGCAGAATATAGCAATAGATTGCAATATTTGAGACAGATTTTATTCTATGTTTTTTTTTTTACTCTCTTGCTTGCTTTTCACGATTCATGATTTTCTTAATAACAATTATAAGACCGTTTTGAAAACTTAAATTACAAATATGCTACTTTAAATCTAATTTATGAGGTCGATGTAAAGGTAAAACATGGTGTCATGTATTAATGTGTTGATTAATAGAAAATGCCGAAATTCAAATTTTTACATACAGTAAACACCCCTTTTGCATTCCACAGAAGAAAGTAAGTAATTCAAGTTCGGAACGAGTAAACAATGACAGAATCATGAACAGCTTCACAATGGCTGTGTTGTAAGATCATTATTAATACATGATTAGTCCTGAGCTCTCAGCTGAGAAATTGCTGATGTGACGCACAGAATTATAGATCTGGATATGTGCTTCCCTGATTGCATCAGCAGTTTGTTCCATTGAAATGTACTTGAGTCTGATTTGTCAAGTTCGTTGGGACAGAAACTTCTTGGGACTTTTTTATTCAGAGATATTGGCCTGAATATGCAATATCTGGTTTTGCATGCTCACACAATGTGACCTTGATTTCAGTGCTTTATTGGCGGAAGATCCATGTACAATGTGAGTAAGAAGCAGAAATATTATTGATTTAAATTGCCCCAAGAGAAACAAGTCAATTTTTTTCCCCGCAGTTAAATAAGCAATGTTTTCTGACAGAGGAGAGATGAAGGAAGAATTCCACAAAGATCAAATATTGATTCAAAAGTAAGATGGTATTGACACTTAGTAAAGTGATGTCATTATTAGTCTAGTCATCTTAAGTTACCAATTGCTTGTGGAGCAAACCAGTCAGGAGAGTCTAGAGGTTTCAGGCTTGACATTTCAGTCACGGCCACCCATCGAATATAGGCTTGATGGATCATTAACCTTTGACCTCAATAAAGTCAGGTGAGATGATTAATTATAGGTTGATGATCTAAGTCCATTGAGCTGATGTTAGTGAAGCTATGTGCAATTAAACCAGTCTGGATGCATTATGGAATTGATATAGGTATGATACAGAAGGGAGCCTTTTTGAAAACATATACTTCTGCAACAACAACGATGAAGGTATGATACATGCTACTAGCCTGGGAAAACCCAGATAACGGCAAATTTAGATTTGCTCTGAAAGTTAGTCTGGCAAAGAGCTCATTCAAACCCATTTCCAATCCGTCAAAATCGAGGCACCAATCAGAAACGTTGGGGCGGGCTTTACACGATGACGACAGCACTGGGATTTTGAAGCAGATTTTGTAGCCTACATTACAAAGATGGATGCCGCCGTCGAACATCACTCGTTCGAATCAGCTATCGCGTCTGTTTTAAGCGATTTGAACGTTTCCTTTTTGTTAAAAACCGAGCAAAGAACAACACTCGGAGATATTTCTCCGCCACTCTGCATACGTCATCTCCTTCATCGCTCTGATTGGTTTTAGGTCTATCCGAGACGTCCGTTGGTGACGCCCCTCTGGAAATGATTTGTCTATGACGCTTTGCCAGACCATAACTCAGTTACAACTGAGAATGGTCTGGTTTTAACCAGGCTAACATGCTACATCACCCGAGCAATGTAAGTTTCTTGTTAGTAAGTTTCAATGTAAGTTTTCTTGTAAGTTTTTGGTGTTGCTTGACTTCTGCGTGACTGCAAATATGTTTCACAATTATGTGATTTTCAAAAGTGATTTTATTGTACTGGAGAGTGTGTGATGTAATATACTGTTTTTAAATAGCATGCATCATTATTGAAATCTTATCAAATAATTTGTGATGAGTGAACAGATGGCATGTCTGATATCCATGCCAAGTCATCCATTAAACACACACATGCAATACGTAACATGCACTGCCAGTTCCTAAAATGTTCATTTACCTTGACCACATGCTCTTGCTGGAAGATTGTTTGCTAACTGAAGGGACCCCACAGCTCTGCCAGCACCTGTATGTTGGTGAGACAGCTGGCAAGACTGTATGTCTGGACAAACAGTCACGGTCAGTCTAACCCGTCCTCCCTGCAGGGCTCGTCAAATGAAATCTGATCAAAACACAACACCAGTCCAATAGCAGTCCAGATGGAGATTATGTAAGATTTTGATTTTATTGACTTGACAAATCTATTTGTCTTGTCTGACAAAGTCTTGTTTTAAATAGATAGGCCTAGATACAGAAAAAAGAAGCCATCACTCCAGTCATACACTCCAGTCCAATGTCACATGATCCTTCGGAATTCTAAAATGCTGATTTGCTGCACAAGAATTCGCTGATTTCGCTGCTGCTGCAGAGCAAGTATGGACTTGCTACTGCTAATAGATACACAGGCATGCTGCTGTGAGCATGTAAGATATGCTGCTGCTGCGTAAATAGAGTAGATACATAAATCCCACAGCAGATGTAGGCAGGTGGAGCTGGGGGAGGTGGAGGATTTCAGAGGAACTGCGCACTGCAGGACTAGCTTACAGCAAACAATGAACCAGACTGTTTAAATTGTGAGCAAGCAATCACATTGACTGCAGGATCAGCAGAGGCCAATCAGCTTGTGCCATGCGATGATGATGTGATTGCTTGTAGATTGTATGTAAAGGACCCAGAGGTGTAAAGTCCATGGTTCAGAAAGTAAAAGTCCTCCTCAGTATTTTGTTCCAATCACCTGGATTTGCTAATTAGCACAGTTTTTCAGCCAGGAGATAGAACTAATCAGCTGGCTGAGTTCATGGGTGGAATAAACATATGGCAGGACTTTTACTTTCTGACCCCTGGACTTTACACCTCTGAAAGGACCTATAAACTAAATACTAATAAACAGAGTAACGTTGACATTATTATACGGATTAAAACTTAACTTATCAATGTCCTGATTCGATAAGGCATTCATTCTACCTACTGAATTGTAAACTTTTACAAATTAAATAGTTAGTTGGATAGTTCACCCAAAAATGAAAACTCTGTCATTTCACCTTCATGTTGTTCCAAACATGTATGAGTTTCTGTCTTCTGTTGAACACAAAAGAAGAGATTTTGAAGAATGTTGATAACCAGATGTAGCCATTGACTTTCATAGTAGGAAAAAAGTACAATGGAAGTCTGGTTAGTGGTTACCAACATTCTTTACAATATCTTCTTTTGTGTTCAACAGAACAAAGAATCTTGTACAGGTTTAGAACAACTTGAGGGTGATTAAATGATGACAAAAGTTTCATTTTTGGGTGAACTAACCCTTTAAACGTGTGAAATGGCAAAAAATAAATAGTTTTTACGTGAGCTGTTAATAGTGAGTTGACCTATAGAGCTAGGTTAATAGTTAGCCTATGTGTGTACAGATACTCATGATCTGTGTTTCCCTATGTTCCTTTTCAGCTGGAAATATGCACTTGACAAATCTTTGAACCATCTGAACTCAGTAAAAGTAGAATGAATGATTAATCCATTCACTTTTCTGACGCTGTTGGTCAGTCTGCTTTGCGTGGATATCATGTCCTACAGTATCTGTTACATAATTTAACATCTGGTTATGTTACTCATTGACAGGAACTACCTTGGACCCCTGGCACAAAATAAAGAGTCCTGATACGCTTGTTTCATTCAACAAATTAAATACGTAAATAATAAAAGTCACAATTTAATGCAATTTAGTGAAAAACAGTAAGTTACATATTTTGCCTAATTGTGGTTTCTCATATAATGTTCAGATTAGGTTATTTTATAGTTTTCTATCTTTAGATTCAGCTCAATATATAAAAATTATGCTTCAGACACTGCTGTAAATGCATCAGCGTATTTAGATTTAGAGTCGCACCTTTCCAACACTGAGTCTGCCAATCCATTTCCAAGCCACAGTATTAGGGCCTCAAAGCTCTAATATATAATGTATACAGTAATCACACACCTCAGCAAAGTGCACAAACATGTAAAAGTGTTTGCTATTTACCAGTCTAAGTCACGCTACCTCGCATAGACTGATGTGGGTAGACGATGTGTTTTCATAGGATTATTTTCTCGAGCTAATGCCACGGTAAAAATGCAGCTTTATACAGAACAAAACATTTGTTCAAGCTTCCTTAAGTCAGAACATTCCCTCTTGAAGAGATAGTTCATATAGTTTGATAGTTTTTTGTGTGTGTGTTTTGTAGAAGAAAGTCATAGCCAAGATTGGATGGTTGAGTAAATGGTGACAGGATAAAACCTTTTGGGTGAACTATCCCTTTAAGACCCATAATCTAAGTGATAGTTCTCAACCAATTTTTAGTTACGAGTAGATCTAACATAAAAGACGCATTATACACTTTCTTCACTTTCTTAGCTTTCTTCACGGTTGTCTGCATTTTGAGTAAATTGCATTTATTTTAGTGTCTGAAAGTAAAGTTTCTCGGGGGACAGGGTCATATAATTTCTTGGAAAGGATTATTTCCTGCTCTCACCATTAATGCAGCCAATGAGACGAGACCTTATAGTCATTTGAGGGGTTATTCTAAGCTATCTCTTTCTTATCTGTTCTCATAGAACAAGTACACACTTTTTCCAGGTGCTGTCAGCCTGTGACTTGTGACTGAGATCATGCACACCAAGGAAAACTCATGGTAAATTTTAGTTTTATGTCATTAATATATACTATACATACCAGAGAATGAGTAAAGGAACATATTTGATGAAAACATATTTACATTTTCTGTTTACTAAAAGTGTCAGTCGATAATGTAATTTGGATTCACAGCTGTTATCTTAGAGTAAGATCCTTTATGCATTTAATCAAATCAGTAAGGCCAATACAAAATATCAGTCCTGCCAAACACAACTCACAATACGGAGACTATGCAGAATTATCTTCAAATGAGATGCAAATTAAATAGAGCCTTGACAACTGCATGCTGTAAATTTGCGTTTAGGACTCGTCAAAACTGCTTTTAGAAACTGTAAATGTGTCCACTGTTTGCATGTTCACTTTGATTTCTACTTATTTTTTACCAGCTTTAACCACATTACGCCAGCTTAATATTCTCAGCTTTTTTGCCAGCATATTTTCAACTATCAAGAGGGTCTCTGTGGTTTCATTTATATTAGTTAATTTCCTGTGTGCTATGCCATTTTATTTCCATAACTGACTCCGGAAATCTTGTGATGTAATAAAAATGATGCAAAATTATTACAGTTTGATTGTTCTTACATTATGGGGGGATTTAATGTCAAATATGGCGTAATTTTATGTCAAATATGGCGTATTGATATCTGATCATGATGTTGATATTACATAAAAATGTCTTGATGATCTCCGAAATATTAACATGTTTCTCATTGTAAGCATCGGCTGATAATCAGATGATTGTTTATTTTCACTTTGTATCTTATCAGACACAATTTGAGCAGTTATCAATGTGACCTGTTCTAATGTGTCTTTCTTTCTCTCGACTCAGCTGCTGTTCCTTTGAGGACTGCAAACTGACTACAGAATGGCTGCTGAGCAGGACGAGACACAGGCCAAAGATAGCTATCGTGTGCGGCTCTGGACTGGGACTTCTCGCAGACAGTGTCTCAAATAAACAGATCATCCGCTATGAGGACATTCCCAATTTCCCAGTGAGCACAGGTAACCGGATTCATGGAAGTGTATCAGAGCTGAATTAATGGAACAGTTTACAACTTTCTTTCTCGCTCCTTTCTTTTTCTTTCTTTCGAAAGAAACAACCCTCTACACAATACATTTTAGTTGCCATATTCAGTAATAAATAAAAGGATGAAGTCGTGGATGTTCTTATGTTAATTTGCATAGTGTGGTCATTTCAGTCAGCATATTGAGTCTAAAAAATGGCACTGGACAGATACAGGAGTTGTTTGAGGGAATCTGAAAGCACAGAGGTTTTCATTCTGTCCCTCATTGTATTGTATGGTTAACAAATTATGCCCAGCTCCTGGTAATATGAGCTACAAAATGAATAACTACTGCCTATGAATAAAATATTATGACTGGAGCAAAAATAGCCCCTAATATCTGCCACAGGGAGTTCATACTATGATATCTTTGACAGGTTTAAATATTAATATGGTGAGGTGAATAATCTTGGGAAGTGTTCAGATGCATCAAATGATATTTGCACTACCTGTAGCAGGTGTGTGTGTGTGTGTGTGTGTGTGTGTGTGTGTGTGTGTGTGTGTGTGTGTGTGTGTGTGTGTGTGTGTGTGTGTGTGTGTGTGTGTGTGTGTGTGTGTGTGTGTGTGTGTGTGTGTGTGTGTGTGTGTGTGTGTGTGTGTGTGTGTGTGTGTGTGTGTGTGTGTGTGTGTGTGTGTGTGTGTGTGTGTGTGTGTGTGTGTGTGTGTGTGTGTGTGTGTGAGTGCGTGTGTGTGTGACTGATGGCTGAAGAATAAGAGCCCTTGTAAATAAGGGAAAGTATAATAAGGGTCTTAGAATCCATTTGTGTTGTCATTCTTTCTCTAATCCACTTCATAATTTAAATTTGCTGGTTTAGACTAACAGAGAAATGACTGACAGTTTGAATAATGAGAATGAACTATGGATGCTCTGTGCTCATTTTTTAAATGATAAATTCTTCACATTGCCCATTGCATCATTCATTTAAATCAGCAAGTGTCAAATCAAAATCAAATCAGTCAAAATCAGACAAAATATGGACAAAATAGACAATATACTCACACATAACTGTAACAGGTAGTAAAAATGTGATTTGATGCATTTTAAGAAGTGATTATATACAATCATAATATTAATATGATTATACTTAATTATCATTCATATTGCATTCAAGTGCATATTATTATTATTTTGTATATTTTTTATATTAATCTGTCTATATATATATATATAGAGAGAGAGAGAGAGAGAGAAAGAGAGAGAGAGAGACAGATTAATATAATAAAAAATAATAATACATATTTTTAAAGTTATACAGTGTATATATACACTCACCGGCCACTTTATTAGGTACCCCATGCTAGTAACGGGTTGGACCCCCTTTTGCCTTCAGAACTGCCTCAATTCTTCGTGGCATAGATTCAACAAGGTGCTGGAAGCATTCCTCAGGGAGTTTGGTCCATATTGACATGATGGCATCACACAGTTGCCGCAGATTTGTCGGCTGCACATCCATGATGCGAATCTCCCGTTCCACCACATCCCAAAGATGCTCTATTGGGTTGAGATCTGGTGACTGTGGAGGCCATTTTAGTACAGTGAACTCATTGTCATGTTCAAGAAACCAATTTGAAATGATTAGAGCTTTGTGACATGGTGGAAGTAGCCATCAGAGGATGGGTACATGGTGGCCATAAAGGGATGGACATGGTCAGAAACAATGCTCAGGTAGGCCGTGGCATTTAAACGATGCCCAATTGGCACTAAGGGGCCTAAAGTGTGCCAGGAAAACATCCCCCACACCATTACACCACCACCACCAGCCTGCACAGTGGTAACAAGGCATGATGGTTCCATGTTCTCATTCTGTTTACGCCAAATTCTGACTCTAACATCTGAATGTCTCAACAGAAATCGAGACTCATCAGACCAGGCAACATTTTTCCAGTCTTCAACTGTTCAATTTTGGTGAGCTCTTGCAAATTGTAGCCTCTTTTTCCTATTTGTAGTGGAGATGAGTGGTACCTGGTGGAGTCTTCTGCTGTTGTAGCCCATCCGCCTCAAGGTTGTGCGTGTTGTGGCTTCACAAATGCTTTGCTGCATACCTCGGTTGTAACGAGTGGTTATTTCAGTCACTGCTGCCCTTCTATCAGCTCGAACCAGTCTGGCCATTCTCCTCTGACCTCTGGCATCAACAAGGCATTTCCGCCCACAGAACTGCCGCTCACTGGATGTTTTTTCTTTTTCGGACCATTCTCTGTAAACCCTAGAGATGGTTGTGCGTGAAAATCCCAGTAGATTAGCAGTTTCTGAAATACTCAGACCAGCCCTTCTGGCACCAACAATCATGCCACGTTCAAAGTCACTCAAATCACCTTTCTTCCCCATACTGATGCTCGGTTTGAACTGCAGGAGATTGTCTTAACCATGTCTACATGCCTAAATGCACTGAGTTGCCGCCATGTGATTGGCTGCTTAGAAATTAAGTGTTAACGAGCAGTTGGACAGGTGTACCTAATAAAGTGGCCGGTGAGTGTATATACACTGTATAACTTTCAAAATATGTACTTCATCTTGTCACTTATTTTTCATAAAAACTAATTTCGATAATTAGTCATTTTTAAGCATTACTAAATTTATCTCAGAACTGTTCTCATTACACTCACTGTTTTGCCAATTTGTGACAATCTGATTTAAAAAAAAACTCAGGCGGCATGCACTGAAACGTTCATTTGCTCATTCATTTTTACAATGTTGCAGGAAATACATTTCACGGTGAATGTAATAAGCCCCCTCTCTGAATGAGTTTTTTTCTCAGAGCCATTCATCAATGCTCATGCAAGAAAGGAGGAATCGGCCCCTGGAAAAACAGAGCTATTATTCCAGCAGAACCTCATTACGCTGCAGGTTTTAGGGCCAAATACATCTCATCAGCCAAAATTCAAGGTTATATTTACATAAGCTTACATTCACTTGGCTCAGTCGGCCTGTTCCCATGTCAAAGTAAGTTCCTGAAGCCACAAACAAACTGCAGCCTCCTACTGGCTCATAACGTTAGAAAACAATGTTTGCTCCACCTGTTTCTTGATTGCCACCTCCACCTGTTTCTTCCATTCTTGATGACATCAGCAGTCATCCCTAAGCAGCAGGTATTAACTTTTTTTACGATTGTTGAATGAGCAAAGTGAACATGCAAATGCAAATCAATGAACTTCTAAATACAGCGAGCCAAGCCAGCAGGATCTCTTAGACTTGGGGACAGTCAGTCAGTTAACGCCATATTATAGAAAAGGATTAGATGACATCTGTTATCAACGGCAGCATCTGACCTTTTATTTGCACATTACAGAGAGGTTTTGCGTTAGATGAATAACCCCTTAGGTAGACGTAATATATTAGGGAGAGAGCAAAGAGTAAATTCTTTACAGCAGGAGGTTCTTTATTGGGGAGAGACAGCTTTAGAGCCCAATACACTGCATTTTTATCATTAAGAAGCTTCATACATCACACTGTGGTTGTGGTAGAGTAATATTTATTTATTTTTCACAGGGAAATATTTACAGACTAATTTTACTATGCCAAACATGGCATTAAACAAAAACTACTTGCATGATTTACTAAAGACCTGCAGTGAAAAATTAGAAATGGAAATGTGTGGACAGTTGTTTTTGCACCTGACCTTATTTCATATGCATTTAGGAGTTTCCCTTTCAGTTTCAAAGTTTATGGGAGGAGAGTATTTAAATAAATCATGCCACGTGAGGTTTGCGGTAGTCTATTTGAGCCATTATTTAACACCCAAAAAAGCATTTCTTGTCCCATTTTGCGCTTGCCATGGCTGCGTTAATTTACCCTGGTTAGTAAATCTGGCCCTAAATGGTTTTGTAGAGATTGTCGTTCTTAGTTATGTGAAATGCTGCAATTACATTGTGTCTCCCTTGATCTTTTACCTCCAAAAATGTTGCTCTTATGATATTATCTTCTCAAGTTGGTGTATTTGGATATGATTACATTCTTAAATGATGCAAAACAGTGTGTTGAACTGCAATATGTTATATATATATATAAAATTACAATTTACAAATGACAAATTAACGCCCATACACTTTTAGGGCAGGAAAAAGATGATGGTGATGATGTTGAGGAGGAAGAGGAAGAAGAAAATCTGTACAAATAACAGGGTTCCAGGACCTTCAGTGCTTGGACCCCTAAATATATATATAAAAAAAATATAAAATAAAAATATTGATATGTATATATACATTATATTATACAAAAAAAGAGTAAGCATGTTCCCTTTCGTAGTCACTCCGAGTTACGTCGGATGACGGAGAATGGGGGTTTCGCCAGAAAGCCTATCATCTTCGAGTATTAAAAAACGAGCCTATGGCAATGAAATGCCATGGGTCTGCGGAATTTGCATAATGTATCTCCGCCCCACCGCGTGGGTATTTAAGGAGAGACACCTGCAACAGCAGATCATGTTTTCGCTTCGGAGCCAAGAGCATCTCTTCACTCCACAAGCCAAATTCTGAGTTTTCTCAGTGACTAGATCTCTTCGAGACGAGCGAACTCTCCGGTGTTGGTGTGACGGCGGTATCCAGCGAGTTTCACATTGCCTGCGAGCTGAGCAGTGGTCTGCCAGTCTGTGTGTTCTCCCTGGTCGCTTCAACATCCGCGGAGTTTTTCCTCTCACTAAAGAGCTGCACGCGGCACGTCTTTTTAAAGACGCGTCTTTCTAAAGACGATCTGCCCGTGTTTTTCTGAGTGTGGTATTCTGATAGATTCAGCTGATGGGCGCGAGCGCTGTTTTGAGTGTTTGGGCTTTGATCGCGCTCAGACAGCGCTCGTGGGTGTGTCACGTTCTCTCACTGGGAACGTGACCATCGCAATGTAACGGTCGAGACTCAATGAGCTCAATGAGTGAGAGTCCCCTCATCCACACCCCGATCTATTTTTCTCCACGTGAGATAATACTTCGGCTGGTGGCCAGGGTGACCTAAGACGGCAGGTTTGGAACTAAACCGACGAAAAATTCCTCGGTCCACACCCCGTCTTTCACATTGCAACCTGCGTGGTCCCAGGTGAGTTCGCCGGCCCGCCCGCGGTCTCATTCGGTCCCCCGGCTGATGAAATCATGTATCACCGCATCACAAGGTGAGCTGGAGTCCTCTAGAGATGATGGCTCGTCTGTGCTGCCGTCCTCGGATGTGCTAGCATAACGAGTTTGATCCAGAGTGCACAGCTATGCTTCCCGGGTGATTGGTTTTTGGGGGTGGCGAACCCAAATCCTTTCTACCCGGACGTGCATGAAGAGATCATGAGATCGTGGAAGTCTCCTTGACTTTTCGCGACTGCTCAGTGGCCTCTTCCGCCTTCTCTGCCCTTGTAGAGGCCGCGGCCTAGGGTGCACTGGGGTTCCCCCTGTGGAGTGTTCTGTGGCAACACTTATGTGTCCCCACAGCGCCTCCACCTGGCGTGGCGACTCTTAAGCACCCCTCCAATGCCTGTAGGTTCTTGTCTACTCCGGTGGCGGGGACCTATAGAGCTGCGGGGCAGGCTGCCACCTCACTGCGTGTTACTGCCATCCTCCTGGGTGTTCAATGACATGCACGAGGGTAGGGCTGATTCAGGGCTCATCCTTGAGCTGCCTGCCGTCACCGACCTTGCTCTCCGAGCGACGTAGGTGACCGCACGCTCCCTGAGTCAGGTGATGTCCACATAGGTGGTCAGACACCTCTGGCTAACCTGGTTGATGTGCGCGAGGCTGAGTGATTTCGTTTCCTCAACTCCCCCATATCCCAGGCTGGCCTCTTCGGCGGCGCGGTCGAGGACTCTGCCCAACAGTTCTCGGCCGCCCAGAAGTGGACTGTGGCTATTTTGTCTGACCCCGCAGCTTTGCTGCCTCCAGCTGCCGGCTCAGACGCCTCAGTCCGCTTGCTGCCGAATGCGCCCTCCTGCGACTGCAGCACCGGGCCGCGCCGTGGAGGTGGTCGCAGGAAGGCCCCTGCCCGTACCGGTCCCGCAGCCCCGCCAAGGCCAGGCTTGCGGCGCTCCCGTTACGGGCAGCTCAGATGTGGGTTGCAGTTCTTCAGGGAGTGGTTGCAGGGCCATTCCTTCCCCCGGTGGAGGGCTGGGGGAGAATCTGTCTAAACCAAAGAGCTGCATCCCATCTCTGAGCCCTCAGAGGGCCGGACGACAGTGCGCAACGCTCCCGGGCCTTGCCGCTCTCGTCCCCCTCTGTCTCTGAGGGCGCGGATGACAGTGTGTGCCGTCTCCGGACCACACCACTCTCGTCCCCCTCTGTCGCCAGACCCCTGGCAGAGCAGACCCCCGTGGAACGCTGGTCCTTCCCTGGTCTCCTCTGTCAGGACGCGGAGCATGACCGTGCCCCCACACCGGGCCGCTATGCCACCCACGCTTGGGCCGGTCACTCCGCTTCGCTGCCCCTCCGGGGGGACGTCTGTCGTTCGGATGTTTCCGCTGGTTCAGTTCTTGGGAGCTTGGTTAGAGCTTCCCTACCTGTCCCGCTGGGTCGCCCGAACTATCAGGCTCGGCTATGCGATCCAATTCGCATGGTCTCCTCCCCGCTTCAGGGGAGTCCGTTTACTTTGGTCGGTGGCAATGCCCCGATCATGAGAGGGGAGGTTGCCACCCTGCTGGCGAAGGGTGCAATCGAGACTGTCCCTCCAGCCGAAATGAGGTCAGGGTTTTACAGCCCGTACTTCATTGTCCCCAAGAAGACCGGTGGGTTACGGCCAATCCTGGATCTGCGCGTCTTGAGCCGCTCCCTTCACAGGCTGCCGTTCAGGATGCTCACGACCAAACGGATTTTCGAATGCGTGCGGCCACAGGATTGGTTTGCAGCGATAGACCTGAAGGACGCCTACTTTCATGTCTCCATTTTACCTCGACACAGACCGTTTCTTCGGTTTGCTTTCGAGGGGCAGGCATACCAGTACGCAGTTCTCCCATTTGGGTTGGCTCTGTCTCCTCGCTTCTTTACAAAGGTCGTCGAGGCAGCCCTTGTTCCCCTGCGCAAACATGGGGTTCGCATCCTGAATTACCTCGACGACTGGCTAATATTAGCTCACTCTCGAGTCCAGGTTTCCGAACACAGAGACCTAGTGCTCCGGCACCTAGCCCGTCTGGGCCTTCGGGTCAACTGGGAGAAGAGCAAACTTTGCCCCGTGCAGAGGATCTCTTTTCTCGGTATGGAGATAGACTCGGTCGCCATGTCCGCGCAGCTTACGAGCCAGCTTACGAGCGACTTGTCTTCGACAGTTCGAGGGCAAGAGTGCGGTCCCACTGAAACTTTTTCAGAGGCTCCTGGGGCATATGGCATCCGCAGCCGCGGCAACGCCACTCGGATTGCTTCATATGAGACCGCTTCAGCTGTGGCTTCGCGATCGGGTCCCGAGGTGGGCATGGGTTCCAATAACTCCGACCTGCCGTCAGTCCTTCACCCCGTGGCGGAACCTCAGCTTTCTACGGGCCGGAGTTCCCCTAGAACGAGTTTCCAGGCATGTTGTTGTCTCCACAAATGCCTCTGCCACGGGCTGGGGCACCATGTGCAATGGACATGCAGCCGCGGGCTCCTGGACAGGACCCCAGCGCCTCATGCATGTCATTTGCCTCGAGTTGCTGGCAGTACGCCTTGCCCTGCACCGCTTCCACGCGCTGCTCCAGGGTCAACACGTACTTGTCCGTTCTGACAATACCGCGAGAGTAGCGTACATCAACCATCAGGGTGGTCTACGCTCTCGCCGTATGTCGCAACTCGCACGCCACCTCCTCTTATGGAGTCAGAAGCACCTGAGGTCCCTTCGTGCTATTTACATTCCAGGAGAGCGGAACCTTGCAGCCGACGAGCTGTCACAGCTCCGGCCAACCTCTGGCGAATGGCGACTCCATCCCCAGTCGGTCCAGCTGATATGGGACCAGTTCGGGGACGCACAGATATATCTGTTTGCCTCCCACGACTCATCCCATTGCGCCCTGTATTACTCCCTGTCCGAGGGCACGCTCGGCACGGACGCACTGGCGCACAGCTGGCCGCAGGGCCTACGCAAATATGCGTTTCCCCCAGTGAGCCTTCTCGCACGGACTCTGTGCAAGATCAAGGAGGACGAGGAGCAGGTCATATTGGTCGCCCCATACTGGCCCACCAAGACCTGGTTCTCCGAACTGATACTCCTCGCGACAGCACCTCCTTGGCCAATTCCTCTGAGGAAGGAACTCCTTTCTCAGAGACGGGGCACCCTATGGCACCCTCGTCCCGATCTTTGGAGACTCCACGTGTGGCTCCTGGACGGGACGAGGCAGGTCTGAGTACCCTGCCACCTGCAGTGGCGGCTACCATCACTTCCGCTAGAGCGTTGTCCACGAGACACGTCTACCCGTTGAAGTGGAACCTCTTCGTCAACTGGTGCTCTTCTCGGCGAGAAGATCCCAGGAGATGCTCGTTCGGTGTCGTGCTTTCCTTTCTGCAAGACGGGCTGGAGCGAAGGCTGTCTCCCTCCACCCTGAAGGTGTATGTGGCCGCTATCGCCGCTTATCACGATGCAGTTGAAGGTAAGTCTCTGGGAAAGCACGACCTGATCATCAGGTTCCTGAGAGGAGCGAGGAGACTGAATCCTCCTCGCCCTCCTCTCGTACCCTCTTGGGACCTCTCAGTGGTCTTATATGCCCTGCAGAGGGCTCCCTTTGAGCCTCTGCAATCAGTGGAGATTAAGTTCCTGTCAATGAAGACAGTGCTCCTGGTTGCACTGGCCTCCATCAAGAGGGTGGGGGATCTGCACGCACTCTCCGTTGACGAAGCGTGCCTGGAATTCGGGCCGGCCTGCTCTCACGTGATCCTGAGACCCCGGCCTGGATATGTACCCAAGGTTCCCACCACTCCCTTCCGGGACCAGGTGGTGAACCTGCAAGCGCTGCCCCTGGAGGATGCAGACCCAGCCTTGGCACTGCTCTGTCCAGTACGCGCCCTCCGTGCTTACGTAGACAGGACGCAGTGTTTCAGGACCTCAGACCAGCTCTTTGTCTGTTATGGTGAGAAGCTGAAGGGAAAGGCTCTCTCCAAGCAAAGGTTATCCCACTGGATAGTGGACGCCATTGCTTTGGCATACCAGCAGCAAGGTCGACCGTGCCCCCTTGGTGTGACCGCCCACTCCACCCGGAGTGTGGCGTCCTCTTGGGCTTTAGCGCGTGGCGCCTCGCTAACAGACATCTGCAGAGCTGCAGGCTGGGCGACACCCAACACATTCGCCAGATTTTACAATCTCCGAGTGGAGCCAGTCTCCGCCCATGTACTGTCTTTTTCAAGCTGACATGGGAGCCGTTAGGTGTCTCGCTTGCTCGCCATTCCAATCCACGGACTGGATACGTGCGATATTTCCTCAGGTAGCCTTCCTCTCTGAAGCCCTGAGTTCCTCCAGCACTGTTGACGCTGGCGCCAGTGTCTATTGCCTGTGCGCTGGCTAGGTGCCTCCGTGTGCATGGTTCCTCCTCTGAGTAACCCCCACATGTGTATTTCCACTGTAAGCCTCTTTGAGCATGTGTCTTTCCCTCGGCAAGCCACCTTGCCACTCCTGGAGTTGAAAGTTGCCACCCCACGGGCTGGTCACTCCAGTGTTCCCCCATATGAAGCCCCCTCGGCCATATGTGTATTCTTAAGTCCTCCCTATGGGTAGGCATGCTGCGGCATATCTCCCCTGAGATATGCTTCCCAGTGTACCTTGGTATTCCTGTGTTAAGTAGGACTCCTTCGTCCGTGCCTATATCACGACAGGGAGGTCAGACTTCGCAGGGCACTGGAAGACAGCTGTGAAGGTGGCGTGATTACATGGGGACCCCCATTCTCCGTCATCCGACGTAACTCGGAGTGACTACGAAAGGGAACGTCTCGGTTACGGATGTAACCCTCGTTCCCTGAGTAGGGAACGGAGACGTTACGTCTCCCTGCCACTTCCGCTGTACCGCTGGGTAGACGCCTGAGTTCAGTCTCGGCTCCTCAGCGAAGACATGATCTGCTGTTGCAGGTGTCTCTCCTTAAATACCCACGCGGTGGGGCGGAGATACATTATGCAAATTCCGCAGACCCATGGCATTTCATTGCCATAGGCTCGTTTTTTAATACTCGAAGATGATAGGCTTTCTGGCGAAACCCCCATTCTCCGTCATCCGACGTAACGTCTCCGTTCCCTACTCAGGGAACGAGGGTTACATCCGTAACCAAGACGTTTTTCACTGATATGTTTGTCTCTTTATGCATAGTTCCTGGTCATGAAGGGTGCCTGGTGTTTGGTCAAATCAAAGGCGAGTCCTGTGTCTTCATGCAAGGAAGGTTCCATCTGTACGAGGGTTACTCATTGTGCAAGGTGAGCTCAAATAAACAGTTTGATGCCTCTATTGCAGGTGCTACCACAGCCATATTGTTGTTTATCTTGCCCTTAACTGATATAACTTCATCTTGCCTTTCGATACGGTTCTTAGCTGTGTCCATTTATAATACAAGCACAGTGGTTTCTTTACTTGAAGTAAAAGCTATATCACAGATCCCGTTTTTGTTGAAGCTGTGGCATCGCTGTCGTGTAAAGTATTGTGTTGTCTGGCGTGCGTTTCAAGCAGTGGCCTTGGTTCCTTTTAGCATCACCTCAAGGACAAGTAAACTCATTGTAAACAGCTCCTATTTGTTTAAAACAGAGAGGAGCTGTTGCCTCCAGTATGGGTCATTAACTTTATCTGTCCCAACCAGAAGATGCATGAATACCGAGGCTGAATGCTGAGAAAGCAGGTGTGGAGGAGAAACAAACTGCTCCTGTCACTCTGGTATCAAAGCAGTTCATTGACAATATTCAGCTTGCTCTCGTAGTCGTTTGTGAACAGGAAAACAGTTTTGTGAATGCATTAGCATGTTGACTATGAAAAATATGATATTAATCATGAATATTTTTTCACATCGGTTAAAAGTCCTTGTTAATCTATAAGTTTTCAAATGTTAATTTACCCCGGAGTTCAACCAAGCAGCATGATTTGTGTGAGCTCTTGGCTTTCTCTCCATCAAAGTCTGCAGGGGAATACATTATCTGTTGCACATGGGGCCAGAGAGACACTTTTTACTAATTTACCAAGGAATCTGCAACCTCTTGCCCTGGAGTGGGACTGTCACTGTAATTGCAGCCCTGACAGCATGACACAATGCATTACAATCAGTTGTCATGGCCACCATGCCCTCTATAGCCAGCCAAAAGCTTTTTACTCTTAATATGAGGCTGGGGCATTACATCCATCATTCCCCTGTATTATCAAACTCAAGCTTTTCACAACACTATTTTGTTTTTAATGTCTTAATGGCTGTGGCACATAAACACCCACTGCAGCCCAATTTGCATATCTGTCCTAAATAGGATGCAGGAAAACAATTCGCGTATGTCAGATCAAATCAGGCAGATGTTAAAAACAGTGAGGCAAATGTCCCTAATATAGTATTTTCACCCATGACATTACCAGCACAACATCCCAACATTTGGGCGAGGCGTTGGGTACATATTTTTTTCATTTACTGTTTCTATTAAAAAAAATGACAAGGATTGAGCGAAAGAACCTGCCATAGCATTGGGAATGTAATTATGTATTGTAAGGCAGGGCTGCCAACTTTTCAGTTTAGCCTGGAGTGAGAATTACAGATGGGGTGGTGGGGGGTGATTCGATTCATAAGCTTGCGATTCAATTCTGATCTTGATTCAATATTGATTAATTTGGCTAAATATCAGTAAGAGTAGGGCCTTTACATTTTTCTTAAGGAATCAAATCTCTCTCAACTAATTCTGTAAACAGCCTAATATTTTTTTACGACAGAAGAGTAAAATAATAAAAACATAATATAGTGCATATATTTAGCAAAATGAGAGTTTATTCTTCTTGCTAACTAACATGTAAAATGGTCATCGATTGGCTTTACGTGACATATTTTTCACAATAAAAGATTTAGTCACGTCTTTCTGCCGTTGAAACACTCATTGAATGACTACATGAGACTATAATACATTTTACTAAGCTGTGCTTTATCTTTCAGCGTACCTTCTGATGTTCATTCATGTTTATTTGGTGCTATAACTAATAAAGAGGAGCGCAGATACAGCGATCTGTCATGCCACATTTGTTTGAATTCTGTAATAAAATTTACAAAATTTGAAAGCTGAGACTGTTTCATATCAAAAGTAATCTGCTCTGTCGTTGCGTTGTCAGTGTCCTCTTTGCTTTGCAATGTTTAGTCTTTATTTTTTTATTCATTTAGAAGCTCAACCAATCTGGTTATTAAATCTTTTGTCAAACTGTGACAGCTGGTTTTGTACCTTCAGTCCACTGTTCATTTCGCTTTAGCTGACTCATATCTGTGAGTCACTGTGCAAATCGGTGCCAACTCACTGTATCCTAAAATTGGACCCAACTCATTTCCATTACAGTTTATGATGCAAACTTGCTTTCATGTTTGCCCTTGGTAACACAAACAGTTATTATGGCTTCTTTAAGTGATCTCATTGTTGTGGAGCGCTGTGCTTTGGAGGGTAATTGGACAGTCGAGATTAGTTAGCCCTTCACTGACCTCTGTTTCTCTGCAGCAAGTAAAGCAGCTTTATGGTGTTCAGATGCATTTAGTGGGCTTGTCTCAACTGTACGCATCTCTAGACTGTACTGGGGGGTTTTCATTCCACTACCCTACTTCTGCTTTCTGTTTTTCAGAAATAAACAGAGAGTTGATAGGTCATTATTGTGTGGCCTCGTAATATAAGTGTCATTGAGCAGTTTAAGCCATCGGATGTTTCCTAATATTTATGCTTTATGTCAGTTCACTCAACAGTAAACTGAACCGGCGTGATTTTCATGTCTCTCACACCACAGATTTCCGCTCTCTTGTTACAAATGCAATTGACACCATCTTGCATCTCAGTTACTGATATAGTGGCAGTGACCTCAGAGATTTCTGTATTAATATCACTGTAATATTGTTGCAACTGTGTTCGTCTTGTTACTTGGCTGAATTGTTTTGCAATTGTATTTGACTGTTATTTTTGTTAACAGAAGTTTTAAGAAACTATACAGGCAAAATCATAAAATAATTTCAATTCACATCAATGTTTCATGCACGTATTTATTTACATGCAGACTTATCATACATAACAGAAACCAGGCGTATAGACATTTTTTTATATTCAAATGATGCAATTTGCATACTACTTCAGTGAATCCGATGCTAAAAGGACACAGACAGCGCGCGCAAATAGCCCAAAAAATGCAATCAGCGAGTGCAATCCATTCTCAGTGAATTCCCTGAAATTGAAATAAATGCCAATTCATGATACAGTGCCAAGACATACAAGATTCTCTTATAGACATATTATCATTATTACTCTGTAATAGTGCGCATTAATCAAACTGCGGGTGATGGGTAACCTATAATGCAGCACCATAGACCAATTCTCTCAGGAGAGTTAAAGACTCAAATATGAAGCGATTTGATCTCTGAGAGTTTACGTTCCACAAAGAAGTCATCTTTGATTTAAAGGGTACCAAACTGAGGCGTATTTTCTGGTCCACATCGGCGACCCGTCTGTGTATATCTGTAATGGCCGTGTTCCTCGTGGAAGCCCCACACGTCCACCCTGGTTCATCAGCTGGAGAGCAGGCTGACAGACTGTGACATCCCTCTTGAGCTGTGCTGTACTGAGCCCCCAAGTACATTATTCATCTCCTGCTCACACTGACACCTCCCTTAATGGCTCCCTGCTCTACACTCCTATATTTATCCCATTTGGAATTACTAAAGCTTATTTAATACCTGCCTAAAACTGTGGTTACTAGGCACTGTGGGGTACCATTGCACATTTAAGCATGTGGATATTGTCATACCCACGTGGTCTTCTGAAATGAAAGAAGGCTTTTTTTTTCCAATTGCCCATAAATTTGATCAAATAAATTGAAACTTCATTACATATAAATATATAAAAATATTCTATTCTATTTGTTTTGCTTTATTTCTGTACTGTCAGTAATTTTCTTATCTAAATTTTGAGAAGACACACCTGCCACTTGATA
This sequence comes from Rhinichthys klamathensis goyatoka, assembly GCF_029890125.1. Taxonomy (NCBI): domain Eukaryota; kingdom Metazoa; phylum Chordata; class Actinopteri; order Cypriniformes; family Leuciscidae; genus Rhinichthys; species Rhinichthys klamathensis. The sequence goes on from NW_026606827.1 coordinate 963,250, forward strand.
TTTTTATTCCATTAAAAACATCTGGAGCTGAAGGGGCCATTGTTGGGCCAACATATACCCCTGGTTTCACAGACAAGGCTTAAGACTAGTCCTGGACTAAAATGCATGTTTGAGTTGTTTTTAACTGAAAGCAACTTGCACTGACATTTTTTAAGAATGCAGTCCATTGTTTTGTCTCAAGAAACATGCCAGTAATGTTTTTTTCTAAGACACGTTTATAAAAGCTACTTATATGTCCTAATTGAAGAGACCTGATCCTCTGTTAAACCAGGCCTAAGTATCATTCATTTAATAATTTAAAAGTGAAAATAATATGTCAGAGAGATCCTGCTGTATAACAGCTTGTGTTTTCTGGGGATTTTTCCAGGTCACGTTCCCCGTGCGGATCTTCAAGCTGATGGGTGTGGAGATCATTATCGTAACAAACGCCTCTGGAGGTCTTTGTCAGGATTTCAAAGTGGGAGACATTATGGTCATTAAGGACCATATTAACTTGCCGGGGTTTGCTGGACAGCACCCACTGTGTGGACCCAATGATGAACGGTACGCAGATAAGGGAAAGAAAAAGGCAGAATAAAGTGTGAAAGAGTGAGAGTTATTATTTTACAGAATTGTTTTCCATTTTATGAAAAAGATGGTGCATGTTCTTTCTTGTCTTCCTCAGATTTGGGATCCGGTTTCCTTGTATGTCTGATGCTTACAGCAAAGACTTGAGGAAATTAGTTTTGGACATCACTGCTGAGCTGGGCTACTCTAATTTTGTGCGAGAGGGAGTCTACTGTATGGTTAGTGGACCCAACTTTGAGACCATCGCTGAGGCACGCATGCTGCACATCTTGGGGAGCGACTCTGTTGGTATGGACAGTCACAATACACAAGGGGGGAAACTGGCAAAAACGAGTATGAAAAAATTCTGAGCTTCCGCAGGGGAAATGCACAACTCAAGTTGTCAAAAACATAGGAGCACTTTATATGAAACACACTCTTTTCATCTGTGATTTAAAACTGATTTTCTGTCAGATAATCTGTGACAATTCTAAACATCTATAGGTCATATTTTAAAAATAATTTACAATCCTTTCTTAATGTATGGTTTTTCATACTCATAAATTACATTGTGCTGAAAAGTCAGTTATTGCATACAGTACTTTGAGGTAACATTAATCAATTAAGTGAAATAAAATGGTTAAAAGTTCAAATAAATCAAAAAGGGGAAAAAATTTGATTCCACTCTAAAACATCCATTAGCATAAAGTTGTAATAAGTTATTACTTGATATAAGTTATTACTTGATACAATAGATAATAGAAATAAATGCACTGACCCACTTTCAGTTTAAGTGGAAGGTTCTTGGCCATAAAAAGCTGCAATGTTTAGCAGGGTTGTTATTGTAAAATTAAAACTAAAGCTAAAACTAATAATAAATAATTTTCTATAATTGTAAAAAAAAAAAAAAAAAAAATTATAATAATAATAAGAAGAATTGATAATCTTAAACTTCAAATAAAATAAAATGTTTGCTTTGGCAACTAACTGAAATAAAAAAAGTTGAAGTACTAAAATAAATAAAACTTCTATTAAAATAAATGTATAGAACTATAAAAAATAATTAATAAAAATGCTTATTAGTTCTAGAATATTTTATTAGAACTAAACACTAATGAAAATTAACAAATGAACAGAAATAACTAAAACTTACTGAAAACAGATTATATAAATGTGAAAGCCAGTAGCCATATAACTCTGTAGCCCGAGACTGGTTGCCCATTGAAGCTAAGCAGGGTTGAGCCTGGTTAGTACCTGGATGGAGGACCTCCTGGGAAAACCAGGTTGCTGCTGGAAGAGGTGTTAGTGAGGCCAGCAGGGGGCGCTCACCCTGTGGTCTGTGTGGGTCCTCCTAACGCCCCAGTATAGTGATAGGGACACTATACTGTCAAAAAGTACTGTCCTTCGGATGAGACGTTAAACCGAGGTCCTGGCTCTCTGTGGTCATTAAAAACCCTGATTATTCCCGGCATCCTGGCCAAATTGGCCACCTAATCATCCCCATATACTTATTGACTTCATCACTGTCATCACAGTAAGCTGGCGCAATATGGCTGCCATCGCATCATTCAGGTGGATACTGCATATCGGTGGTGGTTGAGGAGATTCCCGCTTCCATGTAAAGCGCTTTGAGTACCTAGAAAAAACTAATTATTATTATTAAAGCTAACTCAAAATTAATAAATAGCCTACTAGTATATAAAGAGGATAATAATAGTTTATAAATAATAAAATTCTTCCATGCTGCATCAGGTTTCCTCTCTCTGAGGAGTTTGAATGGTTTAACTTGCTGTTTTCTTTTGTGTGTAGTGCCTCTCCTTTAATTGGTGCTTCAGGAAAATTATAGCTCGTTAAAAATGATGTGCCATATTAGCAGACCTGCCATATTAACTGATGGAAATTAGGCCCACCCAAAGGGCCAAAGTAGCCCACTTCAATCAATGTGATTATGTTAATCAGTGATATGAATAACTCTCTTGTCCATATGATTGGCATAAACTATACTTACTCCTGGTCCTCTGATGAGTTGAATGATGTCTTAGATAATTGGACTCCGATTACCAAACGGCAGCAGTGTGGGGTATGTGCTAAGTAGGCTCCTCTGGCTAGACCGGTCAACAACTGGTTCCTGTGTGCGTCCTCCCTCCTGTGTATACATCAGGACCCCAATAGTTTTCATTAAGTGTTAAGTGAGACCCAGACCTGGTCTGCTTCATTAATGAATCACCTACTGCGCCAGAACAGAAATTTAATTAAGAGTCTCTCTCTCTTTCTCTTTTCTTCCTGCTGCCCTGACAGGCATGAGCACAGTTCCTGAGGTGACGGTAGCCAAGCACTGTGGACTGCGGGTCCTTGGCCTATCACTCATCACCAACAAGGTTTCTCTTGACTACAGTCGTGAGGAGAAAGTGAATCATGAGGAGGTGCTGCAGATCAGCAAGATGAGAGCTGAGATGCTCCAGAACATGCTCATGACCTTCATCGCTCGCTCTCACCAAGTGGAGACCATCAACAACAACTGCATCTATTCAAATACCGTCTAGGGTCAATCAAACCAGTTCAATCATGGGTGCTGTGGAAGTCATGTGATTGGATACAATAGATCTAAAGGCTCTTTGTTATTTTTAGCCTTTATTTGCTTGTTTAAAAAAAAAATTCAATGTGAGACCTCACTGTGCTTTTGGAGAGGATGTATTTGATCTCCAGATTGTGATTGTTGTCTTGTTGACTTTTCCTGACTTTTCAATATGAAAAAATACAAACAATTGTAAATAAACCTCCCTATAGTTGAAATGAAACGTTTGACATCTCAATGGGAACATGTTTCAAACCATGTTTATAAGGCAAAAACAGTTCAGAATTTTGGACATCGGGCCACATTTCCAAGTTAGCCTTAGTGTTATTTATTAGTGGAGACAGTTTTCAAAAAATTTCATCCAGTCGTTCCAGTTGCATAGTTCGCCGGTGCTAGGCTAGCGCGAGTCAATGGTAACTGCTAGCCTGCCATTAAAAACAGTTTTACCCACCCCACAGTACACCAAAAGCAAATAAATTATAACGCCAGACTATCTATGTAAATGTCTGATAAGTCCATAAAAACGCTGTCCAAGGGGTAAGGGGTTAATTCTCCAGAAAATGACCATTCTTTTATCATTTACTCATCATAGAGTTGTTCCAATTCCAAACCTATGAGTGACCCTTTAATAAAAAGGAATTTTCTGTATTGAATTTTTAACAGGTGTCTTGCCCATATTTTGAATTACGCATTGCATTGCATTGTGTTTTAGAGAATCACAGATTTTTTACTTACAGTTTAAAAGCACAGCAAATAGCTCTTGATATATTGTACATGTGATAAGATTGACAAACTTACTTGGAACTACACACTTAATACACCCAGTGGGATTTATGGACCAATATTTCAAATAATTGTTACCCTGCAGACGCAGTGTCAAACCACACACTGGTTGATCAGTATTTAGACGGTGTTCTCAATATCCCCTGCTGGTAGATGCAGTGACTACATGCAAGTAAAAAAAAAAACCCATCTACCTCCTTTGACACACATTTAAATCCATTATACTGTGGATAATTAATCATTTTATAGTCCTTCAGGATATCTGAGGTTTTCTTGTCATTATAAATGTTCAAAGGAAGGTAAATTTAACTTATGTATAATTCCTGACATCAAAATGACTCCTGTCAGAGTGACAGTTAAAATGGCATAATTTCCATCGAGCATTAAGATCAACACTGAAAGTGCTAAACTGAATACAAAAGACTGCAAATCATTTAAAAGTTTTCATTAGTGTTTGCAACTTAATTATGTATATAGCATTTTCGCATAACCATTTATTGCATCATTGAGTTTTCTATTATTGTGAGCCTACGGACAAAGATTAATTTGTTTTCAAAACAATATGAACCAAACTTTTTTTTTTAAATCATACAAAGTGATTTTGCTGATCTATTTTGAAAGACGCCTAATGTTAATCAAAAATTAATGACTAAAATGTTCAGATTAGCAGATTGAAATGATAAATTAGTGCATTATCTATTTGGTCAGTCTTTTGAGAGCATAGTGACCATGTTAATAAACACTGGTGAATATGAATTTCCTATCATAGACTGCATCTCAACATCTGGAGTGTAGATGAGTTGTTTATGTGCAGGTATTTATGTGATAATGTCAGTAACGGTAAAAATACTAGCTTGGGGCAAACTATTTTGAATAACTTATATAATTTACTTTCATTGTTGCTCTTCTAAGATGCAACTTTCAGGGTCAAAAAGTCATTCTTCTAATTAGCCCCATCTTATAATGAGTATTCTTATCAATAAAATGGATTTTTACTTAATCAGGAGTTTTGACTTGTGTTGATGTTGCGGGCACAACCTTCTTTGATTTTCCTTGAATGTCAAGTGCAGAAACCAAAAGTTCACTGGGCCCAAATTCGCATTCCTGTTTTTTTTTTTGGAGTCAGCATGAAATATTGGTCCCCTCTTAACAACCTTTGGGTCTTTGAAAGTTCTGCTAAAGACGGATCTAAAACTCTTTTCAGACTGTTAAATCTCTCACTAAACATAAGGCTGAACTTCGACCATTTAAGCTCACAGCCTCACACATTAGCAAGGACAAAACTGCTTATTGTGGAATAATCAGAGAAATCCAGACCTGCTACTTCTTCCCAAATGTCATCATGTTTAAAAGGTGTTCCAAAACACCCAGGACAAAATGTCTGTGTGGTTGCTGATACACCTGTCACAGATTTGATAGCGCAGAAGGCAATTTGCTGCTATCTGAGGGACAAAAAAGTACTTCATTTATGTTAGACGTCCAGGCTAAGACCAGCTGTAATCGGACTTCCTAAAAATAGCTGGCAATTCATTTGGCAGCAAAGCTGAATTAGTTTGTAAGAGAGAGATACAAATTATTGAAAAATAGTAATGCAAGCATTTTTCACATCACAATGATTTCAACAAAGACATTTATATTTTGAAAGTCAGCAAGTAAGGAATGCAATTTAAAATAGGCATATGAGTGATCAAGACAAACAAAAATAAAACACAAAATGGTTCCCTTTTCCCACTGGTTGCTCAACAGTGATCTGCTTAATGGATAAATTGTTCTTCCATGAATAACACAGGCATCTTTTAGTGAGGAGAGTTTCTACACCAATTATAAAAAGTTGTACGAACAACAAAACTGTGTTGAAAACTTAACAGTAAACTATCATTAACACAAAACAAGACAAAGGCATTAGCTAACACAATATTCAAAAGTAACCACATCTTCTTTAAATCACTGTAATATTGAGTTAATATAAAAACACAAACCAACACATTCTTACCTGTTAATTTTTTTAACAACCAGAGGCTGCGCAATGCTGTGGCATCTTGGAAACCGTTTTCTTATTACCGAAGTGGTGCAGGAAACAGCTTTTTGGACAAGAAAACATGTTGGGCAGGACTTGATTTTGTCCATTGGGAATTGATTGGATCATTGGATCATAGTCGTTTGCTATTGCTGTGACCTCATGTGATTGACAGGTTGTCCCACCCTCGCGCCAGTAAACACATCATCAGAGAAGAGAAGAGGGCTGCTTCTGAAAACTTTAGGCAGATGAATTGTTGCCTCACAAGTTGGAACACTATCAGGCAATGACTTTGCAGGCAGCGTTTGCGCACAAAGGTGCCTCGAGAAACTGATTTCAGACAGACTTCTGAGGCATAGTAACGGTTTAATGATCTACAGCAAAATAGAGAGCTTTGGTGAAAACTAAGCGAATATTTAATTAATACAATAGTAATTTCTCGCTAGAAATAACATTAAAAGTAAAAAAAAAAAAAAAAACGGTTAAAAACGCACATTTCCACACCAACTTTCACACCAACTTTTTTTTTGAAAGTCGCAACTTTCAGACTCTTTCAGAGCATTTTTTTTTTGCTTAACTGTCATGAAAAGAAGTTTGCGACTCTTATTGCAGGTATCATATGGCGAATATCTCAGCATCTGAGGTGTTGATGAGTTGTTTTCATGTGCAGGTGTCACTGTTTACTTGCTAAGGTGTGATGTAAGCTCCTCACAACAATACTCTGTTGGAGTGTTTCATAATAGCCTGGGCTCACACTACAACTGCCAGCCAACCCATCTGTGTGTCTAAACAGCAATTAGTGACCAACACCCCAAACATACACTCACCTAAAGGATTATTAGGAACATCATACCAATACTGTGTTTGACCCCCTTTCGCCTTCAGAACTGCCTTAATTCTATGTGGCATTGATTCAACAAGGTGCTGAAAGCATTCTTTAGAAATGTTGGCCCATATTGATAGGATAGCATTTTGCAGTTGATGGAGATTTGTGGGATGCACATCCAGGGCACGAAGCTCCCATTCCACCACATCCCAAAGATGCTCTATTGGGTTGAGATCTGGTGACTGTGGGGGCCATTTTAGTACAGGGAACTCATTGTCATGTTCAAGAAACCAATCTGAAATGATTCGGAGCTTTGTGACATGGTGCATTATCCTGCTGGAAGTAGCCATCAGAAGATGGGTACATGGTGGCCATAAAGGGATGGACATGGTCAGAAACAATGCTCAGGTTGGCCGTGGCATTTAAACGATGCCCAATTGGCACTAAGGGGCCTAAAGTGTGCCAAGAAAACATCCCCCACACCATTACACCACCACCACCAGCCTGCACAGTGGTAACAAGGCATGATGGATCCATGTTCTCATTCTGTTTACGCCAAATTCTGACTCTACCATCTGAATGTCTCAACAGAAATCGAGACTCATCAGACCAGGCAACATTTTTCCAGTCTTCAACTGTCCAATTTTGGTGAGCTCTTGCAAATTGTAGCCTCTTTTTCCTATTTGTAGTGGAGATGAGTGGTAACCGGTGAGGTCTTCTGCTGTTGTAGCCCATCCGCCTCAAGGTTGTGCGTGTTGTGGCTTCACAAATGCTTTGCTGCATACCTCGGTTGTAACGAGTGGTTATTTCAGTCAAAGTTGCTCTTCTATCAGCTTGAATCAGTCGGCCCATTCTCCTCTGACCTCTAGCATCAACAAGGCATTTTCGCCCACAGGACTGCCGCATACTGGATGTTTTTCCCTTTTCACACCATTCTTTGTAAACCCTAGAAATGATTGTGCGTGAAAATCCCAGTAACTGAGCAGATTGTGAAATACTCAGACCGGCCCGTCTGGCACCAACAACCATGCCACGCTCAAAATTGCTTAAATCACCTTTCTTTCCCATTCTGACATTCAGTTTGGAGTTCAGGAGATTGTCTTGACCAGGACCACACCCCTAAATGCATTGAAGTAACTGCCATGTGATTGGTTGATTAGATAATTGCATTAATGAGAAATTGAACAGGTGTTCCTAATAATCATTTAGGTGAGTGTATGTCACACTGTCCTGCTTCTCTTTCTCTAGAGGCACAGAGACATTGTGTAAGTAATTGCTTAAAAGTCACAATCAGGAGTCTGCTCATTGGTTCTGTGTTGTGAACCACTAATGTTGAGAGTTATAGGGACCTAGGAAACACCAGTTTTGTGATAACATATGGATTCATCATTAGCACCATGTAGTCTAATTTAAGCTTATTTCACTCACTCTGCCAGACTACCAGGGAAGTTATGTGTGTGGTGACGATGGTGAACTGTCTTTCTATCTGTCTGTGCCTGCCTACCTGCCAGCCAGGATGCCATTACAGAGGACCAGAGACCCAACCGTCATTTGTCTGGGCAGAGCCTCATAAATTAACATATGGAGAGCAATTAGCTCATGGGTCATTGCTCATTTTTACAAATTAATGTTCTGTAAATATGAGAAAACCAACAAGACAACCGAACAAGGGGATAATGCACAGAGGCAAAAGGAAAATCAATTCCATAAGTTCAGCACTAATAATTCATACACAAAGCACATACACAAAGCTACTGAATTGTGAAGGCCAAGCAATTGTAAAAGCCATGTGACTGAACTGCAATCACATTGCAAGTTTATCTTTGAACAAAATATGTTCTCTATAAATATCTAACGTAAAGTAGTTCTATCACACACACACAAAAAAACGTAGGGCTACACTAGCTTACTAAACCAAACCCCCAAGATCTTCCAAACTAAATCAGTGAACTAAAATCTACACCTCACTTTTCTTTATACACCTTGATTTCTGGAATCCAATTGCAAGCTTTATCCTCAAAGGAACCAACTGGCACAGGATACAAGGATTAATTAGTGTGACAAGAATTATACATTGACTTTCAGGGGACAGATTTTAAAAGGAATTCAGTCATTTTTAAAGCACTGTTAAACATTTGCCAAATTATTAAATGTAAAATGTAAATGTCAGGGTGCAAACTGCCAAAATTTGCGCCAACTCATATTGTTATTTGAGTTAAACGATATCTAAAAGGATTTTTTTTAAATAAACCACAAAACGTTTAGCCTATAGCCTACTGAAATATTTGTGATGTGCAAATAGCTAAATGACAGTAGACTTGTCACGCTTTATCGTAGTATTGGCCGAAACTGACTACAACATAAATCATATTCTGGTAAGTAGGCCTAGGCTACTTAAATGGTTATGGTGGGGTCCTCCTGGGAAGTTCGTATTTACAAGTAGGAGAGTCGTGTTTGACGTCAGGTGCGTTCTTTCGTTGAAGCAAGATGGCGGTGTAGGCTACCTTCTCTTAATTAAAGGGATACTCCACCCAAAAATGAAAATTCTGTCATCATTTACTCACCCTCAAGTTGTTGCAACCCTGTATGAGTTTATTTCTTCTGCTAAACACAAAGGAAGATACTTTGAAGAAAGATTGGAACCAAACAGTTGTTTGGCACCATTGACTTCCTTAGTAGAAAAAAAAAAATACTACGGAAGTCAATGCCCCTCAACTGTTTGGTTCCAATCGTTCTTCAAAATATCTTCCTTTGTGTTCAGCAGAAGAAAGAAACTCATACAGGTTTGCAACAACTTGAGGGTGAGTAAATGATGACAGAACTTTCATTTTTAGGTGAGTATCCCTTTAACTATAAATACAGAAAGGTTTTTAACTCTATTCTTCTAAATGCATGCTATTAGGCTATATGTGCAGGGAATTCAATTAGCTTATTTTGTTGTAAATAAAAAGCTTGACAATATCACTGCTAAATATAGCCTATAAAATTTATAAATATTGTATTCTGCAACATTTTTCACTGACTGACACGCCCCCGCCCCAAATCGTAAAGATCGGGCCTTCCCATTCGTATTTAGGACTTTGTGGTGGCGTTCATACGCGTGGTCAACTTGTATACGAACTTTTCGACATGACTTAACGCACCATTAGTTCATGTTGCTTAATTTGTGTTCTGGCGAAGATGAATGAAAGGTTTTGAACGACATAAGGGTGAGTAGCCTAATTAATGACAGAATTTTCATTTTTGGTAAACTACCCGTTGGCCTACATCTGTTTGGACGTATGAAGTACGCGCTCTGAGTCATTGTTATAAAATGTTTGGACAAAATAGGCCTAAAAGACCTTTACCCTCCCAAAAGTAGTCGATGAGACTGAGAGTAAGCGATTTATTTTTGTAGCCAGATGCTCCACAGTTCCTATTTTGAGTTTTATTACTGTCAGTGTGCTCTGTTAGAGTCTGTGACATCCGCGCCAGAAAGAAGTCCTGATTGAAATGCGTCTCACATCTGTGCAGCTCAGCAGTATATGCGCGCTACCTGCGGTGTGCGGAGAAAGAGGTGCGCTGGGCGTTTGCCATCATCCGAGGGGAGGGGAGGGAGGAACTTCACTTAAATACTGGAGACATCAGTGAGCCATTCTCACAGCATCGGTCTCACAGCATCAGCGCCTGATACACGGAGAGAACATGGCAAACGCGTACCTGCAAGGAGTAGAGATCTCAGCTTCTCAGTTCCTGGATATTTTCCATCATTATGACAACGATGGTAATTTCTTTCCTTATTTTGTGGATTTTATGAACTGAAACATTTTTGGGGAAGAAAAAAATGGGATTATTCTTGCCACCTGCTTTGCAACTGGTTTCCAAAAGTTTGGTTGTAATTATTTGTCTAATATATACCTATCTGACATGCATTAACCTGTGTGGTGTACCGTTAGTCATTTCAGATGGTTTTGAAATATACTTTTTGGCTGACTGATGAAAGCTCATCTGAATTGAAACTGTGTTGTGTCATTGATTTGGGGTGTAAATGCTCTCAGGTAATGGATATATCGAGGGGAAGGAGTTGCAGAATTTTATTAAAGAACTTCAACAAGCACGAAAACAAGCAGGACTGGTAAGCCAAACTGTTTTTTTTTTTTTTTAATCTACTGCTGCATAGTGATATCAGAAGGCAGGGATTTATGTGACACATACCAAGAAGGGTTGATAACACAATATAATAATGATAACAACAACCGTAACAATTATAATGACACTTAGTAGGAATTAATGACTATGATTATTATAACTATAAATACAGCTAGCTGCCAGCATCAATTATTGGGGTCCAAGCAAAAAAGTAATTTCTGGAGGAAATGACAAAATAGAGACAAAAATAGACACATTTTTATTATTTTAATAAGGGTCCTAAAAGAAAAGAAAAATCTTGATTGTATTTTGCATAGCTTTATTTTCTTCTTCTTCAAATATAACATCCCCTGACATTGGAAAATTATTAAATTTAATGTGTCCTCACATTTTCCTATATATAATAATAAATGTGTGTTTGCGTGTACACCCCCCAAGCCCCCCCCCCCCCACTCCCCCCCCCCCCCCCCCCCCCCCCACACACACACATTAATATGCTTAAATAGGATTGCTCTTGATGGCCATTCTGTTTGATGTGCAAGCAGCTATCAGATTGATTAGAGATTGCTAACTTCCTTGACTAAAGCGCATGAAAGTTAGCGTATGGCCGGCTAACAGCAGATGGAGATGCATTGGTATCTACTGCTATTTCTGCAGTTACTTGCTATACAATGCTTAAAAATACAATGTTGAATTTCAGCCCCCAAAATGCAAGCCCTGAAAATACAATGCATTCAAATGCAAGCACTGTTAGTACAATTTGAAAAGGCTTTGTTTCAAAGACATTTGTCATTAATTTACCTCTATCAAACCTTTGCAGACAACTGTTTTTTAGTTGTATTCTCCATGGCCATAAGTAGAAAAAAAAATCACATGCATTATCCTGGTTTTGGATAGTCCAGTTTTATGAATGTTGGACCAGGAATTTAGAAGATATATGTCAAGAAGTAAATATGGGCCACACCCAAATATTTTACTAGCTTGTGTCTTTAAACTGCTTTGAAAAGAATCTTTTTACAACGTTTTAGAATATGATGATACATAGCAAAACGTCATGTACGTAAATTAGACTAACAACCTAGAAGAAGCTTGAAAAAGCTATTTTTTTCCAGAAAATAAAAAATAGTGGAGAACACATAAAGTTTCAGAATTAGCAAAACCATAGCATTACATAAAATATGCTTATTGCGTAAAATTGTCGGAGTGGTATGTACTGTTTGCCTGTGAATTGGTTGAAATTTTGGACCATCCAACCTGGGGGACCCATTTCGGGTCTCTGTAATTTAGGTTCTCTGATGCCCAAATAATAATAATAATAATAATAATGTGTAATAGAATAATATATAAGTATAATATATAATAAAATGCTCATTAAAATAATAAATGCATATTAAACTTAAGTATACGAAAGGAAAAGATGAAAGAATTAATGAAATTTATAATAGATAATAAACACAATAACAAGATAATAAAAGTAATAACTTTATTACCACTGTAACCCAGCAAGATAATATCTGTCTATGCATGAGGGTGTGTGAGGTGCTGGTCATGGTCACAATCCATCTATGAATCTCATTTTCGTTCATCAAAATGAACCATATGTGACCCTGGATCACAAAACCAGTCACATGTCTCACGGGTATATTTGTGGCAATAGCAAAAAATACATTGTATGGGCCAAAATTATCGATTTTAATTTTATGCCAAAAATCATTAGAATATTAAGTAAAGATCAAGTTCCATGAATATATTTTGTAAATTTCCTACCGTAAATATATAAAAACATATTTTTGTGAGTGTATGCAGCAAAATCACGAACATAAATGGACAACTTTAAAGGTGATTTTCTCAATGTTTCGATTTTTTTGCACCCTCAGATTCCAGATTTTCAAATAGTTGTATCTCAGCCAAATATTGTCCTATCCTAACCAACCATACATCAATGAAAACGAATCGGTTACCTAACGTAACCTCGGTTCTCTCTAGAAGAGGGAACGAGTATTGCGTAAGCTAGCTTACGCTGCGGGAAAGATTCATCTTTGCTGAGATATTGAAGCCAAAAAATTATTTCATAATTTGTATCCATTGACAACGCAGTTCCTCTGCGGCAGACCTAGAGCAGGCTAGCTAGCAGCTCATTGGTTCGCTCAGAGAGAACTGCTTAAGCCTATGGGAGAGCGGGGCTGAACCCGCTTCCAATGAGAGGCGCCCGCCCGTTCATTGCGTCATGGCCCGCCAGAATGGGCGTGGCTATGGTGTATATAACAGTCTCTCCCAGGCTTATATGTTGATTTATTTCAGCGTGAAGCGAAACGCTAGTAGCGCAAGCACGGCCGGGAACGCAATACTCGTTCCCTCTTCTAGAGAGAACCGAGGTTACGTTAGGTAACCGATTCGTTCTCTTACGAGAGGTTCTCTCGTATTGCGTAAGCTAGCTTACGCTGCGGGAACACCTGGTCAACGCCGTGCGCGCTATGACTCCACTCATGAATCCCAGGGTGATACCGGGGGATTTTTAACGTGGAGTGAATGTATTATGAGGCCGGCAGAGCGGGCACATGAAGTGTATACATAAGCATGTATGATGAAGTGTATAAGCATTTAAGGAGAGCACAAGGGGCGAACCGGTTGTGTGAGGGACTCCCAGTAATGCAGCTTCTTAGGGAGCTGGTCGTTAGACAGCTAGTAATTTTGCCTGCAAGGCGGGAACTTCCAAGTTGTAAAATCTGACAAAAGTGGACGGGGAGGCCCATCCCGCGGCCACACAAATGTCATGAATGGAAATTCCACAGGACCATGCCCACGATGAGGCCATGCCTCTAGTGGAGTGCGCCCTGATGCCCAGAGGGCAGGGCAGGCATTTAGATGCGTAAGCAGAGGCGATAGCGTCTACTATCCATCTAGACAGTGTCTGTTTAGAGGCGGCCAGACCTTTGGTGCGCCCCCCAAACGACACGAAAAGCTGCTCAGCGCGTCTGAACGCGGCAGCGCGCGTAGTGTACAATCTCAGAGCCCGCACCGGGCAGAGGAGATTGGCGTCGCGCTCACTATCGGATGAAGGCAGAGCCGATAGGGAAATAATCTGAGCCCTGAACGGGGTACCAATCGCCTTCGGGACATAGCCATGTCTAGGTTTGAGAATGACAACAGAGTCATTCGGTCCAAACTCGAGACACGCGGCGCTGGATGAGAGCGCGTGAAGATCCCCCACGCGTTTTACTGAGGACAGAGCCGTCAGAAAAACGGTTTTGAGCGAGAGGTATTTTAGGTCCACAGACTCGAGCGGTTCGAACGGGGGTGCTTTCATAGCTTCGAGAACTATAGAAAGATCCCAGATAGGAACCGAGGGGGGGCGCGGAGGGTTCATCCTCTTAGCTCCCCTGAGGAAGCGGATGACTAACTCGTCTTTGCCCAGGGACTGAGCGCGTCGGGGTTCAGAGAACGCCGCGACGGCTGCCACGTAAACCTTGAGAGTGGAGGGGGACCTGCCCTTGTCCAGCATCTCTTGAAGGAAAACAAGCAAAGACGGCACCTCGCATGACCGTGGGTCCAGATGTTTGTCGGTGCACCATTTTGAGAACACAGACCATTTAGACGCATAGAGCCTTCTCGTGGAAGGTGCTCTAGCCTGTATGATAGTGTTTCTTACTCCTTCTGGCAAATCGACGAATAGTCGTTGATCACCCATGCATGTAGCGCCCAGCGCCGTGGATGGGGGTGCCAGATCGTGCCGCGAGCTTGAGAGAGGAGATCTGCTCTGACTGGGATGGGCCACGGGGCTGTCTGTGACAGCTGAGTGAGCTCCGGAACCCAATTCTGACTCTCCCAACGCGGGGCTATGAGGAGCACCGAGTGGCGTGTGTCCCTGATCCTCTGAATTACCTGTGGTAGCAGAGCGATCGGAGGGAATGCATAGAGCGGGCGGCGAGGCCATTCCTGGGCTAGCGCGTCCTCGCTCCTTGAGAAAAATATTGGGCAGTGAGCGTTCTCTTCTGACGCGAAGAGGTCCACCTCTGCTCTGCCGAATAGCCGCCACAGTATTTGGACCGTTTGTGTGTTCAGGGACCATTCTCCTGAGGAGATGAGGTTCCTGGACAGTATGTCTGGACCGTCGTTCAGATGGCCCGGCACATGCGTCGCTCTGAGCGAGAGCAGGCGGCTCTGAGACCAAACTAAAATGCGGTGTGTCAGTAGGAAGAGATTCCTGGACCTGACACCGCCCTGACGGTTGAGATAGGAGACCACAGCCATGTTGTCCGAACGGATCAGGACGTGGTGTCCCCGAATGAGCGGGAGGAAGCGCAAAAGCGCGTTCTCGACCGCAAGCATTTCCAGACAGTTTATGTGTAAGGGGCTTTCCTGTGTCGACCAATGGCCGAAGGCCGGTGAGCCCTCGCAGACTGCACCCCAACCCGTGTTGGATGCATCTGTCGAGATGACTTTTCGGCGGGAAAAGGTCCCCATCGTGACGCCCTGTCGAAACCATTCTGCTACTGTCCATGGCTGCAGCGCCGTGAGACATGTCTGCGTAACTCTGATCAGCTGGCGGCCCGTGTTCCACGCGCGGTGGGGTACACGGCTGTTTAACCAAAGCTGAAGCGGACGCATGTGCAGAAGGCCCAGCTGAAGCACAGCAGAGGCTGAGGCCATGTAACCCAGCATCCTCTGAAAAGTTTTCAGAGGTGAGCGGGTGCCCATCTGAAACGAGGCGGCCAGTCGCTGTACACTGCGCGCGCGCTGTGTAGACAGGCGAGCCGTCATCGTGACCGAGTTCAAATCTATTCCTAGAAAGGAAATCGATTGACTGGGTTGAAGGGAGCTCTTTGTCCAGTTGACAGAGAGGCCCAGCGTTTTCAGATGGTCGAGGAGAACTGCGCGGTGCGACAGAAGCTCCGTCTGTGATTGGGCCAAAATCAGCCAGTCGTCCAGATAATTCAATATGCGCAGCCCCTGGCTCCGCAGGGGGGCGAGCACCGTATCCATGCACTTCGTAAATGTGCGGGGCGCCAGGGATAAGCCGAACGGGAGAACGGCGTATTGATAAACATGACCCTCGAAGGCGAAACGTAAGAATGGCCTGTGACGGGGATTTATCTGGATCTGAAAATAGGCGTCTTTCAGGTCTAGAGAGATGAACCAGTCCCCCTGGCGCACCTGCGCGAGGAGTTTCCTGGTAGTGAGCATCTTGAACGGTCTCTTCATGAGCACTTTGTTCAAAGACCTGAGATCTAAAATCGGTCTGAGGCCGCCGTCTTTCTTGGGAACCAGAAAATAACGGCCGTAAAACCCCGACTCGGTCATAGATGGTGGGACTCTCTCTATGGCGCCCTTTTGCAACAGCGTCGCAATTTCTGAGCGGAGCGTGCCGGCGGCCAGCGGGCTGACAGTAGATTCGAGCCGCGCGCGCGCACGAGGCGGGCGGCGGCGAAACTGTAGCAGATAGCCGTTCTTTATAATGCTTAGCACCCACGGGAAAATGCCTGGAATGGCTTACCACGCTTTGGAGCATGCGGCTAGTGGCCGAAAGGCTATATCGCCCTGATTGCTGCACATAGCGGGCTGGACACGGTGTGTGGGCGCGCTTTGAATGTGTGTGGCAACGGGATTTGCACTCAGAGAGGAGTCTATGGGCCGTGAAACAGAGCGAGCAGAGAGGGGACACGCGCACGAGCTCGTGGGCGTGTTTATGTTCTCTGATATTAGAGCGGGCTGTGCCCGTTTCATGTGATGGGGCTCTGATAGAGACACGGGATATGTTATGCTTGTGTGTATGGGTGAGCACATGATTGTGGGCACATTTTCTACACAACTGGCAAATTTTCTCTTTTTGAGATTTCTCTGGGTAGCCGTAAAAGCGGCTTTTTGTCGCTCGCAAGCGGGCTGGGACACCGGCTTGTTTGTGGCGGTCAACACTACAGCAGTCGGCGAAATATCGGGGACTGGCAGAGGGCGAAGCTTTGACGGCGGTCCGGCCGCAGCGGGAGAGCACCGTCGTTTTCTTGACTTTGCTAGGCAGACTTCTGATGATCAGGCTTCAGCGTGATCTTAGGTCGCGGGCCTCATGGGGGCGGCGGTCTGCGGCGGCTGTCAGAGCGAGAGCGAGGGCGGCCGCCCTGTCTGCGCTGGGCTGTTTGAGTCTGCGGAGGGGGGCGCTGTGGTGGAGCTCTGGCAGGAGGCTCGCGAGAGCGGCCCGCGGAAGAGCTAGCGCGGCGGGGCAGAAACAAATTCATCGCCTGAGTAGCTTTCTGGACCTCAGAAAAGCGATCGACGATTCCCGTGACAGCAGATCCAAAAAGGCCCGTCGGGGAGAGGGGCGCGTTAAGAAACGCGGCGCGCTCAGAATCTCCCATGTCGGCGAGCGTGAGCCATAAGTGTCTCTCGGCAACACAAAGGCTGGCCATGCATCTCCCCAGAGCTTGTGCGGCGGCTTTAGTGGCGCGAAGGGCGAGGTCCGTAGCACTTCTCAGATCCGTGACAGCGGGGGAGGGGTTTCTACCGCCTTCGGCCCACTCACGGAGAATATCGCTCTGTAATACTTGGAGGACAGACATAGAATGTAGCGCTGCGGCGGCCTGACCGGCGGCGGCGTAGGCGCGAGCATGAAAGCTCGAGGTCGCTCTGCAAGCTTTCGAAGGAAGCGTGGGGGAAGAGCGCCATCTAGCAGAGGGCGGGCAGAGGTGTGCAGCGACCAAGTCCTCGACGGGCGGCATGGCTGAGTAACCTTTTTCGGCGGCTCCGTCCACCGAGCGCAGCGAGGCGGATATATCAGAGCGGTTTCTAGCCGAGAGCGGGGCATTCCAGGACTTCGTCAGCTCAGCGTGAAGTTCAGGCAGGAATGGGGCGGCCCGGTTGCACGCGGGGGTCGAGCGCCGATGAAAAAAGCTGCCGTCCATCCGGTTCGGGGCCTGCTCGGGTGGAGGAGACCACTCGAGACCGAGGCGTTCGACGGCCTGTGAGAGGAGGCGCATTAGTTCCTCCTCTATCCCGGCGCGGATCCCCGCCGACTCTCTCGTGGAACCGAGAGATGACCATTCTTCACTGTCTGATGCGAGCAGTGAACAGGAGTCCTTCTCCTCCGCGGCGTCATCGTAAGCGACAGAGCGGCCACTCGGCGGCAACTGTATGTCCGGCAGGGGCGGGGAGGGAGAGCGGGAGGCGGCGGCGGCCCGCATGGTTCCGCTGGGGGCTCCGGCGGCCTCTGGGAGCGGCGTTTCTTCTTACGCGGCGAAGAGGGAGGCGGCGCGGGAGCGGATTTTGCTGCCAGAAGTCGTGCCCGCAGGGACGACAACGGCAGGCTCTCACAGAAGTCGCATCCTCCATCCGCGAGGGCGAGTTCTGCGTGCTCGAGTCCCAGGCAGAGAGCGCAGATGACATGGCGGTCTCCGTCCTCGAGACGAGCGCGGCAAGAGCCGCAGGAAAAACGAGACATCTTTAAAAAGACGCTCGGCTCTTTTAGATATAAATAGAGAAAAGAGAAGGATACAGTCGTCGGATGGCGCTAGCTTGCAGGGCGGCTGAAGGTGGCGAAGACGGCCGGCTTCTTCAGGGTCCGGGAGCTCGCTAGAGTGATGCCTTCTCGACGGCGACGGCTTTTCTCAGGACAGCAGAAGCGTGCAGCTTGCTGAAGATGAAATGAATCAACATATAAGCCTGGGAGAGACTGTTATATACACCATAGCCACGCCCATTCTGGCGGGCCATGACGCAATGAGCGCGCGGGCGCCTCTCATTGGAAGCGGGTTCAGCCCCGCTCTCCCATAGGCTTAAGCAGTTCTCTCTGAGCGAACCAATGAGCTGCTAGCTAGCCTGCTCTAGGTCTGCCGCAGAGGAACTGCGTTGTCAATGGATACAAATTATGAAATAATTTTTTGGCTTCAATATCTCAGCAAAGATGAATCTTTCCCGCAGCGTAAGCTAGCTTACGCAATACGAGAGAACCTCTCGTAAGAGAAGCATATTTATTCAACTTTCAGATGATGTATAAAGCTCAATTTAAAAAATTTGACCCTTGTGACTGGTTTTGTGATCCAGGGTCACATTATGACCTTTTTATAGAAGATATTGCAAATTTAGTGGCATACACATTGTCTCCAGTCTAGCATTTATAATAAATGATGGTGAATTCCTTTGCTGTATCATATGATGGAGTGGCTTGTTATCAGACCTGTTAAAAGCTCTGATAGAGGACAGAGACTTTGTCCCGTTTGTCTCAGTCAGCATGTTAGAGTAAGTCTGTCTCCCCATCTGTGTCCATGCACATCTGCTGCAGGCTCCTCCCCTCATTTGCTTCATAGACGATAAATCCTCATTTGCGTTTGTTTTACAATACTTCTGTAGTTGCAATCTGCTGGTTATGCTGTTATCTATAAAGAACAGCAATGCACAGTGTGTAGAAAACAAAGATGAAAGAGCCTCATTGGAGGGAACTGCGTGCAGACTTGATGTAGTGGAATGACCTTGGATGAAACTCATTACTGGTATACGAATGATGGTTTGTTCTTGTCTGGAAAATGCACATGCTAAAATTGCGAAGTAAACAACATTCATAAGGGCCAAGAATGACTGAATAGATGTGGAATACTCGGTAACTGAATGACTGTAATGAATGTCATAATAATAAATGTGAAGTTTCCAGTTCTTCCATCATGAAGGTCAGAGTATGTAACAATTTAGCAGTTAAACTACACTCACTGGCCCTCATTTATCAAAAGTGCGTACACCAAATTTCCAGCGTACACCTGGCGTACACCCAAAACCACGGTGACTTTGAGATTTATCAATATGGACGTTGGCGAATGGCACGCTCAAATCCTACGCCAGCTCAGGAGGTGGTGTACGCACGTTTTGAGTTAGTGCGGAAATGCGCAGAAAAACAATTCCTAACACCACAAAACGCACTGACAAACTAAAAGATATGATATATTATGACCCACTGTAAAAAACAACAACATAGTAATTATAATCTTCAGTGTTTATTTTTGTGCAACATGGACTTCAATGTTTAATTTGTGTGACTTTACCAAAGCATTTGATTTGTAGCCATATGTATTCCTTCAGTTGCGAGCCTGTGCGCTTTACCCTGACGCTTCATGGTTAGGCCCGGCAGGTGCGCACGGACTGGGTTCGGTAATGAAAGGCTTTCAATGACCAAAAAATAATTCAGACTGACAAAATAATAAAAAATACATTCTTCTTCTTTTAAATAATAATAATAATACAAATAATAATAATGACGTTCTTCTTCTAAATAACAATAATCGTCATTAATAATAAAAATCATAATAAGAAGAAGAATATTACAAATTGTCATGCAATTATTAATGTGAATGAATGGTACTCCACATCACATCATCATCATCACTATTGTACACCCCAATACATGTGACGTGATTAGAAATTGAATGCTAATTGTTTCAAAAGACGTGCTGTAAAATAATGCATTGTGATAGGTCATTTCGGCTCCACGTCAGAGAAGTTTCTCTTCTTTACCGTCTTCCGTGTGTCCATGGCGTAAAATGAGGGCGTGGGGGGAGCGGAGACTTGAATATATAGGAGCGTGTTATTCTAATGACGATCGTTTTCAGCCGTGGGATTTATCAAGGGCAGGTATTGCGTACACCTGGATTTCAAAGGTACGCACAGCTTCATAAATCAGGCGGTGAGAGGAGTGTAAGCATAATCTTACGCCAACATATACACCCGTTTCTACGCAAGAATGATAAATGAGGGCCACTATGTGGACAATTCGCCCAAAGCAACCCGGGTTAAGTGCTGATCTCAAAGGTCGCTTCTTATGGGATCGGATTGTGAACAGGAAAGGCCCGTTCACACCAAGAACAATAACTATAAATCTAACTAATGATAACTATATTAGTGTCCACACCAGCGGACAATAACGTTTATTATATGCCTGCGCTGCAGTTTTGTCGTCTGCCGCTTTAAATGCTCTTTAAAGTCTGGTGGCATCTGATTGGCCGTCATTGTTTTTATCGTTTATCAGCTAGAAAAAATCATTCTGAAAATGATTCCAGTTATATCGTTTATCTGTGCCGTTATCGTTATAGTTGTGGTGTGGACTCTGCTATTTTTTTTTACATTTAGAGGGATTTGCAGATCGTTATATTTATATCGTTATAGTTATTATTATTATTATTACGTCCTTGGTGTGATTGGGCCTTAATACCTGCAGGAAGCATTTACATTCATCTAAATAGCAGTTGCTCGAGTGCTTAGGACCCTTGGAAGTAAAGAATTTGAAATGTTTTCACTGAATGTTTTTAAAGTCTCCCTGTAATCAATAATTGTATCCCTTAAAACTCATCTTTGATCACCACAATGACATATTTAAACTTTTTTTTTTCCTTTGAAAAAAAAATTCTTCATGTCTTAGAATAGCTTGCATTTAACTCTACACCTTGCCTCATTTAGTATACGTGGTTCTATGAATATGCAAATTAGCCCCGCCTCCACTCACTCACACAAGTTCAGAGATCCACTCGTTGACGATCACACGTTGACCTGATTGGTTACAAGGTGGTTTGTGATGTCAGAAACGCCAGCGATGTCAAACCACGTTTTTGAGACTGTCTTTAAAGACAGAGAAATTACTCAGCAATGGTGTTAACTTTTGAATTTGCACATTGTTTGTCTTAAAGCATATTAAAAACACCACATAGACATATAAACAACATTAAAAACATTTAAGCCAAATAATATTGAAACATATTGATAATGTTGATTGACTGATGGCACAACAAGAATGTGCATAGTCTTTATCTACCAAATAAAATAAAATATTGCACAAAATGAAAATGAAACGCTAATATAAATAATAATAAAATTTACTAAAGAAAATATTAATATAAAATATTACCAATACATGTTGCTTGCAGCAAAATTCACCAGAAAACACACCTAATTTTAAACGCCCATGAATGGTGAAAAAGGCTGAACTTACATTATGAACAACCAGTATATTACAGTATGACCACTTTGTGCAAATCTGCAACCTTCAGGTTACCAGCACTGAGTTTCAGCAATCCCACCATCTGTATTTTGTAATTGGAGAATTCAAATATACCTACAGGTGTGCAGTTGGTCTGACATTGTATAAAACAGTGACTTTTTTGTCCTCCATGTTGTCCCTGAAGTGGTGTCCAGTGGCTTTGCTTTATTGAGATTCCTATGTCGTTGAGTTACGGCTCTATTAGGCGTAAAGAGGAGGTGATGGACTGTGACAGGACTGAGGAAAAGCAGCCACTGGGTCATTTCACACCTCTAATGATATTGTGCTGTGCTTCTGTGCTCCCTAAATGTCCCTCATGGGCCTCTGCATAACAATTAAATTTATTCAGATTTCTAGACAATTTATGTGTTCAGGTGTCATTTAATCATATACATGTGCCCACGTTACTTCAGGTCTGCTCACCTAAAACTCTTTGAATAAGGCCTACTAAAAATGCAAGTCATGGGCCTCAAGTCGACACACAAACCTCAATAATTGCATACATCAAATGAGTAAAAAAAATGACCTCACCCAACAAATAACTAACACAGATGAACAAAAACAACATTAACAACAGCAGCATAAAGACAGCAAGCAGCAAAACAATACTTGATCACTAACTGCATTATTTATGCAAAAATGCATGCTGGGAGCTGACAAACACTGAACAAATCAACAACATTTCTCAATATGAAACTGCTTGTTCAGACCACTCGAGTTGGGATTACATGTAGGGGATTTTTTTTAGTAGACTCAAATTAATTCGCACACCTTATGTAACGATTTAACTCTGTAACACTTACTATATTATAATAAATTAAATATTGTGTAAATTTCTCTTTTTTTTTTCCATTCTTGTTTAATGCAAGTAAAAGATGCAGCTGGTTTATGTCAGGCCCCACGTTAAATTCACTCCACTATTGCTACTAATCATTACTAAAATTGCAAACTCACTCTGTTTATCATCATCTGAAAGAGGACAACTTGACCTAAACTGTTTCATTTTCATTTTTCTTCAATTTCTTTAAATCATGTTTTAATTTCATCCCTCACTGTCCTCACTGTCATATCAGATGAAGCAGAAATGTTTGGATGAACATGTTGATCACTTCTCCAGAATGAAACCAGAGAGCACAAGGAATTCAGGATGGGTGTGCAATTAATCAATGGGCCTTTTCAGCCAATCACATGGAATCCTCTGCGTATTAAATATAGAAGAGAGTTTCACAAGTCTACCTTCATTAATCATTAGCCATTATAGATACCAGCACCAGTTCAGAAATGTTAGGCTTATGGGTAAAGAGCAAGAAAGGGTCCTGACAAAAGCATTGATAAAAGTAATAAGATTAATGCTCGTATAGGTAAGAAGTGACAAACTGCATTATAAACCAATAAATGAGCAGATATCTACAAACAGTTATTCTAATGTTTATATTCAACAGTATGGGTCACCAGTGTAATGTCATTAAAAAGTTGCCATTTTTCTGACAAATGCAAGACAAATATTTCACACTATAATAGAAGCAAATAAACTTCAAAACTTTAAAATACATTTTAACAAATGAATTAAATTAAAACAATCTATAGTATATATACTTATGAGGGAAGAATAAAACACTAAACTTGATTAAAGTATTTATCTGACTAAATCATCAACAACAACGGGTTTAATTTTACTATACAAATTGACATTGACTACAACATAATCAGTTATTAATATTTTGTTGATTCTCATTGAATCAACAAAATATTCTTTGACAGCCTGGTCAGAAAGGATCACACAGTTTGGCATGTGTCATTGAATTAACAAATAAAACGGACTCCAAGCACAACTACGCAATATTCTTGCAAAATCTAACAAATTTAAAATGATATTTAAATAAAGGTTGAAGATGTCAATTTTCTTTGGCTGGACATCAGTTTTGGCCACTATTGTATACACAAATTTATTTAAGTATACATATCTATTTTTTTAAAAGACCTACATCAGTAGGAACATTTTATTTTAATATACACTTAATTTAAAAGTCTGCAGTACACCAGTGCAATGCCCTTTCAGAAATGCCTGCTTGAGGATATGCTTTCATTTGTCTCAGCCCTATTGATTCTCACTGAATCTGTTGTAAATAATAACTCTTGGTAAACAGGCAAAAGTTAAAAATAACTTGGTGGGTTGCATTTTATTGGCATATCATAAGGATGGAACAAACGAGTCTGCGGGGCCTAACTTTTATCAAAACCATTACCTCATAATGTGAATGAACTAAAGTGTTTCACATTATTTTACTGATTTTTGCACAGTCACCGCTCTCCATCCTATGCCAAGATGGGCCGGCTTTTTTGAGGAATGAGAACTCCGCTCGTCTGTATCAAAATCAGTATGAAAACACAATCAGCATTGTGCAATGAGGGCTGAAGATAGCCGCACATCCCATCTGTCTGTGTGTATTTGTTCTTACACATCAATGGCTTTTAGAAGGCAGAAGAAATGGATTGTATCAGCCGGAAGCTTGATTGTAACCACTGAAGTCTGCAGCAAACTATAGTTTTTGTTAGAATGTAACAGAAATTATTCTTTAGGATGCCTGCTTGTTGAATTGTCATTTTCTTTCCAGGAACTAACAGAGAAAATGAAGGCCTTTATAGAGAAATATGAGCAAAATGCTGATGGGAAAATAGGTATCATTGAGGTAAGGAAACTAAAAACATATGCTATGGTATTACAATAATATACTTTTTTAAAAATTTTTGACTGTTTAAATATCTGGCGCCAGCAATATTGTTTGTCAGACACAGACTGTGATGTTTAGGCTCCAAAGAAACGAGAAAGGTTTGTCATGTTGACACTGCAGTAAACTACATGAGCTTAACGTTGCTCTGTGTTGATTTACCGGAGAACAAAAATGTTTGTTCGTTTATATTATGCTTTCATCCAAGTACTGTGAGCCACATTTGACCATCAAAACATCATTTGTAAAAACAGAATTGTTTGTTCACATTGTCAAATCTGTAACCTGTTCAAAACGGTGAAAGCGTGTGGATTTACAGCAATCAGTGCAGCTGTCAGCGGCTCTCTGGAGACGTTATCTCTGATCCAGCAGCCTTTGACACTTCATAAACTGACATTCCTTTTCCTTCATAGATGACACTGTCAACTAGTCTTTCCCTAGGAATTTATGCACATTACATTAATCAGAAACTTTTTCTTTACGTCTTTCACAGCTGGTTCAAATACTTCCCACAGAGGAAAACTTCTTGCTATTTTTCAGACAACAGCTGAAGTCTTGTGCAGAATTTATGGAGGTGATTCTAAAATATACACAATTTGAATAGATAATACCATTGCATGTCTTGAAGTACAGTTAGCGCTTTTTAAAAATATACAGAGGAATATATTTAGGTAAACTACACTACCATTCAAAAGTTTGGGGTCAGTAAGGCTTTTTTAAAGGAATTCATATTTTTATTCAGCAAGGATGCATTCAATTGACCAAAAGTGCCAGTAAATACATTTATAATGCTACAAAATATTTCTATAAAAATGCTCTTTTTATTTTTTTTTATTTAAAGTTTCCACAAAAACTGTTGTCAATATTGGTAATAATAAGAAATATTTCTTAAGCACCATAGCACCATCAGAGAAATTAATAAGGTTTTAAATTAAATTGTAAAAATATTTCTGTAATGTGTATAGCTAGTCTGTTTTGGTTTCGTTTTCTGTTGTTTCCTGTGTTCTTAGTTCATAGTAATCATTAGTTTCCTTGCTTGTCTGTATTTAAGCGCTCGGTTAATTCGGTTCATTGTTCGGTTATTTCATTGTTATCTCCTACAGTACGTGTTCTCTTGTAGTTTCTGCTTTTTGTCCAAAAAGAAAGTTTTTGTTTTTCCTTGTATTCGTGCGACTCTCTGCAACCAAGTGTGACATTTTCACAATATTACTTTTTTTAACTATATTATAAGCTTTGGTTAGCATATAAGAGGCTTATTACAAAATCTTACTGACCCCAAACTTTTGAACTGTAGTGTAAATGTTATGTCTTTTAAAAAAACTGGCAATTTAAATGTAAACACTGAAGCTGCAGATTTCTGTAACACATCCATGTTATTAATTTCTCTTACAGGCCTGGAGAAATTATGATGCTGATCACAGTGGATACATAGAATCTGATGAACTTAAGGTGAGAAGCAAACCTTTAACCACTCAAATGATATGTGCTCAGTGAGCAATCATCTCTGTTGATTAATTTAACCATGTTCAGTTTAATCTTGAAACTATTATTTTCCATCTAAAATATATGTTGCTCTGACCTAACCAGGACACCCTTACAGCTTTAACCCACTTTAAAAAAAGTGACTGTTATCCAGTAGTAACATTTCTGGTTCTGTCTGAGCAAAAACACATTGTAGAAAAACACAATAAAACAAATCCAAATAAGCATGAGTGTACTGCGGTCACAATAGGTAAAATGTATTGCGGCTATTCATTATAATCTGCTCATATGCTTAGAAAAAAATCATATCAACCAGTTGCTTAAAAGTTTGTTATTTGGGCTAGTAAACTGGCCATGAGGGTTAATATATTTTAGTTTTGGCAGATAGTTGACACTTGGCACACAAACTTGCTGACCAGCATACTTAACTTAACGTACAATTCCACCCTAGTATCTCTTCACAATCTTGTCAGTTAGGACAACCAAAGTGTAAACCTATAAACAACATATAACTGACCTTAAGATGCAAATCATCTCAGAAGGCAACTTGCACCTTCTTAAAATGTAAGAGACAGATTCATGAGGTCATAGCCATATGGGATTACCCACATTGGAGTTTCCCTCTTAAGAAGTCAATCTAGGTCTTTCTCCAGCATGGGTACAACAACAAACGGAACAAAAGATTTCATTTCCAGATCAACATTAATAACCATATGCAACCCTCAAAGGGGCTTGTTTAAAGCAAGCAGTGAGGATTTTGGCATTTAAAATTAAAATGGGGAATGGTTTCTTTGAACATCTGCCAGATTTGCAGTCAGTGATTTGATGAGTGCAATCTGTTAACACTGGACCGCTTTTGGACCCACTAATGGACCTCGGGCAGGAAATGGAAATGCTGAGAGCTCTGTGAAATATGAATGTTGCATTTTGGAGACAGCACCACTATACAAAACATAAAATGGATAGTTCTGGCCCTTGATGCTGGTTGGTCAAAATTGGTTATATTCCATAGTAGTGCAACAGTGCCCAAGAAGACTTGGTTACAAAGAATTTTTTCCATTCATTTTTCCCTATAAGTTTGTTTTTATTTTTAAGTCTGTTCAAGAGTTATAGACCTTATGCGCCAGAGAAACAAGGGCGCAGCCATCTTTAGAATAGTGTCTCTGAACTTCAGTTTTAGCGGTAGCTCTATATTTCTATGCCATTGCTGTCGAAGAGTAATTAGTGGATTTGGATTTATCTGGTGAAATGGATTTATTTATTGTTGAGATAACGAAAGTTATCACGAGCATTGTAATGTTTAAAGCAAATGTTTTAACATATGTCAGTAGACCGGGAAGATTTTAAAACGGGCAGATAAATACGTAAGATCACTGTGGAAATACAAACCGGAAGACAAAAGACAACAAGCGCAGTGCTGAAAAGGGGCGGGGCTACATAAGGCCTATAAGACATGAAATATACCAACCAACTACAAGTACTACAACCAACTGTAGTTTTTATACCAGGGGTTCTGCTGCTGAACATTAGTATTTTGAAAATAAGTTGAAAAATCGCAGGCTGATGGTTTCAACAAAAGCATATACTTTTGATTAACAAAATCAATTCCCCCACAAAGAAAATGAATGGAATTTTTACTTTCGTAAAAATCCAGTCTCTTATGCTCAAGGCTGCATTTGTGAAATTGACAGTAAAGCTTGTGAATAGTAAATTAGTTCAAAAGAACATGAATTTGAAACTAAAATTATTGGTAACGCTTTAGATTACAGTACTGAAAGTACTATCTGTCTCTATCTGAAAGATAGATAGTCTCTATCTGAAAGTACTGCGTAATTAAAGCGATTTAACAGCATAACCTTCGGTAATTATAGTGTACCTATAACGTACTTACAATATAAGTATAAGGGAACAATATTTTAAGTTTGGGGAATAAAGGGGTAACAACCAGAAGAATTAAACAATTATTTATACTGTAAGTATTAAAGAACTACAGGGTGCTTATTCTACTATTATGATATAACAATCTAACATTTGGGAGCAATTTAGCAAGAACATACACTGCGTACCTTTTTGAAATAGTGGTGAACCAGTACATACTGTAAAATTACAGGCTTTTTAAAAATTACAGGGTACATATCTATGCATTTATAAAGTAATCTTTTTAACAAAAGTGCACTGAAAACGAAAACTATTGCAAGTTTTGCTTAAATATTGGGTTGTAGTGATGCTTGTTTCATGTAGTGATGCTTGTTACCCCCTTGTTCCATGTAGTTACAGGGTAAGTACAATAAAATGCATACACAGTTTTATATCACTGACTCGGAAACCTTTTATACTTTTAAACCTTTTTTTATACCTTTTTATAACCTATTATACAAGCACCACTTACCCTGTAACCACATCAAACAAGATATATTTCCCAGTATTAAAAAAAATTGCAATAGTCTTAGCTTTTCTTGCTTTGAAACATGTTAGCCCAAACTTAAACATCTGCACTTTTGCTATCAAAAAAAAAAAAAAGAATTGTATAAATGCCTATATATGTACCCTGTCATTTTTAAAAAGCCTATACAGTATGTATTGCCTTGGTACACAATTATTACAAAAAGGTATGCAGTGTATGTTCTCGCTAAATTGCTCCCAAATGTAAGATTGTTGTATCATAATAGTAGAATAAGTACCTATAATACTTACAGTATAAATATTTTTTTAATTCTCCTGGTTGTTACCCCTTTATTTCCCAAACTTTACATATTGTTCCCTTATACTTACATGCAAGTACTTTATAGGTACACTATAATTACAGAAAGTTACGCTGTAAATTCCTGTTAATTACACAGTACATTCCGGGCTGTAATCTAAAGCGTTACCAAATTATTTTGTAACATTATAAGTGTTTACTGTCACTTTTGATCAATTTAATGCTTACTTGCTGAATAAAATTTCATGAAGAAAAAAATCTTTACTGACACCAAACTTGTATAAATAATCCAATCTGATGTTTTTCAGAACTTTTTGAAAGATCTGCTGCAGAGGGCTAAAAAACCATATGATGAGAAGAAATTAGAGGAGTACACACTGACTACTGTAAGTGAACTACAGCGCTCATTAAATAGGCCTACATATGTATTTTGAGGGAATAAATATATATATATATATATTTTTTTACAGCTGAAAATGTTTGATTCAAATAAAGATGGGAAACTATGTCTGTCTGAAATGGCACGGTTAGTGAACTTGCAAATTTCTTATAAATAATTATAATTTGCTATTAACTTTGCTATAAAAAAAATATGGAAATATGGCGTCTCTCTCTCTCTTTTTTTTTTTTTTTAAACAGGCTGTTACCAGACCAGGAAAACTTTCTATTAAAATTTCAGGTAAATCTGCATTAGTAATTAACCCATAAATGCTCTGGTTTTACCCATACCCACCTAAAACCTAAAACTACAAATCTTTTCTTCAGGGAGTAAAAATGGCCAGAAAAGAGTTCAACAAGATTTTTGAGTTATATGATCAGGTAAGTCTCTTGTATTGATCAGTCATTCATTTAAATGATGTAATCATCAAAATACTCTGTGCCTGGCCACCTTAAAATAACTCAAGCCTAAACTTAATACTGGTTGATTTTTTGCATTACCAAGCATGCATAGATCAGCCAGAGTGTCTTCTATTGTACAAGGCGTGAAGAAAGCAGCCATTAGTATGCAAAGACAGTGCTCTTTCTGGATAGCACCTCCAAAACCATTGAAGCTTTTGGCCCTGGCTCAATTGTAATGTATTACTGTGTCCCCGAATAGGGCAAATACCTCACTGCTGATGACAGCACCCTTGATCTTTATTGATTGGCAGGTTCAGGTTGCGAACTCACATAGAGGCTGGCTTAAATGCACTCATACCCATTTTTGGGCTATTAGAAAACACTGTGCAATGATGCGGCATTAGAGGCAGAATATGCTCAAAGCTATGAGGCATTTCATTACAGACACACCGACTGCTGGTCTGCATTTAGCAGACATGTGGCCACTCGGCCACATACTGTTTGCGCTGGGACAATGCAACATACTTGCTTGTTCTTTCATCATTAAGAGTGGATTAAAGGCCACATTATGAAAATTATGGAGATACATGGACTTATTTGACTGACTTATTCTTCATTTAATTTTAGATGCCTCCTAAAATGGTATAATGTCATAAAGATGTTTATTTTTGATGCAATATGGATACATTAGTTAAAGCACTTAAAAATGTACCATTAACATTGTTTTTGTTTTTTCAGTACAACACTGAAGTTGAAATTTTTAAAGAATCAAAGGGGCAAAAAATTATATTTAAAATATTATTATATATTATTATTAAAATATATTATTAAAGGTGTATGTGTGTACACACACACACACACACACACACTTTTAATGAAAATCTATAAGTGTGTGCACTATATTCCAATCTTTTGAAATCATATGATAAGTCCATGTGACAATTTTTTTGGTCAACTTTGGAGCCCCAGGTTGCAATAAACTTATTTTACTTATGAGAACTATGTAAAAAAAAAATATAAATATTATAATTGACAAAATATTACAAAGAAGTACATGTTTATATACACTCACCTAAAGGATTATTAGGAACACCATACTAATACTGTGTTTGACCCCCTTTCGCCTTCAGAACTGCCTTAATTCTACGTGGCATTGATTCAACAAGGTGCTGAAAGCATTCTTTAGAAATGTTGGCCCATATTGATAGGATAGCATCTTGCAGTTGATGGAGATTTGTGGGATGCACATCCGGGGCAAAAAGCTCCCGTTGCACCACATCCCAAAGATGCTCTATTGGGTTGAGATCTGGTGACTGTGGGGGCCATTTTAGTACAGTGAACTCATTGTCATGTTCAAGAAACCAATTTGAAATGATTCGAGCTTTGTGACATGGTGCATTATCCTGCTGGACGTAGCCATCAGAGGATGGGTACATGGTGGCCATAAAGGGATGGACATGGTCAGAAACAATGCTCAGGTAGGCCGTGGCATTTAAACGATGCCCAAATGGCACTAAGGGGCCTAAAGTGTGCCAAGAAAACATCCCCCACACCATTACACCACCACCACCAGCCTGCACAGTGGTAACAAGGCATGATGGATCCATGTTCTCATTCTGTTTACGCCAAATTCTGACTCTACCATCTGAATGTCTCAACAGAAACCGAGACTCCTCAGACCAGGCAACATTTTTCCAGTCTTCAACTGTCCAATTTTGGTTAGCTCTTGCAAATTGTAGCCTCTTTTTCCTATTTGTAGTGGAGATGAGTGGTACCCGGTGGGGTCTTCTGCTGTTGTAGCCCATCCGCCTCAAGGTTGTGCGTGTTGTGGCTTCACAAATGCTTTGCTGCATACCTCGGTTGTAACGAGTCGTTATTTCAGTCAAAGTTGCTCTTCTATCAGCTTGAATCAGTCGGCCCATTCTCCTCTGACCTCTAGCATCAACAAGGCATTTTCGCCCACAGGACTGCCGCATACTGGATGTTTTTCCCTTTTCACACCATTCTTTGCAAACCCTGGAAATGGTTGTGCGTGAAAATCCCAGTAACTGAGCAGATTGTGAAATACTCAGACCGGCCCGTCTGGCACCAACAACCATGCCACGCTCAAAATTGCTTAAATCACCTTTCTTTCCCATTCTGACATTCAGTTTGGAGTTCAGGAGATTGTCTTGACCAGGACCACACCCCTAAATGCATTGAAGCAACTGCCATGTGATTGGTTGATTAGATAATTGCATTAATGAGAAATTGAACAGGTGTTCCTAATAATCCTTTTGGTGAGTGTATATATACTTTTATGTTAAAAAAAATTAAGAAATATATCATATTTAAAAAAAATAAAAAATTTGGAAAGACATGACGGTGAATAAAAAAGATTGGGGGTGAACTTTTCCTTTTAAACGTCCTCCTGAAAAACTATATGTAATGGCTTTCGTTTAATGTTACAAGCCCTCTAACGGAAGTTACTGGCCCACTTTCTCTGGCTATTATTTCTTCAGAGCACCAAATGTGCACCCCAAGACTCAGCATGTCATTGCATTGACTCTGTGTGCAAAACCGATCCTTAATGCCCCGATTTCCAATCTCTCCCTAGAGAACATTTCATGAGGCATCCCTAATGTCTGAATAGAGAATACAGGAAATGATGGTTAAGTGGCATGACGCTGAGTTTCCTCAGTGGCTGTCACACATCTGTGCTTGTTAATGTTCACTATGCTCGCTGCCTCTCGCAGGACAGGAACGGTTACATGGACGAAAATGAGCTTGACGCCCTCCTCAAAGACCTTTGTGAGAAAAACAACAAGGTACGCATCTAAAAACCAGGCTAATCTGAGGTTTCATGCTTTCATTTTCTGAGATCTGTTGATGTATTCTGGCTCTCAGTTGAAGCCCATGATGGGCACAAACAAATTTCTTCAAGCAGACTCATAAATGATAATACTAGTCAGAAATCTAATCTTCTGCTGCCGCACGTGGGTTGCATACAAATTCTTCACTTTAGAGCAGGACAGAGAAACTTTACATTATGTAAGGGAGAAAACTACTGTGATACACAACTTTCAATTTAAAAAAGGAATAGTTTGGGTTCAGTATAAGTTCAGCTCTAAGATAACCACTTTTCATAGCACATAGAAATGCACTGGATGGATGGAGCAAAGCATTCCGCAAGGTTTGAAGATGCCATGAAGTTCGCTTTTCTTTTCCGTGCCAATGTATTTCCTGTTAAAACAGGAAGTTTGAATAAATAGCCAACAGGCTTTATTTACATCACTGTGAGCCACTATTAGCGACTTGGTAGTTGGTTGCTGGTGGACATGGGGGAGAGGACTTTTCATTCTAGAGAGCATCTAATTTGATAAAAATCTGTGTAGTGCAGTATGTCATCAGTATTTTTTGTCCATTTTCCTGGAAGAGAAAGACTACATTTTAAAGGTGAATATTGTCAACTAGCATCTAGATGACCTCAAAGCTAATAACTCTAATAATACTACTACTTTTTCTTGTCCCCTTAGATTTCTATTTCAAGTGCATAACTCGTGAACTCATTTTTAAATGTATTTGCTGCCAATAGTCTGGAGTCATTAAGACATTTTAATGTTTTTGAAAGTCTTTTCATTTGGCATTTATTTGATTAAAAATACAGTAAAAACAGAAATATTATTGAAATATTATTACAGATTAATATATTTTACATTTTTATTAGCCATTACGCCAGTCTTCAGCGCAGAAATGTTGTAATGTTTTCAATCTACTTTTTAATTAAGTAAATTAATTTACAATATTTTTCAAATGTACCCCCTCCCCCCATTTTAGTTAAATCAAATATAAATATATTTTCTGCATGTCTGAACAAAGCCTCTCAGCCTCATTAAAACTGAATATGTCTAATGCCACATTGACAGACAATAAAATCACTGAACATACTCTTCTGATCTCTTGACAGGTTCTAGAAGTCAACAAAATCCCGACGTATAAGAGCGCCATCATGGCTCTGTCTGACGGAGGCAAGCTCTACAGAACAGAGTTGGCGCTGGTGTTGTGCGCAGAGGAGATGTGAACCGAACGCCTCATCTCACAACCCCGTCCCCAGCTCACCTGTGATGCGTAATGTAGCTAGAACCTTCTTACGTTCTTTCATTTTGAACATGGATTTCACATAGACAGGCAACCAGTGGCACATACTTTTCAATTTGTTGTTTCTATACTGTTTCTAAATGTACAGATTTTTTAACAATGACACACGTACAATACAACCTGCACTGCATAGATGAACGCTACATGTCCCTCAACACGAGGAAATCCAAAAAGCTACCAAATTCCCATCATGATTTTAAAATCCAAAATATTCACCAATACCTATTCTGCAAATATAAGAAGTATTGATTTATCTAACACTATCATAGGCAAAAGCAATAATGTCCTCAAGGAATGCTGATGAAACATGGCCTGTTGGTGGGATCTATGTAAAACTCAAAAAGGCTACAAAATATACTTTTGCGATGCATGTTTATATTGTAGCTGATGGCAGGCCCTGCTAGTGGGGTATTTTTGACTGCAAGCACATGCCGAACGTAATGCATCGCCCCAGACCTGTCTTTAATGTTAGATTTTGAACTGTAAAGAATGACATGCTCCTCTATGCTGAACACCACAGACACTGTGTAAGAAGATATTAAACTTATTGAATGACTACTTGTATCCAGTTGTGTGTCATACATCCCTCAGTCCCTAGAAATCAGCTTAACATTGAAGAAATAAAAGCCCTCACCTGTATGCCTTTCTTCTGTGGAAAAGTTTTTCCCCATACAATGAAAGTCAATGGGGTCCAATGTTGTTTGGACCCCATTCAATTTCATCATATGGACAAAAACAGTTAAAACATTCTTCTATATATTTTCTTTTGTGTTCCGGAGTAGAAAGTAAGTTAGGTTTGGATCAATATGAGTAAAAAGATCTCAAGAAGCTCATTGTGTTGTTTGGTCCAACATATTCATAACATGCAAATGTTAGTTTGTTCAGTAAATAAAATCATACTAAAATTGAATGCCTGGTTTGAAACAGTACATGAAAATAAAGCTGGTGTTGGGGAGTTCTGGCAAAAGCACAAAACAATTCTCAGTAGAGTTCCCCTCTCCATTTAAAGTTTAAACTGATCACGATCTTATCTTATAATTGAACAGTTGACCTTCCCAAAGCGGACACTGCAAGACATAAAACTTCTGTCATTGTGAACAAACAGAAACACTCAGAATCTAAACCTTTGTTTAGTTGGAGCTTTGATAGCTTGACTGAACTACATCATCTAGGATAGCCGCATATTGAAAACACATCTGATTTACATATTTTCTCATATCCACCTCAAGATTTTATGGTTGGAATTTTCGATTAAACACCTTTGGACTGGAACACCAAGGATGAATCCCATTCGAGAGAAATGCCTTTCTCTCTCCAGCGCTGCAGCCGGAAAATTGTTTTGATACCAGAATTTCAATGCCAATTTATGAGCTATTTTATCACCCTGCCAGTAGTGATTTAGGCTGCCCTGAAAGTGCCACATTGAGGCTAACTGATATTTAGCACTGATGACTTCGAGGACATATACCCCCGGTTTCACAGACAAGGTTTAAGCTAGTCTTAGACTAAAATGCATGTTTGAGATGTTTTTACTGAAAGCAACTTTCATTGACATATCTTAAAATATGTCAGTTCCATTGTTTTGTCTCGAGATGCACATCAGTAATGTTTTTTTCTAAGGCACGTTTATAAAAGCTACTTAAATGCCCTAATTAAACTAAGGCTTAATCCTGGCTTAATCTAAGCCCTGTCTGTGAAACCCAGGCATTGAGGGCTAAAACTTAAATATAAATTAATTACATCCAAATATATTTATTAAAATGTATAATACTATTTAAAAAATACATATATTATATAATTTATTAAATAAACTACACTACCTTTCAAAAGTTCGGGTCAATAAGTTTCTTTAAAGAAATTATTCATTTTAATTTAGCAAGGATGCATTAAAGAGACAGTAAATGCATTTACATTGTTACAAAATATTTCTATTTTAAATAAATGATCTTTTTAACTTTCTATTCATCAAATACTGACAAAAAGTATCAGTTTCCACAAAAAATGTAAGCAGCACAACTGTTTTCAACTGTGATGAGAAGAAATGTTTCTTGTGCACAAAGCAGCATATTAGAATGATTTCTGAAGGATCATGTGACACTGAAGACTGAGTAATGATGCTGATGAAAATTCAGCTTTGTCAAAGGAATAAATTAGATTTAAAAAAAATGCTGAAAAGAAAAGCTTTAAATAAATAAATAAATGCAGCCTTGGTGAACATAAGAGTCTTACAAAAACATTTTAAAAACGTACGGACCTCAAACTTTTGAACGTTAGTTTGTAAAGTTTGTATATATATAAAAATAAAGGTATAGCATTCAGTGAACAGTGATTTAAATGTGATTATCTGTATTACACAAGCATTATAATGTACTATAAACAAGGGCAGGTCAACAAGAAAAGATGCAGGTTTCCATAAGGGTACCACACCAGGTTAAAAAAAAAAAAAAAAAACATTATGTAGTGCACTCTCAGGTGCTGTCAAGAGCCCATCAAAAAAAGACCACAAGCAGTAATATAATATAATATGG
The DNA here is from genome assembly GCF_029890125.1 of Rhinichthys klamathensis goyatoka. Taxonomy (NCBI): domain Eukaryota; kingdom Metazoa; phylum Chordata; class Actinopteri; order Cypriniformes; family Leuciscidae; genus Rhinichthys; species Rhinichthys klamathensis. The sequence goes on from NW_026606827.1 coordinate 999,547, forward strand.
AACTACTAAAATGAATTAAAAAAATAATATGGAGACTCCTCGGTGGTCATTTCAATGAAACCTAATTTAAAAAAAAATCACTTTCAAAGATTAAAAAACCCTCTAGAAATACAAAGCAATTAAAGCTCTGAAATGCATTTCCCTCAGTTATTTAGTTATTTATCCACTAATTGGTATTTAACTAAGAAACAATGCAGAATTTATTCTATTTTTGACTAAAATAATTTCAATGCATGAAACAAGGTAGTATACACCAAACTTTAATTTGTACTTAGTCATTACATTATAAGGCAGTTGGAAGTTGTTGTAAGATTTCAAACCTTTTAAATCAAGTTTAGGTTGACTTTATGCATTCTTTTAAAAATGATATTTGTAGGAATCTAATATTCTGTATAAGTCGCAGTGATGCTGTAGCCTATCCAAGGGCACTGGGGCAGCATGCAGGCTAAATATGTAACCTACATGTTTACAGCCAACAGAATGTAAATGTCATTGTTACATTGGACTTTTAAGGCAGAAATGGCAGACAGGCCAAACTTAAATGTGAAAACATCCACACATTTTTAATTCAATATGACTCTAATACTCCAAACAACAATTCCTTACAGCCCTCAAGGTGATAAATGTGTCACAGAATGGATATTTGTATGTGCCAAGACAACTTAAGTCTCAATTTATACAGTCTACAAACCATATTTCAATTGATCCTCTGTTAGACAATGAGAGTCATTAGTGCTGAATTTCTGTGGTTTTAGAGGTTTACGATCCCTTTGTGCTTCTGATCATTGATTCCATCATGGCCCATTGCTCCTTTGTGACCTGGCAAATAAAATCAAGGTAAACATATAATAAATAAAGTAATGAAAACTCCCCATTGTAAATATCGGATTGATTGAGTTAAAAAAAAAAAATCACCTCCTTCAGACCATTGAACTCCCCAGCCATGGAGACATATTCACCACCATCCATTCGAATGATCTAAGGACAGAGGAGCTGTTAAAGCAGGAAATTTGTCTTTCACTGTGAAAAACATACTAGCTTCCCTGTCAGGGCTCCTCAACTTTATAAGTAGAGCCATTACAGTATGCACCAGACTATATAATTTCATATTGATCTCTGGAGCACTACTCCAACTCCCCCCCCCCTAATTATTCACAAAATGTCCTCTGCTATCTATCACAGAGTGAAAGCAAAGAGAGGTGTAGGTTGTGCCCTTGTCTCCGTTTGGCTGTAAATGGAGAGGCCCTGTGGGGAAGACTCTAGGTGAGCTCTTGCCCAGAGAGGCGAAGCACTTTTCACGCAAGGTCATCGAACTCACCGCTCCTGATACCCAGCTGGCGTAGTCGCTGCAGAGGTAGGTGGCAAGGTTGGCGATCTCTCCAGGAGTGCCCAGACGACCCACGGGTATCTTTTCGATTAGCGACTTCTCAAACAGGCCAGTGGGATCCAGTCTGCTAAATGCACCCTTCAGAAAGATACTGGGAGAGTTATTATAATGTTTGAAAAACTAAAGCTTTAAAGATAAAAATGATCCAAACTGGACTGAGTCAGTGAGTTGAACTGCACTGTAAAAACACTTAACTCATTATTTTGTGTTATCTTTTTGCATGGTTTTTTTTTAGTTTAACTAACTTATTTCGATAAGTTGAGGACAAGAAAACGTAAAATTTCTTGTTGTCTGGACAATCTAGTTATCTCTACACAAAAAAATAAAGTTGAAATAACTAAATTGCTAAAAAAAATTTACAGTGTAGAGAACTGAATCAGTCTGATTTGTGAACAAATCATTCAGACTGGTTTTCATTGAAGAGATCCGACCAGAAAGCATTCACAAATTCACTCTACACACCAAGGGATGGACAACATTTTCAGAGAAGAAGAACTTAAAACATGCACACTACCTTGGTTTTGATTGGTCCTGGTTGAATAACGTTAAATCTCATGCCGTATCTGCCCCACTCAGCAGCCAGAGACCTGTAGGTAGATACAATCAGCCTTTACACATGAAAATGAAAATTTGGGATGAAAATTTTGACCGATAACCGATAATTCTTTATATTTGAAAGGCGATAACCAAAATATTGGCCAAATTTTTATTTAATTTTTGAGAGCCTGATTACAAAAAACAAAAGTCTCACCATTCAATTTTTTTTAATGATTTATTTTTTTAATTAAATGCAAGTCAATTGATTCAGACAAACAGCTTCTTATGGAATCAAGATTATATCTGTTAAAAAGCATGATATATAAATAAGTGTCATGGTGCTTATACTATGCAGTATCATCCTGAAATGAGATATGCTTGGTTTAATTGAGCTCCTCATTCAAGTCTTCAAAAAAAGTAACAAAAAATGTTTTATTTGAAGTAAATCCTGTTATAGAACTAAACATTTAAGCAGAGATGATTTTATTAATAAGCTACTGATCTAAATCATCAGGTATACAGTAGTGTGCTGTCCACCTCCAGTGGTGTAGTCTACGTGATACGCAGGTATACGCCGTATACCCACTAGAAAATGTCAAGGATTTCCGTGTATACGCCGCCGCTCCCACCACGCGCATCACGCGCTGTGCGTAGGGCACCAAGTGCTGAGGGGGCACCAAAAATAGCCTAATGAAAAACCAATCATCAAACTTTTTGTTATAATCAGATTCAGCGCGTTCTTCCTCTTCATTCCGCAGCGGCGCCGAGCAGAGACAGAGAGCACGTCAGAAACACAGGACAGGGTGTGTGTGTGTTCGTGTGTGTTCTTTTGAGCCTCATTGGTCTGTCACTGCTCGTCAATGTCAGAATATTTGAGATGACCAATCAAATCAAAGTAGGCGGGCTTTATGTTCACAGACGCTGAGCGCGAATTTTAACAGTGCAACTCGACGCTTCATGTGTACGGGCAAGTGCGAGATAAGATGTAAGTAGCTAAACAACTTTATTTGACAGTTTTTTTAGGTCATAAATGTTAAACGAATGACAAAAAATAATTATGCAAACTAATATAGTTTTGTCTAATTTCGCCATTTTTAACTGAAAATAGGCCTATGTAACATGTAGCCTAGTGTAATAGTTTAGGCTACTGTCATTGTGAGGGGACAAGAAACATGAACAAAGCCGTTTTCATCATGTTAGGCACAGGATTTATAATGAATGTGTACATATTGAGAATAAAATACAAATTGTAACCTTTAGTAAATTAAAAAAGCCAACTTTAGGAGGGGAAGAGACAGGGCAAGATAAAAACAAAGAGAAAAAGAGTGTGATGCTGATGAGGAGAGAAAAATAATCAGCTGCCCACTGACATGGTTTTAAAGCTGTTGTTATCGAATTTTTTTTCTTTTTTCGCCTTCACAACATCTTAAAATGCACATCTGTAGTTCAGAAAAATCCAAAATTTCCCCCGAACACCCCTAACTAACCTGCCTCAAATTCGGGATCCCAGTGATTATAAAACCATGCCAATGCATGGTAATGAAACTAGTTAATAGTAAGCATTAGACCCTAATCTAAAGTGTTACTTTTTAGCTTTTTAATTTTTTTATAAATCATACCCTCATTGGGGGCTTAGCCCCCCTAAATGAAAATACTAAATGAAAATGTTTTTTTTAGGGGGGGCGGGGGGGCATCATAAAGGAATTATGCTTAGGGCACCAAAATGGCTAGCAGCGGCACTGTGTATACCCACTAGGAAATGTCAAAGATCTCCGTATACCCTCTTTAAAAAGCGTGAGGATTCGTAACAAGATCGTTTTGTGAAAGAACTTTCATTCATAAATTCACCCCGCCGCCCGCCCGCCGTGACGTCTGTGTTTGCGCAGCGACACGGATCGAATCGCGGAATCCAGCAACAAATGTAACTTATAAGTTAGCTGTAAAGCGTAACGTCACACAATTTGGCCCTTGATACAATGAATCAAATCTCGATATGTAGTAAGTGTCTATGAATATTAAAGCATGTTCTGCGTGTTTCTGTGAATGAGCGCTCAATGTGTGCTCTACTACACACTGAAGCGCGCGTGACACGTGACGCGTTGTGTTTTCAGCGTCTAGGACATGCACACATTTGAACTTCATCGCAGAGCTTTTATGAGAGTCACATCACAAGAATTTTACCATTTCATTTGATAAAACTATCGTCATTCATTCGTATCATATACACACACTCACAAACTAGTCTTCATGACAACCTGTCAAAATCAAAGTTTTGTATAACTTGATGAAAATATAACAGAAATATAGCCTATTACTATTGCACAGTAGAGTATACTTCAAGTAGGCCTAATAATAATAATAATAATAATAATAATAGTTTATTAAAACACACAGAAGCTCAAATGTCTTTAATTTACAACCCACCAAAATAAAAGTTTGTAGAGAGAAATAAAGTAACTCGAGGGAATTATGAAAGAAATTGCATAGTAAGATGTACTTTTTAAAATAATAATAATCAAATCTATTAAAACATAATTTTAAAGGAATATCACACACGTTTTTAAAAAGTAAATTTTTATTTGTGCTTATAATGTTTAAGTCTTTTAATTGTCAGCTGATAAAACCTGTGCTTCAGGGACCATATTCATATAACATCTAAGGCTAAATGTAGCTCTTTACTGGCTGAGTTAGTTTGGCTGGTATATCACAGTATACTCACTACAAAAAACTAGACTACACCACTGCCTCTCTCTATTGTATTTCCAGCATATTTAACACTCCTTAAGAGGATAGGATCAAGATCCCCATCTTACAATTAAAATGTAAATGAAACATAGCCACTGCACCTTCATTATGATAACATATGCAGCCCTTCAGGAAGATTATTAGAAAGGCATTTGACAGGAGGACCTGATTCTCAAAGGCCTGCCAGAAGGTGAATTACCTAAAAACATGTCTAACGGAGTACATACGTGCACAGCTTCTCCACTCCAGCTTTAGCCGCAGCACTTGGCACAACAAATCCTGAGCCACTCTCAGCGTAGACTGTGGTGATGGCCAGAAAAGCAGCACCTTTATAAATTCAACAGAATTATCAGTTTCTGGTGCTTTAAATGAGATAGATCTATAGGCTGCAGATCACCTGTGACATCATGAGAGGATAATAAAACAGTATGAACAGTTTATAAATAGTTCTATGTGCATCAAGAATCTAATCTTTGTTTTAAATCAACATGAAAATACAAAAAAAAATGAACAAAGTCTTGAAGGTCAGACTTGTTATCAGCAACATAATATCTTTGCACTTAATGGAGTTATTGAACAGTCTGTAATCACCGTGTTCGAGGAAGCAGAAAGAGGTCAGAATAATCAGGTGAGAAGCTGGATGTCTGAATCTGAGCAGCTCATTCAACAAATACACACAAATATGACTGAGGCAATGAAATGGAATTATCTTATCTTGCTAGTTGTCATCTTACCCACACACACACACTTGGGTCTTATCATTGCAAAATATAGTAAATGTACTATAAGGACTAATGATTTCTTAATTTACACATGAGTAATTATGCTGCAGTTTACTGGTCACAGCCAGAAGCTGTTATCTTCACGGAAAACAAAGAGAGCAGAAAATGGCATGAATGCACATAAATTAGCCCATTACAAAAAAAAGCTTGATTAGCAAAACAAATCCCACATTTTGACAACTTTTTTTATGCCACTTTCCAAAAAGCATTGTTCATGGGATCTGCAAGAAGCCACAGGCAACCTCATTACTGCAGAAACATCAAGACAACGGGCAGAAGACAAACGTGGATCATCTGGACAACTTAGTTAGTCACAAACATGTGATGCTGTAAAGTTTTCCACATTTCAATTCCTCACAGTATAACAGAATTGGCCACAATGTAACTTGCAGAACAATAAAAAGATTGTGTTCAGTAAGATTTGTTAATAATTTGTGTGTTTGTCTTATGCTCACCAAGGATGCATTTTTAATAAAAATGACAGTAAAAAATACAGCACAGCGTTCAATACACTAGTTATATTGTGTAATAACTGTTTAATCTATTTTAAAATGCAGTTTATTCCTGTGATGGCAAAGCTGAATTTTCAGCAGCCATTACACAAGTGTCGTGATCCTTATTCAAAAGAACAGCATTTATTTGGAATATAAATCTTTTTTAATGTTATAAATTTCTTTACTTTCAATTTTGATGAACCAAATGCATCCTTGCTGAATAAAAGTATTAATTTCTTTAAATAATAATAATCATTTTACACTACCTTTTAAAAGTTAAAGTAACAACAGGTCGTTTTTTGCTCTCGGGCTCCCCCTACAGTTGGGAAACAGTATTGTCCTCTACTACTGTCGTAAACTGTCATCCTACATGCACGTGCATTTGTTGACAACCATGATAGCCCTGAACACTGTAGGAGGAGGTCACATGCAGGTGTTCTCGCGTGTGTGAAATGTCTTCATCCCAGGTACAGTGGCATATATTTCAGCATGTCATATGAATATAATTTCATGTGTTTTTTTTTTTTTATAACGACAAATGATCGCGTTTACAAGCCAGCGTCATTATAGTAGCCTAGTCTATTGGTTACCGTTTTACTGAATCTATATGATACTTCAATGCAATGTTTGAGTGGTTGATAATAACCATATATCGTCAATATTATAATATCAAGCTACCATAAATGAATCTGCAAATTTTACAAATCGATTTGCATTATAGCTTGAGGCAAGACAAATAAACAAATATCACAGACATGTTAGGTATCCTAAAATATGATTTTATTAATAATCTTCCTCCTTTCTTTGTACATGTTGAGTAGACTACACTTTTTAGGTCAAACATTTGCTATTGGCATTTCATCGATTGCAAAGTTCAAATCAGAACGAGAATACTATCGCGATAGCTAACCATCAAAAACTAGAATATCGTTTACTAGCTACCAGATTGATAATTCGCTATTACTCTAGCGAATTAGAGAGGTTAGAGAGAGGCATTCTTTTTTCGATGGGGGGTTCGATGCTCCCTGCACACGCAAGGTCTCTCGCTCGCTTTCTCTCTCTGCCGTCCGCGCGCGTTGCAGCACAGTCTCTGTCTCGCGTGCGCGCTCGCTCTAGATTCCGGGAGATTTGAACTAATTTGCGGTATAACTTGTCGATCACGAGTGGCTCAACAGGTAGAGATCTATAGATAAACTCATCTTTCAGGCATTTGACCGACCGGGTTGACAATTTAGCGTGAGAAACCGGGGGTGTGGCGTGTGAGCGTGTGAAACCAATCAAAAGCGGGTGTCTCACGGCCAATGCGTGAGAGTTGGCAGCTCTGCAATGTTGATCCTCGTTCTGCCTTTAACGCGATCACTTTCTCTTTTTCTCTTTTTGCTTTGCTCCGATAAAACCTTTGCTTTCTTGTTTTTCTGTGCTGCTTCGGCCATGACTATAACATTTGGCTCGCAAGTCCGATTTTAAGGAAGTGGGGGTGGTGGTGGAAGTGACGTATATGCCGTAAAGCAGTCGAATTTTGTAGTTCTCTTTGTTCGCCGGTTACTACCCGAAACCCGAAGTTTAAAAGTACGATTAAAAACGCTACAGACCCCGTCAGGCTATGGCAGACGTGTCATTCAACCTATTGTAAGTCGATGTACCATCATAAGAGACTTGGAAATATATTATGAAGGCTGAAAAGTTACCTGTTGTTACTTTAAGAAATGTTCTGAGTTCTCTATTTATCTCTATTGACATAATCTGTGACATGCTGTCAGTTATCACAGATAATAATAAATAGTAGGCTACAGATTATCAGTGATTTGAGCAGTCTGTAGGATTTATTTGCTTTTACTGCCCTCTAGTGGTTATGTACTCCAAATCAACCACCTCCAACTAACCAATAACCATACATTTATGCATTTGGCAGAAGCTTTTATCCAAAGAGACATTCAGGTGCACATTTTAATCAGTTCACTCATTCCCTGGGAATCAAGCACCATGCTCTACTGTTTGTAACACCATTGCATTCTACAGTGGTTCCAACCCTGGTCATGGGCTATGTCCGAAATCGCCCCCTACCCTTAAATAGGACACTATGAGGGGACAGCCATTTATAGTGGTGTCTGAAACCATAGTGGACATTATCGAGTGCACTCATTCAATCACATAATGCACCGCAATAACGAGTGTACAACTGACACTCAATGGCTGAGAACACCCATAATGCACTGTGAGGGTCGTTTAGAATAAATTCCCACGCCTCACCAGATGATGGCGCCCGCAGCTGAATCATCTACACATTCATTTTCCAAACAAGTGTACAGTGTAATATCATATACAGGTATAAATTCCTTTTTGATTATTAAATTGTTTAATAAAGGTTTAAACATGCTAGTTTACATGACAGAGTTCACATAAATCTTTCAATACTACTGGAGCTGCCAATTTGCCAAGTTTCAAATGATTATTAAACAGCAAGCACAAACTATACAAAAGCAGCAGCCATTCCGACACACTCATGGTGCTTCTCAATATCCCCCCTCGTCTCCTCTCTCCTCCATCCTATGACCCGGAAACCGATCAAGCTCAGCCATCTTGAAGGACATCTCAATTCTCTAATTGCGATCGAGGAGCGAGGAGGCTTCCAGAGGAGTTATGAGCGAGGATGCACAGGTGCATCCTATGCGGAGGTGTTTTATTGACTAAACGTGACGCACGTATAAATCCTCCCCCTTCACATCAGTCACAATTATTTTAATTTATACTTTACCTTTGCAGTTTATATAAACCACACATCTCACATATTTCAACAGGGTATCTTGCTTTATTATTAGTTATATGTAATAACCAAACTTCAACAACATAAGGGCAGATCCTTTGAACGGTGCTGATAACGCTGTGCAGTGACGCTCGAGTGATCAAGTATTCTTCCAATGTATAAAAAAGTTTTCATTCAATTCCTCCGTCTTCATTTTCTTTCCTTGCAGCCTGAGACGCGAGGAAAGGAAATGAGGATGCACAAACAAGATTTGAGAAGCACCCCCAGTGTCCGAATTCACTATATTAGTGGATTAATGTAGGGAATAGTGAATGAGGGTATAGGGGGCGATTTCAAACACAGCTCTGGAGTTCCCCTAGAACTACACATTATAGGGTACGGTTACACGACATGACGACAACAATGTACTAAAACGTTGTTTTCCTCTTGCATTTTTCACGTACAGACGACAACTTTGTCAAAAACTTCCCTGTTCACACGGATCAGTGAAACGCTGTATTATCCCTGCCAGACCAGTAGTTGGTGCATAACATCACCGTTTTTTTCACAAACTCGAGTTTTTGTAGTTTGCACAGAGACGATAACAGTATCGTTTTCAAAAACTTGCCGTTTGAATCTTGTTTTCAAAACTTTGCATTTGCAGGCCCCCAAAACCCTGTCGTCATGAAAATGAACGGCCAAAACGCATAAAAAGTTTTCCGTTTTTAGTTGAAAATGGTGTCGTGTAAATAGGCCCCTTAAATGTCTCCCTAATAAAAAAACTTGTCAGTAAAGATTTAGATGTAAACCTTAGATGTGTCAGATAAGAGAGACATCAAAAATGTGCGGTGCTTGTTGTACTCCAGGGCCAGGGTTGGGAACCACTGGCATACTAAATATAAGCAGATCTTTTTATCATGATTAAAAGTTGAATTACCCTACAACTACTTTGCTACATCTCTATAAAAATAATAATCACCTTTCTCAGCTTTGATGAGGCGTTTCCCGATGTCTAGCGTGACATAGGCAGTGCCGTTCAACACTATGTCAGTGATGGTTCTCCAGGCATTGGGAGACAGCTTCTCTGAAGGAGAGATGAAGTTTCCAGCTGCATTGTTTATCACCACCTGGAAAAACAGAATCCCAATGCATCAGAAGGAGTTTTGTGTGGAATCTATTGTATCATTGCTGTTAAGATGGAGATCTAAACCTACATCAGGCAGGCCGACATCATTGACAAGCTGGTCAACAGCAGCCTCAACTGAAGCAGGGTCTCTAACATTACACTGGACGGCATGGACCTGAAACATCAACACATTTATCAAACTCTTTATCAAGATTTATCAAGTTCTTCACCAAAAACATGGCAATGTTTGCTTAGATGTGAGAGGTACCTTGTTTTCTGTCTGTTGTGAGATTTCCTCTGCTGTTTTCTTCAAAACATCAAGATTTCTGGAAGTGACAACAGGAGACTTAACACGACTATTTGAACATGATTAATCACTCAAATTCAACACGATTTAAGCTTTTGGATTTGCTTGCAGGGTGTGTCAACAATCATTTAGGAACTAGAAGACAAAATTACAGTAAAAACAGTGATCGTGAGAAATATTATTACAATTTAAAAATAACTGGTTTCTATTGTAATATATTTTAAGATGTAATTTATTCATGTAATGGCAAAGCTGAATGTTCAGCAGGCATTACTCCAGTCTTCAGTGTCACATGATCCTTCAGAAATCAGGGAGCCAACTTTTAAAGAAGTTGAAGAAGTCGTCAAGGCTGCTAGAACTAGCTCCACACCAGGCCCGAGTGGAGTGCCGTACGTCGTCTATAAGAGGTGCCCCAGACTCTTGAAGAGGTTATGGAAACTAATCAAGGTCATCTGGAGGAGGGGGAAGGTGGCGCAACAGTGGCGACACGCAGAGGGTGTCTGGATCCCGAAGGAGGAGAACTCAAGTACCATCGAACAGTTAGAGTCATCTCGCTCCTCAGTGTTGAGGGCAAAATTTTCTTTAGTGTTCTTGCCCGACGCCTGACGGAGTTCCTTCTGAGGAACAAGTACATCGATACCTCGGTGCAGAAGGGGGAGTCCCAAAGATGCCAGGATGTATCGAGCATACAGGAGTTGTCACTCAGCTCTTACGTGAGGCACGTGAAGGTAAAGGGGATCTGGGAGTCCTCTGGCTCGACCTCGCCAACGCCTACGGGTCAATCCCTCATAGGCTGGTAGAAGCCGCAGAGGTAGAGTGCAGAGGCCCACTCACCAAGTCAGGCATACGGCAGCCCCCCATAAGAGCATTTATGGATGATCTGACGATGACCAAAACATCGGTTCCGGGGTGCAGATGGATCCTCCAAGGGCTCGAGCACCTCATCAACTGGGCTCGGATGGATTTCAAGCCAGCTAAGTCCAGGTCCCTGGTGGTAAAGAAAGGGAAGGTTACAGACCAGTTCCGCTTCTCACTAGGAGACATCCAGATACCATCTGTCGGAGAAAATCCAGTCAAGAGTCTGGGTAAGATCTACGACTGCACCCTGAAGGACACCGCAGCTCTCCAGACAACCACCAACCAGTTGGTAATCTGGCTGACGGCTGTGGACAAGTCAGGTCTGCCAGGTAAATTTAAAGCCTGCATCTACCAGCACGGCATCCTGCCCCGACTGCTCTGGCCACTGCTGGTCTACGATGTGCCAATTACCACCGTTGAATGCTTTGAGAGGAAAGTCAGCAGTTCCCTGCGGAAGTGGCTAGGCCTACCACGAAGCGTCAGTGACATCGCCTTGTACGGGAGGAAGAACAAGCTAAAATTGCCCTTCAGCAGTCTGAAGGAAGAGTTTATGGTAACCCGATCAAGAGAGGTGCTACTGTATAGAGACTCCAGTGACATCAAGGTCTCTGCGGCAGGCATAGAAGTCAGAACCGGCAGGAAGTGGAAGGCCCAAGAGGCAGTAGATCAGGCTGAATCACGGCTGCGACATAGTGAGCTGATGGGGGCAGTGGCATCTGGACGGGCAGGACTCGGGAGCAATCCAAGACCTCGCTTTAACAAGGCCCAGGGGAAGGAAAGGAGGCAGCAGATTCAAGAGGAGATCCGAGCTGGGGTAGAAGAAGTCCGCTGCAGTAGGTCAGTAGGGATGAGGCAACAGGGAGCATGGACTCGATGGGAGCAGGCGGCAGACCGGAAAATATCGTGGACAGAATTGTGGAAGTCTGAGCCACACCGGATTAAATTCCTGGTTCAGTCTGTCTATGATGTCCTCCCCAGTCCATCCAATCTCTTCCGCTGGGGCCTGGCAGAGACACCACTGTGCCCACTCTGCCAGAGAGGAGGTTCATTAGAGCACATCTTGAGCTGCTGCTCAAAAGCACTGGGAGAGGGGCGCTACCGTTGGCGCCACGACCAAGTACTGAGGGTCATTGCAGAGGTTATCAGCACTGGGATCGCATGCAGTAGATACCAGCAGCCAGCAAGGCAGAACATCGGCTTTTTTAAAGCTGGGGAGAAGCCACACCAGCGCCTGAAGCAATCAGGGGGGCTGCTGGCAACAGTACAGGACTAGCAGCTGAAGGTCGACCTTGGGAAACAGCTCACATTCCCAGAAAACATCGCAGTGACCACACTCAGGCCAGATATTGACCTGGTTTCAGAAATAACAAGGCAAGTGGTCCTGCTGGAGTTGACTGTTCCCTGGGAGGACCGGGTGCAGGAGGCTTTTGAGAGGAAGAGGACCAAGTATGAGGAGCTGGCAGGCGAATGCCGAAGCAGGGGGTGGAGGACCCGATGTAATCCCATCGAGGTTGGGTGCGAAGGATTCGTCGGCCAGTCACTGATTAGGGCCCTCAAGATGCTTGGAGTGGAGGGACTGCACATCAGGAAAGCCGTCAAGAACATCACGGACGCCGCCGAAAAGGCGTCAAGATGGCTATGGATCAAGCGGGGCGATCCGTGGATCTTACAAGCTACTAGGGTCTGATCAACCCTGGCTGGGTCGCCTGGGCGAGGGTGTATGATGTTGTGAGACCCGAAACACCCAATGAACCCAGGATACATCACTGATGATGTGTCTGAGTTGCACCAGAGGTGTATTTCAAGAAAAAAAATAATGTGCTGCTCAAGAAACATTTCTTACTATTATCAATGTTGGAAACAGTTGTGGTGCTTAATACTTTTTTGATGATCAAATGAGAGGGATACCTAACCTGCTGGCTATCACGCATTCTGCTCCCAGTGAAGACAGAGCAGCGGTCATGGCTTTTCCAAGTCCCGTTCCTCCTCCAGTGATAAAGGCCACTTTGTTTTTGAAAGTTCCTGGGAGAAGCATAACACCTTCAGAAGGTGGGAAGAATCTAGCTTGAGGACCGCTCTGGAATAAAGTGTTTGTCCCATTTCCAAACAACTGTTAAAGGATGCAAAGAGGGTAATTTTATTTATTCAGACAGGAATAGCAGCTAGTATAAATAAAAAACTGGGTGAAAGGTCATAAGGACAATGAAAGTATAAAGTACTTACTGCTTAAGCTATGCATTTAAGGAAATATACATTATAATTAATGCAACATGTCTCAAATGTAGCCTTAATCATGTATGAAAGGCATGATTTTTACATTCAGTGTACATCAATTGAAAGAGTTTACTGAGTTTCATTTTACTGCACAAGCTATTTCAATTTTAATCTACTAAAATGAGATTTAAAAACTTATAATTTATAAAACTAAAAGTTCCAGATACAAATGACTTTGTCTTGGCTGCAGCTTATGAGATTTTGAAACTAAATTACAATTTAATGCATGCACAACTAAATAAAATTCTTACTCGTGCTGGTGTGAAACACTTGTTTGGAGTTACTCTATTTAACAAGGCCAGTCCTCTGAGCAGCGCCATAACGTCAAAAAGAAAATATATTTTTAGAGGGAGAATACGTGTTGCAACAAAGTCAAAAGCATACAAATAAACTAGTGAAGTCAGACTCAGTAATGCCTCCGACGCATTGAAATGACTCTACAACTAAAGTCCGAAAATCCTGAATGATATCTTCCGGTTTCCGGTTTGCCGGCTGATCTGAGATCAGTCAAGACAGGCTTTTCATCCAATAGCGTGTCGCTAATGAGCTGACAAACAGATCTCAGATCAGCCATTGGAGACGCACACCTCTAGTTCACTCCTGAGACATAACAAACGAAGCGGCTCTTTTTTGTAAATATCTGTATAAAGTATCGTTTGTATTATTTGACATTTCTGCTAGTATTGTTCGTTTTAACTTAGGCAAAATGTAGAATGTCAATTTGTGTAAGGTGGAAGAAAATATCTCTAGTTAACCAGTCGGTTAGTTGACAGCGCGCCGGGGCTCAAACAATCAGGTAAACAACCGTTTATTTTTACATCAGTGCTGTAAACAAACACTATACGCACACGTATTTGACATATTACGTTATAACTGGTAGTTTATATGGATAGAAAATGACAATAATGTAACTATTTGAGTTATTTTTCTAGCTAGTATTGCTAACAGATATGATGCAGCATTTCATAATCATATCCCATGACACTTTGATGTGAAAAGACTGTAACTTATACTGGATTTATGACAAAACGTTTCATGTATTTATTTACTCTAGTTGCAGATAATTATTAGTAATCATTTTAAGAGAAAGTAGATTTTTGTAATAAACTGCATATCTATCTATCTATCTATCTATCTATCTATCTATAGATTTGTCTTTTGGGCCAACCATCTCTGATCCAGTGAGATGGGGAACCAGCTGGCTGGAATCGCTCCATCGCAGATACTTTCAGTGGACAGTTATTTCTCTGACATCCATGATTATGAATATGACAAAAGTCTGGGCAGTACGCGTTTTTTCAAAGTGGCCCGGGCGAAACATAGAGAAGGATTGGTTGTGGTTAAGGTCTTTGCAATCCAGGACCCCTCTCTGCCCCTGACCAGCTACAAGCAAGAACTGGAGGAGCTGAAAATCAGACTGCACTCCTGTCAGAACTGTCTGCCTTTTCAAAAAGCCACACTTACTGAGAAAGCAGCCATACTATTTCGGCAATATGTCCGGGATAACTTGTATGACCGTATCAGTACACGGCCGTTTCTCAACAACGTGGAGAAGAAGTGGATTGCCTTCCAGATCCTCAATGCCGTGGACCAGGCCCATAAATCTGGTGTGCGTCATGGTGACATTAAAACAGAGAATGTTATGGTGACAAGCTGGAACTGGGTGCTTCTCACAGACTTTGCTAGTTTTAAACCCACATACTTGCCTGAAGACAACCCTGCAGATTTCAACTACTTCTTCGACACGTCCAGGAGGAGAACGTGCTACATTGCTCCGGAGAGATTCGTGGATGGCAGTATGTTTGCCACCGAAAGTGACCAGACAACACCGCTTGTGGATCTCTCCAGCAATAGCCAACGGACCAGGGGAGAACTCAAGCAACCCATGGACATCTTCTCAGCTGGTATCCATTATATATTTTTTTCTGTTTGCTTAAAGCGGGTGCAGTATAATATTATGAAATATTTTTCAAAGACCTTTCTTGTTTCATTTTCTTTTGTTAGGTTGTGTGATTGCAGAATTGTTCACAGAGGGCGTCCCGCTCTTCGACCTCTCACAACTGCTGGCTTACCGTAAAGGACATTTCCAGACTGAACAAGTGCTGATGAAAATTGAGGATCACAGTATTAGAGACCTGGTAGAATTTCTATTCTTTTGAGATTTTAGATATTTTGTATTATTTCACGTTTTAACTTTAGGTTCTACAAACTTATACACTACCATTTTGGAGGTGCTATTTTTAAATGTTTTTTAAATAAGGCATTTATGCTCACCATGGCTGCATTTATTTGATCAAAAATACAGTAAAAGAGTAATATTGTTGTGAAATATTATGACAACTTAAAATGACTGTTTTCTATTTTAATATATTCTAAAATGCAATTTATTTCTGTGATGGTTAAGCTGAATTTTCAGCATTATTACTCAGTCTTCAGTGTCACAAGATCCTTCAGAAATCAATCTAATATTCTGATTTGGTGCTTAAGAACATTTCTTATTATTATCATCAATGCTGAAAGCAGTTGTGCTGCTTAATATTTTTGTGGAAACCATGATCAATTATTTTTCCAGGATTCTTTGATGAATAGGACAGCATTTATTTGAAATAGTCTTTAATGTCACTTTTGATCAATTTAATGCATCTTTTCAGTGTTATTTGAATGTGTTATTTCTATCAAACAAAATCTTACTGACTCTACAATAATTAATAAATAATATATGATACTAGTCAGTACTCTTAATTAGATATTACGTAGTACTCTAAATAATTTCATCCACTTTATGCAGGTGGCACAAATGGTGCAGCGAGAACCGGAAAAGCGCCTGGCGGCTGAAGAATACCTGAAGCAGCAGCGAGGCAAAGCTTTCCCAGAAATCTTCTACACCTTCCTTCAGCCCTACATGGCCCAGTTTGCCAAGGAGACCTTCCAGTCTGCTGACGAAAGGGTGTTGGTGATACGTAAGAACCTGGAGAACATCCTCAATAACCTGTGCAGTGGCGGGCAGACTGGAAAGCAGGAGAAGGCATCTCAGGAGCTTAGTTCATCCAAGGAGCAAGGGCTGGTGGTGCTGGTGTCAGTGATTACATCCTGTCTGCAGACGCTGCGCTTTTGCGACTCCAAACTGGCAGCTCTGGAACTGATCCTTCATCTGGCAGGCCGGCTAAATGTGGCGATTCTGCTGGACAGGATCACACCATATTTGCTGCATTTCTGCAATGACTCGATGCCGCGCGTCAGGGCCGAGGCCGTTCGCACTTTGACTAAAGTGCTGGCGCTGGTTAAGGAGGTTCCTCGCAATGATGTTAATATCTACCCAGAATACATTTTACCTGGGATTGCCCACTTGGCCCAAGATGAAGCAACGATTGTCAGACTTGCTTATGCAGGTATTCTAGTGCTAGAAATCTCTGGAGAAAATTGTCTAAATTGTCTGCCTTTTAAATGTGTAACTGTAATAGTTTTCACAATCCATTAAGTTTCTAGTTTTAAATGAAAAAAATATATATATTTCAATTGGAAATATTTAAGGTTACAGAAGTACAATGGATTATGAAAGAGGTTTCATATTAACTTAAATAGTATATTACATTATATTATTGTTCAAAAGTTTGGGGTCAGTAAGAGTTATTTTTTAAGAAATTTATACTTTTATTCTGCAAGGATGCATTACATTTAACAAAAGTAACAGTAAAGATTTTTATAATGTTACAAAAGCAAATATTTAAAATAAATGCTTTTCTTTTTAACTTTCTATTCATCAAAGAATTCTGAAACAAAATGTACTATTATAATGATATCTGAAGGATCATGTGACACTTAAAGCTGGAGTAATGGCTGCTGCAAACTAGTTTTGCCATCTCAAGAATAAATTACATTTCAAAATATATTAAAATAGAAAAAGAGTTATTTTGATTTATATTTCACAATATTAATGTTTTACTGTGTTTTTGATCAAATAAATGCAGCCTTGGTGAGCATAAGAGACTTATTTCAAAAACATTTAAAAGATCTTACAGACTCTAAACTATTGAACAGTAGTGTATGTTATATTATTATATTATATTTATAGAGAACATAGCTCATTTGGCTGAGACAGCACTGCGTTTTCTGGAGCTGGTGCAGGAGAATAATTTGAGCTCTGAACAAGACCTCAATGGAGAGGACACAGAAGAAACTCTTCACCCCAATGAAAACTATGATTCAGGTAAATGTTTGTCCTTCAATTAAAGCTCACTTTTATGGTAGTTTTGAAACAAGGTTAATTGATATTGTCTATATAGATCCCACTTTATGGACTCAATTAATAAGCAGTTTGCATGAAAAGATTTTTATGCTATCATTAAAACGCTGTGGATATGATCCATCTATTGTCCAAAGAGCTGCAGGCCTTGCATGAGATGGTTCAGCAGAAGGTGGTGACTTTACTGAGCGACCCTGAGAACATCGTCAAACAGACGTTGATGGAGAACGGCATCACGCGCCTCTGCGTGTTCTTCGGCAGACAGAAAGCCAACGATGTCCTCCTCTCCCACATGATCACCTTCCTCAACGACAAGAATGACTGGCACCTCCGTGAAGCTTTCTTTGACAGCATAGTAGGAAAGTTGCCACCACAGCACAGTCGCTTCATATGAAGGCAGTCTCTCGCAACATGGTAACCAAATCTCCTCTCTGCAGGTGTAGCAGCCTATGTGGGCTGGCAGAGTTCCTCCATCCTGAAGCCTCTTCTGCAGCAAGGCCTGAGTGACGCTGAGGAGTTTGTCATTTATAAAGCTCTCAACGCTCTCACTTGCATGTGTCAGCTGGGGCTACTGCAGAAACCTCACATCTACGAGTTCGTCAGTGATATTGGTCAGAAAAACTCTCTTCATTCATAGTCCATTGTATAATGTGCTTCGTAATTATTGTATATCATTTCTTATTTAAAATGTTACTATCCCACAGCACCTTTCTTGTGTCATCCCAATCTGTGGATCCGCTACGGAGCCGTGGGTTTCATCACTGTTGTCGCTCAGCACTTAAACATTGCTGACGTCTACTGCAAACTTATGCCCCATCTCAACCCCTTTATCACTCAGCCGATTATACAGGTGAGGTTACATTAGTGTGGGCTCCGGGTCTAGTGTATCATATTAGTTGTGACTTATTTGCTACACTTCTTGTTTACGCCG
The DNA here is from genome assembly GCF_029890125.1 of Rhinichthys klamathensis goyatoka. Taxonomy (NCBI): domain Eukaryota; kingdom Metazoa; phylum Chordata; class Actinopteri; order Cypriniformes; family Leuciscidae; genus Rhinichthys; species Rhinichthys klamathensis. The sequence goes on from NW_026606827.1 coordinate 1,017,974, forward strand.
AACACAAAAGGTGAGTTTTAAATGAATCTGCTGACCATCCGTTTAATATACACTACAGTGATAAAATTAATTGAGGACTATCATAAAAATAGTTTAATTTGACAGACAAACAGACCAAAATGTAAGTTATTATGGCCTGAAAATTCTTAAACCATTCACCTTTTGTGTTTCACGGAAGAAATGAAAAGTCATACAGATTTGACAGAATTTTCATTTTGATTAAACAATTTTTCTGCCTTTGGACAGATTGATAAGGAGATTGTGTTGCTCAGTGTGCTGAAAGAGCCTGTAAGTCGCTCCATCTTTGACTACGCACTGCGTTCCAAAGACATCGGAAGCCTCTTCAGACACCTGTTACTCCGCCAAAAAAAGCGCAATGGCTCCATCCCAGAATGCCCCATTCCTGAGGATCCTGCAATTGCACAGCTCCTTAAGAAACTTCTCTCACAGGTTAGGAAAATACATTTAAGTTCTATTCTAGTTTTTAATTATTTATTTATTTACATAAATATATAAGGTTGCTACTGTAGTTAGGATTTCTTTGTGATTTGTTTTTTAATTAATGAATAAATACTTTATAGTTTTAGAACTACATTTCTATGAAATAACCATATCCCTGACCCTGACCCGTTTTAGGAACAATAAGTCATGTTTCCCCATGTTACACTTGTATAAATGAGCAGTTATTATGTGTTTTCTTTTAGGGAATGACGGAAGCTGAGGAGGACAAGCTCTTGGCTCTGAAAGACTTCATGCTCAAGTCCAACAAGGCCAAAGCCAACATCATAGACCAGAGCCACCTGAGTGATGGAGCCCTCAGTGGAGTCATTGATCTCGGTACACTGGGCATCACTGGCCGACAGGTGGACCTGATCAAGCCAAAGCAAGAATCTGAAGACAAGAGGGGTGGGTGACAAACTTTCTGCGGTCATTTTTACTGCTACTTCAGTTGAAGATATATACGCTTCTCACGTCGTTAGTTCACCATTTAAAATTAATGCATTATATTTTTTTCGTTTGTTTACAGACTTCATCCCTTCTGCCTCTGGTATATTGTTTAGGTCTCAAACAGCTAATCTCTGTTTGAAGTTAATATCACTCACTTTGACTAACACTTTTACTAGGCTTTGTGTGGCTAGATCAGAGAATTCTTGATAGCTTGCAGATATGATGTGGATAGATGCACTTTTTTTTTTTTTTTTACACTTTTTCCAAATATGATGATCGCTTTGAGAGGGATCCCCTGCCTATAATATAAAAATAGTTATATATTTTTCATGGATAAATACCTATTTAGTTGTAAAAAAAATCAAACTAGGGCTGTCTTTAGAAAATTGAGAAATATTAGCTATATGTATACTATTTTACTGCATTGCAAGCATTATTCTTCTTCACACAATTTTGTATCTAGTGCGAAAAAAAAATTGACTGAAGCTGGGCTTGTAAAACTGCAGCTATAAGAGAGCTATAGTAGGGGGTTTGAAAAATGCTGATTTATTTGCTGAGAGTTAATGATCTCAACATACTGTGTAGTCCCCCTCAGTTCAAGTGTATTTGGGAAGTAACATTTGATTGTTTGCTTCTATGATAATATTCACTTTTTGAACTAATATTAAATTACTTTATTTTTTAAGTACTGCGTCTTTGCGCTGACTAAATCCATTGCCTGATTTCTTTTTCATGTGTCAGTATGCATGTTTACGGTAACTGAGCAGCACAGAGTGTTTTAGAAACCAGAAATGCATAATTTATCAGAACCGCATTTAAAACAGGTCCATTTTGTTTCTCTTGTGACAGCGCGCAAGCATACGAAACAGGACTCCAACTTGAACGAAGAGTGGAAGAGCATGTTTGGTTCTCTGGACCCTCCCAGCTCGACGGCGACTCCCTCGACGGTACCTAATGTTCTAGTTCCGAGCGGTGGTGGGGAACCCAGTGGAACTCTTGCCGGAGAGCGCCTGCGATCTGAGAGTTCCTCACAGACTCTTAACCTCCCTCATGTTCCATCCTCAGCCCAGGTCGACCGCTGAGCCGACAGTGTGCTATCGTCCCTCCCCTCTTCTCTTTCTCTGCCCTCTCTCCCTCTCCTTTCTGCCTCTTCTATCATCCTTTCTTCATCAACACCAATCTAAGTGTGCATTTGTCTGTGTTGAAACTCTGTAGCCTGTAAAGCCTTTCAATCATATCAGTCGTCACCTGATATTTTCCATCATGTTTATTTACTCAAACATGCAGGAATTTTCTCTAGATTAAATACACAGCATGTTGTTCCTCAGTAGTGGTGATAAAGAACTAAAATCTTTATCCTAAACCTCTCCCCGTTGCTCTTCAACCGCAGGTGCCTGAGGCCGGATCTGTGCAGCCCAGGAAAAGCACAGTGCTCCCTAGCATTCAAGTGGTACAGTCCGTAACCGGAGTGTCTACTTACCAGCGGCGCATCACTACGTGCAAGGCTGAGCTGCAACAGCTGGTGCAGCAGAAAAGAGAGCAATGCAACGCAGAGCGCATGGCCAAACAGATGATGGAGAGCGCAGAGTGGGAGAGCAGGCCTCCGCTGCCAGGTACAGCAGTCACGTCTCCACCCCAATATATCATGTGGCTGTCTAGCCTTTGCTTGCTAGATCTCGTACTGAAATCAGTAGCTGCAGCTGACCATTTTGTAACACTTTATTTTTTATTATCAACCCCATACTTTTGAACGGTAATGTATTTGATGCTTTCTCCCTAATTCAGGGTCATTCATTCAAAATCATTTTGTTCTAGTAAAATATGGTTATGATGAAGTATGAACAATATCATAAAGATATTTTAAAAGATACTTGAAAGATACTGCTTTTCAAAAAGGATGGCTTTTCTGTAGTTGTTGAACTACTTTGAATTATGAGTTGCTTGAAGTTTTTCCACTTTGGTAACTGTAGCTGTTGCATTGCAGGGTGGCATCCAAAAGGTCTTCTAGTGGCCCATCTCCACGAGCACAAATCTGCTGTGAACCGAATCCGAGTGTCCGACGAGCACTCCATCTTTGCTACATGCTCCAATGATGGAACTGTAAAGATCTGGGACAGCCAGAAAATGGAGGGCAAGACGACAACCACAAGGTATATAATATCTTAATGTCAGTATTTTGACTCTTTTGGATCTATGCATTTTCAAGGTGGTTGTTTTACTGTTATCTGAACCGGGAAGTTCAGAAGACCTTATTTGACCTGAATTGTTTCAGGTCTGTGCTGACGTATTCTCGGATTGGAGGACATGTAAAAACACTGACCTTTTGTCAGGGGTCACATTACCTTGCTGTTGCATCAGATAATGGTTCCATCCAGCTTCTTGCAGTTGACGCAAACAAGCCACCCAAATCACCCAAAGTCCAGCCCTGTCAGACCAGGTGTGTGCAGGTCATATAAATACTTACTCCACTCTATTTACTCCCATTCCACTTTCTGATTTTGTGTGCTGCCACATATAAGTAAATCAAGACCATCACACTCAGGTCAGTGTCACTCATGCAGTCAGATCAGTGAGCCGCTGAGTCTCTTTCAGGTTCCTGGATCCAAAGGATGAGGGCTGTGTGGTGGACGTACATCACTTTAACTCGGGGGCGCAGACGGTTCTGGCCTACGCCACTGTGAACGGCTTTTTGGTGGGATGGGACCTCCGCAGCAACAGCAACGCTTGGACTCTGCGCCATGATCTGCGCCTGGGTCTCATCACTTCCTTTGCTGTGGATATGCACCAGTGTTGGCTGTGTGTGGGTAAGATAGCTGCATAGCTTACAGTAGTTGATGTTTAGTGGTGCTTGTACTGAAACATCAAGTCAAGTCACTTTTGTTTATATAGCACTTTATACAATACATTGTACATTAGAAATGAGTGCTGATCAAAACCCCAATTAAAGAAGAAAATTCTTTAAGAAAATTATGAAAGCATTAAACTAGGTTTGGATTTATTTTATGTCCTACTTACATAGGCACAAGTAATGGCACAATGGCATGCTGGGATATGCGGTTTCAGCTACCGATTTCCAGCCACTCCCACCCAGCCCGAGCTCGAATCAGACGCCTACTGATGCATCCACTCTACCAGTCCTCTGTCATTGCAGGTGAAAAGTTTACTTGATAATTGAAAATACAGTAAAAACAGTAATATTCTGAAATATCTTTTTTAATATATTTTAATACTTATTCAGCAAAGCTGAATTTTTAGCAGCCATTACTTCAGTCTCACATGATCCTTCAGAAATCATCCTAATAGGCTGATTTGTTGCTCAAGAAACATTTCTTCTTCTTATTATCAATGTTGAAAACAGCTTAATGTTTGTGAAAACTGATTTCTTTTATTCAAGATTCTTTGATGAATAGAAGGTTCAAAAGAAAATAAAACTAAAAACTAAACTAAACTAAACTAAAATAACAATAAACTAATTAAATCTTTTTTAACTAAAGATATATATATATATATCTTATCCCAAGCCTTTGAATGGTATCGTGTGTGTATGCGGTATGTACTGTATCTATATAGATTATAAATATATAATATAGTATGTTCATAAAGATTTTCCTAATTCTCTTCAGCTGTCCAAGGTAACAATGAGGTGTCCATGTGGGATATGGAGACTGGAGACAGGAAGTTTACCCTGTGGGCCAGCTCTGCACCTCCGCTTTCAGAGATGCAGGTAGTTGCATGTTGTCTCTCCATCACAAAACAAAAATAATAAGTAAATTCATCCAAGTTACCAGCTGTCATCATTCTGGACTCTGTTGTCCTCCACAGCCCTCTCCTCACAGTGTACATGGGATATACTGCAGCCCTGCCGATGGCAACCCTCTCCTACTTACAGCTGGATCAGACATGAGAATCAGGTGTGCCTAATTAGTTAAGCTAATCACTGTTGATTTGTTAAAAGATATTGGAAAAAGGGATTCAGAAGACTTTCCTTTGGAACGCCCCTACAAATGGCCTCCCCTTCCTGAAGTGCCCTTCAAGGGTGCAAAATGCTGTTTTTTATGTATTTTTGGCCATCTATGATTGAAAAAAGTAAAATAAACCAATAAAAAAAAAAAAAATCAATTTCAACTCCAGACATTACTTCCTCCATATAGTCATTAAATATTTCCAAAGCTCAGTTGAATTTGTTTTCAAGGGTATCTTCATACATAAACAGCTGCTTTTCGGATATAGTTAAATGTTTGACATCCCAAGGTTCTGAGGGCATATGGACAAATATTGAATTTTGTAAATATAAAAAAATCAACAAAAATTTAAAATCTATTAATTTAAATGTGTTCTAAATGACATCTACAGGTTTTGGGATTTGGCCTACCCTGAGAGGTCATACATCGTCGCAGGCGGTGCTAATGACTCTCTTCACTGCCCTTCTGTGTTCTACAATCGCAAGATCATAGAAGGAACAGAAGTAGTACAGGTCTGAAGCTCATTTCCATCAGATTTTTGGTTTCTGCATGCTTATATTGATCTGATCTTCACTTCTGCCTCCCTTCAACCTCACCAGGAGATCCACAGTAAGCAGAAGAGCGGATCCACCGAGGACACGCCTCGCCGTGGACCAGAATCCCTACCCGTGGGCCACCACGACATCATTACTGATATTGCGACGTTCCAGACCACCCAGGGCTTTATAGTCACCTCCTCTAGAGATGGCATTGTCAAAGTCTGGAAGTGAGAGACACACTGTGCCAAGATGGGATGACATTGTTTGTATGGACGTCCAATCAAGTGCAATGTAAATTTAAATATAATGCCAATTAATATAATTCAGTCATTTAGGATCAAATCCACTTTAATAGTAACTATATAAAACAGTGTAAGCCTGCAGTTTGTGTGTGAACAGTTTTCTTTGTGTTTTGTTCTTTTGTGCAACTGCTTCATGCTGATATCAAGGTCATACAATATGGCCACACTGTAGAAAACAGGATGTGGTATAGCTTATTTGCAGTCTGTTTCACACAATAGTTACACTTATAGTGTTATTTCTGCACAGCTATGTAAACACCTAGTTTTCTTTCAAGGCCTGAATGCAAGACATGGAATGAAACTTCCATTGTAATCACTGTGTAATATTACTGAATAAATGTGACGAGAAATGTGTATTTGCTTGGTGTTTTTGCTGAAAAACATTGTAGCACAGCATATTTAGCCTTGTTTAAAGTGAACATGAAAAATCTAAATTGACTCATGGATTCCCATTGAATAAATTCCAATAAAGTCCAACTCTACTTTTTTTATTTTGGAAAACCTGGTTTCACTCAAACATGTAAAGGGGGTTGCGAGCAGTTTTTTTTACAATTTTTAAAGATGCACAGACTTCAATTTTTGTTTTGTTTTATTTAGTATCAAAAAAATTTATTCCACATTATTTGTGCTGTCACAGAACTTCTTCACTAATAGGCCATGAGACGGGACCCCAAATTTGGGCTACCGATACCATTTTGAGGGATTCAATTTCTTTTTGATTTTCATGAAGGTACACATCTCTAGTGTTGGAAAATGTGTGATAGCATCCGATCCATGGTAGCTTTCATTAGAAATCAACACTTATATCATCCTACCTCAAGGTAAGGTGTTCAGTGACTACAAGAGAGAAAAATGTATGCTTTTATGGTTTAAAAAATGTATTAAAAAAATATATATATAATTTTTTTATTATAAAAATTTATAAAATTTGAAATTTATTTAAAGATAAATTCATTTATCCTTTTTCTTGACGTATGTTTGAAAATCGTCCTCCGTAACCAAAAACTACCTTGAGTCTAATGCTATCACACATTTTTCAAATACAGGGTCATATACCTACACAAAAATCACCATGCGGTTTAATCCCTCAAAATGGTACCAATCAACCCTCTGTCTCACGGCCTATAACAACCTTTATGTACATTGACATACAGTTTGACTTAGCTGATGATGTAGAACTTTATTAAAGTACGATGAAAAATAAGTGCTAATTTTCTTTTGTGTTGGATGCCGGTGAGTAATTCTTAGCTTTTTTTTCTTTCTTTTTTTTTATATATATAATTGTACATTTAAAAAAAAAAAAAGCTAAATGCCAGGGTGAACATTTGTTCAAATGTAAAAAGTGTAATTTGGAAAGTCATCCAGGTTAAATGTTCCTTAGACAAAGGACTTCACACTCCTCCTGCGTGTCAAAGTTGTTTTGGTTTCCTCCACATCCTCCAAACCAGAAGTGTATACATTCACTCTGCTGGATGTCATAGTACCATCTTAAAACATAGTTACTGCAGGGCCCCACATCCTGTTTCATGAGGCACGCATCTGTGAGCGGAAACATCAGGAAAGAGTCGATGCATAATCCTTTTATTGGCTTTACAGAGAAAAAAAAAGTAGTGGTCCAAATTTTAAAGAATCAGCAAAGACAGAGAAGCAATTACAGAGGTGGCTCATTTCTCACCATCAAATAATGCGGTTTCCTCTTTTGCCTGCAGGACTCGTTCAGGATCTGGAGATGGAATAAATAATACAAATGTTTCGGCATTTGTTTTATATTGACAAAGTACCTCGTGTGATCGTTCATTTCTTAAATGTTCAGTTTGTAATTTCAGTGTCAGTAGTGACACAAAATGAATTTGCAATCTGTTTACACGGCTTGATATATACTAATGGTGTTTGATTTGGGTTGGACTACCCTTCTGAAATCTACTACCCTAAGCTGGTTTGCTGGTCTTAGTTGGTCCCTCAGACTCATCAGACAGGTATGTTGGCTAGTTTTAGAGAGGTTTTGGGCAACTTCTCAGCTATTCAGGCTGAAAGAGAAGCAAGATTATAATAGCTAAAGGACAGATTGGCCAGGCTGGCAGACCAGCTTAAACTCAAAATGATGACAGTTTACAAAGATTTCTGAACCAGTGCACAGTGTTAGGGGTAATGAATTACAAGAAACGCAAGTAATCTAATCAGATTCAAGTGACTAGTAAAGTAATGCATTTCTTTTAAATTTACAACAAAATATTTGAGCAACTTTTTCAAGTAAATAATGCAAGTTACCCATGTTTGTTTTCCCATTTGTTGACTGACACCACATGAGACCCATTTTTTGAGAGGAAACAGGAGTAAAGTGCAGGCGTTGTGTGTGCAGAGTGAACATTTCTAAGAGTGGTTATTAATAGTTCTAAACTAAATGTGAGCAGGTATTTACTCGTACCACTTGCACAAAAACAGATTCAGTATTCCTCAAAATGAAATGCAAACGCTGAATATTACGCGAACCTGCAATAATGAAATATGTTAAATAATACAAATATACTTTATGTATTTAATCTCACTTTATTAACCAATGTCTTTGCTGCCCACCTTCGATGATCCAATTCAACCATCTAATAAGCAAAACATCACATAGTTAGTTAAAAATCACATTTCTGTTTCCTTTTTTCTTTCTTTTTTTTACTGCTGAAGTACAGTAAGAGTCTTCTACTTTCTTCAACTGCGTCTTCTGGAATCCAGAATGGCAGCGCAGCTGAAAGGTTTGTTTGAGCTGCGCCCTCTACTGTACCAGCGTGAATTAGCATTTCACTTTTGGTGTGAAAGGGCCTTTACATTTGCCAGAAATAGAACTTTTGTTTTTGTTTTTTGTTATTGAAAAAAACAAAACAAGCAAGCCAGCTCAGGTGAGAAACAATTAACGCAAAAGTAATGTAACACATTACTTTCAATAAGAGTAAATGTAATTAGTTACTTTTTTAGGAAGTAACTCTACAGTAAATTCGCCTTTGGCTAAGCCCCGTCCCCCTTAGTTACTGTTGCTACGTCCGACAAACAAACTTCATGGGCTCTGGTATCAACATGGCTTATGCTGTGACGGCTCTTCCTGCTGGAATTGTATCAAACTTTTATAAAGCAGCAAATAAAGTGTCCGATAGAAGTAGGCAAAAGGGGCTGCAATATATGTTCGAAGGCTATATTCACGACATACAGGTGAAACGCAAGGAACAACAAGTCATCCAAATAGAGGCAAAAGCATACCGGTCACAGTCAAAAAATGAACCACCGCATATCCTACTAATCGAGACGGAGTCTGGGACTAACAATATCAAGGAGCAACACTGTTCATGCAAAGCTGGGTAGGTCTCTATTCACTTCTATAATCGTTATTACAAAGCAAACGGACTACGCGAGTATAATGTTGTATTTATTAGCAGCGTGTGCTAGACGACACTTGTCCAGATTTGTCTTCAGTTTTGGGAAGGGAAAAAAACGCGCACACCCCTCCAACCTCTCTGGGAAACGCGTATCTGTGTTACAAATGCCCCAGGCACAACGTTTAACCATATTTTTGATAAAACTACGACGGCAATAGCCTGCCGAGACCAAAAATATGAGACGCCTGTGTTAAAGTCAATGGAGCGCTGTGAAAAAGTGTCGGACCTCTGTGGGAGCTCGTTCTTGGCTGCGCTGTGATTGGTCAATCTACATTCTAGGGTGTGGCTTAGCCAAAGGCGAATAGTAACGCATTCCTTTTAAAGTTAGCTTTCCCCAACACTGTCAGTGCAGTTACTTACTTTGTTTGCCGCAGGTCTGAAGGCATTCCTTTTCTGAACTAAAACGGTTACGGTTACCGTCACAGCCCCCGTACCAGAAGGGTAAACATGCATCAACTGCTTCTTTATAATACCACTGCTGCATATATTCACCACAGACGGATCCACTGTCACTGTTCAGGTGACAGAGACCTGAAAGAAAAATGCTTTATTACTGATAAGCCATGACAATGATGCTGGAAAATCATTTAAATAAGTAACTTTTAAATAAAAGTTTGCAGTAAAGTTGGTTTACGCACTAGAGGCGCAGTGATGTGAGCAGAGATTTGTACAGTAAGAACATACTGTCTGTGCGGTCAAGTGGAGACTTGACTAATGAGTCTCCACGGCCTGATGTCTGCTGGTCCTCAGTCTCCTCCTGTGCAGTGTCTTCTTCCTCCTTTTCCTCTTCCACCACCACATTTGGGTATACAGCAGGTGGCACAGGAATCCTAGGAAATAGCTTTTGTTTTGACACTGGGCACATAATGGATATTCACAAACAGTTGATTTTTGCACAAAATATTTTAACACAAAAATGAATTATTAAAATGGCACCTGCCTTTTTTCTATGTAATTACAATCTTTCTACAATTATAAATAAATAATAAATAAATGTATTTATTTCACATTTATTTTATTAACAATATATATATATTAAGATCCATGTTAATAAAATAATACATTACATTTATTTATTATTTATTTATGTAAATTCTATAATATATATATATATATATATATATATATATATATATATATATACACTGTATATATATATATATATATATATATATTATAGAATTTACATAAATATATAGATAAATGTATTGCAGGTTTCATTATTAAGCCGCATGTTATTAAAATCTTATTAAATAACCACCTGCCTCCTTTCTATGTAAATTACATAATATATAAATAAATTGTAAATAAATAAAGTATTTATTATTTTATTAACCTGCAGCTTATTACATAAGCACCAGCCTCTTTTATATGTAAATAAATAATAGAGGTAAATAAATGTAAATAAATAATATAATGCTCAATGTTCCTGCCATGATTTCAAACAAACAGATGTTTCACATTAGATGATGATAGAGCAGGGTTTGTCATTCGATACCTATATACAGGTCTCTCTGCAGCCTCGTAGTCCAAACGCTGACCTGGACCTTGTTGAAAACTACTACACTGACTCTGGAGTGATGGATGAGGGTAGGAGTTCACATTCTCTGCATTCACAAAGAAACTATATTAACACACACAAGTGTATACAAAGTCATCCTTAAAGGGACAGTTCACTCAAAAGCAAAATGTATAATGTCATGTTTTGGCACACAAAAATCTCCAAAAGGGATGTCAAGCTTTAAAAAAAAGTACAAAAAGTATTATATGTATATCAAATAATTTGTTTCTCACATAAATCTATTTAACGGCTTCAGAAGAGGTGGAATATAGTGCACAGTATCAATGACTTTTATGGGTTTTTTTGTGCTTTCTAAGCGACATGAGGATGAGCAGTTTTGAGTGGGTGAACTATTGCAAAGCTTAGGCCCTCAAATCTGTATTGAATGATGTCTAACACTTACTGCTCAGAATGTGGAAGAACGTCCTCATGAAGCGCTGTGTGTACTCCTGCTCTCCGTGTTTCAAGTGGCCCAGGTGAATGATGTGCTGTTCTAAAGGAAAGCTGGCAAGCTCTTCCACCTGAGTACTGCTGATGTGGTCACCCACCATCAGGGTGAAGAGAACAACACCCTCACACTTCGCCACCCTGGAGATAAAGTCCAGCTTTGCTCTGTCCTGAGATGCCATCTCTTCCCCAATGATGACCAGTACCATCTTGTTCTTGCGACCCTTTGGAGCCGTGAGGATGCCCTGCATTATGGCGTATTCCATCGCAGGGGCGAGTCTGGAAGAGCCTCCGGTTTGCTTTAGATCCTGGTAGATGCTTCTCTTCATTAGATCACGATCAGGGAACTCTTGGAAGCCAAATATGACTTTCACAGCAGACTGGGCTTCACTGTACGTAGAGCTCTGCTGGTAGACGGCCACTCTTGCATTACTGTCAGCCCCGTTGGGTCGACTGCTCACAACAATCTGATCTAGCACACCGCCGAGCACCTCCTTCACACCCTCGTACTCGTCGGCCAGGATGCTACGAGAGCCGTCCACAATCACCGCCAAGTCCATGTCCAACTCCTGAGGAGCAGATGCCAGGTTGGTGCCCTCACATTCTCTAGCTGGTCTGCAGGGATCTTAGAAGAGAAAAGAGTGTAGATATGACCACAAAGAAACTACGTCCATAGACCTCCATAGGATGTTCTGCAGAATTTAAACACACCCATCATTCACAAAGTTCTACACTCCTTGAACTTTCATTCATTCAATATTTTTGATTCATTTAATGCTTTCATCTACCTTTAAGAGTGCAGTACTCATAACTTTATTCACACATTAATTTGATGAGAAAGGTTGAAATCTTTGCAAATCTGAACACAGTTCATACATTGTACACTCAGGAGATAAATCTGAGACTTAAGTTTCATTTTCCACTCCTTTTAATTTAACCCAACTCCTCTCCTCGGGTCATTTTGACCCGAAATGAGTTTACTGTAAAATTTGTACAAATCAGGAGTTCGTCTGAGTGGTCTAAGAGCTTGATTAAAACTTTCACACTTGAAATTGGAATGCACAAAAATGACTGGGTTTTGTTTTTCTGGTTGTACTAAAAATAGTAATAAATATTTCCCTCGCGGGTCAATTTGACCCCCATAATGAATGAATGGGGAAGGGGGAAAAAAATTAGGAATTATTTTTTATTCATCAACAAAAATAATAAATACATCACAATCCAGAACACACACACATGCATAAATGAAGGCATGAGACTATAGAACATCCACAATGCAGAACACTCACTCACTCACACACACACACACACACACACACACATACTCGGTTTCGCTATCTTTGTGGTGACTCTCCATAGGCGTAATGGTTTTAATACTCTACAAACTGTATATTCTATCCCCTAACCCTAAACCTACCAATGACAAAAAACTTTGTGCATTTTTACAATTTCAAAAAAACAATTTAGTATGTTTATTAATCCATTTCCCTTGTGGGAACTGCTGGCTGGTCCCCACAATGTAGGTGATCTCAGGTTTTACTTTCCTTGTGGGGACATTTGGTATGGGGGGGGGTTCATTTTGAGGAATACTGAATATATTTTTTTCCTTACATATTTTCAGCTAAAAATAAGTCACAATGCAGACTGAACACAGATTTGAATTGGTTAGATTTGAACATTACATTGCAATACAAATTAGCATATTAGAATATGTCGGTTGTGAGAAGGAGGGAGAGAAATAACTGGTGCTTACCAAAGCAGATAACACAACTCTGGATCTTACTGAGAGTAGCATCCTGGTCTTGCAATCTACCCAGCACAGTGAAGATAAAACTCTGAGTTTCATCTGCCTGCATACAACAAAACATCCCACAAATTAATAGGTCTACACAATGGTACAAAAAAACTTTAGTATTCAAACTTAGTGTGTTAGTCACACAGACAGATCAATTAATAATTAAAGGGAAAGTGAGTGAAAGTGAAAGTTTTGATATTTAAGTGAACAACTTAATTAAATTTTGTACCACAGAAGAAAGTAGGTAAAAAGGTTTGTAAAGACACGAGGGGGGGTTAATGATCACATAATGTTTATTTTTGCATTAAAGGTGGGGTATGTGATTCTCTTTTTTGTAATTTTTTTCAAAATAACTTGAAATCCTATTCCTAACCCACTTACAGCCACTGAGTTAGAAGCACTGAAATGAAAATTAAGCAATTTAATCATCTGTGGAACGGGCAGGACTCGAAAAACTCCAGCCAATCATTTCCAAGACCACCAGAATCATTGGACAGTAAGTCCGTCAATCAAACGGTTGTACCACACCCCCCTCCCCCCAGCGCGCGTGACCCCCATCGTGCGCATACTCAAAGTTTGTGACGCATGCGCATCTCGTCAGTAAAGCCGGTTCCATGATTAGTAGTAAATCGTCATTACAATCTCTCGCGCATCTGAGTTGTCGCTCGTGCATGATTGCGCGTCCATGTTCTTCGAATGGGGAATGGGTGGAGTCAGAGCCGGCGTTGGAGGAAAGAAGGTAGGACCATTTGAATTGTATATTTTCAAAATCTGACGGTCGTTTTCCAAATCACATACCCCACCTTTAACTATTCCTTTAAATGATTAAAAATTAAAGTGTGCTTAACTTTACCTGAAAAGCTTTTCTAATACTAGGGACATTCCTCAGTCCGATAACCCCGAGCTTAATGTTCAGGGCTTTGTACTCTAGAATGGCCGTGGTGAGGGAGGTTGAATCCTGAGATTCTCCCAAGGAGAGGAAGATTGCAACTTTCCTCATCAGGACACCCTTTCGCACACGCTTCAGGACGTTTCTCCCCACAAACCGCATGGCAGCGCCTATGTTACGCCGGTTTGAAGTGCGTTCCAGGGCGATATTATTCACTGCATCAATAAGCTGCTTCTTGCGGTGATAGTCGTTGAAGCGGATCATGTATTTGGTGTAGGAACTGTAGGAGACCACAGCCACCCGAGCCCCCGTCGGGCAGCTGCTCTCTGCAACATTGATATTGTCCAAGAGTCTCAGGACTACAGAACGCATGCGTTCAAAGCCTTGAGGAGTCACATCTTCAGACATGTCCATGCCAATCACAAGATCAGTGGGGTAGGCAGGGCATTTTATGTTATCTAGAGAGACACATATGGGAGAGAAAAGTAATTTTTAATAATGGACATTAAATAAAATAAAAAAATAAAAAAAATTTGCTTCTCATTTCAGTGTCCTTTATTACATAAAATGTTACCTACTTTTGCAGCACACTGTTAAATAAAAAAAAAAAAAACATAAAAATGTCAGTATCATCATCATAATGTATTTAAGAATACATATTTTAAGAAAAGAAAAAAAATCGTAAATAAAGATTTCTTACAACAGTTGTCTCGAACATATGAGATCAGTTGACAGTCCTACAAAAGACAAACATGCTTTGCATTTAGACAACAAATAAAAATACTACCGTTTAAAAATACTACCGTTTTTTTAAAGAATAAAAAAATTTAGTTGGTCAAAATTAACAGAATTCTACTCATCAAATAATCCTGCAGATTTTTTTTTATTAAGCAGCACAACACTTCTCAACACTGACAATAATAATAAATTATATTTAAGAGTCAAATCAGCATATTAGAATGATTTGAGTGGACTGGAGTAATGGCTGCTGAAAATTCAACTTTGACATCACATCTATTAAAATAGAAAACAGTTACTTTAAATTAATATTTTAAATTATATTATTAAATTTTGTATGTTTTATAATCATTTAAATGTTTGGATTTTTGGCACATTGTGTTATTTTCAAAATCCTACAACTTCTTTCCAGGTTCAAGTATATATATGAATAATTTTACATGTTAAATACAGCAGTAGTAAAGAAAAACAGAAACTTACAGACATCTGTCTGGCTCCTCGTTGTCCTTTTGGGCCCTATGTGAAGAAAAAGACATTCTGTATCTCTTCAAATTCCCATGATCATATATTATGATGCGAATAATATTCCCATACCCTGTGTCCAGTCACCCCCTCGCTTCCAGGATCTCCAGGTGTTCCTGCCCTGCCAGCATTGCCCTGTAATCAGACATCCAATTAAGTCTGCTTAAGGTTCACAGAATGAGTAAGAAAATAAAGCTTGTCAAATGTTGTTACATACCCCTCTTCCCCTGTTGCCTTTAGGACCACCACCTCCATTTACTCCTTTAAAGCCCCGTTCGCCCTGATTTTCAAAGAAGAAACATTGTTCATTCATTAATAGTTACACAATTGAGAGATTATTTTATGAACCAACCACATTATAGTTAGTTACTGGACTGGCAAGTTATGGATGTGAAGTCACCTGTAGTCCAGGATAACCTGGGAAACCAGAATCTCCCTTAAAGAAAAGTAACAAATAAATAAATAAACAAACATAAATACATATGCACTTTATCCAGCTTTCTTTACCCGATAAATGGCAAAATAAGTTTCAAAAGAGCTATGTCTAAAAACTCAAAGATTATATGTTTTTTATATGATTATGATTATACATAGCCCAAATGTGCTATTTGAGAGCAAATTATTGCAGTATAATTCTATATAAACCTTCTGTCCTTTGAGTCCGGGGAATCCATAGCCATCTACACCATCTTTTCCCTGTTAGTAATAAATAAAAGCCGCGATCAGTTGGTTCATTTGTGCCT
This sequence comes from Rhinichthys klamathensis goyatoka, assembly GCF_029890125.1. Lineage (NCBI taxonomy): Eukaryota > Metazoa > Chordata > Actinopteri > Cypriniformes > Leuciscidae > Rhinichthys > Rhinichthys klamathensis. Next base: position 1,033,839 of record NW_026606827.1, read on the forward strand.
AACGTCAAATAAACAGATTATTAGACAAACTGTTGAATTGTTACATTTCAGAACAAAACAGATTTATTGAATGATGATGGATCAGGCCTGACATCGCAGAATTTTAGTAGCTTTTTAAAAAGTAAGAAAAAAAGTGACCGGCTGTCCTCTGGGGCCTGGAGGTCCGAAAGATCCCTTATCTCCAGGATCACCTGGCTGGCCCTGTGAGGCAAAAGTATGATGCGCAGGTTTAGCATTAAAGTAAATTTACTCAAAAATAAAAATCTCTTAAGGCCAATTAACACCGCACAGACAAACACCATGAACATGTTTGTTAGGTTTTGTTGGAACCCTGGTCGGGGCTTGTTTTCAACCGACTGAACATGTGCAATCAATGTTTGTTGGTGTCTGTTGGGGCAGTATGAACATGACAGTTATTTTTCATAAAATTCTACATCCAACGGCCAACTTGTTTGTTGGCGTTTGTCTGTGCGATGTGAATTGGCCTTTATATGACACTCTTTGTTTAGATAAACACAAACAAAGATTTCAAAGAAAATAATCCATCTCTGTGAGTCCATATAATTCAAGTGAATCGATACCGCTTGGTTGATGCCTGAAAAACCACAGCGATCGTGAATTTTTAGTATTTTTATTACACACACCTATCGTTTTGCTTTAGAAGACACTGATTCATCCACTGGGGTCGTATGGATTACCGTCACAATTGCTGTGTGTGGTCAGCCGAGCGGCACGCATTCAATGGCATTATATGGACTCAAGAGATGGATTAATTTCCTAAAAATCTTCGTTTGTGTTTATCTGAAGAAGAAAGTCAAGATTGCATATGGGTGAGTAAATGATGAGAGAATTTACGTTTTTGGCTGAATTATCCCTTTAAAAAAGCAGAGATTAATAAATGAAGAGGTTTTAAAAAAAAGGTCACTCACCTTCTGTCCCCTGGAGCCAATGCTTCCTTTAGTTCCTGGCCTTCCTGGAGAGCCAGGAGATCCCTGTGTAAAAGAAACCAACAAAATACCATTGATGGCCAGATGTGGTTTATTAATGCCAATAATAACCAAACAAAGTGGTCAATTCATTCTATTTCAACATGTACCTGAGGTCCAGGTAGACCAAGAAAACCTTTCTGCCCAACCGGACCAGGTGGACCGAAAGCACCCTGAACAGAGACAGAAAGACTTAAATTATAGGTGGCACAAGCTCAAAAAGTTGATAGCTGAGGAAATAAATGGTAGTTATTGATAGATTTAAAAATAGGATAATTTGTACATTACCAGTGGACCTGAGGCCCCAGGGAGTCCTTGTTGTCCTGGTTCTCCTGGAGGCCCTCTGAGACCCTAAACGCACAAGCAAACCAAGTCAATTGGTATAACTTCTGAAGTTGTTTAATTATTATTTCTACAATACTGTACCGGTACACCCGCTGAGCCTCCTCTGCCACCAGGACCCTGAAAATAAAGATTAAAATATCAACATAAAAACAGGATTCTTAAGTTAATGCTTCTGCCTTCTGTACTATAATAACATATTAACTTACTGGTCTGCCATTATCACCAATTTGGCCTGGAAGACCATCTGGACCTTGTTCACCCTGTTAAAAGAGGCCATAGAAAGAGAAAATTGACCAGAACAATGGAATAGATATACGTAATTGATAACAAAAATAGTCAACAGGGATGCAGTAAAATACAACTTCAAGTACCACCTTCACTATCAATTAGTCAGGTCTTTGTTCAGTGATGTCTGTTTATCAGGTTGTAGCTATAGCTAGACATGTAAACTTAAAAATCTAAAGATGTTACTGTTAAGTGTCAGTTTGTACTGAAAGTAAATAATGTCCCATACCTGTATGCCTGGACCGCCGATGTCACCTTTAGGACCCCGGGCGTTGTTGTCCAATCCTGAATTTCCCTGATAATAATAAAATGGATTAACAGGGGTCAAAATTCAGCCAAACTCTACTGGAACATCTGCTGTGTAAAATGAATCAGTGGCTGATCTTAAAACTGGCTGTTTTTTCCCATCAGTGCCCCACGATTCACTATTTTGCTTTAAGACTCTAGAGACATATTTTGTCAAATTTGGTAACAAAAAAGAATGTTAGCTGCAAACAGTTCTGAATTATGCATACTTTGCATACCAAATTTGAACAATCTGACCTGAACTGAATGATTTGCATTTGAAATCAATAAAAATGAAAATTCACCATTTTAATCAATTCTTCGCAGACAGTATGAACAGTGTTTTGTCACCTGAATGAGTAATCTATTAAGATGTTTATGTGCAGCTAAAGCCTACTAACCGGATCTCCTCTCAGGCCTCGTTGTCCTGGGGTTCCAGGGCTTCCTCTGATACCTCTTGGACCCTGTGGTTTGGGCACAATGAAGATGATACATATAAATGAATCAATGAAATTAGAGAACTAAAGAGAAACTGGATCATGTTTGAGACATTTAGAGAAGAATATGTGTAATGGATTTTACTGGGCTTCCTGGATCTCCTCGCCCTCCTGCGCTTCCCGCTGCTCCAGTTACACCCTGAGAAATACAAACAATGAAACAAAAATGCATCACTTCCACATTGTAAAAATAAAGGCAAAAGTAGATATTAACATTTTCCAAGCAAAATGTGAGATGTGCTTGCCGCCACAATACTTATTTTTATTTTAGTTTGCATTATATATATGTATTGACCTTCGATTACTCACTGGATGTTAGAAGTGCACCATCACTTTCTTACCTGTTCACCATCTACGCCATTTAAACCATCTTCTCCCTCTTCTCCCTGAGTAAGAAGATTAAAGAAACTCAAGTCATTAATAAGAAAACAGCCGTTACATCACTTACATTAACAAGACAAATGAAAGTAAATAAGAAAGGAGACAGGAACACAATTTATTTGCAACCTCAAAAAAAAAGCAAAAAAACCACAGGCTAAAACAAACCTTTTCCAGATGACAATCAAAGGCAGTAATCCAAATACAGACGGCTAATTACTGCTGTCTGGTAATAATTAGGTAGACATGTATAGCTATCTTCAAGTTTTCTCGCTCTCCGCCTTAAAGCTTTATGCAAACCTCAGTGTCCATAGCTTTATGAAAGTACTCACATTGTCGCCTCTGTAGCCTCTGCCACCCTGAAGAAATGAACAGCAAAAGATAAATGTTGCATTGTTTCTGCAAAAAAAGTCACATTTAAAACTCAAAAAGGTCTCAATAAGAGAACTCATTGCATTGTTACCTTTATGCCTCTTCTTCCAATGCATCCCTGATGTCCTCGAGTTCCATTCAAACCATGAATCCCTCTTTCACCCTGAAACACATATACATTGCACATGAAAGTCATAGGATATCAGTTTTTTTTCAGTATATATTCTTGTATTAAAAGAGTTTACATAGTTTAAAAGTGCACTAAGTTATTTTTGCTTTAAAAAATTATTTTACACTAAATGAATAGTACTTCTCACAAATACACTATATTTTAATATATTTTAAAATGTAATTTATTTCTGTGACAAAGCTGAATTTTCTGCATCATTACTCCAGTCTTCAGTGTTACATGATCCTTCAGAAATATTTTTAATATGCTGATTGGTGCTCAAGAAACATTTCTTATAATCAATCAAACAGTTGCGCTGCTTAATATTTTTGTGGAAACATACAAGATTCATCTAATTTTTTATTTTTATCAAGTCAGTTTATTGTAATTTAAGTTGAAATGACATAAACATCCAAGCTGATTGTATTTAAAAATTCAAGGCAGCAACTTTTACAGTGAGTGTAACATACACTTTGTGTAACAAAATGTGTAATCACTTTATGGACACAAACACCAGCAACAGTTCAAAGGGCATTGGAAAGTATCTTTTTTTGTCTCATGAAAGTCAATAAAAAAATTATAAATATAAATTGAAGAACTTACCGGCCCTCCTTCTTCTCCAGGGTAACCAGGAAGCCCTTTCAGTCCAGGTGAGCCCTGATCAGCAGTACAGTAAGACAAATTAAACACTTATCTCCATTTTCAAATATTGTTCAGTAAATCTTCAGTAATAGATCTTCAGCTAATCACCTTCAATCCTGGACGACCCTGATTTCCACGTGCTCCCTCGTGACCAGTGCATTTACACAACACGTTACAGCACTCCCTTGAGACAACTGTGTCCTGCGAATTGTAAGAAAGTAAGAGAGAAACTGTGACATGTTAAACAAGGCACTTGACATCCTGACATCTTTCTTCAGCACTCTTTAAAACTCACAGCTGTTTCCCTTTCTGCTGTTTCCCTTTCTTCTTCGAGAGCCTCACACTCCCACCCACAGGAAGCCATTTATTTACTCAACAGTCAAAACAATGTTTTAATCTCTAAGGCAAACCATAAGGCAGCAAATGTACTTCAATACTGTTTTTTCATGTAACAAATAAGGCCCCAAAATGTCTCATAGCAGTACAAATATGGTATAATATCTACTTGACGTTACTTGATTCACTCAAAGTGTCATCCTTTTGTCAATGATTTGGTTTAATGCCATTTAAATTGACTTACAATCTCCTTCTGCATGACACTGGCCACATTCTGCATGCCAATAGAGAGAAGCTGCTTGTAGCGCATCCCTCGACCAAACTCCAGTCTCTGCAGGTCAAAAGTGTTTTTAAATCCATCCAGGGCCACAGTCAGCAGAGCTTTTACACCTGTGTATGTAACAAAGGGAATTTTTAAACATAATTAGCCTTTGATTTGAACCAGGCTCATCTGGAAAAGTTTAACAGACAGTACAGTATGAAGTTGTATTTGTTGAAAAGCTATTGAACAAAGTACAAAGTTCCTAAAGAAATTGAAGGTTGTTTAGTCACAGTACCACTTGTCTTGAGGTTCCTGACGGCAGGCAGAAGATCCTCAACTGGCTCATCCAACCCATCTGTAAAGATGATCAGCACCTAAGAAGAGAAATCAAAGAAAATCTTTCTTCCTTGAAGAAAATACCAACTTTTTGATTGATTGGTTCAAGCTGGTTTATAGTGGTCTGTCTGTCTGTCTGTCTGTCTGTCTATCTATCTATCATAATGTCAATCAAAGGCATAACACTTTTTAATTACAGATATATCCTTATGTAATTACAGCCTGTTCAATTAGATATGGTTGGTTTGGTTACTGCTGTTCTCACCTTTACATAAGAATTGGAAGCTTTAAACTTCTCCTCAAAAGAGTGTAGAAGCTTGGTGTTAAATTTGAGAGATTGGGAAGTCTGCAGTGTCTTCACTTTTTGTACCACACCTTCACTGTACTCGTCGAAAGAAAAATCATCCAGCTTCTTTCCATCAGCATCAACCAATCGGAAGCCTACGTTGTTATTGAGAGTTGGTTGGGTGATACAGCACAAGTTGTGCACAACTGAAATGTAACGGATGATCTCAGGCAGGTAGGCCTGCAGCTTTTTCTGGTCACTAAAGATTGAGCGAGAACTTGAACTGGTGCGGGAGTTATCAAATCCGATGCCAATGTCAACAGTACAACCTAAACAAAGAGAAATAGAGTTCATGTGTGATAAGGATAAGTTGAATGCTAATCAAAAATTCATAAACCAATAATAATTGTCATGCCATGGCTTATAAGGCTGATAATAAAGTTATATCCTGTTTTGTCTACTTAAATCATAAATAAAACCTAAAAAACTTTAATCAATCATTCTAAATGCTACAAGTAAATAGCAAAGATAATAGCAAAGGTAATCTAAATGTAAAAACTGAAGACACAAACATGCATAACCTATAACCTGCACCAGTATGGGACAAATATACTGTGCATTCCTAGTTTGGTATTTCTCTTCAAGGTATACTCCAGGTTATTTTCAATGTACTAAAATTGGTTACTGTATCTCTGAGTAACCAATATGGTACCAATATACTGTGCATTCTAGTTTGATGTTTCTCTTGAAGGAATATTCCAGATTATCAATTTAATATCACACATAGAAACATTGGCACCTCTACTCACTTGGTTGTTGGAGTAGAGGTTCAGGAATGCAAAGGCTATCAACAAATGTTGCTATTGTCAGATTAAGGTAGTTGAAGTTCTGCACTTTGAATAACCTATCCGGTGACCCGGCAATATAGCTAAGCTGTTGCATTGAGACATCCCCAATTCCAATCACAAAAACATTAATTTGCAGGCGTCGGAGATCATCTGCTGCTTCGTTCACTCTGTCTGATGAAACGCCATCAGTGATGAGTACGAGATTCTGTGGTACGTTGTTCTGTCTGCGACTCCCTTTGCTTTCCTCGAAGAATTCCACAACGTTACGCAGAGCTTTTCCAATGTGTGTCCCTTCTTTAATTTGCGTGATTTTTCGAATTGCTGATTTCACCCCATCTGCATCTTTATACTCATTCAAGTAGAACTCTTTCTGATATAAGTTGCTGAACTGGGCTACACCGATTCTGAAAAGTTCTGGAGTAATACGGAGCTTGTCCACAGCATTTAGCAAGAAATCAATCATAGTTTTCCATGACTCCTCATTGATGCTTTCAGATCCATCAATCAGAAACACCAGGTCAGCGACCACGCTCTGGCATTCTGTAAGACAGAACAATCAAATGAGATGAGCCAAAACTGATCATGTTGATAAATCTGAGATCTAACTAAGTCATTCACGTGAAGAAAAAAGCTTTCACCTGGTTTGGTTGCTTTGCAGATGACACCTGAGATGTTCTTCTGCAGATCTTGAAGGGCCAGGTAATTATTAACATGGAAGATTTTGTTTTTGTTCTTGGTAATCATCTCCAGCTCACTATCTTGAGCTCTGGCCACTCCAATTCCATACACATTTATATGTTTGGCTGTAAACTCATCAGCCCGTGCACGTAGGTCTTCCCGGTCTCTAGCATCACCGTCCGTGATCACGAATAGCATCTGAGGGACGCCTCGTTTCTGGCGCCCACCATTTGCTTCATTGAAGTAAGCGAGCGAGTATCCAAGAGCTTTTGCAGTGTAGCCGTTTCCAGGTGGGGACTGAAAGGATGTTATAGCCTCCAGTAACTGACGTTTACTTGTGTGCTGGTTTAAAGAGAATTGATTCGTAGTGTCGGAGTAGACAATCACGCCAATGCGAACTAGACTGTCCCCTATCTGTGTGCTGTTCACCACAGAAATTAAAAAGTTTTTAATGTTTTCAAAATCTTGAAAACGAATCTTTCTGGTGCACTGCACCAAGAAGATCACATCTGCCAACTGTGCGCTCTGACAACCTACTGGAAAAATGAGAAGAAAAAAAATCATGTAATCTGGTCCAAGTTGGTTTATTCTAGTGCTTGCTTGATGCTGGCCATAGCTTTGTTGCTCAACAGCAAAAAGTTTTAGTCAACCAACATGGTTAAATTTGAGTGAAAACGGGTAACTAATGCGGTGAAGAACTGCAATTCAAATGTGAATTTAAGGAAGTAGAATTCATATAATTATAATAAATATATAATTTTCAACTAAAGGAAGGTTCATCAAGATAAACTTTGAATATTAGATTGGCAAAGTCTTGTCTGAAAGTTTAAAAGTTAATTTATATTCAAACATGTACGTTTAATGAACTTTCAATTTATTAATTTCTCAAAATGATATTACCTGTTGCATTTCTTGGAATTATAAATCTGCAATTTACAACTTTATCTCAATCCAATTCAAATTCTAATTCTAATTCAACTTCCTGTGGAATGCACATTCCAACTCATGTAATGAAAGAGAGCAATTCAAAATTTGACCAAACCCTGAATAAACAGCATACAAAACTCTTTTCAACAGGGATGTGCGGTAAATGTGCCATACAGTAACATTTTATGATTCACCTGTGTCAGGGCTGCAGAGCTTGAATTGGAGGTTTTTCTCAATGGACTGAAGTGCATCGAAATCCCTCTCCACGTACACTTTATCTCGAGTTCCACTGATTTCCCACAACTGTGTGGCGTTTATGCTGCCCACACCTATTGAGAAGATGGTGACACCCTTGTCTCTGATGGCCTTGGCAGGTAAGGCGACAGCATCATGAGCTTCCCCATCTGTGATAACTATGAGGAACTGTGGGACATCAGGCCGACCACCGTTGGGTGCATCAAAATACTTTGAAATAAACGATAGTGCATCTCCTGTGTATGTGTCCCCGGTTAACTGTGTAATGCTGTTAATCGCTTCTTCTACTTCATCTTTGTTATAGAACCTATTTAGGGCAAATTGGTCCTGTGGTTTATTGCTAAACTGGACCACACCAATGTGCACATTATCTTCTCCGATGACAGTACCATTTACAACTTTGGTAATAAAAGTCTTCATTGATGTAAAATCTGGGCCGTAAATGCTAGAAGAACCATCAATCAAAAACATGATATCTGCCACCCTGTTCTTGCAGGCTAAAGAAAGTAGAAAAGAAAAAAGAAAAAATTATTTACTTCACCAGTTTTTTCATCTTGCTTTCTAGTAAATATATGTATAACATACTTAGAATTAAAAATGAAATAGAAATTGTGTGAGATAAGACTGGTTGTCAAAGAATATACGCTACTATTCAAAATATTGGGGTCGGTAGGATTTTAAAATGTTTTTGCAATAATTGGAATCTCTTGCAAGGCTGCATTTATTTGATCAAAAATACTGCGAAAATAGTATTATTCTGAAATATAATTGCAATTTAAAATACATTTTCTAATTTAAAACCAATTTTATTTTAATATATTTTAAAATGTAATTTATCCCAGTGATGGCAAATTAAAAGCTGAATTTTCAGCATCATTACTCTTATTTTAGTATTTAGTGTCACTGTCACATGGTACTTCCGAAATCATTCTAATATGCTGATTTGGTAATCAAGGAACATTTCTTATTATTATTTATACTGAAAACATTTGTGCGGCTTAATATTTTTGTGGAAACTGTGAATTTTTTCCCCCTGAATTCTTATGTTCAAAAGAACAGCATTATTTGAAATAGAAATCTTTTGTACATTTACATTTAATCATTTAGCAGACGCTTTTATCCAAAGCGACTTACAAATGAGGAGAACAATAGAAGCAGTTAAACTAACAATAGGACAACAATATGTAAGTGATATGACCCTTCCCAGTTTAGTCTAATGCAGTATATGTATTTTTTTTTTAAAGATATAGAATCGAATAGAAGAGAAGTACGGAGCCCCCCTAGTCCCACTTTGTCAAAAAATGTTATTATAACTATCTCGTGGCCTCAAGATAAGTAACTCGTGGCCTCAAGATAGTATCTCGTGGCCTCAAGATAGTAACTCGTGGCCTCAAGATAAGTAACTCGTGGCCTCAAGATAGTATCTCGTGGCCTCAAGATAGTAACTCGTGGCCTCAAGATACTATCTCGTGGCCTCAAGATAAGTAACTCGTGGCCTCAAGATACTATCTCGTGGCCTCAAGATACTATCTCGTGGCCTCAAGATACTATCTCGTGGCCTCAAGATAGTATCTCGTGGCCTCAAGATACTATCTCGTGGCCTCAAGATACTATCTCGTGGCCTCAAGATAGTATCTCGTGGCCTCAAGATAGTATCTTGAGGCCACGAGATACTATCTTGAGGCCACGAGATAGTATCTTGAGGCCACGAGATAGTTATAATAAATTTTTTTGACAAAGTGGGACTAGGGGGGCTCCGTAGAGAAGAGAAAAGAAAGTGTTAGTATAAATGGATCAAGTGTTGCGGAAAAATATGCGTCTTCTTCAGCCGCCTCTTGAAAATGGCTACGGACTCAGCAGCTCGGGTTGAGTTGTAACATTTGCAAATATCTTTACTGTCACTTTTAATCAATTTAATGCATCCTTGTTGAATAAAATAATTTATTTATTTTTAAAAAGACCTCAAACTTTTGAAAGGTAGTGTATCTTTAATTCATCTTTTAATATGTTTGTCAAAATGTAGCTTGTTTTAAACCAGTCAAAAATAGATAATAAAATGTGTTTTTTGCAGTATATCTATGACTGTTTAGTCTTACCCTCTTGTGAGCAAATATCTGTGACAATTTCGCCCTTGAGAGCATTCAGGGCATCATAGTTGGTCACATAGAACTTCTTAGTTTCATCAGTCGTCATCTTCAAGAGCTCATCCTGGTTGGCATCCTTAACTCCAATGGCATAAACTGAAACACCTTGAGTCCTCAGCTCTGCCGCTGGTTCACTCACGTCATCTTGGGATTCCTTATCAGTTATGACAATGAGAATCTCCTGCACCTTAGCCGGACGGGACTCTCTAGCCTGATTAAAGAGATCGGCCACAAAAGTTAGTGCTTTGCCTGTCTCTGTGCCTCCATTGGGTCGAATGATGTTCTTAACAGCTGCTTCTAAAGAGGCTCTGTTTTTGTGCTCTCTCAGGCTGAATTGCAGAGTCAGGCTGAATTCACGGTCGACTTTAACAACTCCCACGCGAACTTGATTTGGTCCGATGTTGAATAATTGCAGAGAGTCTAGGATCAATTTCTTCACATCTTCAAAGTCGGCACGAGTGCTGCCAGAGTTGTCCAACAAGAAATAAATGTCTGCTTCCTCTGTGTTCACACATCCTAAAAGTGAGGATTAAATTACATGGAATTATGAGTAGGGGGAAACAAAGGCTGTTGCAACATACAAAATTTCTTTTTGAACTAAAGCATAACATTCAGCACAAGTTCGGTAAATTATTGTAATATTAAAAATAATTATCATGTGAACTTCGTTATTTTCTATGGTACTGAACCTGCATGTTATGTTATGTGTGATAAATGTATACTTAATGTATCAATGTACTTAGAGGGCTTGTATGTGAGGAGATAGTTATGGAAAGCTAAATGTTGGTATGAATGTGAAGTATTATGTGTTATACAATGTAACCCGTTGTCTGTATTTATGTTTGTTCCTAGGATCCCCTCGAAAACGAGATGGTACATCTCAAGGGGCTATCCTTCAAATAAATTTCAAATTTCAAATTATAAAATAAGTTGAAAAAGTACTAAATTATGAAAAATGTTATCGGTATCCTTTTCAAGAGTCTACCCTAATCATTCCATACAACGGTCTTAAAATACACAAAATATAAAGAAGTCTGGCATACATCACCAGAGAGAAGTCTGGCGCTTCATTGGAAGATCAAGTTAGGACATTTTTATAAAAAAATATGTTTACCTTGTTTTAGGAGGAATATATTGTTCTTGTCAAAACCTCGATTGACCACAACCTTACAAAGGCTCTTTCTGAGGCTTTTCTCCAGTGATCTAAGCATCTGAAAACTTTCCACATTGAACACAAACTGCCTTTCAGGGTAGGATGCAATTTTTGTGAGCTCGTCCCTACTAGCATTCTTCACCCCAAGGGCATAAACAGTGACTCCTGAGCGCCTCAGCTCAGCAGCTGTGGCGCTGACATCATCTTGTGACTCGCCATCAGTGACGACAACAGCAATCTGCTTTATACCAAGAGCTTTCCTGCTGCCCCTGGTCTTAGTAAACAGATTGTCCTTGGCAAACTTCAGGGCAGCACCAGTTGCGGTTCCTCCACCTCTGTGTGGTATGATTTTAATATAGTTCAGAATATCATCCTTGTCTACAAATGTGTCCAAGTAGAATTCAGCACTGGGTCTGTCATTGTAAAGTATCAATCCCACCCTCACACTGTCAGGGTTCACTTCTAGACCGCTAATTGTGCGGTGGAGGAAGCGTTTCATCAGTTCAAAGTTGCTTCTGGTGATACTACCCGATTCATCCACAATAAACACAATATCCGCCACTTGGGCTGATCTGCAGTCTGTTCAAAGACAATAAAAATGCATTAATATAATGTTAAATGGTGGAAAAATATTGTGGTAAAATTTAACAGTAATGAAGAAAATTCAGAGGTGCACTTTTTTACAATTTACAATACAATTTTTAAGGCTATGTTCAGAATACCATAGTATTCTTAATAATGCTGTGTATTATGTGTACACTGCACTGTTTTCGGTAAAAAGGTTTTTAGTTTTAAGTAAATAAGCTACTATTGGATTTCAATTACTTTTCACTGGCTGCGTCCAAAATCGCATACTCTCTTGAGTAGGTACTTATTTTGAATAAATAATTACTTCACGGCCGCTAAAAAAAGTATGTTCTACGTAGCAAGAATGTGTGTAGTATGAATAAAGTCTGGACGTACTACATGCAACTTAATAATCATGTGACCTACCAGCGTCAGTTACATCGTTTCACTGCCATTCAAAAATACTCTTCCGTGGCCTCATGGGATAGTAAAGTGGCCATCATATGCATATTTCAGAATCTCGCTGGAAGTAGTAAGTCATCTAGGTACTTTTTGCCAACTCTTTTATGAATACTGTGAATTCGGACATAATCTTGTCACATACAGTACTGTTTTCATTTACTCACCCTCAAGTTGTTCCAAACCTGTACGAGTTTCTGTCCTCTGCTAAACACAAAATAATATATTTTGAAGAATGTCGGTAACCAAACGGTTGATGAGCCTGACTTCCATATTATAATTTTTTTCAATGGGTCAATGGGGCCCATAAACTGTTTGGTTACCCACATTTTTCAAAATATCTTTTGTGTTCAGCAGAAGAAAGAAATTCATACAGGTTTGGAACAAGAGGGTGAGTAAATGTTGACAGAGTTTTCATTTTTTGGGTGAACTATCCCTTTAACGTTTTCTGGAAAATACAGAAGTTTGATGTGTGTTTATTATCTGGTTGAACTGCAAACCATGGCTTGTCATGATCTTAACATGGTGGCCACCATGAGAGGACCCACTTTATGTAGACTAAAACAGCTTCTATGTCACTGATATAGGCCTATCTGTCTTTCAATAAATAAATAAAAACTATTCTTATGTGTCACTATTTCTTATGCCAGACTTAATGCACCTGAACCTATAATACATAATTGAATAGTTAATATAAAGGCAAACTAACCTCCTGTAACATTGAAAGTTTCTTTTTCCTGAATCCTTTTTGTGATGTCTGAAGCAACATCAAAAATATTCTGGTCAATCTGGAAATGAGGTATATTAGGTGACAGGTAGCGTAAATTTGCTTCCAATCTGATGTCAATAACGGTCACATCCTCATTCTTCATTGTTTGTATGGCCCTCACAGTGGAGTCGAATGAGTTCCCTGTTCTCAGCACCAGCAGATACTGCTTGTTGACTTTAGCAATTCTGCTGCCGGACGCCGTGTTAAGAAAGTGAGTGCGAACATAATCTATGGCTTTTCCTAATTTTCGCTCTCCGTTGGGCCTGGGCTCGAACCGATTTATGTACTCTATGGCTTTTTTCCTGGCTTGGTAGTCATTGAACAGAAACTCTTTGACAACGTTCTCGCCAAACTGAGCCAGAGCGATCTTATGAGATGCATCGCCCACATTGAGCTGCACAGCCAGTTGGTTGAGAAGTTCTCTTATCTGCTGTGTCTCCGCCTGGGCCGAGCTATCCACCAGGACAAATACATCAGCAAACTTTGGGGCAAGAGCTGAAACAGACACACAATGATGAATTGACAATTATTTCATGTATTTGCACATATAAATACATGAATATTAATACAAATCAACCATCATCAGCAATGATCATTTCCTCAAGGAAGGATAAGATAAAAGTCAATAAGGGGCCATTCACACAGAATGCTTTTAAAAACACGAGACACATTTAAGAACTCTGTGTCACGCACAAGATGCTGCAGACATGGGACGTGAGCACAAAAGTCAAACACGTCTGTCTAGTGCATGGAACATGGAAAGCCCACTCACCTATCAATCATCTATATTTTTTTAAATATAAGTTTATTTTTTGGGCTTTTTATGTACTGAGCATATTTACAGCCCACTACGCCACAGCTCAGACTAAAAAAAGCTTTTAAATAAAAACTTAATTAAGGTTCTTCGGCATGCTTGAGGTAAATTTTAATTCTTATTTTTATTATTTATTTTTTTACTTTTTTCAACATACAGTAACACATAGTGAAGTGGTGATATCAGTTAGACATAAATTATGTTTGTAGTAATATCAGAGACCCTCTCCCTGCAAATCTGTCACATGTGGTCACTCACAGCAGACACATTTAACTCCATCACGTTACTACGGTGTTGTAGTCGGTGTTATTATTGTTAACTAAAAATTAAATCTATTAAAATCTATTTGTTTTTGGTAACTGCAAAAAAAATAATATATACATATATAAACATTAGATGAAAAACTTTTTTAAAAATTGCCTTGGCAACTAACTGAAATGAGTAAGTTTAAAGAGCAGTTTACAGCAGCTCATTTGCAAGATACACACAATTTTTGCTTCCACCCAAAAAGGGGCATTTAGGGTATTGTATAATAAATTATCAGTGTGGTATTTTGAGCTGAAACTTCACATTCACCTTCTTGGGACACCTAAGACTTACATTACATCTTGTAAAAAGAGGCATAATAGGTCCCCTTTAAGTTTGAAATACTGAAGTTACTTAAACTAAAACCAAAATAAAAAAAATAATTAATGCTAAAGGAATATTTAAAAAATTAAAAAAATTATAATAATAAACAAAATTACTTAAATTCAAAATATTAATAAATACTATAATATTATATAATTGATACAAGGATCTCACATGACCACTTGTGATTGGATCACCAGAGACAGATTTAGATATCAGGTGTAAACAGGCTTGTTGACTTTTATGAACAGAGCTTCAAAACTTAACTTACCTTCCCCCTGATCCCTCATCAAGATACAGACTGTCTCTTTCATGGTGGTCGTCAGTCCTTGCAGTGCTTGGTAATTGTCGATATTAACCACAAAACGCTCAGGTGGGCTGTTGGCGATTGCCTTCAATTCAGTCATATTGGTGGGACCAACAGCAATAGCAAAGATAATAATTCCCTTCTGTCTCAGATCTCCAGCAGGTCCCTTTATATCATCGGCTGAGTCTCCATCTGTGATCACCACAACAATCTGAGGCACTTTTTCATTGATACGGCTTCCACCTGCACTCGTGAAATAACTGTCCTTAAGGAAATTCATGGCTTTTCCCATATACGTGCCTCCTGTTCGGTATGGAAGGTCATCTATTTTCTTAATCAGCTCTGCTTTGTTTGCATAGTCCCCCAGCAGAAACTCTTTGTGGGGATCGGTGCTGAATTGAGTAAGGCCAACTTGTACATTTTTAGTGTCAATATCCAAAGCATCCACAAAAGTGTGCATGAACGTCTTAACCTCCCGGAAGTCTCGAGTACCGATGCTGCTAGAACTATCCACGAGGAATACAATGTCATACGCCGGTTTTTCATCCAGGCATCCTATCAATGAGAGTACAATAGACAACACATGACAATCTAGACATATATAATGGTCATAAATGACAAAAATGTAATTCTGGGGGTCAGGAAGATTTTAATGCTTTTGAAAGTAGTTTATGCTCAGCAAGACTGCATTTATTTGATCAAAAATGCAGTAAATACAGTAATATTCTGAAATATTATTACCATTTAAATATTATATATATTTATATTATCAATGTTGAAAACAGTTGTGTCGCTTAACATTGTTGGAAACCATGGTCAATTTTATTAGGATTTTTTGATGAATAGAAAGTTCAAAAGAACAGCATTTATTCGAAATAGAATTTATTTTGTAATTGTTTTGTAATAATAATAATAGCCACAAACAAGCCTATTTGTTATATATTTCATTATAAAAAAAAACATAGT
Source organism: Rhinichthys klamathensis goyatoka (assembly GCF_029890125.1). Lineage (NCBI taxonomy): Eukaryota > Metazoa > Chordata > Actinopteri > Cypriniformes > Leuciscidae > Rhinichthys > Rhinichthys klamathensis. Next base: position 1,049,535 of record NW_026606827.1, read on the forward strand.
TTGCCTCATATTGTTCTGTAAATCATAGCATGTATTTTTGTGGAAATTGTTTACCTGTTTGCTGTGTAGTGCTATGTAGGAAACATGATGTAATGAGTAAAACAGAAAGAAACGTCAGTGTCTTCCCCATTGTTTAAGCACGTCCAGAAAACCTTAACAGAAAAAAAAAAGAAAAAAAAAAATTAAGCATGATAAAGCCAGTAAATTCAGTAATACCCGATGACCCCTACCTTGTGCAAGAAGACCCCTGAAGAAGTCCAATTAGACCAGCAATCATCAGATTTTTTAGCCTGACTTCGTCATACTCATATTCTAGTCAGAATGTGAGTCTGATACTGCTCCAAGGCTTTGATTATGAGGCGTGTCTTAATCGAACCAGGAAAAAACCCTCAGTCTGCACTCAATTGGATAGACCTACAACCAATCAGAGCAACGCAGTAAGTGACGTATGCTGAGCTACGCATAGTTGTCAACAGAACTCAACTGCACGCACGCTGGAAGAAGTAGTAAAATAATGAGTGTTGCTTCTTTTACTTGGTCCTCCATGAGTGCGACCAAAGGAGAAACCACAACGACCACAGGGTTTTCATCGCGTCCCATCTTCTTAGCGACCATCGGAGCCAGCTGATAAATTAAACTTTTGCCGAATCCCGGCCGTTGGAAGGACGGCAAACACATCTTTCCGATCGACAAATGCCTTGATTGCAGTTCTCTGTTCGTCTTTTAAAAATAATGCGCTGTCGATTTCTTTTACAACAGACGTGATAGCGGAATCTATAACGTTACATCTCAGAATCTCCAGCTGCAGTCAACTTTGAGGGAAACCAGTTCAACCCAAGCGCTCTTTGATAACGTGATGATTACGTAACTGCAGATCATCTGTCCATCATCGTATAAAGTCCGCCCTGGCAATTTGATTGGCCCGACGATTTCTGAACCGATCATAATTACTCCTCAATGGATCGAGTCCAGACCGAACTTCCCGACCAAAAAATGTTGTGGGCGGGGTTCGGGCTGGCATCCAGGCTACAGATTTTTACAAATGTGAATCAAATTGAAAAACCACAGAATCAGTCGGAGAAATACAGCAGAAAGATAAAACTAATCCTTAAAATACATACTTTAGAATAGCAACAGTGAGTATTAATAAAGAATGATATTCAATTATAGATTATTAATAATAATAGATATCTTTAAAATGTCATTTTATTTATGGAATTATTAAAGAAATCAATTAATAAATTCTATGTGATATAAGTTCCCAGATCACCAACAAACAAAAACAAACAAAAATTGATCCACTAATCACAAATTCTTATGATTAAATAAATCGCACAAATGGAGATTTTCAGATAAAAATGTCACAATTAAGAAAAGCATAACAATTGAGCTGAAATTAAATGTCTGTCAGTTTGACCCAAATGAACTGAAAACATAACAACGTCAAAATATAAATGATCCACAAGGTAAACAAATGTGTTTATTTTTTCCTGTTAAGAAATGTTTGTGTTGGACTGACAGCATAGAGGATGTTTCACACAAGAACCCGCTGTGAAAATTAAGGTCAAGTAAGGGCCTGTCTAGACCATCAAGCTCTCATAGCCCAAGACCCAAACTCTTTCATGTGGTAAGAAGAAAGGAATACCAATCATTTCATGGCATGAAGAACACAACCTCAAACCTTAAAGACCCAACAACCACATGTCAGACTTCCCAGCCCATGTAATAATTTCAATTGCTAAGATTTTGTTTTATTCTCTTCATCAAAAATGAAAACCAAAAGTAATAAATGTTTACATCATTTCTAACCTTTATGCCACACTCTCCATATGGCAGCAGTGGTGGCACCAAACAAACTGATTGTTTCCCAACAGGTTTCAAACACTGCCCTCATCTGCCATTAGTCAAATAGCACATATTTCCATCACATGATGAAACATTTCTATATTGGGCTGGTCAGGAAGGGAGAGAGAAAGAGAGAGAGAGAGAGAGAGAGAGAGAGAGAGGGGGAGGGAGATAATGCTCAATAAATTGTATTGTTCTTTTTCATTAATCAAATTCAGAATCAGTTACATTTTGCTTTCCTATCTGTAAGACAATGGACACATCTGCACATGTGCATCTCTATTCATGTTTGTGTGAGGGGTACAAAATATGTCCTACGCAGACAAAACCACAAATGTGCCTGCCGTCCCAAAGCAGGAACTCAAAGGAAATCACGTCTGATCTGTATTCTGCTCCTTTTCTCTCATACTAAATAAAGTACTCATACTTCTATTTAATAAAATCACACATGAGAGACACATGGTCCCCATAGCAGTTCCAGTCACTCTAACAGAGCAACTTGCTATTAATAAATTATTTCTAACAAAACTCTTTCATTACGAATTTCCTCCAGTATTTCCAAATACAGCCCTTGACAAGTTTTTATATCTTGTGTTTCCCAGCGTTATTACTTCCTATACCAGGAGTAGACAAGGCAAATGGAGCATTAAGATTAAGAAAGATTAATATTTTATGTATTAAGGGCCTGGTTTGGTTTCACAGAGGGCTTAGATTAAGCCAGGATTATGCTTTAGTTTAATTGGACATTTAAGTATAGCTTTTATAAATGTGTCTTAGAAAAAAAAACACTGGGGGTATATGTATTTTATTTAGTTGTTTGGTTGTTTGTTTGCCTGCCAAACAACTTCTTCCAGTAAACCTTCAGCATCACGCCGCTGCCTGTTTCATTCATTTATGAGCTGCACAGTTGAGCCGGATGGTGCAGTTGCTTTTATGTGGTCTGCTGTTCTTGGGAAAACTTAGCACCAAGTATAAAGAAGAGGAAAATTAAGAACACTTTCAAAAGATTTCGTTGGGGTTTTTTTAAATAAAAGAAAAAATCATTTTTTTATCACAAAGCAAAAAAAATTATCTTAATTATTTTAGTAACTTAACTTAGATATAAACGTACTTATTTTACTTTTATTGTAATAAAACCTGCAAAATAAGGTCTGCAGCAAGCATGTTTAGATTCCAAATTCTTCTTTTATCATTTTGTCTAGAGTTGCTCGAATTCACTGCAAACTGTGGTAATCACACTAAACCACACCCTAGTTCAGGACGAAATACGGCACAGTGATCAAAAGAAAATGTTATTTGTTATGGGTGTTTTATGCCAAGTCAACAGTTTTGATAAAAAGAAAAAGAAATATTATCCAAACTTTCCATGGAGTTTTAAACCCTTAAGCAAGAACACATACATTGAGTGAAAAACCTGTGAGGCCCGTATGTTTAACAGGAAAGGGGGATCAAATGTGCACATGGAAGTAATTAAACTGTGAAGAGAGAGTTGACAAATTGAGAAAACCAAAGTCAAAGGCCATGCAGGTCACTTCACTGAGGCAAATCTTTGAGTGCACATTTATTTCAAGCTTGTTTCCTGCCGTATGATCTCAGAAGTCATGACATGTTTGACACAAATATTATAAGGACAACATATCAAATGGATAAAATACTGGATCCTTCCCATTACAGCATTTCACTAATCTGAGCAACTGAAAGCATAGACGGCTCTTTTAGATTATATATTATATATATTTTTTTTTTTTGTTGTAAAGGACTGTTTATAGAAAGTCCCTCATCATGATGTTATATTGTATTATGTATTTTTTTATTGATTGATTTTAAGTCCTACATTTATTTTGGAGATGCCACTAGATCAGGCATCAAAAAACACTATGCATGCCACCACTGGAACAAGGAAAATAAACATTGGCACACAAGTAAGGGAGAGACAGGAATATTGTGCCAATACGCTACAGTTAATATAAACAATATGGATGAAGGTACATGTGAATACCAAGCAAAATGTATGTCAAACCAAACTTGCCAACTCCATGCACTAGATCTGACTCTGATCCAACCAGTTACCTTGGTAATGTGCAATCTGGATATGGACCAGGATTGTATTCCCCAAAGGCAAACGTTCAATTGCTGACAGACGGCAATGCACACAACACATCTTATATGGTAAACATACGGCTTTGATGCTCTCTTCAAATTACTAATGACCCATGTACATGTATCACAGCCACATATGTTACATATAAACAATCCATGGTGCTGTGTTTTTTTTTATCAAGCATGATGACAGAATAGAGCATATGGATATGATCATCTCTAACTAAATCTGCAGATGTGCAATTATGTTGGGATCTAAAATCCTTAAACCAGAGCAATTTTTTGGCCTACATAAAGCAAATTAACTAACTAATTAAGTAAGTAACTAACTAACAGACACCTTGCCCTCTGAACACCTTAGTTACTCATTAGGATAATTCTAGTCACCACTCAGAATAACAAGCAATGAAGAATGAAGAATATATTTCATATGCGAGGCGCTTGAGTCGTTTGCCTCAGGAACTGTTGCAACAACATTTCATTTCCCCCCTCATTTCCAAATCAGACCAGGCCCCTATCTGATTGGCGGCACTGCTATGCAAGCTTTCAAAACTGAAGGAAATTCCTAATGGAATATCTTACTTAGAGCATTCCTGAACAAGCAAATACATTATATTAAATGGATAAAAAGATGAGGACATTGAGGATTTACAATATCTTATAATATATGTGTGTGTGTGTGTGTGTGTGTGTGAGAGAGAGAGAGAGAGAGAGAGAGAGAGAGAGAGAGAGAGAGAGAGAGAGAGAGAGAGAGAGAGAGAGAGAGAGAGAGAGAGAGAGAGAGAGAGAGAGAGATTTCAGATTTCAATTTTATTAACCACATTCAACAGAGCTAAACCATTTCCAGTAGTATTTTCCCGAATTCATCACAACATTTGATTTGAACCAATTAGTTCCGTAGACCTCCTATAATTGAACGCAAATGTTTCATTACATTATAGTATAGTATACTTTTACCATTTTTACCATCTTTTTCGACTATATTTTTCCTTGTCTGCTGCCTTTCACGTCATAAATCAGATTTTAGGACCCCTCAAAAAACGGACAAGGTTTATAAAACTGGTTATGGGTCATAACCTTTACAAATAAGTATTTAGCCTAACTGCTGAAAAGATTATAATTTTAAAATTATAATACGAGTTAGGGTTACATACGAGTATGTAACCCTAACTCCCGAAAAAGAAACATTGACACATTTTTAAACATAATTTTAAATAAAAACAAATGCCTACAGAGAGAGCTTTACACTGATATAACCTAACACGTTTCCAACGAGTTTCCTTAAACTGTCATATCTCTTAGCCTTTTCCACACACCACACAACCCCGCAACTCTTATTAAAAACTGTTTTTCAACAACACAATAATGTAGCTTAATGCCTCAGCATACAAGAATGAAGCGCGTGTACTCACTGTGCATCTGTCGGAGCACGAGACGACAATCCCACTGCACGAGCACAGTGCATTGATATGCGAGTGCGACCACTCCTCAGTGAACCGCCTTCCCCCCGCCATATCTTCATTTTTTTCATGCATTAGTTAATTTCTACACTGAGTTGAAGTTCTAAAACATATTTCAAGTGTAATAATATTTTCAAACTATACAGAAACCAAACAATAAACGAAAATCAATATTAAAATACATTTGGAATTGTACTTTATAGTAAACACTATTATTTAATGATATAGTATTATATTAAATTAACCCATCAACATTCATTTTAGACCCCATGACATCAGAATTGGAGTTAGCTTTGTATTAGAAAAGTTTTACCACTGTGCCATTGCTTTGTCTGCATTTGAGTTTGCAATGAAAAACTTATAACAGCAATCTATTAAGAATACTTACGATCATTGTTATAATGATCCTGTGGCATCTTGAAATCTTGTCTTGCATGTAACATGCTACCACAATATAAATCACACAGATGTATAAGGAATAAATATAATATGTGGTGGCACAATAATGAATGGTCTTTTCACTATAGGGACCACATTTTAGTTACATGAGGACATGCAGTCTTCGCCTCTCACACTCCCCAACTTAAGCCATATATCTTGGGAATAATCCCAGACAGCCACACATGGCCTGCCTTCACCTCAAGCTGTGCTGCCTTTAATCAACTCCCAAACCCAGCCCTGGAAGTTATCTTGGAGCAATGTAGAGTCAAACACATGTGTGACTGGATTTAAAAAAAAAAAAAAAAAAAAAAAGGTTCTTGTATCCCCCTGAAAAAAGAAAACTTAGGCTAATTGTACATTTTTACAGATAGATACATTTTTATAGCCATCAATTTTGGGCACACCTGAATTTGACGGCATGAGCAGTTGAAGTAATAAATAAGCTAAAAACCCAAAACGCAAAAAAAAGGGGAAAAAAAGAAAGAAATTGCATACCTGTCTTAACTCAGAACATGAGCTCTTTAAGAACAGACATCTACATAGTTAACATACCATACCAGCATGCTGTTTCAGACAGCCGATTTAACTTTTTTTGGATTAAACATTATAGCAAGAACAAGGAGTGATTTCTCACATGCTTTATGTTCAATACAATTGTATAAGTTCTTCAGAAATTCTTTAAAACTAGCAGGGTTCCTGTTTATAGAAAATTTGCTCATGTTGCCTCTGGCATATTCTTGGATTTTTCTTCTGTCATAATGAAAGTACAGAATGTGATCAGCCTCAGCTCTTAATATGGAAGCAAGTTTTGAAGACAATAAAAAAATACAGCTTATTATTACATCTGCTGATTTGTATTTATGTACCATCGACATGACTTGCCAGCGTCAAGATTTATGTTATGCAAAATATCCCAATAGATCTGTCACACAAAGCTAAACAGAATGGGGAGATTATGCAGAATTGACCAGGCAAGCAGGTTGATCAGATTTGGTTTAGCTATAATGCATATATGGGATTAGGAATATATTGTTTGTGGTAGTCTATAGTCGTATTATTACAAAGCCAATATGAAAAGTGCAATCATATAACTTGAAGGTGAAGCTTTAAAAGGTGTATTGCATCTTAACCCTATTTTTGTTTCTTAAAACAAGAATATTTAACATTTACATTTATCTTTGAAAGTGCATGCATGCCATTTCCTGTTTTTTTTTTGTTGTTTCAGTTATATAACCCAAATTATATAGTGTCTGTAATCTATGCTGTTCCAGAAACAAAAAAAGATTGTTCAACCTGGGATGTGTCTTGTAAGAATACATTATTGTCAGAGGGTTAAAGCAGATGTTTCTCAAAGATGAAGAGAAATTCTAAGGAACTCTTTAAGTTCCTCAGAAATTCATTGAAACTAGCAAGGGATCTGGAAATCAGACAAAAAATATGATCCCTGCTTCCATGGCTTCAAAATGGAACATGTCGAAATCACATTTTGTCAGGAGTTCCTGTAATTCATGGGACTAACCAGGTTATTGGCTCAAAGCACTGAAAACAAAATATACACTGAATCCACTTTAAATTGTATATTTGCATGCATTTCTAATCATTTGAAAGCAACACTCTTGCTCCTCCTTAATTACATATCAGGAAAAATAAGCAATAAGGGCTCACTGATTCATGAAACTGACTCGTTTCTCAACATTTTAAAGGGGTGGTTGATTATGATTTCACTTTTCTAACTTTAGTGTGTAATGTTGCTGTTTGAGCATAAACAACATCTGCAAAGTTACAACGCTGAAAGTTCAAAGCAAAGGGAGATATTTTCTTTTAAAGAAATTGCTTTTTAAGGACTATACGGCTGGTAGGACACAAGCTTCCTCCCGGGCTAGTGACATCACTAACCCTAAAATGTACATACACCCTGCCCCTGAACACAAATAGATTATCAAGACAGAATTTGCTAATCAATGACTAGAAGATAACTTCACAACAGTTTTATTTTGTTGCTTTTGTGGCATGGAAAAACCATCTGGACAAACTAAGAATCTATAGTGGACAGTTTTTTTCACAAGCAATCTTAAAATAGATGTATATTGTATGTAGTTTACACAGTGACTGTGAGACATTTGATGCAGTTATTATTATTAATAGTTTATTTGTATAGGGACAGTACAAACAAAATATTAACTGAAAAAATACACAAAATACATGAGTGTACAAACACTGAACATACTTGGAAATAAATAACAATGATTAAACAAATTAAACCAAAAATGGTTTGTAAATAAGTGAAAATGAGGTACAGCTCTGGTTTCCTTTATGCCAGATCTTAACCATTGTCGTAGAAGATTTTAAATAATTTATTACATGTCAGGATTCAGACCGCATCATAGCACAGAAACTGTGCTAGTTAAAATTACAAATGATTTACTTTTACCTTCCGACCAAGGCTGTATCTCAATACTAGTTCTACTCGATCTTAGTGCTGCGTTCAACACTATAGATCATAAAATACTCTTGGATCGACTACAAAACTACACTGGTGTTCAGGGACAGGCATTAAGCTGGTTTAGATCGTACTTATCCGACCGTTACCATTTTGTCTGTTTAAATGGGGAAAAATCAAAGATAACGTCAGTAGACTATGGAGTGCCGCAAGGATCGGTGTTAGGCCCTCTGCTATTCTCAATATATATGCTGCCACTTGGTAATATTATAAGAAAACATGGAATTAATTTCCACTGTTATGCTGATGACAGTGACACTCAATTATATATTTCATCATGACCAGATGAAAACACTAACTTATCTAAATTGACAGAGTGTCTTAAAGATATAAAATGCTGGGTGACGTGTCTACTACCCACAAAACCTCTTACAATACAACTTTAATTTAGAAGGATGTCCTGTTACTTTATCCACTACAGTAAAAGACCTGGGTGTTATACTAGACCGCAACTTGTCTTTCGAAAATCATATGTAACGAGAACAGCCCTTTTCCACCTTAGAAACATTGCTAAGCTACGTAACATCATGCTATCTGTTTCTGATGCAGAAAAGTTAGTTCATGCATTCATGCGCTCGAGACTAGATTACTGCAATGCTTTATTAGCTGGTTGTCCTGCATCCTCAATAAACAAGCTACACTTAGTGCAAAATGCAGCTGCTATACTTACTAGATCAAGAAAATATGATCATATAACACCAATTTTATCATCTCTACACGGGTTACCTTTTAAGTTACGTATCAATTACAAAGTGTTACTACTGACCTATAAAGCCCTAAATGGTTTAGCTCCTGTGTATTTAATGGACCTTCTATCGCCCTACAATCCATCGCGTTCTTTACGGTCACTAAATTCGAGGCTTTCCTATATCTAAGTCCACTAAAGGAGGGAGGGCATTCTCACATTTAGCTCCTAGAATAGCCTTTCTGATATTGTTCGAGGCTCAGACTCGCTGTCCCAGTTTAAAACTAGATTAAAGACGCATCTCTTTAGCCAAGCATTCACATAATGCTTACCTTTTACACTACTGTTGAATCAGATCGAATGCATTAATATTATGAACAGCAGCTATGCTAATTATTTCCCATCTGCTTCTCTGCTGTTAGCGTCCCGAGGTAAATAGCGTTCGTCAGCTTCAGTTTGTATCCAGCCTCTCACGGAGACTTCAGATGCCCCAACACCTGCGATGAGATGACTAAACGCCTGTGAATAGACGACTCGACACCTGTGAAGAGACGACAACTCAACGGCGGCGATATGTTATGCCCTAAATTAATACATGATTTACTAACTGTATTTTTTCTATGTACATTTCTGAAATGCACTTTCTGTAAAGCTGCTTTGAAACAATATGTATTGTGAAAAGCGCTATACAAATAAATTTGAATTGAATTGAATTGAATTGAATACTTGGCTGTAGCAGTTTTAAAATAGACCCAAATGTCTGACAGCGGATTTCCTCTAGTTTCATAAAATGGGAATTGTAGCTCTCACACAGAGGTGGAAGGAACAAGATCCTAGAAGTATGTTTCTGATTTAGCAGTAAATGTCACTTTAAAAATAATGATTTACTGGACAAGTGTGATTAATATCATGCTTCGCCAGCTCCCTGCCATACAGCTTATAAACACATCACTCAAATTAAATGACTTGTGTCTTCCAGAGAAGATTTTCTCTGTCTGGCATGAGGCAAGGCGGTAAAGGGCCAGAATTAATAAGATGTCATAATAATGAAATATTATGAAAAATAATGCAGTGCACAATGCTAATTTATCTTACAGTAATATTTTTTTAATATATATATTTTCTCTGCTATTATAGTTTTGTTGTTCATTGTTATTAATGGTCTGCTTTCTTTCTCTGCCAATTCTTGCTGAGCAGTTCCTGGAAATTTACTCTTGAACTCCCTTATCAAATTGCAAAGTCCTTAACCCAGACAAAGTCCAAAATGTGTCTCAGTACATTGAATTTCTTGTTTGTCCTTTTGGCTTTAGCCCATAATTTATAGATTATCTTCAAGCCAACTGAATGACTTAATACTCTAAATGTGTCTTATTGGAGAACGTCTCAGGTTACGACTGCAACCCTAGTTCCCTGAGTAGGGAACGAGACACTGCGTCGATGACGCTTTGGGAACGCCCCTGCATGATTGCCTCTGAAGCACATCTGTCAACTAGTCCAATGGCGAGAATGAGCATCACTGGCGGGTGACGTCATGACCAGGAAAGCATAAAAGGACATCCGGTATGACCGGCGCTAGCTTCGATAAGGCCGAAGCAAGTCGATCACAGGGATGTAGGAAGCATGGCAAAGTGATGCAGCGTCTCGTTCCCTACTCAGGGAACTAGGGTTACAGTCGTAACCTGAGAAGTTCCCTTTCGAGGTAACTCGCGCTGCGTCGATGACGCTTTGGGAATGAGAATGTCCGAACACCATACGACCAAGAACCTGTCGTGTTAAAACTGTCACGACATGAGAACTCTAGACCCAGGGGTATCCATGTCTAAATCGTAGAATCTGACAAACGTGAGCGGAGAAGACCAGCCTGCTGCATCACAAACTTCTTGAAGGGAAACCCCAGAAATAAGGGCCTTGGAGGTCGCCATACCCCTAGAATGGGCTCTAGTGACCAAAGGTGAAGGCTGGTCTCCTCATAACCTCATACGCAAGTGAAATAGCCTCAACTATCCATTTGCTAACAGTCTGCTTGGATGCAGGAAGTCCTTTTTTAGGGGGCCCAAAGCAAACCAGCAGCTGATCAGACTTCTTCCACTGGGAAACTCTGTGGACATAAGTGTCCAGTGCTCTGACTGGACAAATGAGGTTTAATTTCTCCTGATCCTGATCTTTAAAAGGAGGAGGACAGAATGCCTGCAGTACAATAGGCAGTGGTACATTGGTTGGAACTTTAGGTACCAGGTTTAGGATAGAGGGACGCTTTGACCATCCCAGGTGCAAACTCAAGGCATGAAGGAGATACCGATAGGGCCTGAAGATCTACTAAGATCTACTAAGGGAACCAGCCTCTCGAGGCTGGCCTCTGATGACATAAGAGCAGTCACTTCGGTGACCTGAAGCAAACTGGCAGGAAATAACCGAATTGACTGACTTTCGACCCTCCTCAGAGGGTGCGAGTCCAACGCAGCGTCGTGGAGGCGCTGAGTCAGAAGCTCGCTGGAAACCGCTGCGCCCCGAGGCACAGAGGGTGGCGGGGTTGGCAGAACGGCCTCCTAAGGGCCTTGCGGTGGAACGGGCACCGTTCTCGAACCACGTCAGGCCCTGCCCCCTTGCTAGTCTCCAGGTCCCTCAGCAGATCAGCCTGGTATGCCTGTAATATAGCAATAGTGTGAAGGCATGCACCAGCCTGACCTGCTGCCATATATGCTTTACCCACTAACATAGATGATGTTTTTAACGGCTTAGTGGGCAGCATAGGGGACTTCAGGGACGATGCCGATGCCGATGCCGGGGATAAATAACTGGCTAGTGGCTGTTCAACTTTAGGCATCGTCCCATAACCATATTCTTTTAGCCCCCTTATATCAGAATAAACTTGCACCTGGGGGCTAAATACTCTGGCTGAATAAGGTTTGGTTTATTCCACGTCCTTGATATCTCTTTGTGAAGGTCGTGAAAAAATGGAAGTCCCCTCGGTGGAGGTACAGTGCTTGGTGTTAAAAAGTGCTCGTCTAACAGACTTTTGGGACGAGGGCCTTGTTTCTCGGCTGGCCATTCAATATTTAATTTATATATAGCGCGAGATAATACCTCAATCAGCTCTTCATACTCTGGGGAAGAAGCTGGCATTTCTTCTTCCCCCATTTCGATGCTCAGCACATCTAGTTCCTCGGAACTAGACAGCTGAAGCACCTGTGCCTCTTCCAGAGAGGAAGGAACCCGCGGGACACTTCCAACTTCGGAGAGAGAGCACTGGATCCCACGGGTAAAGGCTGAGAAAGGGCGGGGCCTGTCTCAAACCCTGCCGTGAGATCCATTTGCGATCCCCACGTCAAGAGCTTTCATGCTGCCTCGGCAGCAGCGGGGCCCGGGCCGCAGGGAACGCTCACTTGAACACCCTCCTCGAAGAGTGACAAGCGAGAGCGTCATCGATGTAGTGCGAGTTCCCTCGAAAGGGAACCAGAATGTTAATCATTCAAAGTCTGGAATGTGCAGCACTTCTCCCCTCTTAGAGTCTCCAGCCAAACTTGGCAGCTGAAGGATAACACTCCTTTTAACATCCTTGGCCTAGATTGTGCTGTTATTTTCTGTACTGTTAGAGTACAGTGGATACTACATCAGCAATAACCATCTCCGCACTGTTTCTTGTCATAAGATACTACAGAGGGCTTTCTTCTTCAAAGCTGGTCACGTTTTAATTATGTAAACTTGTGTCATATGGCCCAGCTGAGCGATTTCTTTGTAGATCACAGATGTTGTATGCTGTTAATGTTGCAATGTGGATTTCGCTGTGCAAATAAGATTTCTTGCCAGAGATCCAGGATTTGGACGTTTCGTAGAGAATAATTTTAAGTTAATCTCTTATATGCCAGTAATGTTTGTATGGATTTAATATGTCTGGGACTTTTTAGGTCTACACGTGAGGCCAGTAGCAAGTGAACCGGTGAACTGAATGAACAGTAATTAAATTTGATGGATAAATAATAGCTTGTTCAAAAATCTGAAAATTAGACAGAGCTAGAAAGACAACATTGACTCTAATACACATGTAGTCACTAAATATTAGTTTTTTTATTTCTGATGCTCATTTGAATGTGTTCTTGATCATGGTTCTCGATTGTTTTTGCATTCAAATGTAAACAGTTTATGTTGCCTTTATAGTTTGAATGTTTTGTTTCTAAATGTTTGTGTTGTTGTTTTTTTTACTTTTGATGGTGTCCTTCTCTTGGTCAGCAATAATTCACTGCACAAAACAAATGGACCACCATGTTTATTCTCATTGCAAATTATTCTGTATTTATGTAGTCTGCGTTGCATTTCTTTAAATGCAATGTTTTTAGAGAAGGACATGCATCATGATCATGCTGGTTGCATAACTTGCATTGTATAATTTGGCGAGCATTTTCCGATGGAAAAATTAATTTGTGCCAAAATACCATCAATAAAAGATGGGAAGTGTTTCCTTAGTGCATATAGTTCTGTAAGGGGTATACAGTCAAAGACCCAGAACCAGATATGAAGAATGAAGACCCGGAGTCAGAATTATAAAAAATTAAAGAAAAGTTTTACTGAAGATAGTTTGCATTTTCATCAGCAGAAGTCAGCTTCAAGACTCACACAGGAGTTCGTAGGCCGCCCCGCTTACAGTTACAAAGATCACAGCAGTTATACCATTTCCAAGGTCTAAGCTACGTCATTGCTTACAGGTTGAATGATTCTCATTGGCTAAGAAACATTAAGAGCCTAAACAATTTAACACATGTGAGGAGATAGGGGTGCCTATCGCCATTAGTAAAGATAGTTGTCGTCCACTCATTAGATTTAGGTCTGTGGTGGCCTCGCAGGTTAGAGAAGGGCGCCGGGGTGTCTGGTCCGAACGTCCAGAACCTACATAGAATGTCATACGCACACACACACAAATAACAGACACTAGCAAATAACAGCTCCCATCAAGGCTGAAGAGAGTCTGAGCTCCTTATTATCAGTTAAGTATACCAAAACATAATGCTAAAACATTCACTCATTTAGGAGAAAAACAGATCACTGGCATTTACTCCCAAGGAAGGAAATACACTGGAAAGAATACATTTTAATACAACAATTAAAGTTTGATAGTAACGCTCAATATAGCTTGACCATATGTCCAGCGAAGAATCATATGTGCCCACGCTGCCTTTAGGACCCTCTAACCTTTCTACTGATCCCAGAGAAAGAGACAAACGGCCTTGTGGGTTACGTGGCCTTCGTGTCCTGCGTGTACTACGTGCAATCTCAAAGTAAGATTGGGATGCACCTAAAAGAAACTGGTTACTTGCATCCATGCATTTAAGAAAATATAATTTCACAGGCACAAGAATATAAAAATTATTATGTGATAATGAATATATTTGATTATTGATTTTTATAAAGGAAGTATATAACCATTCAAAATGATATATGATTATATATGTATTTGAAGAGGCAAGGGATTTTGACCAACCCTTCAGTCCCCCGTTTTAGACCAATGTGGGGTCCAATACCGCCACGTCTGGTCTAACCAGTGAGGTCACTACGGAAGGGAGGAGTGGTGACGCATGCTCCCCTGATGGGTCACACTTGTCTCTTCACCTCGTCACGGACATGCTGGATACTAAAAATTCCAGTCCCCATTAAGAGGCTCTCCCACCTTCCACTCACAACAGGACATCAATGTCATTCTTCCTCAGTTTATCAGTCAGGTTAAAATTTTATAAAACACATAACTGATTACGAAACAAGTACATATTTTTTTCTTTGGAAGCCAGGCTAAATAAGCAAGCACTATTGCTGTATTCCTAGCATGGGCTAGATCCACAGTCACTACTCAGATCCTAAATAAAGACATTGTCTGTAATCATGAGTACCAGAATATATGCACTAGTTTTTTTTTTATTTATAAAATTATGATTTCCAAATCCTTTTATTATAAACAAAGTTGGATGGTTAATCCATTATTTTCACTACCCCTTTTATAGACCCTTTAGGTTTAAAACACAATGGTTGTCTAACTAAAAATAAACAACAAACAATAAAATATTAATAATTAAGACCCATAATAATCGATGTAAGCACTTTAAGTCTTTACTGAAATCATCCTTCAGTTTACAGTCACATAGCATGTACCATTTTAATTGTATAACATCTTATACCCTTTTTTGTTTGTTTCAAAAATAGAAATAAAATAAAACAAATTCACATCATCATTTCAGTCATTATTTTACCACTAAAATATAGGATCGTTCCCCATTCTGCTTAATAAAGCTTTTGTTCATTCCTTATCCTTATATAACTTGAATCCCTGTCAATCATACAATGTCTAACCCTAACCTTTTTCATACCATTTAAACTTAATTTGACTTCCATAAATCCTATCAGAAATTGTATTTTCATAACATACATTTTTTTCTACTATATTTCTTCCATCTTGCCCTACATGCCAGTTCCTTCTGCATCCGAGTCTCTCACCACTGTCAGCCTAGTGACACTTAAAGTTCCCTCGTTAGGGGAAATCATGGTATTTTATTAATTCTTCAAAAGGGTTCATGTGTCAGCCTCAACGGCTCCAACTTACTACACGCCCTTGAAGCAGTGTGTGTCCCATTCAGGAATGTAAACAGAGCCACTGATAAGCAGTTCTCTGTATTCTTTTTACAGTCCACCAATGGTGGATTCAATCATAATAGCCCAATCATAATCTTCATCATTATTATTGGCAGAACATTAATTTTCATAAGCTGCAAAATATTCTAAGTTGTTTTCACAAAGTGTCTGTTTAACTTTAGTCGCTTGTCCAGGGAAATTATCCCTGACCCAGAATTTCTTTCACTTGCTTCTTGTAATCATCGTAAGCAATACGAGGCTAAACATTTTAATTTTTCTGTTTCTTTGTTTGTTTGTAGCCAGTCAAGTTGTTTAAATTTCCAATCAGAATCAAAATCCTGACTACCATTTACTTAATCATTTCTGCAAATTTATTTAAAGTGAGGGCTTTAGAGCACAGCTGCTTACAGCGTTTGCTTTTCCTGTCTCACTATTTGTTTCAGGACTCTTCAGGTTACTGATTAAGTTATTACATTTTTTTTTTTTTATCTTAATCATAGTTCATACTCACCTGAAGTTATTGCAGAAATGGAGGCGGCGATCTTTGAACAACACAGCTTGGCTTCTGCGTGATGAAACTGCAAAGTATACTCCAAAATCACAGTTACATATACTGGTCCATGCCAATTTGGGTCACAACTTTTTAAATTTTTCTCTCGGAATTGTTCCTGATGCATCCCTGGCAAACAACCCTATTATTGTTAGTATCCCTAACTGCCTGATTCACTTCACTAAGTTCGGGGATCCCCTATCTGAGATGGAAGAGATTGAGCAGGTTTACGGTGCCACTGGACCTCTAGCCCAGGGACGTGCTCTGCTGGGGTGGTGCTACACCAGTAATGCCCAGCGGGGCCCCCACAGAGCACGCTTCGCTTGCGCTGTCTGCTGCCGTTACCCTTAACGACGCTCTCAGCGACTTCTTATACTCTCAGCAGTATAATTAACTTACTCCTTCACTCGCCTCATCGGAGTGAAGCTTCACTCGCCTCATCGGAGTGAAGCTCTCCCGCTCTCCTTCAAAATCTCTTCCAGTCAGACAGCCCTAACAATTAACAAAAGCTTACTACCTTGTTTGTTGATTTGCCAGGGGTGTCACCGAGAATAATTGCCCGCATTCTCCACCATAACTGTAAGGGGTATACAGTCAAAGACCCAGAACCAGATATGAAGAATGAAGACCCGGAGTCAGAATTATAAAAAATTAAAGAAAAGTTTTACTGAAGATAGTTTGCATTTTCATCAGCAGAAGTCAGCTTCAAGACTCACACAGGAGTTCGTAGGCCGCCCCGCTTACAGTTACAAAGATCACAGCAGTTATACCATTTCCAAGGTCTAAGCTACGTCATTGCTTACAGGTTGAATGATTCTCATTGGCTAAGAAACATTAAGAGCCTAAACAATTTAACACATGTGAGGAGATAGGGGTGCCTATCGCCATTAGTAAAGATAGTTGTCGTCCACTCATTAGATTTAGGTCTGTGGTGGCCTCGCAGGTTAGAGAAGGGCGCCGGGGTGTCTGGTCCGAACGTCCAGAACCTACATAGAATGTCATACGCACACACACACAAATAACAGACACTAGCAAATAACAGCTCCCATCAAGGCTGAAGAGAGTCTGAGCTCCTTATTATCAGTTAAGTATACCAAAACATAATGCTAAAACATTCACTCATTTAGGAGAAAAACAGATCACTGGCATTTACTCCCAAGGAAGGAAATACACTGGAAAGAATACATTTTAATACAACAATTAAAGTTTGATAGTAACGCTCAATATAGCTTGACCATATGTCCAGCGAAGAATCATATGTGCCCACGCTGCCTTTAGGACCCTCTAACCTTTCTACTGATCCCAGAGAAAGAGACAAACGGCCTTGTGGGTTACGTGGCCTTCGTGTCCTGCGTGTACTACGTGCAATCTCAAAGTAAGATTGGGATGCACCTAAAAGAAACTGGTTACTTGCATCCATGCATTTAAGAAAATATAATTTCACAGGCACAAGAATATAAAAATTATTATGTGATAATGAATATATTTGATTATTGATTTTTATAAAGGAAGTATATAACCATTCAAAATGATATATGATTATATATGTATTTGAAGAGGCAAGGGATTTTGACCAACCCTTCAGTTCTAAAGCAGCTTTACAAAAAAAATCACGTTTTACTAATATGTCTTTGGGACCTAATGACCAGAAAAAAGCATTAAATCAAGAAAACTCTCTTTGAGCCCCAATGAGCAGCTACAGGTGACTGTGTCAAGGAAAAAAAACTTTGTGGTGAGGTGTTAGACAAATCTGGGGCCCATATAGCAACAAAATAATGTCATATAACATTTTCATCAGAGATTATTATGAGGTGCATTTTATGAAAGCTTGGCTAACGAGATGTGTCTTTAGACTCAGAGTTAGGATCTCTATCTCCTATCATGGATTTCGATAATTAATGTTCTCTCTCAATATAGTTTTTTCTATCAAATGGGAGTTGCATTTTTTTATTTACATTTTTGGCCAGGCTTAACCTATTTGAGAACCACTGTTCTAGATTATTAAACATGATGTCACGGTGCCTTGGAAGCCTGTCTAAAACCAATTAAGAGGGACCTTTACAAAACGCTCCCCGTGAAGTCACTAATTGCAGAACTGTGATTGTTGCCTTTAAGTACCATGGTGGAGGAACAACAATTTATGTTTTAAAGAGTGATGTTAAATTACCACTGTAGCAAAACTTTTTTTACACCATCATCTGTTTCAAAACGTATGTGTTGTGTTCAGAGAGCACTAGGGGGGTATTCCAGATAATGTAAGTCAAGTCGAGTCACCTTCATTTATATAGCGCTTTTTACATTACAGATTGTTTCAAGCAGCTTTAAAGTGATAATAGGAAATTAACGCAACAAAGATTATTTTGGCTGTACAGCAGCTCTAGAAAAAAGTTGTTGTCATAAGTTTTTGATTGTTTCATTTTCGTAGTCAAAATCATTAGTTCTTTATTCTTCTTTTGTTTTATTGAGATTTACATTGCCACCTACGGGGCAATTGCACAATCATTTTTTAATCTTATCTTTTAATCTTAAATCAGTTTTTTATTACTGTGAACAAGAATTATAATATTTGAATATTTTATGCTAATTGTAAATGCTTGCAAATATAATATGACTGTAAAAGTTTATTTTTTGTTTAGCCATTTTGTTTCCACGTTTCTTACTGTAAGGTGAGATGTACATGAATTTTTATTACAAATACAATATAAAACGCCTTGTTACAGCAAAAAAACCTTTTGAGTGCGATGTGTGAGATGAGAATAATATATATACATAAAGTTATCATACATAAAGTTACCTAAGGTTTTGTAACCGAGTAAACTTACAAACAAAGTTTGCGTTCTCAGGCCACTAACGCCGTTGTCGTGTAAATGAACGGCCAGAACGCATTACAAGTTTTCTGTTTTCAGTCAGGCCTAAGTTAATAAGTATGATTTACTTAAAGTAACACTATGTAGTTTTTCAACCTTCATAATATATTTCCAAGACCCTTGTGATGGTATGTTCATGGTACCCTCGTATCGTTCATGACTCCTTATTTTACTTTTTAAAAAGTGTCTAATGTCCATAATAGCTACCACCAGAAGCCACAAACAACAATGACAGTCAAGGCCTAAAGCTGTAAGTTAACCGATGGCTGTTTCAGGCTCTCTCTCCTCTGGTGCGCACTCTAAATGCAAGCATGCTGTAACCATAGTAACCATATAACTTTGATCTGCTTGAACACACGTCAATTTTTTTTAAATAAATACAAAATTATTTAAAAATAATAACAATTATCAATAAATTCAATTTTTTGAGATCCGGGGCTATAAAAAAAACATCCGGGGCTTCAACTATTGCGCCTGTGTGACAGTAAGTTAACCTTGTTTTCTGGAATACCCCCCAGAAGGGAAGAAATATTGAAATGAATGTCTCTTTAGTTGAATCTTGTTACAGTTGCTTCTGGTTACTGTTCCATAATACTTTTATCTCTTGCATGCAAACGGAGTCTTGTTCCATTTATTTACTTTTCTCACACAACTGTGACTCCGAGTCCTTTGTATAATAACATCCATGCCAACAGAACAGTGAGGGATGAATCAGTGGCCAGCATCTGTGATTCTTCAGAATTTTGCTAATGCACCATCTGGCCCTCACCATCACTCATATGATTTTGTTTTACACTCAAAAACATTTCTTGAAATATCTTATTTTATGCTCCACAGGGGAAATAATGTCATACAGATTTGAAATGACATGAGGAATGATATGAATTTACATTTCTGTATGAACTAACCTATTAACTTATTTTAAAAAGTCAACATAAGATTCCATAGTCTCTGTACACATGAATTAAGACTAAGTGTTGCTTTAACGAAGGTGGCTTATGGGTCTTTAGTCTATTACTGTAGGCTAAATAAAATAATATATTACTTTGAGGGATATTTCCTGAATATGTTTCTGACACAAAACCCTTGGCTAAAGCTTAGAACATTGCTTTGACAAGATGATAATACCCAAAGATCTTTTGATTAAAGTTTGCTTAATTACATCAATTATGTGGAAATGAGTTTCCTTTGTTTACTGCCAATGCGGGATAAACACTGAAAAGGGCATGAAACGTCCCTTTATTTACATTTGCAGTTTACAGCGAATAGACTAAAGACTTAAATGTTTTCAGGCTGAAGTTCTACCAAATCCATCATGTTTGAGAGCTCTGAAGGATTAGGGAGACAGACATCACGATCTCGAAACCTTACTCTCTTTCTTAAAATACTCAAGTCTTGAAACTCGACTTAGACATTTAATCTTATTCAAAGTCATAAAGTCGGTATTGCTTTAAAAGGAGCAATTCTTTTAGCAATGAATGTTCTCTGATTACAGCAACTGTTGATCTTGGCTTTTGTTTTTGGACAGTGCAGTAACATTGTGTCAGTTAGACCGATGAAATCTGATGCTCGTGTTGAAAATAAGTTAGGTTTAGAGTTTTTTAACCTGAACTTGTGGTTACCTGAAGTTGAGGTCTTGCATTTAATTTATGTCTACTCTTTGTTTTGCTTTCACAGTTTAGTGAGTCAGAGTTGTGACATAAGAAAACAATTTTACATTATTTATTTGTGTATTCCTCACAGTCTACAGAGGGTTGGACGTTTTCTGTGTTCTACGGTCTTGACATGGACCTCTATCAAAAGGGTAATGAACAGGCTTTTTTCTTTTAAAAACAAAGTATTTCAACATGGAATGGTTTTGTGTTGTTTATAATGTTTTATGCCTTTATTCTTCTCATTTAAACCAAATGATTTGGTTATAAAGTTAAATATAACCTTATAACCACAATATAAACTTGGTACAAACTAAGCACCAAAACTGAAATCAGAGTATTCCAAAAAAAAAGGGTCAGCCAACTAGTTTTAGAACAAACAGATTAATAGGTACAACAGAACAGATTTACAATCTGGCCAAAAACAACAGAAAAAGTATCAAAAGTACAGATGAAAGAGGGATAAGGCCAAAAATGTAAGTTAAAATGTAATTTATTCATGTGATTTCCAGCCGAATTTTAGGCAGCCATGTCTCAGCATTTTAAACAGCATTTAAAAAAATATATATATATATATATATAGTCATTTTGGTCCCTTTTGATCAATTTAATGCATCCTTGCTAAATAAAAGTACTGATTTATTTCAGGATTTTTCATTGAAAAATTTTAATTTAACTTTTTTTCGTTGGGCCTAGGTGTCCACTTTTTATATTTGAACTGATTTTCACTCTTGTTAAATGAATGATGTGTATTTCTAACATACTTAAAGGCCACCCAGAAATGATCCAAGATGTCGACCATATGGTGCTGTAAACTGTTCTAGATTAGGGGAGACACTGACTGGAGATAATCCTCCCTGTCTCAGTCACTCTTTATCTTTCTGTTTTTACTGAGAAAGTCACCCAGTGGGTTGCCAAAGTGATTTTCATGCCTAACCAACAAGCTGTGATTTATGTGGTGCAAACAACTAACTTAAGGCAATGATGTTTCTCACACAGTTAAATATAGTTTTTTGTTTTGCGGCCATTTTTAAGGATACACAGACCAAAACAGCATATTTTTACCAAATGCACAATGGATTGTGAAAAATTTAATTTCATGTTTATGTAAAGCGGGCAACTTTTTTCTTAAAAAAAAATCTGGATGTTTTGACATTTAAAACATGTCAAATCATTGTTATGTCTAAGTCAGAGGAAAAATTTATACAAACCATTTTTCTCAGTGACATGTTTACAGTCTTAGGACAGACACTTTTTACTGTCTGCATTTAATGCACTGTAGACTTTAATAGCCAGCTCTAATGGTCAACTAATGTCTTATCTGAAATAGACATCAGGTGATAAGTGAGTCCATCTGCAGTGGATGTTATACTGTGCCCTGCGAAAGAAAAAAAATGGAACAAAAAATATCTGACACTTCCCTTCAATCAGCAGGATATTCAAAAATCAAGAGATATTCATTTTTACGTGTTAGTGTTATCTGGAAAAGTATTTTGGTTATGTTAATAGTTTCCTTTTGTTTTTGTCCTATAAGCAATAAAGTCAAACAGTCCTTATGTTTTTTTTTCTTTCTCATAAAATCATGAAAGGCTCATGGAGGGAGGAGTATTAAGTAACACTTTTTGTAACACTAGGGGTCAGGGTTTACAAGTTTACTTCCTATTAAACAACATTTTATTGACAACAGCACCTTCATATCCAAGCCCGTAGGCAGGGGGGGTTCGGGTGGTTCGAACGAACCCCCCTTCACTGCCAAAGGTCCAGAATTTAAGTCGTTTTTTTTTTTTTTTTGTGATTATTGTCATTATTGTTTTAATCAATGCTTGTGACAAATATTCTGTGTTGCTGTTTCAAATTAATATGATTATTGTAGCTTGACGTGTGTGTGTGTGTGTGTGTGTGTGTGTGCGCGCGCGCGCGCCGCGCGTGCAGTTCAGAGAGCGTTCTCGCAATACACTTTTCAAAGCAACGGTGAAGAAGCATCGCATCTGAATGATAGGGCTGGGGATCGAGTCCAAAAAGAATCGATTCCTCGATTCCGAGGCGTTGGGAATTGAGAGTCGATTCCAAAGGTTCAAAATGCAATGGTTGGAATCGATTCCGGGGAATGATCTTACTCGTTGTAGTTTAGGTCAGGACAAGTAATACATCTGATTTATGAAATCAATCGACAAAAACAATCAAAATCATTAAGTCATTAAATTCAAGTTCACGTAAACGTTTCCCTCCGCTGCGGCTGTCAGTCATTCTCCATTCAGCGTTCAAACAGCGCGTCGCGTTCGGTTACGACAGTCAACATGATGAAACTCTCTCCAAGATGATTCACTGTTACTATTATTGTACTTGATCTGTAGATAAAGCTCTATGGTTTCGCATAAAATGACTATATTGCTGGACTGTATTGCTGTATCTTAACCATGTTCCTTTCTACCGTGTGTCTGTTAGAACACAGGAGAGCACTATCATTCTTCACGCGCACTGTAACTGAAATTTAAAACTGTTAAAAGAAAAGGCTCAATAAACTATTGTATAGATAGATGGCAAAAAATGCATCTCAAAATGCATCAGATTGATGCTTTAAAATATGGAATATTTAAAATTTTCTCACGGGGGAGCATGCCCCCGGACCCCCCTAGAGGGGTAATAATACTACTCACCTGGGGGAGGAGTTATTTTATATATGTACATATATATATATGTGTGTGTGTGTGTGTGTGTGTGTGTGTGTGTTTATTTATTTATTTTTTAATTAAAAGGATTTCTATATTTTATCCACTCAATAGACTACAATATAATAGCCATATAAACGTAGTGTAATTATAATAATAAAATATTTTAATATCGTTAACCAGCAGACAAGCTAATCCAGCACAAATTAGTGCATAAAAGGTCACCAAAATGAAGTATTTGAACCTCATAATTAAATACAAAAGGAGGAAAAAAACGGCAAAAAGGTCCACTTTTTGAAAAAAAGAACCCCCCCTTTAATAGGCTGGCTACGGACCTGATATCAGGTTCAAAGTACACAGCGTTAGATGAGTTTGTTATGTGGGTATGTAGGATGTGCTCACAGGTGAACACAGTAAAACCAGGTGTAAACTGGGTCTAAATCTCACATCATTGCAGACCTATTTGGAGCAGTAACGTGCGGTGAAGTCTTGTCATGGGTAGGCTGTGACCTATCAATGTGGCATATTCACAGGGGCGTAATTTGCCGCTGCGATCGGTGGCGCGGTTACAGTGTATATCTCGTGGCTCACGCAGTCTTCACATGCACGCGCGGAGACTTTTTGTTCGTTTCGGTGAAATCACAAAACAAAAATGTACACAAACGTGTCCCTGCTTAATATAATACAACCACTGATGAACATATTCGGTTTTGATGAAAAAAAAAAAAAAAAACTATACGAGTGCGGATTAGAACCCCGAACCTCTGACATGCTCGGCAAAAGTTCTACCACTGGACCATTAAAGGACTCACTTCAAGTACAATTATTCACGGCATTCATTCATTTATACACACATCCGCGCACACACATACACCTGTCCCACCCACTTTTTAAAACAAAGTTAAGCCACTGTATATTCATTCAGGTAACTTAGCAACCCAAGTTAATATCAGGCATCATCACATCGCTGCCTGCATACAGAGCAAAGTCAGAATCGCGGATTGAGTGAGAGCGAGTGGATCACGTGATATGAAGCAGTCAATTCAATTCAATTCAGAAAGCTTTATTGGCATGACAAAAAAATACATTTTGTATTGCCAAAGCATCAAAACAACATAGAAAATGATTTAGAACATTTAGTACACAAAATAATAATACTGATAACATAAAACCATAATAATAAAATAAACAAAGATTAATAAATAAAATATAAAGGATTTAGAAAACATCTCTGTACAAAACAAAAACAAGCAAAAAACAAACGAACACTGAACTTGGAATTGAACATATACATGTGTGTAGGTCTTAGGCTGTGAGTGTGTGTGTGTACTGTGTAGGTCTTAGGCTGTGAGTGTGTGTTTATTGGATGTTTGCTGGTCTCTGGTCGTCCCTCAGGATATGGCAGGATGCTACAAATTTTGCAGCTATATTTGAGCATTTGGCTTCTTCGCCAAGAATGAAACGGAGTTTTTGGGTTGGGTTACAGGTGTTAAATTGAGGAAATATTTGATTAATTTTGGGGTAATAGTGGTCTCTGATATGTTCATATTTTGGGCATTCTGTGAGGAAGTGCAGCTCGGTCTCCGTCACTCCCAGGGTGCAGTGCGGGCAGAGTCTGTCCTCACGGGAGAGCCAGGTCTGTCTGCGCCGGCCCGTCTCTATGGCCAGGCTGTGCTCGCTGAGTCTGTACATCGTCAGGGTTCTCCTGAGTCTCACATCACTCACTGTGCTCAGGTAGTTCGCAACAGTGTACTCTCGATTTAGTGCCGAATAACATTCCAGTTTGTGTTGGTTTTTAATGGAAGTCTCGGTCTCGGTCTCAGTCTCGGTCTCTAGCCGTTTCTCAATGTCAAGGAAGTATCCTTGACATTGAGAAACACCTTCTGCCTCAATGTTGATAATTCAAAACAGCATGAGAACTGACTGCGCATGCGCAAACCTCCGTAAACTACGTTCTATGGACCAAAGAGGCACTGCGAACCTCTGCCTCAATGACCATGGCCTTGAATTTCCTGCATGAAACAATGGTTTTTAGGAGCAAACTATGGCAAAAGGAGTATTATATAAGTATTCCTGATTATTTTTGTTACAAAAATTAATATTTGGAATAAAATAAATGCAATTAATAATGTGGTGAATTAATAAAGCTCTTGGGATTAATAAATGTAATGTCAGCATTTCCTTTGGTGAGGCACTGCCTACCCTGACCGCACGTCCCTGATTTGGAGAGTTATAACACAATATTATTTTGTAAACTTAAAAATAAATATAGCCTATATTTATATAGCCTATATAGGATGTGTGTACCGCTACCATAAATCATGGCATTTGTTATGTTCAAAAACATTTTCGTCCAGATTACATTTTGTTTGGAGCTGGAGGCATCATCTAACAAATAAACACCGTACACAGAATTTGGTTTGTAGTATGGGGCATAATTAAATGACTTGCACGTATGCTTGTGTACAGTTATTATTCAACAGCTACTACAACATGAGCGTAATATTTCCGTTCACGGGGAAATTTTTAATAGTTACGAGAATAATTCCAGCAGATTTTACTCATTTCTGGGCAAGAGTGGTGGATTTTCCCACACACTGCTTCGCGAATCAGGATGATGTTCGATTCGTAAAAGAATTGTTCTTTGTATCGGATCTTTTCGGTGGATTTAGAAAAGCAGTTAGAACAATTTGTTCACGAATCGGACTGAACGTTTTGTTCACAAGTCTGAATGTAGTGGTCTTCTCGAATTAACAAACAACTCGTTGAACTAACAATCATTTTCTGTCAAACATATATGTCCTTTTCGTTAGAAGCAAATTAAGCGACAAATGAGCTGGACCATAAGTTAATGAAAGCGTCGAGTGAACCGAGGATAATTAAACCGGTTTTGAGACTATTGTTTATTATAAATATTATAAATTATATTTATTTTCAAAATGACTTTCTTTTTCAAAAAGTGTCTGTGTCCCGGTCTCGGGAAAATCGCCTGTTTTTGTTTTTTTTATCGTAGCCTACTGGTGTCACCAGAACGATTGAAATTGAAAGAAAACGTCTCCGGTTACTATCGTAACCTCGGTTCCCTGAGAGGCGGGAACGAGACATTACGTCATACTGACGTATATGGGAACTCCTCCCTTCTCCATTTTCACTGAAATCTTATAGGATAACGCCAGCTGGAGACAGCTGGCCAATTGACGCAAAACATGCAAATGCTGACCGGTCCGCGGGCAGTATAAAATGGCATGGGCGCGACAATTACGTCAGAATCAAGACTGAACGCTAGCACAGCTGATCAAACGGCGAGCACGTCGGTTGACGTAATGTCTCGTTCCCGCCTCTCAGGGAACCGAGGTTACGATAGTAACCGGAGACGTTCCCTTTCAAGGCGGTCACTTCGACATTACGTCATACTGACGTATATGGGAACTGTATAGAATCCCGCCGTGAGCGCAGTGAAGATAAGCCCTGAACGGGGTCAAGCTACACTCCCACAGGAACAACAGTTCTAAGCCAGCAGCGCCGCTAGGAGCACTCAAAACTGATAGGCGAAACTAGACCAACGTCTGCTCCGGCTTACCAAGTTGCGCATCCACTGCAATGAGGCGAAGGCTGCACTGGACAGGGCAGCAGAATACCATAAGCACTCGAGCACAAGAGCTAACACAGTGTCGACGGCATAGCGGTGACAGCTGCATAACCTTAAGCCACACACAGAGTTAACAGTACGTTGGAACTACTGCGTAATGTGGAAACAGCTATGTAACCTTATAGTCATAACACAGAGTTAGCAGCAATGGTAACTCTGCAATACAGACTACTGCACAGCTGGTGGTAACAGTTTCATGAGTACATTGATAAAACTCACCGAACCCACGACGCTAAGGTGGTGCATCAAACTTGGAACCCTGGCGAATGTGTTCTGAGAAGACAGCCAGCATACCTAAATCCCGTAGGCATTAAGCAACCATATAAGCATCGAATTCAGAGAGAAGTCTCTGTATAAAACAGCACGTCCCTAGTACCATCCACCAAGCACACAACAGCTGGTAGACTGCTGCCAAGTGATCCACGTACATCCACAAATCCCTTACAGGGCCAACATCACTCTGAGCATCGGCATCATGCGAGGCTGAAACTCAGCAGATAAGGCGGGCAGGGATCAACCTGTGCTCTGAACGGTGTAAGCGACTTCGGAACGTAGCTTGGTATCGGACTGGGAGTGACGCTGCAGTCATCAGGTCCGAGACAATGCGACAACATTCACTAGAATGAGCGTTAGTCTCCAAGTGCTTCGCTGGGGCGAGAGCCGGTGGTAAGGCCATCTTAGGGAGAGCTCCGTTTCTCAGCACTTGTCAGTGTGAAGTGTCTTGCTCAACTAAGGACCCAGCAGCGGACACACAAGAAGGTTCCACAGCTTGGGGCTGGGGTGCCACCTTGCAGAACATAGCCGATGTTCTATAGCCAATGTACAGAAGTGCAAATCAACACATAACTGAATGTACATAAACACAGTGCCAGTGGCCGTAGCGACGACAACTGTGAATATACGCAGTTAGAAAATAGCCCCATAATAGCATAGCACCTCAGTAAGCAAACAAACAGTCATAACTGTAGCTACAACTGTGAATATATGAGTTTGCACAGAATAACCAGTTGCCCTGATAGGAACGGGGCAATATAACAGCGTAGCACATGCACGTACAGCATTTTACAGAAACTTAAGATGCATAGTTAGATTAGGATGGCTAGCAGCACTGAAGGAAACAGGGCAGCATTACTAGCATAACACATCCGTTTACGTACATACATCCAGAACTGTGAATATGCACGGTTAGATAGGATAGCTAGTTTTGCACTGAAGGAAACAGGGCAACAAAATAGCAAAAACACGTCCTTGTACGTGCCGTGTAGTCGCCATAGCGACAGAACTGAATATGCAGTTAGAAAGCAATGATAGCTGGATGTTGCACTGAAGGATAGAGGGCAACATAACAGCATTACCCATCAGTGTGCACATATCAAACATCTGAGTGTATAATGCGGTGCAAGTCGATGAAGCGACCGAGACTGCATGAATATGCACAGTTCACATAATGGTCAGTTATGTTAGCAACATAACTGCATAACGCTTCAGTGTGGACACAGATGCAGCGCAAGTCGCCGCAGCGACACACTGTGACTATGCACAGTTAGATAGGATAGCTAGGTGCACTGAAGGATACAGGGCAACGCGATAGCATAGTCACATTAGTGTGTACAAAAACACAGCGTCAGAGGCATCGCGACATCGACTGTGAATACATAGTAAGTCAGAATAGCCGGTTGCACTGATGATACAGGGCAATATTTGGCGGCGTAAACATAGCACATCAGTGCGTAGCGTGTACACAGCGTCAGTTGCACCGCACAACAACTGTGTACGTAATCAGAATAGCCATTTGCACTGAAGGATACAGGGCAATGTACAACGGCATAAGCATAACACATACAGTGTGTAGAGTGTACATAGACACGGCGTCAGTTGCATACAAGACAACTGTGAATATGCACTGCGTAGTGATCAGAATAGCCATTTGCACTGAAAGAAACAGGGCAATATATAATGGCATAAATCATACACATAACAGTGAGTTGTATGTACGTAACACAGTGTCAGTTGCATCGCACCACACTGTGAATACGTAGTAATCAGAATAGTTATTTGCACTGAAGGATACAGGGCAAAATACAAAGGCAAAATTCATAACACATAGTGTGTAGTGTGTACATAAACACAGCGTCAGTTGCATCGCACAACAACTGTGAATACGTACTGCATAGTAATCAGAATAGCCATTTGCACTGAAAATTACAGGGCAACATATAATGGCATAAATCCCCACACATAACGCTGTGTAGTGTGTACGTAACACAGCGTCAGTTGCATCGCACAACAACTGTGAATACGTAGCAATCAGAATAGCCATTTGCACTGAAGGATACAGGGCAACAACGGCAAAATTCATAACGCAGTGTACGGTGTGTACGTAACACAGCGTCAGTTGCATCGCAAGACTGTGAATACGTAGTAATCGGAATAGCCATTTGCACTGAAGGATAAGGAACAGGGCAATATATAATGGCGTAAATCATACACATAACAGTGCGTAGTGTGTACTTAACACAGCGTCCGTTGCAACGCAACAACTGTGAATACGTAGTAATCAGAATAGCCAGTTGCACTGAAGGGTACAGGGCAATATCGTGGCATAAGCATAACACACACATATCAGTGTACATAAACACAGCGTCAGTGGCATCGCACAACTGTGAATCAGAATAGCCAGTTGCACTGAAGGATACAGGGCAATTTATACCGGCATGAATCATGAACACATATCAGTGTGTAGAGTGCACGTAAACACAGCGTCATTTCATCGCACAACAACTGTGAATACGTGGTAATCAGAATAGCCATTTGCACTGAAGAAACAGGGCAGCATATAACGGCGCAAATCTTAGCACATATCAGTGTGCAGTGTGAACAAACACAGCGTCAGTGGCGTAGCGACAACAACTGTGATTACGTGGTTAAATCAGAATGGCCAGTTGCACTGAGGGATACAGGGCAAAATATAAGGGCATAACAGTTAAATCATAGCACATTTCAGTGTGCAGTGTGTACATAAACACAGCGTCAGTGGCGTAGCGACAACAACTGTGATTATGTGGTTAATAGAATAGCCAATTGCACTGAGGGATACAGGGCAATATATAAGGATATAACAGTTAAACCATAGCACATATCAGTGTGCAGTGTGTACATAAACACAGCGTCAGTGGCGTAGCGACAACAACTGTGATTACGTGGTTAAATCAGAATGGCCAGTTGCACTGAGGGATACAGGGCAATATATAAGGATATAACAGTTAAACCATAGCACATATCAGTGTGCAGTGTGTACATAAACACAGCGTCAGTGGCGTAGCGACAACAACTGTGATTACGTGGTTAATAGAATAGCCAGTTGCACTGAGGGATACAGGGCAAAATATAAGGGCATAACAGTTAAATCATAGCACAAATCAGTGTGCAGTGTGTACATAAACACAGCGTCAGTGGCGTAGCGACAACAACTGTGATTACGTGGTTAAATCAGAATAGCCAGTTGCACTGAGGGATACAGGGCAATATATAAGGATATAACAGTTAAACCATAGCACATATCAGTGTGCAGTGTGTACATAAACACAGCGTCAGTGGCATAGCGACAACAACTGTGGATACGTGGTAATCAGAATAGCCATTCGCACTGAAAGAAACAGGGCAATATATGACGGCACAAATCATAGCACATATCAGTGTGTAGTCTGAACATAAACACAGCGTCAGTGGCGTAGCGACAACAACTGTGGATACGTGGTTAAATCAGAATGGCCAGTTGCACTGAAGGATACAGGGCAGCCTGACGACATAAGCTGTAAGCTGTGCATCTCCATTACCAGAGCGGGGCGTCCTGACGCGGCGCTCTCCGTGGCCTGTGTCGCCACATTCCCGGTCCCGCCCTCTGCCAACGGTGAAGATCCGGTTCGTTACGGGTTCGAACCGTTTTGGCGGATGTAGCCGAATTAGGCGGGACGAGGTGCCGACGAAGAGAGACATCGAGGAAGGCTGGACGTATAGAGATCAAAAGTTTCGGTTTAATGTCTGGCCGCGGCGCGACTAGATTTTATCTGCTGTGAGAGCTGGGATCGAACACGGGTCTCCCGTGCGACGGCTTTGGGGTTCGCCACTGAGCCACAGGGGGAAACAACCAATTTCACGCCTTTAGACACAGAGCCATCGCCTTGCCTCGTCTCTCTGGATGCGTCTTCGCATGACTTACCATAGGACGTCGTGAAGACGGAATCTTTCTTGCAGTAGCCTGGCTGTTAGATACCGGGCTAAGTAAAATAATAAAAGTATCCTTCCGACGAAGCCTATCGCGTCGAGTCCGTCTAGCGAGCCCGCGAAAAGGACCGGAGAGGCGACGGGCAGGTTAAAAATGTATCTGCTGCGAGAGCCGGGATCGAACACGGGTCTCTTGCGCGAAGGCTTCAGGTTCCGCCACTGGGCCACAGGGGACAACGACTGTCAACTCTTCTTTGGGCGTTAGAGGGCCCACCAGCTGCCGCTGGCGGCAGTGGGCCTCATCCCTGCTGATGCCCGGAGTTTATGAGGGCGCGCACTGGTAGACCAGCACGTATGCCAGTCGTCCGTGAGTGCGGCCTCGGTAGATCCTTGTTTGGGTAGAGCGAGTCAATACCGCACATATCTGGCATGTAGCAGCCATCGGATGCGGGGAGGAAACATGGTGAGTAACCTCTATTGCAACTTCCACGATGACTTCAGATAAGACTTCTAGCGTGAAGAAAGAGATTCTGACGTAATTGTCGCGCCCATGCTATTTTATACTGCCCGCGGACCGGTCAGCATTTGCATGTTTTGCGTCAATTGGCCAGCTGTCTCCAGCTGGCGTTATCCTATAAGATTTCAGTGAAAATGGAGAAGGGAGGAGTTCCCATATACGTCAGTATGACGTAATGTCGAAGTGACCGCCTTGAAAGGGAACTCGATAAGATGTGTTTTAGACTAGATATTAGTGGTAGAGGATGTCAGGTACCGCTTATGAATGAAATAAGAATTGTTTTTCGAACCGGTTCTTTGAAATGAACTATTTGGAGGAACCGATTCGCGGAAATGAATCGGACGGCGGCCGGGCTGAAAGCGAATGACGTGTCGTGACAAAAGCAGGACACGCCCATCGCATCCGGAAGTACTGCGGGCTTAAGCATTTGTTTTGCTGTCATAATAGCAAGTTAAAGCGTTATGTGTTCACCCCTTAATAAGAGTAACTAAGTTTGAAAGCTCCTTAAAATCAATAATTTTCAGTCTTTCCTCATTTTATTTCGGAGTTGGAGGTTGGGAAGTTCACGTAACGAGAACAACTCAAGAAAGGAACGCAAATTCTCGGAGGAACAACAGCACCCTATAATGAAGAACAGGATAAAATGATTTGTCATATAACGTTATCCGTTTAACGTCTTTAAACGTCAATCATGGATTGTACAGCTCTTGAACTCGATGCTGTTAAATTTGCTAAATCAGCTGTACTGAATGATCAGCAGGGGAAATACAATGAAGCTGTCTTCTACTATAAGGTAAGCTTCAAGCTCTCCTTTTTTGACATTGCAAGCTGATTTAATATAATATTTACCTTAACCTTTCTGAAAAGGCTCCATTCTTTAATGTAAATGTTAACGCATTCCACACTATGGCAATAAAAGCTGTCATTAAACAATTTTTACTTTGAGCTGGATATACATTTTTGGATAAAACTCATAATTGATCATATTTTGTATTTTGGGTTCTGATTAGGAGGCTGCCCAGGCTCTCATCTATGCAGGCATGGCTGGATCCAAACTAGAGAATATTCAAGACAAGGTGAACGAGTACATGGACAGAGTACAGGCTCTACTCAGTGCCGGTCAGTTTACATCATCTAATACAAATATGACCTTATCAAAAAGCTGTTTTCCTCTATTAATACTCAGTGTCAAGATTTACACCTTTTAAGTTGATCCTCTAGGGCTGAATTTTGTTTGCTGTTCTCTGTGGTCAACAAGAAAGTGAAACCTACTCCTCCTCCCTATTGCAGAAAGAACAAATGATGCTCATATTTTCCACAGCCCAACCTTTAGAAAGCTTACATACCTTATTTGAAAGTGGCATGACTAACGCAGCAATTGGGAATCACAAATGAATGCGTAATTCACAGCTAAAAGTAATTTGCTTCCTTGTTCTGTTGTGTTATGTAATTTGAGAACAACATAATGTTTTTCTACATTAATGTTCTGTCATTACTCACCTTTAGGATGTTCCAAAACCCTGACTTTCTTCAATGGAACAAAAAAGGAGGAATTGTACCGGTGCTCTTTTCCAGTTTATGAATGATGAATGGGCACTGGAGCTTTCAAGCTTCAAAATGGGTGCAAAATCATCATAAAAGTGTCATGAAAGTGACCTAAACAACATATGCTCTGTATTCCAAGAAACCATCTGTTTTGAATTTTAGGATTTGATTGATTTGATTTGATTTGATTTGATAGGATTAATCTTCACTTCAAGTGAACTGTTAACCATTGCAACAGAATCATTGAGTCTGAGTTGAATTTGAGAACTCAGACCAGTTTTGTAAACTGCATCAATGGATTCCTAAAAAAGATCAATAATTAATGCTAAAATGCTTAAGTTATCGTATGACTTCAGAAGGTTTGGAATATAGTACACAAGTCTTATGAATCACTTTTATTGTACTTTTGAAGTTTGCAAGCTTAAGTCTCCATTTGTTGTAATTGCTTTGAAAAGAACGACCAGCACAGTTCTTTCTCCTTTAGTGTTCTGTTTTAGTGTTCTTGTACAGAAAGGAACTCACATTGGCTTGTAACAACATGAGGTTGAGTAAATAAAGGCACTGATTTTTGGATGAACTATTCCTGTAAGGCCTATCTCTGTTGGAAGCCCTCAGTTAACTGACTGAATCTCTGTGATCAGTTCAAGCACAGAGCAGTGACCCTCTGAAGAGTAAGCACCAGTTGGATCTGGAGAGGGCGTACTTTCTGGTGACACAGGCTTTTGAAGAGGATGAGAAGGAAAATGCGGATGAGGCCATTGAACTCTACACTCAAGCTGTGGAATTGTGCATTCAAGCGGTGAGTCGCCACATAAGGAGAAAACGCTTACATTAGTGTTCAAAAGTTTGAAAACTAAAGAAATTAATACTTTTATTCAGCAAGGACACATTCATTTGTTAAAAATTGGCAGTAAAGACATTTATAATGCTACAAAATATTTTTATTCCAAATAAATGTCCTTTTGAACTTCCCATTCTTTAAGTGAATGATCACAGCTTCAAAAATATTGAAAATTATAAGGGGAAAAAACAACTGTTTTTAACATGGATAAAAGGTTTCTTGAGTACCATATCAGCATATTAGAATCATTTATGAAGGGTCATGTGACACTGAAGACTGAAGTAATGATGCTGAAAATTGAGCTTTGACGTCACAAGAATAAATTACATTTTAAAATATATTCAAATAAAAAAGTTATTTAAAATTGTAATAATATAGTATTAATAGTATTACTGATTTGCTGTTTTTTTGATCAACTAAACACAGTCTTGGTGAGCATAAGAGACAGTGAACATTAAAAACATTAAAAAATATTAAAGAAATCGTACCCCAAACTTTTGAATAGTTGTATAAAAATTATATAAGTATACAGTGTTGACTCAGATACTAGCAGCAGTTCTAACGTAACAGTAGTTAGTCTTTGCAACAGGTGGTGGTGTTAAGTTGGTTGTTTTGGTTTCATATCTCTGACTGGTGCTTATATGGTCTCCTCTGGTAATTAGAAACGGAGCCGCAGCCCTGTAATCTTTGAACTCTTTCTCTCTCCCACACAGTCCAATGAGACGTCAGATCAGGCACTACAGGGGAAACTGAAGCAGCTGGCTCGCCAGGCTCTGGACAGGTGCTTCACACATTTGGAAATAAAATGATGTACAATCAGTATGATATACATTTGACCTATAATCCTTTGTTTTCATCTCTTTTTCCTCATCCAGGGCAGAGGGACTGAAAGACTCTGTTAGTAAATCAGCAAACCAGGACAAGCCCGTCTCCTCTGCATCCAAAGGCCCTGCTCAGGTGAGGCAGTTCTTCCCGCTAGGCCCAGACTTCTCCCTCCATGACAAATCTCAGCCGGTCCGAGCAGTGCAGTCCAGCGAGCCTCAGGGTCAGCGTTACACAGCGGAGGAGATCGAGGTGCTCAGGTAGGCTCAGAGCAAACATGATGTCAGATGCTCATTTCCCCATCACCTTTACGTGGCATCTAACTAAAACTCACTAAAGTTAATCTTACTGAAGCACTACAAATGTAATTACACTGTTAAATGAATAAATGAATATCTGTTTGTTTTTTTCATACTGTACATTTATAGTGTTGTGATGGCTAAATTCACTTGTGGCATTTAGAATTATTTATTTTAGTTTTATTTGGACAAAGTAGTATAGAAATTGTAATATTGGTTTTTATTTATTGGTTATCAGTCATAACATGAAAAATTATTATTGGCTTATTAATATTAGCCACTTTTTTTTAGAATGATTTCAACATAATGCATGTAGAAAAAAATACATTTGTTGACATTTTTTTAATTATAATCAGTTCTTTATTTTTCATTTTTGTGTGTGTGTATTTTAGAAAGACCTCCAAGATAAATGGAATTGAATATGTTCCATTCATGAGTGTTGACCTTAGGGAACGTTTTGCTTTTCCTGTTCCGTTCTCGTGAGTATTTATTTATATTCTTTGAGTGTAATTTCTAAATAATAAGTGCAGCTGCTTCACTCACACACCCTGCAACAGCTGTATTTTCCTTTGCACTAACACTTACACTATGGCTCAAAAATTTGGGGTCAGTAAGATTATTTATTTATTTATTTTTAAAGAAATTAATACGTTTATTTGGCAAGGACACGTTAACCCTTTGGTGCTGTTTGGTCATGTTTTGTTAGAAGTTTTTACTTCATCGGAATGGTATGAAACTTGGTAAAGGTTTTGGCACTTGCTATGTGAACACAAAAAAATCATGGACATGATTCGAAAAGGTTAAATGGTTCATAAAAAAATAGTCACACTTGTATTGTTCGTGGTCAAAAATGACCGTATTTGAAATTAATAGGAGAATTTCATTTATTGGAAAAGTTTGGTAGTGCGCCAAAACAAAGTCTTACTGAAAGCATTTTTTGAGATGTCAACCTCAAATTTGGAACACAGCTTTATGGGTTTTAGAGTAAAATGTGTTTTTGAAAGTTTGTAGTTCATATAATAATTGAAATGGTATTTTTTTGTATTTTTCATAACATTAAATGTAAAATTGTATAACTTTTTTCAAGTCCACTTTTGAAAAACATTTTCACTTCAGCAATAATCTGCCATTTGTCGTCTTTAAAAAGAGACCAAGCTTACGTGTATGCTCCAAAGCATTCAAGATTTATGACAGTTTAGGTCCATGCTCAAAAAGTAAATAAATGGATTATAACTACTGTACTGTACTTGTACCATAAAATTCCCTAAAAATACAAAAAATTCAATAAAAAACATTATCGAACTAAAATATAGTACAATCATTTAATTTCATTTAAATACAAAAAACAATCTGTAATTTTTGACCGACACACTCAAAAGTGTCAGTAAAGACATTCATAAATCATAATGTTACAGAAGATTTCTATCTCAAATAAATGCTGTTCTTTTGAACCTTCAATTCATCAAAGAATGCTATAAAAATGTATCACAGTTTCCACAAAGATAATAAGCAGCACAACTATTTTCAACATTGATAATACATAATAATTAATGTTTCTTGAACACCAAAACAGCATATTAGTATGATTTCTAAAGGATCATGTGACACTGAATACTGGAGTAATGATGCTGAAAACTCAGCTTTGCCAGGAATAAATTACATTTTAAAATATATTCAAATATAAAACAGCTTGTAGTAATTACTATTTTTACTGTATTTTCGATCAAATAAATGCAGCCTTGGTGAGAATAAGAGACTTAAAAAATGTTACTGATCCCAACTTTTGAGCGTTAGTGTTTTTAAGAGCAGTAGTCCGACAACACTGAGTGAAATGTGGAATAGTTAAAAGATGGCATGATTGTGTTTACACATAGGGACAAATGCGGGAAACTGGCTCTGTCGCCGAAGCAAAAAGCCATATTCTCACGCTGGGTTCGTCCTGATGACATCTGCAATAACCCCACCATGATCTTCACTGTGTCCAGCTTCAGCATCAAGCAGGTCTCACTTTATGCGTCATTGACTAAGTTTGCTTCTCAGTAAAACTTTGCTAATCTGTTAACTGGAAACAAATTAAACCGTGATGGTTTTGCCTATTGTTTAAAGCAATACCGGTAATTGTTTTTTGTAACTTTTTGCTTGCGTAATGTTGTTTTGTTTGCTCATGCTTGCAGACGGTTGTGTCAGACTGTTCCTTCGTTGCCTCATTGGCCATCAGTGCAGCATATGAGAGACGCTACAGCAAAAAGTTAATCACAAGGTACAGCGATGTTACACTAATAGTGTGACTCATGTGTTACTGTAATCCTTGGATTATCAGGCTGTTTTTTGGATGGCTCATGGACTGAATCAAGCTTGTGAATGTCTGGTGTCCTTAGGCTGAAATGTAAAAAATGTCCTGAACAAGCACCTTTAATGTCCTGTAATTTTAATTAATTATAACAAGTATATAATTCAATGGGAGGTACTACCCATAATGATATAAAAATGTCTATTTGTGTTTGTATGTAGCATCATCTTCCCACAGAACAGGAAAGGAGAGCCAGAGTATAACCCCTGTGGGAAGTACATGGTGAAGCTGCACATTAACGGCGTCCCGAGAAAGGTACTCAACCTCTCTAAGCCCCGCCTCCTCAAATAGACTACCTTTAATCTGTTGCCTTCATCATTGTTTGAAGATGAACAAGTTCTTGAGACTATTGTAATAGTTCAGGTGCGTGTTTCTCTATCAGGTGATCATTGATGATTTCCTACCCGTGGACCGCAGCGGTGAGCTGCTTTGTTCCTATTCCAGTAATCGCAACGAACTTTGGGTGTCGCTCATTGAGAAGGCCTACATGAAGGTCATGGGAGGATATGATTTCCCAGGCTCCAACTCTGTGAGT
This sequence comes from Rhinichthys klamathensis goyatoka, assembly GCF_029890125.1. Taxonomy (NCBI): domain Eukaryota; kingdom Metazoa; phylum Chordata; class Actinopteri; order Cypriniformes; family Leuciscidae; genus Rhinichthys; species Rhinichthys klamathensis. Next base: position 1,087,698 of record NW_026606827.1, read on the forward strand.
TGCACTTCAGATTTAGATGCTGCTCTAAACAAAACCTTCTGTGACCAAGTCTATATTACTCACCAAGGCTGCTTTTATCTTATCAAAAATACTGTTAAAACAGTAAATATTTTGAAATATTATTCCAACTTAAAATAAATATATACTATTTTCATATATTTTAAAAAGTAATTTATTCATGTTATAGCAATGCTGAATTTTCAGCATCATTACTCCAGTCTTCAGTGTCACATGATCCTTCAGAAATCATTTCAAAAATGCTGATTTTGTGCTCAAGAATAATTTCTTATTGTCAATGTTGAAAACAGTTGTGCTGCTTAATATTTTTGTGAAAAACCCTGATGCATTTTTTTCAGGATTCTATGATGAATAAAAGGTTAAAAAGAACAGCATTTATTTGAAATAGAAATCTTTTGTATTATTCTAAATGTCTTTACTGTCACTTTTGATGTTTAATGCATCCTTGCTGATTAAAAGTGTTTATTTCTGTCAAAACAAATCATACTGACCCGAAACTTTTGAACGGTGGTGTATACTGTTTTGTATAATTAAACACTAACAACACTAATTTACACTAAAATCAATCCTTTTACATGCTACACGTGAATTTAGGCAGCACAAGTTTTTTTAAATTATATTCTGCATTATTCTGAATGATACTGCTTGGTGACACGTGTTTTTTGTTTGTTTGTTTGTGTATGTTTTTTATTTGTAGAATATCGATTTGCACGCTCTCACTGGCTGGATCCCAGAACGTATTGCTATGCACTCAGACAATCAGTCCTTTAACAAAGATGATACTTTCCGCATGCTCTACCAGAGGTAAGCGCACACACTCACAGTACACACGTCCACTGGTGTGGATTGATTTTTAGCCACTGTAAGGTTATATGTAGCTACTTCAGTACTTTACTGGAATTATTCAACTTGCCTGTCTTGATTCTGTGCATAAATAGTTTGCATGTTGCAGTGTTGTTTTCATATTATTTATATATTAATATAGTATATATTCATATTTTGAATTAGCTTTTTATTTTATTTTTTTTTATTTTATTTTTTTTATGTCTATTTAAAGGTACAATATGTAAGAATTTTGTATCAAGATATCCAAAAACCAGTGTTTATATATCCAGTAACAGTGTTTATATATTTTTTTCAATTGTGTAATTCCATTATCCAAAATGTTTCCAAGAATTTGTAAATTAAGAGAAATTCACAATTTTAAAAAGTGCCCGTCCCTGTTCACTTGTCACCTGTCAGTGACGTAATATCCGCGTTATCCCTGGTTTCCGCTTGTACTGCCATAGTAACCATGGCGACAGACGTGGACAACTGCGTAGTGCGTAACGTCTAGCGGCATGCTGTTGTTGTTTCGTTCAAACATTATGGATCATGGCAAGCAGACTTTGGGACAAAAGGAGAACTAAAACGGGGATCAATACCAGTGTGGCGTTTTCGAGATGCCTAGAGCTCCACGTCCGCGACTAACTTGAACTTGACAGAGCTCTTACATGTACTTTATTAGACAGGTGAGCAATTGTACATAAAACTAAACAATGTTACATAGCTCAACATATGTTCAGTATGTTATTCTTATGTTGATCTAGCTTACTGCTAGTCTCATATAGCAATCAAACTAACACATAGAATAACATTATAACTTTCAACACACTCAAATGCTGTTTAGTATGATAGTGTAACGTTAGACCAAATGAAACAGCGCTACGTTACCTCACAAGTTTAATTTGTCAAATAAACTGACCTGTGTGAGTAGTAATTCAGCACTTGCGGGTAGTTCGGTAGAATTAAATTCCTTTATATCCGCGGGACTCGTGTGTGGCGCTGATATCTGTCTCTAAGTAATCGTGACCTGCTTCATACCACAGTCATGTTAAAAAAACATGAATCTTTTCACTCATCCATAAACATTATTCGATCCATCAGCTTGACAGCAAGTCCCATCATTCCGCTTATCACTGCGTCATCAACCTACGCTACACCTTTGTTTATTTTAAGAGGTTAGCGACCCCTGGCGGCAAAAAAAATGGCATATTGTAGCTTTAACTTGATCTTTATTTCAGTTTTAGTTTAAATAATTTTTACTTATTTTATTTCAGTTAGTTGTCAATGCAACATTTCTCTTTTCGTTTTTTTAAGTTAGGTTTTCATCTAATATTTTTTCCGCTTATGCTTTTCTGCTTTATTTCACTCACTGAATTATTATTTTTTTTAAATAGTTTCAGTTTTAGTTAACAATAATAATACTGATCTATTCTGGCAGGTTTCACAGAGGAGATGTTCTCGTCACCACGGCGACTGGGGTCATGACTGAGGAGGAGGGGGAGAAGTGGGGTTTAGTGCCCACACATGCTTACGCTGTTCTAGACATCAGGGAATATAAGGTGACACCCATGACCCCTGGTCAGTGTTAAATATCTTCTGCTTAGAGAGGTTTTATGACTGCAAAACATCATCATCTCCTCCTTGTTCTCACAGGGTAAACGCTTCCTCCAGCTGAAGAACCCATGGAGCCATCTCAGGTGGAAAGGTCGCTATTGTGAACGTGACGAAAAGAACTGGACACCAGATCTTCTCAAATACCTAAATTTTGACCCCAAAACCGCACAGAAGTTTGACAATGGTAAGCCAGTGCTTATCCAACAATTGCCAAGTTTCCATCCACTTCGAACTATCTGAAGTTCGGTAAAAAAAACTCATGCGAAGCTGATGAAAGTGTGTTTCCATCCAACGGCTTTAAAGCGAATAAAAACCTGTGCGTAATGACGTCACATGCTGTTTTGCGATCAAATTGGTATATCGAATTGATTTGAGACATTTTAAGGTGTTTCCATTCATTTTCGCACTGAATTGCCCAACATTCAAGCAAACATTTGCGAACAAAGTTTTGCTAGACAAAATGGATCGCGCCATCTACCAAAAAATGATCAATATTGCACAAGTTGTAATAGTGCTTATGTGCCAGCTGATAGCGACATATCAAGCTATAATAAGAAAACAACGACGCTATCAACACATTGCTATGATGATGCAGATGCACGTAAATGCCCGACGACAACGGAGGATTTTAGATTTAGAATTTTTAGATTTTAGATCAAAAACTTAGATTTTTGCTTTCTAAAATAGCCGTTCTATTTTTCTGGTAAATTAAATTAAAAAAGTATCTCGTCTCCTCGTTTGTCCGACACCCGCCATGTGTGCGCAAACAGAGCGGAAATACTGGGTGGAAATTAACTAAAACAATTTCTTCTATGTTTTGTGGCGGGTTGCAACCATAAAATAATCTAAAACTTAATCGCAATTCATTCTTTATTCGGCAAATAACGTTTCCATCAGCGTTGATCACATAAGCCGTATATCGATCAAGATAAAATCCGATGAGACCGAACGTATTTTGGAGTCGATATATATGAAATTCAATCGAATTTTACTTTTTCCATAAGGCATTTTTCATTCGATATCACTTAATTCGGATAAAAACGTGTGGATGGAAACATAGCTATGACACAGAGACAAATGTTGTAAAAGTTCTTATTCACCTGTGTGTTTTTCTTTAAGGGGTGTTTTGGATCATCTGGGAAGACTTGTGCCAGTATTACGATGTCATCTACTTGAGCTGGAATCCAGCACTGTTCAAAGAATCCTCATGTATACAAAGGTCCGACTCCTTTTACATCATCAATAGTATTCTGTCAAAGTCTTTGGTGATAGGCTATGTTTAGACTGGGAAAAAGTGGCCCACATTTTTTTGCTCAAATGTGACTCCGGGACAGTGAAGTGAAGTATTATTTCAGCAGTTCTATACAAGCAAATCTTGAGGAATTGTATTGTAAATATTTAAATATGATCTTTTTCTTCATCTCAATCGTCTGTGCACGAATCGCTGGCTTCCACGGCACATCAGCTTAGAAATTAAGGCATAAACACTATTCAGTGGCCTTCCATATGACAGCGTGTCATTTTGTTATTGTTCTTTGTGTGTATGCAAGTCAGTTTAGGACCGTGATCAGTTCACTCTCAAATCTATGGAAGCTTGTTTCCGCTACAAAATAAAAAGTGTAATTGCGAATTTTATCTCTTTTTTAAAATCTCAGACTTGTGACCTTATATTTCTCAATTCGGACTTTATAACTCCCATATGCAAGTTTATATCTCACAATTGCGAGAAAAAAGGCAGAATTGTGATTGTGCAAGTTTATATTCCACAATTCTGACTTTCTTTTCTCAGAATAGTAAGATATAAACTTGCAATTGCAAGAAAAAGTCGCAATTACCTTTTTTTTTTATTGATGGAAAGGCAGAAACAAGCTTACATACAAATCTGATATTGACCACATTTAAAAGATAATGTGAACAGCCAAACAACAAAAAAACTAGATCTGAGAATATATGTGCATTATGCTATTGCAGTAGCTGGGATTGCAAACAGGGACCTGTGAAGGACGTCTACAGTTTGGCCAATAACCCTCAGTACAAGCTGGAGGTGCAGTGTCCTCAAGGGGGCGCTGCAGTATGGGTGCTACTCACCAGACACATCACTGACAAGGTAAAACCACAGATTAAAGTGCAGTGCACTACAATCAGATTGAGAGTACTAGTTCTTACAATGTTCTTACTTTCTCATTCGCTCTCAAGGATGACTTTGCTCAAAATCGGGAGTTTATTACTTTAGTAGTTTACAAGACCGATGGAAAGAAAGTCTATTATCCAGGTAAAATTAGACACTGAAGAAATTGTGTATATCTGATTTCTTTATAGTTCATTACTTACATTTTGTGTGCCCTGGTTTGTGTTTTTCTGAAGCTGAACCTCCTCCCTACATTGATGGCATCAGGATCAACAGCCCTCACTACTTAACCAAGATCAAACTGACTAGTCCTGGAACTCACACCTTTACACTGGTGGTCTCTCAGTATGAGAAACAAAACACCATCAACTACACACTAAGGGTAAGACACATTCAAGTGTGATGGTTTTTATTTTCATACTAATTGAATCCTATTATTAAATGCTGTCATGAATATGCCCTTTCCAGGTGTACTCGGTATGCAAGTTTAATTTCTTCAAAATCCCAACACCCTTCACCCACACCAAAAGAGTGAGTTCAAACTTCTACTATCACTTTTTATAGTGTTTGTGGTGGTGGTGGTGGTGGTTATTGTTGGAAGCTATTTCCAGATTGTTTTTAACATCTCTCTCTCTTTTTTGCTGTTATGTATAGATAAATGGCCAGTGGAAGGGGGCCAGTGCAGGAGGTTGTGGAAACTACAAAGATAGCTTCAAGAACAACCCCATATACCAGTTCAACATAGAGAAAACAGGCCCTCTGCTCATCGAACTCCGTGGCTCAAGGTCAGACTGCTTGTTATTTTACTCCACACCACCAGAGGACACATTTCCCTTTGTTTCATTACATTTCAAAGTAACAGTGGTACCCCTAAAATAATCGTGATAAACACCTGAACATCAAAATATGATCTGAAGGCCTTTATCATGTAAGAAAAATTTGTATTTTTAAATATGTAATTTTCTTCATTTCCATAAAGGTTTGCTTTGATTAGGTGTATTTTGCATAGGTTATGTTAGCTTAGATAACTAAGCAAGCTGAACACTCAAAGACAAAGATTGTGATTCTGTTTTAGAATGTCATATTTTTGTATTCAAAATTTCCATTCAAAATTTTGGGGTCAGTAAGAGTTTAATACTTTTATTCAGCAATGATGCATTAAATTGATCGAAAGCGACAGTATAATGTTTCAAATAAATGCTGTTCTTTTGAACTTTCTTTTAATCAAAGAATCCACAAAAATATTAAGTAGCACAACTGTTTTCAACATTGAAAATAATAAGAAATGTTTTTGAGCATCAGATGGCATATTAGGATGATTTCTGAAGGGTCATGTGACACTGAAGACTGGAGTAATGACTCCAGAATGAAAATTCAGCTTTACCATCACATGAATAAATTACATTTTAAAATATATTCAAACATATCTAAATTGTAATTATATTTCACAATATTACTCTTTTTACTGTATTTTTGATTAAATAAATGCAGCCTTGGTGAGCATCAGAGACTTCTTTCAAAAACATTAAGAAAATCGTACTGACCCCAAACTTTTTAACGCATAGTGTGTATGTGATAATATAAAAGTTATTAATTGCTGTATTTTGTTAAATAAGATGACTATAAATATAAATTGCTATAACATGCATGCCCCAAAAAAGTTATTTTAGCCGTAAGATTTCCCTTGACACCAGGATTGACGGGGCCGTCCTCTGTAATCACTCCTTCATGGAAGAAACACCTACGCATATTCAGAACCCTTCTGTCGTTGAGTGTGAGAGTGTGTTCTCAGTGATGTGAGGATGTATGATGTAGCGTGATGTCTGTGAATATAAACGAGTTTGGCTTTCTCACTCCAGGCAGTACAGTGTGGGCTTTGAGGTGGTGACCGTTTCGACTGCAGGGGATTCTGGATCATCAGGCTCTCAAAAGAGGGGCAGTGGAGATTACCGGTAAAGAAATACTCTCTTTGTGATGAAGAAAACTAGATGCCTATTTTATTGCTTTGAAGATAATTACATTGTCTGAAATCCTGTGTCCATTTCCATTCTCCCATATTAGGCACATTGGCTATGTTTGGGATGGAATGCCAGTGTACTGCTTTTTGCATTAGTGTGAAACAATGGGCATTATGCAATAAATTTCAATCAGTAGACTATGCTTTTTCAGATAATACCTTAGTTTGTATGTAGTGTGTAGTATAGCTGTTTGTGAATGGTAAAGGTCTGCAAAGTTTCAACGATCAAAGTTCTCCCAATAGAAAGAACAGATTCTGAAATTCCTGAAACGAGTCATCAGTAATTCCAGTCTTACTTCCTCACGAACCTACGTAGGTGTGTAACAAATTTGAATAATGGCTACCCGCGAACTACATCTTCTTTGACCCTCAAACACTGCAGCTGAGGCCTGGAAGAGTTTGATTTGTGTTGTCGGAGATGAAATTCAGATGTTCAGATGTGGTAGTAGCCGTTTCATTTCCGGCACACTCTGAAAGCGGTAGACCAATCAGAGCAGAGTAGGCTCTCGGAAAGGTGGGGTTTAGAGAGACTGAATCTTAGTTGTTCTTAGTTGTATAATACAGATTTTAGATGCCAAGGCCCCCAAATATGATGATTCCCTTTTGAGGAACCTCCCTTAAAATTTATCATTTTAAAATTTGAAGTTGGTACGATTTTTTTAATGTTTTTGAAAGAAGTTTCTTATGCTCACCAAGGCTGTGTTTATTTAATACAAAAATACAGTAAAAACAGGAATATTGTGAAATATTATTATAATAATACACTTATATAATATAATATCTGTGATGGCAAAAGCTGAATTTTCAGCAGCCATTACTCCAGTGTCACATGATCATTCAGAAATCCTGATTTTAGGATTCTTTGATCAATTAAAAGAACAGTTTTTTTTTAATAAATATAACTTTTTGTAACAATGTAAAAGTCTTGTATTCTTGTCGAATAAAAGTATTAATATCTTAAATAAATAAAAAAATCTTACTGACCCCAAACTTTTGAATGGTAATTTATACATTTTTCCATACCCTCATAAGACCCTTGACCCAGTTGCCACTCCCTTGGTATATTTTGGTATATATGCATTAGCTACTGCAGAAATAGCATGCTATTATGAATACAGGCTGGTATATATTTATTTCAGTATACTAACAGGCAGCTGGCCTGTTTATATCCCCTTACGTGCATAGATCGTTCCACTTTAGCATCAGCATGCAAATGCTTGAAAAGCACAGCCTTGTCTCACAAAGAAATCTAGGTCAGACATTCAGTACAGTAGTTGATCATTTGTAAAATAGTCTTGTGACTGAGGAAAATGTTTAATGGTTTATCCACCATCTCATCTTGATAGCAGGAGCATGGTTGTTAGCTTTGTTGATGGTCTGCATAAGTGGTTCAAAGTAGGGCTGTCAAAATTGCTCAAAAATGACGTTCGAATATTCCCTCTAAAAAAAACCCATATATTCGAACTATTCGAATATCTGGTTGCGCATTTTGTCAATGACGCGCATTACGTCAATAACAGGACAAATTAATACAAAGAGACACAACTACTTGTATAGGTAGTTTATTTAAGTTTAAACATATTTGACAACGTATTAACTTACACAAAACCAAGTAAATCAACTAATGGCCAAGACCGCAGACCTTACTCTCGCTCGCACTCGCAGGCACTCTCTCACTCTCTCTCTCTCTCTCTCTCTCTCTCTCTCTCTCTCTCTCTCTCTCTCTCTCTCTCTCTCTCTCTCTCTCTCTCTCTCTCTCTCTCTCTCTCTCGCCCTCACGCTCTCTGCGCATAACGGTTTAAATGAACAACAATAAACAAATGTTGAGTGCTGATCAAGAGTTTTGTGCAAGCAATTTAAGGTCGCGACTCTTGTCCTAAATATAGCAGGCTTCATTCGGTGATTGAAACAAATATTATTAACATTAATTGAAGTTTTACAGTATATAGAACCGACATTGAACGCTCCGAGCGAGCTGTGCTGTGGTAAACTCATGGGTAAACTGCTGCTAGCTAGCCTGCTACTATGGCTATTTCGAGGGCGTCTGGCCACGCCCCCTTGGCGGGCTCTGACGTGTCTGATGTAATGCTAGCTCAGTCCCTCCAGAAAAACGCGATTATGCGATCGCTGAATTCAATGCAAAATCAGCCAAAGTCCGCACATTTTTGCGGGGGCCGCATTTTTTCAAATACGCCGCAATTTCGCCGCATAAATTGCTGATTTCCGCGCAAAATATGCGGGGCTTGCATGATTTCATAATCCCCGCATTTTCGTCGCAAAAAAAAAAAGAAGCTGTAAAACAGGAGCACACTTTATTTTTAAATATTTCATTTATTAATTTTTACTGAAGTTGTAGTATATTCCTCTAGTAAAGCTACAGAACTTGTTTGACTCAGCAATGTTTTGTAAGTTTGATGTGTTTATTAAGGTCTTGTAACGCGTTGTGTCGGGAAGAAAAATAGGGATATCTCACAGCTGAAGTTATTGCAGAGGCCAGACAGACTCACGGAGGCGCACTTTATTCCCAAATCGCACTTTATTCCCAAATCGAACTCGTAACTGTCTGTCACACGTTCTACCATCCACATCGTTACTTAAACAAAATAAGATAAAAGTAGCATCAAACAGAAATTACCCGCACACATGGGGTGTTCGAGGCGCATGGCACATACATTATAATAACGTTACTGCAGACAGTTAGACAGGGAGCAGCGCGCAGCTCTTAAAGGGCCACACCTTATTTCCACTCGTTACAGTCTGAAATAAAACAAGATGAGAAACTAAATATTTCCAGCACTTTCTGTGATGTAGTATGCTTGCTTATCATAGGAAGTAATAAGAAAGGACTCTTTACATTAAGGTAGGAGCCTAGTGAGAACAGGGCGTTGGGGAATCACTTTTTTTTCTCTTTTTCATCAAACCGCAGTTTTTGCAAGTTCCCGCAATTTTTGCAAGTTCCCGCAATTTCATCGCAAAAAATTGCATAAGTATCCCGCATATTCCATCGCATTTTTAAAGAAAACGGGCCGCGTAATCAAGGATTTTTGCCCGCAACAATCACAAAAAAACTCCGCGTTTTTCTGGAAGGACTGCTCATTGGCGCACACGTTGGAGGCGCCCGTGCCATTGGATGTGCAGTTGCCGCAGCACAGCCAATGAGTGAGCCAGACACTCACTGTGTCTGTGCAGCTGGAAAATGCGTTTTACATTTTAAGCTTCAGAATTTTGCCACTCGCAAAGCAGACAGCCCCGCCTCTGCTACCGCGCGCGTGTTTTTCCACATGATTCGAATATTATTTTTCACCTTCGAATTTCTGTTTTTTAAAACTATTCGAATATATATTCGAATTTAGAATATTCGTTGACAGCCCTAGTTCAAAGATTAAGGCGCATTTATAATGTGTACTCAAAAAACGGTTCATTATCCTACCTTATATAACAGAATCTGATCTCTTTATCCTCAGATGCGGTTTCTGTTATATGGATGTTGAGAACTTCCCTGCTGGGATTTACAATGTCATCCCCACTACCTTCCTGCCCAAGCAAGAAGGCCCATTCTTCCTGGACTTCAGCAGTGTCATTCCACTGCGCGTATCTCAGCTGCAATAATGGCTCGAGATTATCGGCCCACCGGATTGTTCTGCAGACTGAACAACAGACACTGAAGATGCTTTAGCCAGTGCTTATTGCTCCCGACGGCACAAACACTCTCGCTTACCAAAATAAATAATCCCCACCCACAGATGGTACCTGACATAGTGCCATGTTTGTCATGTTAGTGTGTGATTGATAGCGTAGGACTGCTCATGACAGTGCCATGCTCAGAGGAAGTGTGTTCAATCAGCCAAAAATACACTCCTCTTACAGTAGTTCTGCAGTCCAAAGTTTCATTCAAAAACAATGTGTGCACTTGAACTGAAATGACTGTTTTTCACTCAGGAGACTTGCATTAAAGCAAGGCTGTATATTAATGATGTCTGATGATAGATCAGAGGGATATGTTTTGTGTTCATACTAAGGGCTCTTCCTCTGGTCTGTTTGCTCATGTCAAGGTAGAAAGACTCAGTTGCAGGGCTTCTCTCTTTAGTGGGCAGAGAAGGAGTGCACTTTTATCAAAAAAAGGAAGAAAGAGAGCGAGATATGCATCTTATATAAAGCATAATTTTTGGGGGTTTTTTAGCTTCCCCCACCGCCCATCATGCGCATCAATTGTCAACTTGAATTGTTTATCAGTCACTATCTACCAGCACAGTACTGAATGTTTACAGAACATTATTACAATGACCTGGATGTTCTTACATCATAAAGGGACATGCATGATTGAGGATGATGTTCCGTATTGGGTATTGTACAAAAGTTCTTCTGTCTAACATGCTTTTTGATTTATGTTCATCTGCTCTGATGTATTTATTTGCAGAGATTAAAATTGTGTACATGTCATCAGACATCCCACTTTTTATAACAGAATTACCTTGGTGACTCTACAAAAACAAGTTTTTATTATATAACAACTACTTTTTACAGCATTTATTCCTCATGGTTAATTTTTAGATATTTACATTCTGTGTCTAAAACCTTTTGCCACGCCTTCCAATGGCTGGTGACTTAAGACAATTTATAAATATTTTTTTACCAGCCATTAAACTACTTTTGCAAAAACATGCAGTTAGACACCAACATTTGATATACCCTACCGGTGAACATTCATAATTCTCTATTCATATTTCGATACCACAGCTAAACCTACTAGCCTAACTAATAATACATTTAAAACAAGTAAATACAAGTAATTTAAGTTTTCAGGTAGAGACATTGAATAAATAATCAAATGTAAAATAACACTGGACAGTCTTCACTGAATAAATTAAACAGATGAATCCTTATAAATGTTACAAAAGTTATTCAGTCAAGAGCAGTGAATTTGTTTTCTTTGCCCTTATTAGGCTGCTGTCACTTTAAGACCTAATGCACTGATCCAATACACTGATACTGACTCATCTTTCAATTCTGTCTACGTTCACCGATGTTTCACAACGTTGCATTGTTAGAATTCATAAAAATGATACCGGTCAACTGGCGATTGACACAGTTTCATATATTCGCCAGGGCCTATTTTTACTCACATTTGACACTGGGCAAGTTTTATATTGTTCAAGGTTTATATATCGGTTTTACCTGTGTTCTCTGGGAATTAAACCCATGAGCTTGGTAGCGCCATTCTCTACCATAGGCCTATATTTCTATATATTTATTTATATTTACACATACATACAATACCATTCAAAAGATTGGGGTTAGTACGTGGTTTTTTTTTTGGGAAAGAAAATAATGTTTTTTCTGCATGTATGCATTAAATGGATCAAAAGTAATCAGTAAAGACATTTATAAAATTACAAATTGTTTATATTTTTTTAAATGCTGCTCTTTTTAACTTTTTTATTCTTAAAAAAAAAAACAGAAAAAATGTGGCACTGTGTCTTTAAAAAATATTAAGCAGCACAGCTGTTCATCATTGGTAATGTTTCTAGAGCAATAAATCAGCATATTAGAATGATTTCTGAAGGATCATATGACACTGAAGACTACCCAATATGTTTTATTAAGTAGAGAGCACAAAAAGAATCCAAGCCGGTACTCAAACTGAGGCCGGAGTGGCATTGCACACAGGTTTATCGACTCAGACACGGAAAATGGTTTACGGCAGTAAGCTAACAGTGATTTTTTGACTTACTTGACTAATAATTGTGCTGTAGGTATCATTTTATTTCAGTCTGAAAACAATTACACAAGCTTTGTAAACAACAAAAGACTAGACACCATAAATCACTTAAATACTGCTACAGGGTTTCTTTTCTTACCATCGTTTCTCAAAACGGCAACAGATCAAAAGAACTAACATTTGAGAAGAAATAAAAAATAAAAAATGAGACGAGGTCACACAAAAACACAAAGCCTAATGACTAGACCTGAAGCTGTGCCATCAGTGTCGAAATCAGTGCCTACTGCACCACACAAGCTGGATGAAACGCTCCGTAATAGTCTTCTTCATCAGTGCTGAACGTCCCCCACCGAGACCCATCAAAGGATTCCCATAAGCCTTCTGCCCCCTTCAGAACAGTACAAATCCAGCTTTTTACACTACTTTCTGAACCATTCTTCCACAAAACTATTGTGAATCTGTTTCTATTGCTTTTTTTCTATTTATATTGAAAATGAAGATTGTTCTTTACGTAGAGAGACAAAAATGGAGCGGCATGCACACTGTCCACCCGTGTAGGGAAGCTCACACTTTTGGCTTGTGAAGGAAGGTGAAAGTGACCTGTACGGATCAGCCTGTAGCTGCTGCAGGTCTCCGGATGACATCCTGTGATGCAGTCACTTCCTCAAGAGTCACCGATGCAGCGCAGAGGTTCCTCAGATGATTTTGAGTCCTTTTTTAAGAGTTTATGAAGGACATGCAGGTTCAGGCGCAGATTGTTTAACATTATACTGCCACACAAATCTGACTCTGTATATTTTCCATGACAGTTACACAGATTTTAAAAAGACAACAAGTGGCATAAATCTACAGCATAACTAATCTCTTATGCATCTTAATTAACAAGTGCTAACGTCATCCATAAGTGTCTTCAGACTCTTTAGATCTTAACTGGAACGTGTGGGAACGTTGATCTCACAATTGATGTATTTTATAGAGATTTGTTGTCTTTTCAAAGCTTAACCCAGTTCCATTCCCCTTCTAATGGGATATTTGCCTCCTCAGCACATCGTGTCCTTGGTTGCTTTTCTCACACCTGTGAGATCGAGTGAAAGTTCAGTCTGAAAGTTGGCGGAACGGGAATGGGCTGGGATGACACTAAAGTGAAGGACGAGTGGCTGCCAGTGCCTTTCCATAGCACACAGAATGTGGATGAATACATCAACGCCGTGGGAATGTTGCAGTCACATCCCATCGAGGAGGATTGTGGATTTCTGAGCGTTTTTTCTGCTTTCATTTCGGCTAAGTTTTAGAGAAAGCAGGCGGAAACGGCTATCCAGGCCAAAGGTTGTTTTAGTGTTGCTTATACGATTGTTATTGAGAACGTTGTCCAGTACGGTCTCGGCACCTTCTGCTCTGTCACCTGTACACAATGAAGCTGATTAAATCAACCACAGTAATTAAAGAGCAAAATATTAGTATTATTATAATTAACTTTTACGTATTTGTCGCTTTTATCCAAAGCGAACTACATTGCATTCAAAGTATAGATTTTATCAGTTGATGCATTTCCTGGAAAAATAACTCTTGACCTTGGTGTTGCTAGCATACAAGTAATAAATGAAGAAAAAAATAAAGAAAAATACACACTGTATATATATACACTCACCTAAAGGATTATTAGGAACACCATACTAATACTGTGTTTGACCCCCTTTCGCCTTCAGAACTGCCTTAATTCTACGTGGCATTGATTCAACAAGGTGCTGAAAGCATTCTTTAGAAATGTTGGCCCATATTGATAGGATAGCATCTTGCAGTTGATGGAGATTTGTGGGATGCACATCCAGGGCACGAAGCTCCCGTTCCACCACATCCCAAAGATGCTCTATTGGGTTGAGATCTGGTGACTGTGGGGGCCATTTTAGTACAGTGAACTCATTGTCATGTTCAAGAAACCAATTTGAAATGATTCGAGCTTTGTGACATGGTGCATTATCCTGCTGGAAGTAGCCATCAGAGGATGGGTACATGGTGGCCATAAAGGGATGGACATGGTCAGAAACAATGCTCAGGTAGACCGTGGCATTTAAACAATGCCCAATTGGCACTAAGGGGCCTGAAGTGTGCCAAGTAAACATCCCCACACCATTACACCACCACCACCACCACCAGCCTGCACAGTGGTAACAAGGCATGGTGGATCCAGGTTCTCATTCTGTTTACGCCAAATTCTGACTCTACCATCTGAATGTCTAAACAGAAATCGAGACTCATCAGACCAGGCAACATTTTCCAGTCTTCAACTGTCCAATTTTGTTGAGCTCTTGCAAATTGTAGCCTCTTTTTCCTATTTGTAGTGGAGATGAGTGGTACCCGGTGGAGTCTTCTGCTGTTGTAGCCCATCCGCCTCAAGGTTGTGCGTGTTGTGGCTTCACAAATGCTTTGCTGCATACCTCGGTTGTAACGAGCGGTTATTTCAGTCAAAGTTGCTCTTCTATCAGCTTGAATCAGTCGGCCCATTCTCCTCTGACCTCTAGCATCAACAAGGCATTTTCGCCCACAGGACTGCCGCATACTGGATGTTTTTCCCTTTTCACACCATTCTTTGTAAACCCTAGAAATGGTTGTGCGTGAAAATCCCAGTAACTGAGCAGATTGTGAAATACTCAGACCGGCCCGTCTGGCACCAACAACCATGCCACGCTCAAAATTGCTTAAATCACCTTTCTTTCCCATTCTGACATTCAGTTTGGAGTTCAGGAGATTGTCTTGACCAGGACCACACCCCTAAATGCATTGAAGCAACTGCCATGTGATTGGTTGATTAGATAATTGTATTAATGAGAAATTGAACAGGTGTTCCTAATAATCCTTTAGGTGAGTGTATATATATATACACACACACACACGTATATATTACTATACCTATACATACATAAAATGTTTTAATATAAAATCGATGTTTTGTTTGTAATATTATATTTTACTACTAACCCTGTTATAATTCTGTTATTGTATTGTAAATTATTATAATGCAATATAATATTTTACAAAATTTTATTATATATATATATATATACACACAAACACACACACACAGTACAATGTATACAATACATACAGTACAATACATATATACATATATAGAGAGAGAGAAATTGTACTGTTTATTTAATAGCATAATATATTACATAATAATTTATATATAATAAACAATAATAAAATGTTAATTATAAAATATAATAATGATAAGGATATTATATATTTTTCAATAATTTTACTAAATGTACTCGTGTATTAAATTATTATTATAATAAAATGTTAATTATAGAAATTATAATAATGATAAGGATATATTTATTTTTTTTACAATAATTGTACTCGTGATATAAATGTAAAAATAATAGGGCTGTCAAATGATTAATCACGATTAATCACATCCAAAATAAAAGTTTTTTTTACATAATATATGTGGGTGCACTGTGTATAATTATTTTGTATATATATATATAAATACACACACATGCATGTATATTTAAGAAAAAAAATATTTATATATAAAATATTTATATTTATATATAATATAAATTATATATAAATCTATATACAAGTATATACATGAAAATATTTCTTAAATATATACAAGCATGTGTGTGTATTTATATATATAAAATAATTATACACAGTGCACCCACATATATTATGTAAACTTTTATTTTGGATGTGATTAATCACGATTAATCATTTGACAGCCCTAAAAAATAAATATTATAATGTCATTTTATAATTATTCTAGATATTTATATTCATGTGTAAATTAACAGCCCTGCTTTAAAAACATCACATTTTAGCAGATACATTTGTGTTGGACTTATTTAGGCGCTGAAAAGCCACGCAGTTATCCATCAGTGAGATTAATGAACCCCCCTAGAGGACACAGGTGCAAGCAGGCCGAAAACAAAGAAAAATGGCATCGTCTCACAGGAGAAACAAGAACAAGCCTTAATTCAATCCCTCACGTGCTAGTGCAGCGTTATTTGGGTCCCATCCGTCAACGTAAACGCATCTAAGAATATCTCACCTCTCTCTAGGTCGCACTCGGGGGAGGATGCGCCGCTGCATTCGCTGCGTGGGCCGAGGATGGGGGACATCAGGCTAAAATCAGACAAAGAGACGGTGCTGGGCAGGTCCAGACTACAGGGGCGAGAGGAGGGGGAGGTGGAGGTTGGAGAGGCAGAGGAAAAGGAGGATGAGGAGGAGAAAGGGTAAGGCAAGTCCAGAGGGCTGTTCGTCCCAGAACTGAAGCTACTGTTGGACTGAGTCTCAGAGTCTTCCTCTGACATGGCACTCGTGCTGCAGTTTTCATCCTCGTAGGACCCAGACGCCACTGCAGGAAGACAAAGGACAAATCTGATTCTGGAACATGTAGATGGTCAGGTCATGGTTTTGAATTTTTATATAAATAGACATTTTATGTAGACATTTATACTTTTTTACTAAATGTACTATAATAGACACAGAAATAAAACCTTTATATCCAAAGGTTTTTAAAATCAATGAACCACATGATCTTAATCAGGTCTTAATCTGAATCAGGTTTCAGAACGACATGAGAGTGAGCAAATAATAAAATAAGACAAAAATGGATCTCATTCAACAGTTTTGATCTATTCAACTAAAGAGTTGTTTAAAGTTAATAGCTTAAGGAGTGCTTAAGAGTAAGGACAAACATTTAAAGGGTAGAAAAGACCTAGAATACTGAATTTACCTGAATAAAACAAAAGAACTGTCACATCCCAGTCACAATTAATGCATTCCATCAACAAATATATATATATATATATATATATATGCTATTAATATTATATTAAATAAAACAACTATTTAGTGAAAATATCCATTTGAAATTAAACTGAAACATTTTTATCATTGCTTTTCAGTATAAGATATAATCAAAATTTCTTTGTTGCGAAGCATTCTGGGAACGGGGCCTTATAATTGCCCACAATGATTTTTAAAAGGCAGCCTAATTTTGCTGCCTAGCATCTATGCATCTATGATGAGCATCTATGATGCCTAGAGTGCTGTTTAGAGACAGTATGTTGCATGGACTCACTTGATATTCCATCAGACTCCATCTTAAAGCCAGACAGGTCTTCACCAATGACACCGTCCCCCTCTGCACCCACACCTCTCTCCCGCGGGCCTATGACTGAAGAACGTCTGCGCTCATGGATCTCATCTGAGATCATCTCCAGGTTCCTGAGGGCTGACTTATATTCCCCTTTAGCCTGCGTCAGCTTGGCCTGGAGGTCATCCACATTCTTCTTCAGTTGCTTAAGAGGGAAGGACAAAAAACTGAGTTGACATTAAACAAGATATGAAAAAGGAACATGGACAAAAAATCGAAAAAGTAAGGGCCAACACATACAGGTAAATAGATTAAATTATAAAAAAACAATTAAACAATTAAAAATATGTATTTTTAATTTCTGTATTAAATATTTGAGAAGATTGTTTTTGGAGAATATGCTAAATTAGCTTTCGAACTCCAATGGCAAAGTTTTTTCTTGTCTTAAGCAAAACTAAAAAAAAATTTTTAAATGTTAATGTTAAATGTTAAGTAAATCTTTAATAGCTTTTTAGATTTTGAAATTATAATAAAATCACTAAAAATGTTTTATGCATTTAAAAAATGATTTATCATGTAGCACTTATCATGAAACATCCATAAGTACCTCAAGCTGCAAGTAATACTTTGCCTTCATTTCAAAGTAGGGCCTGAAAAAGAGAGTGAGAAAAAGTGATTAGAGCTACTGTAAAGGCCTATAAATATAATCGTACATATCACCATGGCAACCGTTCACATGCTGACACATTAATCTAATGATGAGTGAGAGGATTAATAAGGTTCTGGAGCCTGCCGAGTCACCATCACGTGTGAGAAACCCCCCTAAAACTGATAGTTAAGGGTTTAACATGAGCCTAGTCTCACAGACACAGATGGCTGAACTCTCAGCATAAACTAATTATGGACAAAAACTGCCTACGTAGAACAATAACAATGCAAAAAAAGTACGGTGGTGCATTACAAATTGCGTTGTAACATATTTCATACTGACTTGTGTAGGAATTGTTTCGGACCTTGGAGTGGGTAAATCTGGAATCGCTAGTAAATTAAAGGTGCATTGCGCAACTTTTCATGTTAAAAATACCTGTTTTTCTATCCTATACATGCTTAAAGAACTGCCTGATGGGCTGAATGAGCCCTTCTCTGCGCACTGAGATTGCCTCTATAATCCTGTACAGTAAAATATATAAGAGGGATTCGGGCTCGAATTTGAGACTGGGCGTGACATCATGCGCGTTCACGCTCACCAGGCTATGTCTCGCAGGTTTGTGTATTCGCCGGCGCCGCCATTCTCAGCATCAGCGAAGACAACTCGTGCGTCAAAGGTAGAAGATGGATTCAAAGAGACCGGCTTGTAGTCCATTCCAAACCCCAACGCAAACTCCACGTAAAGTAAAGAAAAGAAAAATTTTGTCTAGTGCCACCAAAAGGTCCAAATTGGAGTCAGACAGGCGTCGGAGTAAGACGAGAGTCAACCTCGGGAAGGCATTCAACAAATGGAGAGATCTCCGGTCTGCTCTTGGTCTCAAATGGGATCCTCAGTTGGCTTTTTTCTTGATAAAACGGTAAGATATAGCCCAGTCTCTAATGTTTGATACGGCCAATCTATGTATGACAACAAACGACGATGCGTAAAATGTGTAATGCTTTAGCGTAAGCTAGATACATGTACAATCAGAATTGGTTTTTCTACCATTGTTAGTGAACAGTTTCATAAACTAGGAATTGTGTTCGGAAGAATAGTACAACATGAAACATAAAACATATCCAATAAAAGATGCGTGTGGTCCATGAGCGTGCACAACTCTGGTTGCAGTTTTGCTTGTCGCCAGAGGGGGCGTAGTTCTGCAAAAACTCAGAGACTTGCGTTTTGCACCTTTAACTATAACAACAAAGTAAAACTTACAGTCCCCATAAACATACAACATAGCAACCATCCATTGGCTGTTTAAGGATCCTCATGCCATTTTTGTGTGCAATATGCATCAGACATGATAAGCGAAGACTACTAGCCAAAATGGTTTCACTGAATGCTTGTGCGTTTAACAAATTAATCGGTGCATACTTAGACTTGTTGATGGTGCGTTTGAGCTTCTTCTCCAGCTGTTTCATTCGGCTCATGGCGGCAGTGTATTTGGCAGCGGTCTCCTTGTGCAGAAGCTCACTGCGTGTTTTTATCTGCTCTGCCTCCATCACCTATAAACCAAAACAGGGATGTTAGAGTACTTCCTGGTTCACCTCATCCTACCATCCCACAACTTTGCATCACTCACTCGCTGTGTTGCGTGGTTGAGCATCTCCTGCCAGGCCGAGTCAAACTGCTTCTTGTCGTCCTCCAGCAGCCTCTCTTCAGCCAGGGCGATGGTCTCTTTGGCCGCCCGCAGTACCTCCGTGGCCCTGTGGAAGTCTTGCGTGGATCTCTGTGCTTCCAGCTGAGTCTAGGAAACAGGCAGAAGGCATTTACATAAACAGAGTCCAATGCCACAGTAAACAACAATGTGGATAATCCATGAAGCAATCAGTGCAAGAGATGGAGAAACTTTACAAATGCACAGAACTTCCTGTATGGTGACATATTAAAAGTCACCCTTGAACTTCCTTTATGGTGAATTAAAGCAAGCCATGCTAAAGTCGTGCAAAAAACGTAATCCTTTCCTATTCCATTACTTTTTAACTCTAATCTCCACGTAACTCCCACTGACAGAAAACCTCAGTGGAAACCTCTTACCGACATAGCCAAACAAAACAGGATAGGTTTTTAAACCAACCAATGGCAATGAGGCAGTTTCACACCAAGTTTGAAGAGATGTAAAGCATAGAGAGAGATCATATAAACCAACTCAGAAATTTGGAGAATATGCCAGTAATTCATTCAAAGTTTATTATCTGCATTACGCATTAATATTACTTACTATCTACATATCTATCTACACACACAAGCACAAACAAGTGTAAAACATTATATGGTTATTTTTGAAATGACAGTTACATTTATTATACAGGTAAAGAGCAGTGTGAACATTCACAATAAAACAACATTCTTGTTATGTCTGTCACCCAGGGAAAGTGATACATATCTCTACTATAAGACCTTGAATTCTATGAGATTCAAAACTGAATGTGCACTGTATCAAACACTGGCAGTCCAATGGATACGCAATAATCCCAGGGATAATCTCTACCTTTCATCCAATCTGTCCTATTATAGCCTTTCATTCTTCATTTGAGACAGCTCAATTCATTTACTTTTTCTTTCCCTTTTCCTCCATCCCTTCTTCACTCACACACAGGCTATTTTTAGCTCAGGCTTTACAGTTGACATGATGCTGCCGCATTGCCACAGAGAGCTGACAACAGGCGATCGCTGCAGATGGCAGGACAGATCTCCAGTCCACCCAGGAAAGGACAAGATCGAAGGGCTGGTGTAGAAAGTTGTGAAATGAAATAAAATAAAATGCATCAAAGCCACAGCTAAATGTGATATTTATTATAAAGCCTAATAAATGTTAAAATTCAAAATTGCAATGTTGAAGGGCTACAATTAATTGCTAAATTTGAGAAAAAGAATCAATTTCATTAAGACATCAGTAGCAGCATTGGTATCTGAGACACTGGCCTTCATTTGTAAAAAAATAAAAAATGGCATTAAACAAATATTTAAAATATACGATCATTATGTTGTTTCAACATTCATTTGGAAATGTGAAATGATTACAATATAAATAATATATTAAAAACCAGTGATCGTGATTAATTACAGAAAAATGTTGATTAATTAGTAACTTTTTTAAATCGATTGACAGCACTAGTGTGTGAACAACATAACCATAAAAAGACAACAATCAAGCTACAAAGTCTTTAAAATGGCCAGTACTCTTAAGAATTCAGCAGATGCCAAAACTTTAGAAGCTTTCGTATTTATGCAGGGAAAAACTTGTTAAAATATTCATTCAAATTGCGCTCAGAGGTACTCTTGAGGTCTAAAGTTATTTCCAGAGGAGTAGCGTGTTAATACTAACTGCTTCAAATCAGTTTCGCAGCAAAGAGAGGCATTGCAATAAATCACATCTAATATTTAACAAGCAGCACAAAAATAATTTGATTTCATTCCAGGAAACAGAGAGAGACGACGATGATTATTAACTTTACTGCAATTAAATGGACAGAAAAAGTACTTCTCTTTGTTTATGGAAAAGTCTTAGGCTATTACATCAAAGCTTTATCCTCCTCCAAAAATTACACAGAGACGACGGCCTCATAATGAGATGTTCTGGGTCGATGGTGACCCAGTTGACATGCTGTTTTGATGTCATTATGCCAGAACCAGGACAATTGGTTAAAGTCGTTTGCAATGCTTTTGTACATCTCATTTGACTGGCATAAAAACAAGATCATTTGTGGCTCTTTTTGACCTGGAGATCACCCCTCTCAAGACTAATGCTTTCATTGCTTCAACGCACACTGGCCTACTGGGACTTCGAGCTTAAACATGAGACTATAGAGTTCATCTTATCAAACTTTTCTGTAGCAGAAAATAAACCATGAGCTGATTTGGGGCCAAAAGGGGTTTCTACACAATACATTCTCATTAAAAAAACCAAGTGTAGCTGTGATAAATATAGCCATTATGAAATTCTCCAACTTATTCTTTAAAGCTTATTGACTGAAGGCGGAAGGCAGCAGAGGGGTTATGACTCATAAACTGATTGCAATAAAACTGCTTTGGTGCCATGCAGTCACCATTAAACAGCTATAGCAATTTACCACCAAGAAAGCATAATGTTTGCAAAATATAATATTCCCATAACCAAAAAAGTTTAAAACTTAAAAAAATAAAAAAATAACGTTTCATAACTTAATGGGAATATTAGCAAACCGTTCTAAGAACATATTTTTTGTGAGCTGGGAATGCTTCACAATATTACAATATGTCTTATAGCGTTTGAGGAAAAATTCTTATCGTAATGCTTTTGACTTACCGAGCAACATTGGCCTTTGTGTACTATTAGTCTAATTGTATCCAACTCAATCATCAAATGTATGCGTCATAGTAATAATAACTGCTAATTTGCTATGAACGTCAACAATATTTAAGGGTAAATGTCAAAGCTGTAAACCAAGCATTTTCTTAACAAATGAACCACATTATTTTTAATTATCCCATCATGGCGATTGCGATACATGAAACATTGCGATAATCCAGGCCTTAGGAAAACACAAGTTCACATTTAGGACATCTGAGGTAGTCATAAAGCGAAAGAATTTATATTCAAGCTACTCATATTTTTATGAGAAGACTGCAGTGGCGTTCTGAGAGAGTTTCATGACACCCACACATAGCTGCAGGTGTTTTAGCTCTGCTGGCGGGACATCTGACAAGAGCGGGACCCGCTTCTCAAACTGAAGTGCTGAGTGAGACCATTGAAACCATCATTGGACATGACAAATCGGCAGGAGAATGGTCCTTCCCTGTGTTCAAGTGTGCTCCGAGGACACATCACGGCAAAATGATTTCCCTTGCTCTTCTAAAACAGAGCAGTTCAGTGTTGTATCTAGACAGAGTCTAACGTTCACAGCACTTAAGCATTGGCACTCATTTCCACACTCTACATTGTGGTTATATACTGATTAGCTAAACACATGGCTAGCAAATCATTATGCAAGTTATTTACATTCAGAAGTCTCAAAGGTACAACAGCAAACACAGCCTGTTTAAATCAGAGAAATAAACAGACTTGCTTTTCGATATTTACTTGCTTTTATTGGGCAAGTATGCATTAAATTTGAAAACGGACATTAAAGACTTTTATATTGTTACACAATAAAAACGCTATTCTATTGAACTTTCTATTCATCAAAGAATCCTAATCCTGGTTTCCATAAAATATGAAGCAGCACAACTGTTTTCAATATTGAGCACCAAATCAGCATATTTGAATGATTTGAGAAGGATCGTGTGACACTGAAGACTGAAGTAATGATGCTGAAAATTCAGCTTTAACATCAGAGGAATAAATTACATTTTAAAATGTATTCAAATAGAAAATAGCTCTTTTAAATTGTAATAATATTTCACAATAGAACTGTTTTTTACTGTATTGTTTATCAAATAAATGCATTCTTGGTGAGCATAAAAGACTTCTTTCATACATTTTAAGAAAATCGTACGTACTAGCAGTGTAAATGGCCAAAACAACATTGGACCAAATTGACTTTCACAAAATATCTTCTTTTGTATCCTGCAGAAGAGAGATTTGGCATGACATGATGGTGAATCAATTATGAAAATGTTCCTTTCTGTGTGAACTATCCCTTTAATGCTACCAAAATAATTGCGTCAAAATATGCAACTTCGTTAATTTAATTCGCCTTTAAAATATATTTCACGGCTCTTGGCAATGAATGCTGATGTTGAAGTCTTCACAAATCCATCCCAGCAAAATCATTTTTTACAAGCATACTGGAAGTACAGTAGCCGGAAAACCAATGTATATATGAGAATGAGTATGTGTGTGCATTATTCAGAGGAGCTCTTAATGAGAAATGTGTTCTGAATTATTAATATGAGAACAGTTCTGAAAAAACTTCAATCCACGAATCAGCAGACCGGTCATACGTGGTGCTTATACGGTTTCCTGCATTCATTATACCTCATCACTGATTCCATCTAAACTCAAGAGTCTTCAACTGCCATCAGAGCTAAAAGATTCTGACAACTGCCGCTGAAGCCTCGTGAGCCATGCATATTTACAAAGGATTGTGATGGACACTTGACGATTGTATAAGTGTAAACTAGACTTTGAAGTGGGCCACTCTAAATACAGATTGCGAATAAGAAATCACATTTGTATGAGAAAATATACGGCTAGATGAACAAGCTGTTAACTTTTGATCAAGAGCTTCTTACAGTATAGCAAACTGACCCCTTTTGAAAACGAGACAAGGCCTTTTATTTAGAGAGACATTGGAATGCATCAGATCTGCGATATGCTGTAGTCTAAAACAGCCAGCTGCTTCTCTGAATATAGCACATATACATATATAAAGAAAAAGGATGTTGTCTATTGCAGAAGTAATTTCAAACCAAGAACAAGCTCGACGTAGGCGGGATGTAGCTCTAAATAAGGTAACAATTGAATTAGGGGGGATTTCCACTGATGCTTGCGATAAATAAAACTGGCAGAAGAGGTCATAAGTGGTTGTTTGAAATTCTTTTCTAAATATATTGATGGAAATTCAGGGGGAGATGTTCAGACAGAGACAGTGGTGGGGGGAGAGAGACATGGCAAACTGCAGAGACACGAAACAGTTAAAGCTTCACTGCAGTCAAGTGTTCACTGCAGAGAGACAGCACAGAGGAGAGAGAGAGAGAGAGAGAGAGAGACTGATCATGCAGTGTAAATCCTGACATATCTGTTACACATATGAAAACCATAAATGTTACGGTCTCACTCTTCTGGGAATTTGGGTCAGAATATCCTGTCCACATAGACAAAAACAGATATTACATAAAAATGGTATATCAAGCAAAGATAAATTATAAATATTTGTGGTATTATTACTACTAATAATAATGATCATATTCATCATCAAATGGCATAAAAATTGTACAGCAAGCAAATATTATTTATAAAGAATTTTAAAGATGATTCTTATTATTATTATTTCAGTAATAATAAATAGCATAATTGTGCATCAAGCAAATATTAATTTAAGATAATTATGATAATGAATATTATTATTTCAATAATAAGTGGCATATTTGTGTATCAAGCAAAGATTAATAATAATGAATAATAAATGACATGGTTGTAAATAAAGCTAAGATTCATTATAAATATTAATATTATTTTTATATGTGTAGTACTATAGTAGTAGTAAGTAATAGTAAAAAAAAATTAAACAAAAGGGTCAGTTCATCCCAAAATTTTAAATCATCTTCGAGCCTAAATTAAACCTGTTCATTATATAAAGTGAACGAATCCCTTGAGAAAATTTGGTCTAAATGTCTCAATTAATATGGATTCGTTTTACGATCTCTTTATGAACTTTTTGAAGCGTCAAAGTGGTAGTTGCGTAGCTGTCAATGAAGAGTACAGAAAGCTCTCAGATTTCATCAAAAAGATTTGTGTTCCGAAGATGAACGAAAGTCTTACGGGTGTGGAATGACATGAGGGTGAGTAATTAATGACATAATTTTCATTTTTGGGTGAACTAACTCTTTAATAATAATAATAATCATCATCATCATCATCTCTCACCCATTTGTTTGTGCAATTTTGAGGGGTTTTCTCCCCAACAGAAGAAGTTTATCATTGACAATGTAGCATAATGCAAGACATAACACTTCTCGCTAAAAGGCAACTGGTGTTTCAAATTAGAATAACCTGTCAGTATAAAAGCTCATCCTTCAGAAGAGCGAAGAAAAATTTAAACCAGTTTAAATGAATCATCTCCACATTTTTCACTATAAAGGAGCTTGACAACCCAAACGGGACTGTTTCCATAAAAACACTTCTGTTTGTCCCTGAGGAAAATAACTTCAAAGGGCACATCGCTCTCCTTCACCACCAAGGAAACTGAAGAAAATCAGGTGCTTTGTCAGTGAAATTAAATAGGCCACCAAAAATTCTTCCTTCATGGAGTGAAAAGCATAACACTATCTTGCCCCAGTTTCAGGACTCTTTTCAGGACTCTTTTCAGTTGTTACTGATTCAGTCACATAAAGTTCACCAAATGTTGTATACTATAAAATCAGAGGAAGTTTGCTTTTACAAGTCAAAGCAAATGAGAAATTTTACAGCCCCTTCTCCCCCCTTCAACACCCCAGCTGCAATTCACTAACCGAGATAAACTGATAATCTGCTCTTAGAATAGCACAGGCCTTTGAGAAAAGGGAACTGAGAATTGAGCATTTAAAAATTCTCTCTCTCTCTCTCTGCAAAGTCTTTTACGCCTTGTTGAATGAAGCCAACCACCTGTGACAGATCTAGAGTTAATGCTACTGTGCCATCCAGCTCAGATAACAAGCTGATAGCACAATCTCCAGAGAGGGATAAAAGAAAACACACCGCAGACAAAATGGTGGAGTGCCAACTAAAAACAGACGCTGTGTGGGTGAAGTTGGCTTTAGGAAGATAATATTGGGTTCTTGTTTTGATTTTCTTGGCCTCACCTGCCGTGCCACCCGCCGGGCCTCCCAGTACGGCTTCGATTCCTCCACCGCTTTTCCAATCTTCTTCACCAGCTCGTCCAGCTTTAAAGTGGCTTCCACCAGCACAGAACGAAACTTCTGCCTGGCATCCTAGACACGTACCAAAACATGAACAATCAAATGGCTATGTTTAGGGATGCACAATATATCGATACCAGCAAATATTAGAGACTTTTTTTACTTATCGAATCTGTCGGTATTGTACATTTAATTGTAATTTGCTTATTTTCTCTATTTGTGTATTTTGAATACTTTTGCTGTCATCTAATGCTCACTTAGGAGGTGTTTACAATTTCAACCATAAACAGAAAACTTTTTATCCGTTTTGACCGTTCATTTACAGTACAACAGCGTTTTGGGGGCCTGAAAACTGAAACTTTTGAAAACGTGCAAGTTTTTTAAAAACGATACTGTTATCTTCTCTGTAAACTACAAAAACGAATTTGAGAAAACTGTGACGGAATGCACATGCGTATTCATGTTCAGGCTATAGTCGCGTAGTTTCTTTACAAAGTCACATCGCCATCTACTGGTCTGGCAACATAATACAGCGTATTAGTCATTTTCGCTGATCTGTGACAGGGATCGTTTTGACAACGTTGTCGTCTGTGAAAAACGTCAAGTAAAAACTTTTCTATTACATCATCGTCGTTTAAACGCAAACTCAACGTTAATCTTAAAAAAAAAAGAATTATATTTATTATTAATGATGATATCAAATGGCATAAAAATTTTACATCAAGCAACACAAAAAACATAATTTAATAACACCATTAAAAAAAAACTAGCAAATCTCAAAATGAATTACCATTTTTTAATTTGTAGCATTTCATTTTATTTAATTAATTGCATATTTATTTAATTTATTTATTTTAAGTTATTTAAACAAAATATATAATTTTAATATTGGCCATTACATGAAAATAAATATGAGCTAATTTAGCTTACTGGTATCAACCATAATTATAATTTTAATACAGTTATGTAAAGTTTTGAGTTATTTCTTTTATGAACATAGTTCTGGATCAAAGGTGATGCATTGTACACATCATACCAACCAAAACAAACATGCAGAGTTGAGATGGCACAAACAAACTTTATAGAAATTACCACATTGATTTATGCTGACAACATCTGAAATCAATTGAGTACTTGGAAACACAAGGAATGCTACGTATAATTATATTATGTATATAATAAACATTAAAAACAAGAATTATACAGTGAAATGACTTGTGCCATTTGGATACTTTTAAGATTTCAACTTGTCATGGCATTATGGTCAACTACTTTGCACATGAAAGGTGCTATACATAAAAAGGGAGTAAAATGAGTTTATCTGTAATCAGATTTTCAAGAAGATTTGTGAAGATGTCTGAAGGACATGGAAAAAATATGCTTTTCGCTTGAGTTGTAAACAAGCTTTTTCCATGTAGTTAAATCATTATTTTCCATTTATTGCCCAAGGCAAAGCAATTAGATTAAATCCCATAAATCCCCCATCAACACAGATCGATTATTTGCAGCACTTGCATTCCAGGAAAAAGAGAACACCAAGAGTTAAATCTTTAGTCCCCTTTGAAGTGCAACATGGCCAGTGATGCAAAAGCAACACTAATTTGGTTGACAGACAAATAGCTCAATTAGGCTATATATGGGATTCTCAGAACAATCATCAGAGTTGGACTGGGTCATGAAAGTCTGCATAAACAGTGACAACTATACTGAACTTTCTTAACTTTCTGTGTGTATAAAATAGGTACAGACTATTCATTAATGCTCTGCTATGACGCTTTAAGCTTGACGTCGAATAGTCGCGCTGATCATGTGAGTTCTATTAACTTATTAAAGGGGTCATATAATGGTACATGCACTTTTACAAGTTGATTGTACTGAAATGTGTGTTGGCAGTGCCTGTACACAACCATCATATAATAATAAAAATCCATCCAGTGGTTTTGTTTTAATCTCCTTATATGTTTTCCACGGCCTCAAATCGAGCCGTTCGAGCCTGTGACGTCACAAGCTCGCACGCCCCTCCCACGATTGTTGATTGACAGGAGCGTTTCAACACAGACCCGCCCTCGCTCATGAGGGAGCTGTCAATCATAGTCTGCGCGGCGCGGACCGGCGCGGTCATTGTTGATATGCTGGAGCACTGTCTATGAGCAGAATGGCGTCTAAGCGATTGTGGTGTTCTGTTCTTGGGTGTAATAACGAACACAGCAGTCATTTTAATGTTACTAAATCCGAACCGCTGAAGAAGCAGTGGCTGAGTTTGTTTTCGAAGGGAATATTCCCCACGAGCAACGTCAATGCTCTCATGTTTGCGCGAATCATTTCTCACCAGACTGCTTTATAAACGAGGGTCAGTATAAAGCTGGATTTGCTAAGAAGCTGCTCATGAAAAAAGGATCGGTACCAGATATTCGTGTTCCTGCTGAATCTCCAGAAGAACGGAAGTGAGTGTAACGTTTTATTAAACTTTATATTAATATATTAATCTTTGCAAATCGCTAGCTGGACGCTTCACAATGAATGCGTCTAAGGTTTACACTCAGGGTACATTACGGCATGTTTGACGTTCTCAATATAATTCATAATCCCACGTTTATACTGAACAACACGTTATGGTTATTGTGTTATTGAGTTACAAATGGTGTATGCACAGCACAGAGAGGCGGGGTGAGCAAAGCTCATTATCATTTAAAGTCATATGCACTGAAACGGCGTGCTGAAAACAGAGCTGTTTTTGACCAGGTAAAATAAGTGTTTTCTTACAATACTAATGAGAATTTTAAAGTATATTACAAACTTTTAATTTAGACCCTAAAGAATCATATTAGCTTGTACAAAAATGGCATTATATGACCCCTTTAAGCAATGTAATGTAGTTGTGTGTTATAATGACCACTAGGAGGTGCTCGAGGCACGACAATTTTCCTCGTTTGGCCAAGCTTTGCAAAAGATTCTTGGCTGTCCCAGCTACCCAAGCGAGAAAATTCTCTCACTGGCTAGGAATAGCTATCATCAGCCGACAGCGGGCGAGCCTCCATCCAGCCCACATCGATCCCCTCATCTTCTTACATGCAAACCAGGGTCGAAAAGCAAAAACTGTGACTGAGCAGGACTGTGACAGCGAGTAGGCTTATATTTTGCATAAATGTCATTATGTTATGCCGACATTGTGCATCAATAATCTTTTACACTAAAACGCATTGCATTGTTGCCGTTAACTTTCAACATGTTATGAGCTGTCTGTCAGCATCTGTATAATTTTGTGCTTATAAATTGCAAATTGTGGCATGTTGCAAAGTATTCCATTCCCTTGTGTTTTTATTAATTACGTCATCAACGATTAGTCGACGTCGACTCGACTTTTTCAGATAACAGTCGACTTCAAAAAACAAAACAAGCCAGAAGCTTTCCATTATGTTTTAAGAAGTTTAGAGATATCCTAATCAATAAAGATCTATAAAAATCTTCACGGCGCTCTTCCAACTCTAATATTACTATACAGTTAGCATGTGCCCTACTTCATTTTTATCTGCAGGAAACAACTTGCTAATGCTATGTTCAGAGTGTTTTTGCTTCCGGAGCTGGGCTGCCAGAGAAATCGGCAAACAGGCGATTTTAAGACATTTTGAGAAAGTATTTCTCTTTCGGCCTCTTTTTGACTCACAATCAGACTACAGACTAGCTAAGTCATTTTATTAAATTATTACATTAGGACATGCCTAAACAATGAACTCAGTGGCATCGGGACAATTCAGTGCGACCAAAGTGACCACATGACTGATTCTGAACAGCTGAGTGTGTTTTTGTCTAAACATGTCCTTGTTTACGGCATGCTGCATCTCTGAGATCTGTGCTGGACTCTTAAATAATGGTCTGCATAAAAAATGTAAAGGATATGAATGCCAAATATCAACAAAAATAGGCCTATCATATTCCTTGTCATTTTATTTTTTTGGCTTTTGATCTTTCATCAACTTTTTGTAAGTTTACTTTTTACAGTGAGTGAAGCACAGAATTCATTACTGGATACAAGATTCCAGTCATTTATGGTGCTCAAGGAACACGATCTATTGCATAATCCTGATATTATAACACATTCTGTTCCTTGGTGTGCCATGGTACAAAATCCAAACTTAAGACAGGTGACTTCTATTAACAATTTGCCAACTGATACATTTTAAGAAGCGAGAATATGGCATTATCATATTAGAAAAGTAATAATTGAAATTCCTGGCAAAAAGAAAATACATTATATATAGTGTGTGTGTATGCACACAAATGAAAAAAAATACCACCACCAATAAGCAGTCCAAATGGGCTTTCATTCATTAATTAAATAAAATGATATCTATTCTAGAAATATTATTTGACCATTCATTTAGTCCAAACTTTTGGATGTTGGATCGTGCAATCATACCTCAAGCTCAGTTTCACATCTATTGATGTCATCTGTGGACTGATTCAGCTTCTCAAGCTCGCCCTGTAAAGAAAACTCAAGAGTCAGAAATCTAAAATAGAGACATATCCCATTGAGGGATTCACTTTCATTTGGATCTCATTGACTGCAGTAGCGCAAACAAAGGAGAGAAAGAAAACTTGGTTGATGCTATGCCTATATGCACATATTTAGACCGGCTAATCATAATCAACAATACAAATCAAAGTCGATCAAATATGGACAGTCTCGGATTGCAATTATTATTATTATTTCATAACTGCGAGTCGTGACATCCATAGCATAAAGAAGCATGATCAAGAGTAATAGCCTAGCAGTTGTCAATTTATTCGCTATAGTTTCCACCCGTTTTCTTGACTTTTCCCGGTGATTCTCCAAATGCATTTCAGGTCTATGCTAGTAGGCCTACATCAAATCAAATGGATCTGGATATTCTCTTTGCTATAGAAAAATAAAAAACCTGGCTTCTCGCTTCTTTCACGCGTATTTGTGTGTTTTGTCAGATCAGGTGGCTTGTTTTTCCAGCGGGATCTGGCAACACTGAATCGAGGCACCAGTGCACTCAGTATCGCAGACGAGCCGACAATAAAAAGCAAGTTGCGGCGAATTAATCAATAATTCCCCCTCAGTGTCAAGAAGTCAATAACATGCAGTGTCACCGATAAGCAAAATATGATATGAAACCAATCAATTAGGCTTCCTCAATGTGTAATAAGTGTGTTTGAAATCATCACTCTTTTCATCTCGTCAAGCACAAAAATCAATGACAATCTACCTGAATTCTCGGGTCTACCTCTTCTTCTTCGGGTGATTCAAATTCTTCATCCGACCTGTTCTCCTTGTCTGAGCTGTCCATTTTATTTGATTATCTTGCAAAAAAAAACAGAAAAGAAAGAAAGAGATTCCCTCCAGTGAGGTGATTATGCGCCCGTTAGAGACTATTACACACCAATCGCCGATATCAATCCCCGACACTGTCCGGATTCCTCATTTAAAGAGACCCACACGCGTGTCTGGATCCCCACACACACACACAGCTGTGCTGAATGGGAGCCGTGAAGTCTATGGTGAAGACAAGGTGAAGTCTGTCCCCGCCCCCATCGCTTTCCCACTGACTCTCTCTCTCTCTCCAGCTCAACACTTATCGGCAATGAGTGTCAAATTGTTGGCAATGACAAAAACGCTTTGTCTAAAGAAAGAGCATAGGCTTCCTCTGTTGGACCTGATAAGTACAGGTGCAGGTGTCATTCCACGAAATATGTTACCTGTTGTGTAGGCCTACATCATGAATATAAAACCAGTAGGCCTATAAAAATTAATAGCCCAGCTGACCAAACTTTAAGGCTGTGTGTTTTATAGCCAGTTTTCCGCAAGTTAGCAAAAAATCCAACTTTACTGTGTTTGTTTTCTTTCTTCATAAGGATGTCCAGGAGATGCACGTTTTGATAAAAACAAAACAATTCATCATATTCCATTTAATTTTATTATATTTTAATTATTGTTGTCTCCATGTTATCATCATAACTCCATGTTATTAAAATGATCAACAATTCCATAAATAAAAAAAGTATCATAATGACATTATCTTATAAGATAATGTCATTATGATATTTTTTTTATTTATAGGCATAAAACATTTCCTATTTTTTCACTCTATCTTGTTCGTCAGTCTGGGATCTTAAACTGTTACCAAGATTTTGTACAGTAAACATGTAGTCTATCCTTGAGCAAAGCTAAATGTCAATCTTGTTAGTTTTTTAAGGCATCTATATCCATACAAATTATTAAGTGCACTTGAAGTCCTTAAGGCCTTTAAAAACATATAGGCACCCATGTTTGGAAGGATTTGAGAAAGTTTTCCAAAAACATTCATCATTATCTTAATTGTATTATCATATCTCCAATGCCAAAATGTTCTCAAGGCTGTGGGTTAAATTGAGATAACATGTGCCAGACAGATCTTTTAACCTTCCAAAAACTGACATTAATGACATCAAAACATAGGCCTATATCATTAAAAAGGCACAGGATGGTTTGACTTGTGATTAAAGGTCAACTGAACTTTATTAGAACAACTCTTCAGGTCTTGATATAATGTGATTTGATATCACTTATGCCGTTTTGTGACATGAAATTTGTGACATGAAACTGTTTTACACCACAAGAGGGCGGCTGATGATGAGATATAATATCCCATATAGGCTTCATTTGTGCTGACATATCATATTATAATAAAATCATTAGAATAATTACACTGGACTGCATATTGATTGCTTATTTTGGCTAAGGAAATCACAAGTTTGTTTTCCTGAAATTTTTGGCTTCTGCCAAAGATTTGTTGTTCAAAAATGGACTAATGTTGTTGAGACAGACAGATGTTGATGTGCGTGTTTACATCTGTAAGACGTATTTTTTTAGAATGTTTGCTCATCTGCAATGCGTCTATAGGACGTTTCCTGTCAGATGTCAAATAGATGTTCAGAAAAGGTCTTCAAGATGTTTATGATTTAGAATGTAAAACTGAAATCTTAAATACGCCTATCAGATGTTAGTAAACAGAATGCTTTCCAGATGAAGTGATCTTTAACTGACATCTTGCAGACGTACGTGTGCTATCTGCTATCATATTGTCATGATAAAGCCTCCATCATATCTATCTATAATGTATTTTTGCTATAGGGTCAAATTACCTCAGAAACCTTACAAACAAATTTACTATCCAAACGATGATCTTCAGAAATGTGAACAAAGTTAAAGTTATATAGAATAGACTTCTTAAATAGATTTTGAAAAGGCAATATACAGCAAAAAAGGAAATTACAACAGAACATTATAAGGTTGAAAAATGATCACTATTTTAACTTCTGTGAATGATCTCTGAAAGACAAGTGGGGTGTCATGCATGGCCTTCAAATGACAGAAGGCCAGATAATAGTAGATAATGATAGAACAGTACAATCGTTGTTCTATTCTCTTTTTTATGTCATAAACAAAACGTATCTTCATAAGATGTTCACAATGCAATGTCATAGGAAGGAAACAAAGGCTACATCGATTCAATCGTCGCTCGATTGCTTTTATTTACATTACATTTTCTGCGTAGATTACTAATGTCTGTTTAAAGATGGCGACTTACTTGAACTGAAGGGGCAAATGCGTTCTGCAAGAGCATATACAAACTTAAGTCGATTTGTTTGTATATACGGGAATCATAATGGTTTTAAAAAATGTTTTTCGAACTACGGCGTTGGGTTTACAGACATGGAGTGTATTCTCAGGCGCGAGGCAGGCCAGTATTGCCGTACCCGCTGCCCTCAGGCAGTCTACATGCAGCTCTTTTTCGAACTGGACGTTAACCCGTAACGTTAATTTTAAAGGTAAGTATGTTTTTGACATCAGAGATCCGAGTCAACGACTAATGCACGGCTTCAACATGCTGTCATATATGCATTCACAAACACTTGAGAGACTGTTACAATAATTTAGATATCGATTGGTAATCAATTTATCCGTTTTTTATTTTTTAAGTTGGACACATTATTAAGCATTTCGTGCCACTTTGAGGTGGAGTTTTCTTTATGTTAGCCAGGCTGGGTGTCAGTTACTATGGTTGTATGTTTGATTTTGTACATTTTGGTTTAGAAACGTTTTATTGACAGCATATGCAGTTAGAGTATTAACCTCTAGGGGGCTCTAAAATCTCAGTCACTGCATTTTCTTATTAAATGGGCATCACATCGTTAGCGTTTTGTTCAATATGACCTTGATGTTTAGTCAAGTCCACATACTTTTAAGATCTAGATCTGTATCCTATAATACCTATTTTCAGTTTGCTTCATCGTTGCAAATAGCAATCCTTGTTATTTGGAAAAGGCTAATTTTACTTTACTAACTCATATAATCACTTTTTATATACTATTTGTGACTGTGGCTTGTGATATATCACTATTTATAAATAAATAAATAAAGCAAGCCACCTCTCTTGAGGGTCACACTGGTGGTCATCGGCAGTAAAAAAAACCAGAAGACTATAACAGTAACGTTTTCTTTTCTTTTTTTAATCAAATGAATATTATATTTTTGTTCAATGTATTTTTTAAAAATATTATTTTACCACGTGATGTAAAAGAAAACGACTCATTGGACCAAGCAACCTTCTTCCATTGGTCCAATTGCGTCACTCGTTTGCCTATTGTTGGTGCTTTCAACAGAAGACTGGTCATAGGCACTCTGATTGGTCTGCGGCTACTCATCCCCATACGCAGCATGTGTTGTAACACATTTCTCCTATAACAGTCATTAAAATTTTGTGACTTGTGCCACCTTCTGTTGGCTCGGACCAGACGGGATAGCCTTCGTTGCCCTTGTGCATCAATGAGCCTTGGAGGACATGTCGCCGGTTTGTCCCCCCTCGGACCACTGTTGGTAAATTCTCTTCACTGCTGTGCTGACTGGGAGCAACCCACAAGCCTTGCCATTTCAGAGATACTCTGACTCAGTCGCTTTGCGATAATAATTTGGCCCTTGTCAAAGTCACTTTATTCCTTCCCATTTCTCCTGCATCCAACACGTTGATTACGAGAACTGATTGTTTGCTATCTAATCTACCCAGACCTTAATATGTGGCCTTGTCACGAGATGATCAATGATATTAACTTTATCTGTGACTGGTCAATATGTTTTGGCTTATCAGTGTATATATACAGGGTTGTGCAATCCCTAGTTCCTGACAGTGTTTTTAGACATAATTACCTACCCTTATTAGGTTTTGCATTTGGATTCAGACATTTAGACCTTGTCAAAGACTGTTTTGAATCTTTCTATGTAGTTTCGTATTCCCTATTAATTTCTTATGGCGGACAATGTTGACTGTGAAGAACATAAGTGTGACTATTTTTTTACAACCAAATAGCCTTTTCAATTCAAATCATGTCCATTTTTGCTCTGTGTGTTGACTGTTCACATAGCAGGTGTCACAAAAGTCACCAAGTGTCATAAGTTCAAGTTCAATTTTATTTATATAGCACATTTACAACAGCCACTTGGCTGACCAAAGTGCTTTACAGAACAACAAGATTAAAAGAAGATATAACATGCATAACAATAAACAAAACAAAAAATAAGAGCAACATAGCTAAGAGTAACCATAAAACAGGAGTAGCAAAACAGTATCAGACTCAAATATAAATTAGTAAAACCAACCGGAAAAAAAAAATCAATATTCTAAAGAGAACAGGTAGGTTTCTTAAAAGAGACTTGAAAGCAGACAGATAATGGGCCGTTCTAATCTCAAGAGTTTCAGAGTCGTGGCCCTGCCACCGCAAATGCACGCTCCCCTCTACGCTTGAGTCTAAAGCGAGGGACTAGCAGCAGAGCCCGGTCGCAGGATCTTAGGCCTCATAACATTCAATGAAGTGAAACATTTTAAAATTTCTAAACATTTTTTTTTTTTTTTTTGAAATGACTGAAGACCACCAGAGGGTTAATACAATAAAATGGTGACTAAGACAAAGATAGTGAGGTGAGAAAAAGAGAAAAAGATGGTCATGTATGTGCCTGCGAGTACCGATATGACTAAGTGTCAATTGTCAAGTCCCAGCAATGTGTGAAAATTAATGGTTGTGGGTCTAATTTGATGTTGCAGACTTCTTAGGGGGGCTGGTGTAAATTTGCTTTCTGAGTTAAGGTTTGAATCCTCCCCCACATTAATATTATCACAATCTGCTACTAAAACAACTGTTTCTCTTTTCTTAAAGCTGGAGTCCGTAGCTTTTTTGGGGTTAAAAATGATCCAATATAAATTTTTGAGCAAATACATAACCAGCCAGTGTTCAAAACTATCTGATTGCCTTAGCTTAATTCAAAACGGTATGCTTGTAATAATGTTTTTAATTCCAGTGGTACTGGTGGATTTCCGTGGGAAATTCTTTGTCTTTGGGTCATTACTTCACATCTGTACACATAAAGAAGGAGTCTCGGCTAGTATAAGCTATATTGAGAGTGAGGATGTTGGAGGTGGAGATTTATAGCCTTTTCTCACAGCACTTGATAGTTGATATAATTAAACTTATCAATTTGATGGCGGATTCAGAAAGGTTCAAATGACAATCACCAGTGACAACTGGAGAGTCACCCGATGTAAAATGCGAAAGACTTCGGAGTGGCTACAGAAAAAAGAGACTGCAACCAGACCCATGCGAAAACAAGGATAATATCGGAAGGGCATTAAATGTAGTCACGCTAGGGCTGGGCGATATGGCCTAAAAAAAAATCCCCGATTTTTTTCACAAAAAATCCGATTTACGATTTAAATCGATTTTTTTCTCTCCCTACTTAAAATCAATCTGTAGATGACAAAGAAATTGTTCAAAACAAGTTTTAACTTTATTTTGTTTTGATATTCCCTTCTGGGATATTATCTGGATTAAAGTGCAATCAGAAACATCAAGCCAAAAAGACAGGGCAGGCCCTGTCATTGTAAATAGTGTAAATGTAACATAACATAACATTAAATGGGTGGATTGGGATTGGGGGGACGTGTAAAAAAAATTATTTGGTAACTAAACATAATTTTATCAAGTTTATTAACTATGTAAACACAATGTTTACATGGTACAAAGACTGGTATGCTACTGTTTTTATTATTGCTTAACACAAATTTCACAATTTCAATTCAATTCTTGTGATTTGATTCGGATACTGATTCAATATCAATTCCTTTGGGTAAATATTAGGTACAGTAGATAGCCTACCTTAATGTGTTATGTTAATTGTTCTCCAAAAATAAATCACCTAATGCTGTAAACATACAGAGAGACCCTGTCAGCTGGTATTATTAAAGTTTAAAACTAACTCAAATTAAATGTGTTTTTATAATAACAAACAACGTTATAATATTTTAATGATATAGGTAAAAATATAATAAATGTGTAATATAGTTATCATATTTAGCTAAATACTCCTCTCTATAGCAATTATTTTAAGTCCAACTAACATGCGTGCTATGGCAATTAAAAGGCATTCCTGAGGTAAATGTAATGTTACGTGACATGTTGTTCTCCAGCTGTTTTATGGACATCTTTCCGCGGTTGAAAAACACTGATCGATCAATTTTATTACATTTCGGTAAGTTAGTAGTGAAGAGTAACAGATGATCGGCTCACGTGCCCCTTGAACTGAGATCTGTCAGCAATCTTTCACGTCACATTTACAAGCGCCAAAACGCTTGAATTTCGTAATAAAATTGACAGAATCTGAGAGCTGAGAATCTGTTTCATATCAATAGTAACCTGCTCTGTCTAGTCTGTCGGTGTCAGTGTGCTCTTTGCTGCGCGATTTTTCTCTGCGTGAGAAAATGGATGTGTGCGTGAGAGCGTGCAAAAAGCGACAATTGCGTCTCTCACAGTGAACTCGTGAGAGTTGACAGCCCTGCAGATTCAGTTTGTAAATGTTTTCGGCGGGTGTGCTTCTGCTGCCGCGGTCTTGATCAT
The DNA here is from genome assembly GCF_029890125.1 of Rhinichthys klamathensis goyatoka. Taxonomy (NCBI): domain Eukaryota; kingdom Metazoa; phylum Chordata; class Actinopteri; order Cypriniformes; family Leuciscidae; genus Rhinichthys; species Rhinichthys klamathensis. The sequence goes on from NW_026606827.1 coordinate 1,126,310, forward strand.
TTGCCATGTTGTTTTGTGTATCTCTATCATGGCAAGCGCTGAGCCCGGTCGGAACTACGGGAGCCCAGATGGGCGCGTCTGCGGTTGTTAAAGAGAAAACCGATTTTCATTAAAAAAAATCGGCGTAAACTACACATTCGAGTTAATCGATTTATCGCCCAGCCCTCAGTCACGCAATGCTGATATTGTTAACATTAACAATTTGAGAATAAAGTATAATTTGCATGGTTTGACGTGATATGATAAGCAACCGTTAGATTTAATCATTGCGATTTACTGCAATGCTTTTTTCCCCTTAGTTGGTCAGAACAAAAGTGGATGTTACTTACTTGTTCAGATGACATTTTCCGGTGAAAATTATTATGTTGGTCATACTTCCAAAAAGTAAAATCTGTGAATCCGAATGACAGTATCCACACCGGCGCGGCGACTGACAGCCGCACATTCTCCTCAAAACATTGGATTCATCCGCGCTGTGCCGTGCCGAGGCACAAACCCACGTAAAGTTGATAATTCTGCGAATGACTGCAATTGCAGATTTCGAAACAGAGATGGCGACAAAGAGGAAAAACTACGGACTGCAGCTTTAATACTGTGAAACTGTGATATTTTTTGAGATGGTTATCATACCGTAAAAATCTCATACCGTTACAACCATGGTTAAGTGCTAGTACTTATTTGCTGACTTAGGTACTGGTAGTTCTTGTCTCAAAAAGATTACATACTGTACACTTTACTGTACATACTTTAAGGCAGCATATTGTGTAGGATGCCAGACAGGTTATGAAGTAGCCATACTATAGATTGTGATCTATGTAGGCCTATCCGTTGTAGGTTGTTACTATTAATTGTCCTTTTGCTGATGCTTTCTTATTCAAAGTGTCTGACAGTACGCTTACTACAGGGAAAGTCCCTCTGGAGTAAACAGGGGTCACTAAGGAGTGATGTTTCATACATTTTTCTTCTCCTCCTGTGATTTGAACGTACATCATGTTACAGAGATAGATATTTTTACACAATAAAAAAATTCTATTCCATTGATAATACGAAATGTTTCTTGAGCACCATTCAAACCATATAATTAGAATGATTTCTGAAGGATCATGTGACACTGAAGACCGGAGTAATGATGCTGAAAATTCAGCTTTGATCAGGAATGATTTTAAATTACATTTTAAAATATATTAAAATAAAAAGTAATTTAAAACTGTAATAATATTTTACAGTATTACTTTTTCTACTTTATTTTTGATCAAATAAATGCAGCCTTGAGCATAAGAGGCTTCTTACATGAGTAAATTCTTAACGACCCCAAACTTTGGAACGGTTGTTGTAAGTTATTAATCAGATGCTTTTATCAAAGCAGCTTGTAGTACAGGGACAGTCCCTCAGAATGTGGTGGTAAGTTGTTCATGGCCCGTTTTGTGTTGCTGTCAAACTGGCAACCTTCCGACCTGAGCCTTACGAGACGCCCTTACTTTTTTATTTGCAGCTCTGTTCTTGCTCATGTTTTCTTGGGGCAAAAAAATAATGTGTGGGGGAAAAGAGTTGAATTACTAGTTCCCGCAAGGCTTGTGAACTATGAAAGAGTGGGTGTATAGGTTATTTAAAAAGAAAATGTATGGCTTATTTGTAAAGCCATACTTTTACGATTTTCTCAAATGCTCACATTTGCATAGTAATACAACAGAGATGTCTTAAGCATCAGCAAAATGCCTACCAGTTTTCTGGAAGTCTTTTACTAAGTAATCAGAAATAACTAGGTCACTGGTTTAGCCATCTTTGGCACATTTCCTTCAGATAACCAGTACGATGCTTAATGGGATAGTTTACCCAACTCCTCCCACCCCCCCAAAAAATGAAGATTCTGTTATTTACTCACCAAGTAAGATTTGTTGTTCCAAACCTGTATGACTTTTTTTCAATGGTAACCAAAACAGTTTGGTTACCAACATTCTACAAAAATATCTTCATTTGTGTTCCACAGAAGAAAGTCATCCAGGTTTTAACGACTTAAGGGTGAGTAAATGATGACAGAATTTTTATTTTTGAAACCTTTTTTCAGGTTAACCTCAAATTTATTTGCTTAAAATCTTAATTAAATGTAAAATTTTGCGCCCAGTATCCAGTGTTTGACATTCTAAAGTTAAATGATATGACAATGCAACAGCTCAAAGTAAATGGCGTAAAAACACTTTACAAATTTGTCTCAAGTTACCTGGCTGTGATGACGGCTCTTTTTCATGACAGTCTCACAGACGTGTCTTTTCCTTGAGTGGGTGTGCGGGAAGGATGTGGCCAACCAAATCACCCCCACCCTAAGTGACACTTTATCACCATTGACGTGTCTCAAATAGTCTTTCTTGAGCTTCAGAGGAGAGTAAAAAGATTTGTGACTTACAAATGCTTTGAAATGCCTCCTAATTAAAGGGGTTTGCATCATGAATACTTACAATCATTAAAGTAGACTTGAAGTGATACAACAGACACCAAAACCAAATAAAAACAGTCTTCTCCTACATGTTTTTTTTTAAAGAAATCTGTAGTTTCTGCAATTGTGCATTATACATTTTTTTTAGTAAGCAATTTTAAATTGACTTAGGCAATATATATGACTTTACGGTTTGTTTCAGGTGATGAAACGCTTCCAAACCAACCAGTGAGGCAGTATGCTCGGCCCTCTAGAAAGAAACAAGGTAAGAGAAAACAATTGTGCCAAAACCCAGATTTACTAACAGCTTGCGCCAGCGCAAACCCTCTTACTCTTACTAAAGACATGCAGTGTTGAAATGAGAAATGAGCGTTGAAAAGGCGTGGTCACAGTTGTTTTTACGCCTGACCTTATTTCATATGCAATTGTAGGAGAGTATTTAAGTGATTCATGGAACTATATTTATTTTGTCAATCTAGTGGTATTTGCGCCATTATTTCAGGCCCAAAAGCATGTCTTTACCGATTTTGCACCTGACATGACACTGTGAATTGCCGCATTCTCAGTAGATCACCCGCAGAACTTTCCTCTACCATTGACACTTTTATTAGATTGTGGCTCCACACTAATTTGTCGTTTAGTAAATCTGGCCCCAAGTGTAAAGGCCCAGACACACCAAGGACGATAACTATAACGCGGGCAGTAAAGATATCGTTCTAAAAAAAAAAATCTAAATATAAAAGAATAGCAGAGTCAACACCACAATTATAATAAGAACTGCAAAGAGGAACTATATTGTTGGAATCACTTTCAGAAAAATGTTTTTGAGCTGATGAACAACAAAAACACACAGCCAATCAGAATCCATCCTGCTTTAAGAGCTCGAGCATTTAAAGTGGCAGACGACAAAACTGCAGTGCATGCCTATAATAAACAGTAAGACATTGTGCGTTGGTATGGACAATAATATAGTTATCGTTCTTAGTGTGAATGGACCTTAAAGGGTTAGTTCACCCCAAAATGAAAATTCTGTCAGTAATTACTCACCCTCATGTTGTTGCAACCCCGTAAGACTTTCGTTCATCTTCGGAACACTAATTAAGATATTTTTGATTAAATCTGAGAGCTGGATCATTCTTCCATAGGCTTCTAAGGGATCGAAACTGGCCGGCCCAAAAGTTATTAAAGACATCGTTAAAATAGTCCGAGTGACTACAGTGGCTCAATCTTAAGTTTATCAAGTGACGAGAATACTTTTTGTGCGCAAAAAACAAACAAAAATAACTACTTTATTCAACTATTCATTTCCTTCTCTGTGGGCCTCGAGATAGTTCATGTAGTGTAACTGCGCAGCGCTTCTAGGTTATACGTCACACCACACGCATCACACACATGACCAGCATCGGCCAATAGTGGGCCTACGTGTGGCATACAACACAGAAGCGCTGCGCAGTTACACTACGTGAACTATCTCGAGGCCTAACTATCTCAGATTTAATCAAAAATATCTTAATTTGTGTTCCGAAGACGAACGAAAGTCTTACGGGGTTGGAACAACATCAGGGTGAGTAATTACTGACAGAATTTTCATTTTGGGGTGAACTAACCCTTTAATATTGACGGGCCTTGAATTTAAATTAAATTATGCAAGTCAATTATATAGCCTGCCAGTTTGATATCAGTTTTGATAGGAGTCATTGGCTCTTTGCTTTATTTTCTTCCCAGAATTCCCAAGTCAGCTTCAAGACCTGCATCCATCCATGCTGAAGCATGAATATGCATCTGTCCCACTTGCACAATCGTACGTTTTTTTTTTGTACTCTCCATTGTTGCATTAATCCGCTCATTATTGTATAAACACTATGATTGTATATTTATTATACATTGTATATGATTGCATGTATAAAAAGTACATGATTACTTCAGACTACCTTTATGTTCTTGAATGCAGAACGGTTGCAGTATTATGTCATATCTTTGCAGGGTTGACGATGTGGTGAAGAAACTGCTTACGCTGGAGTTTGCAAATCATGTGCGGGTTTTTATTTCCTTTTAGTTCTTTATTGAATATTTTCCAATTTAAAAATATTATGGAGTGGGACTACAAGGAACTATAAAAGGGTGTTGAATCAAATTTTAACTCAAATATCTGTGCGTCTATATATATATATATGTCTTTCTTTAGAGTGAAAAACTGCGTTTGAAAGAGGAACAGCTCATTGCCAAGGTTCAGAGGGATGAGAATGACCGCAGCTCAACAGAAGTCAAGGGCAAGTTCTCTTTTTTTCTTTCTTTAAACACTTGACTAAGCCACTGCTTTAACCAAACTGGAATCTCAGAACATGACTCAATCATGCGAAATGTCCTTGTTTGCGTTACAGTGGCGATTATGACAGCGCGTATTCGCAACTTCCAGGAGCACTTGCACAAACACCCCAAGGTAAACAAAAAGCTTCAGTAGCGTGACTTTTTTTCAGCCTTCAGTAAAGGTGTCAGAACATTTGTTCCCACTCCATTTGATTAACACCCACAGAGAAACAGGAAATCCTGTGCATACGCTCATGTGTTCAGTAGTAATGAAACCATATACACTACCATTTGAAAGTTTGGGATGAAATGAATACATTTATTTAGCAAGGATACATTAAATTGTTCAAAAGTTACATTAAATACTTGTTATTGTTCTAAAGATATATATTTTTTACTTTATTTGAAAGATATATTTTTTGGAACAATATATATCAATATATATTTAGAACAATAACAATGAATGAATGAATGAAAAAACTGTTCATTCATTCATTCATTCATTTTTATTGTTCTAAATATATATTGATATATATTGTTACAAAAAATATATCTTTCAAATAAATGCTTTTGAATCTTTTATTCATCAAAGAATCCTTAAATGGGTTTCACAGTTTCCACAAAATTATTAAGCTGCACAACAGCTTTTTTGTTGGTTTAAAGTTTTTTTTATAAAGATAAAAATGATTTGGACTCTTTCTGATTGTCTATTTTTAGTGAAAATGTTCTTAGTTAAAGTGATGAACTGCCCCTGTGGTTTAACTGTGGACTTGAGAGGAAATTACTTCATACCTCTGGAAAAAAATCTACTTTTTACTGGGTGGTTAAACGTTATTGCAAAAAAGCCTGAAATAAGGAAGTTAGTTGTGGGAGAAACTCTAGAATAATTTTCGTCTGATGTCACTTGATTTGATGATATGTACATATGTATGAATTATTTTATATGCTAGTTTCTAATCATTTTAAACATTTATATAATTAAGCATAGTTTTCTGTACCTAGTTCTGTTATTTAAAGCGTTAGTTCACCCAAAAATGGAAGTTCTCTCATCATTTACTCACCTTCATGTTGTTCCAAACCCTTAATACGTTTGTTCATCTTCAAAGTACAAATGAAGATATTTTTTATATATTTAATATATTTTAATACGTTCAGAAGACTTGCATTAAACTGTTTGATTCATGAAAATGTTGGTTGTGTGGACTTTCAATGGATCGACAAACAATAAGAGAATATTAAAAATATCTTTATTTGAGCTCCAAAGATGAACGAAAGTCTTAATTATTGGTTTGGAACAACATGAGGGTGAGTAATTAATGACAGAATTTTCATTTTGGGTGAACTATGCCTTTAAGAAAATGTGGAAACAATTGATGCATCCCAATTCGCATACTATCCGTCCTAAATAGTATTCGAAATTAGAATTAGTTTGTCCCAAATCGTAGTGTGTTGAAATGAGTATTCCGAAGATACCTGGATAGTCTTCTAATTCCGGTTTGAATCTGAAGTGCAGATCTTGCACACTCTAATGGCTAATATTGCCCATTGCGCATTGGACAAGGATTCGATTAGAACTACAAACACGAATAAAAAGTGCTTAAAACTACAAACATGGCGGATATGCGAGAAGTTAAGTAGAGAGCTTTAGATAAAGGGGATTAATAATCAGTATCTAACCTAATGAAAAGATATTTATTCAACATTATATTTCATCTGCAACAACATTGTGAAAAGATATGTTTGGTCATTTACAAAAACAGTACATACTTTTAAAGCATAGTATGAGTAGGCGAATTAGGATGCAGCAAATAAGTGAAATTAGTGTACAACATCATCAAAACCTCTTTTGTCATATTACATTAGGATAAAGCCAACAAAAGATGGATGCTCATGACCATCGACAGCAGGAAGAAAAAGTTGAAGTTTCTGAGAAGAACCCGTTATGAATCCTTTGTGAAGGTGTGTCAAGAGCTCGGAATCACGTACACATTCCCTCCTGAATTCTATCGGCGGGTCACCCGACGTTGGCTTGCCAAAAAGGCCTTCTGCAATAAGGTAAGTTCTCAGCTCTTACTAAAATGTCCCAATGTTCTTTGTAGAGTTCAGGGTTTGTGTTTGACCTGTGGTTTTCTTCCTCTCAGGTCTTTAAAGAGGTCCAGAAACAAAAAGCAGAGCAGAGAGAGAAACAAAAAGCAACGGAGGCTAAAGAAAAGGAGCTAACGTCCTCCAAATAACCACAAAGAACTGCAGTGTAGAGACCTTCAGCCGGCCATGAACTGTGTGCTGACAAGTTCAGAAGAACAATCTGATATGTCCTCTTTTGGTTCATGTGACGTTCAAAGAAAAACCAAACAGAAACATGATTGGCATCAAATTATCTGTATGCTGTCATTTATTTCTCAATGGTAAAACATACAAATTCCTCTGAAGTCTATTCTAGCTGCACCAAATAAAAGATCTTAAAATGTATTGTTTGGTTATCATTCCTCAAAGTACTGATGATTATATCAGAATAACTTCATAGAAATCCTTTGACATGTTAGTTTCGCACACTCAAGAGTTTTGGATCAGCAGCTGATGAAGACCTGTGTCATATGCAAGACTGATGCATTGTGGTTGTGTGGCTAGTGCAAATGGTTTGGCTCCTCTCAGTTCCCTGAACTCTATAATTTTACAAGAAATGCATGACACTGATCAGGTACATGATCTGAGGTCAAACTATCAATGCTTTACTCGTGTGAGATTATCCATTGATTGTAAAGAATTCTTGTTGGTCACATTTCCTATTACAACTCAGACCTCCCCCTGTGATCTGCTTTGTGTAAAGCTTATATGCGTGAATCGGAAACGATGCATACGAGAGTAGCAAGCGTGGTGTGTTGGTTTGTGTCACAACTTCCTTTTCAGCTGCAAGCTGATCAAGAGGCTCAGAAGAACACGAGGTACTTTTTTGTAGTCTACAACTTGCTTTATATTATAGAACTTTTTTTATCGATTTAAAATTAAAATAATTTTATAGCCTTAAACTCAAAGCTATTTGTTTCTAATTATATAAATTATTTCATTTTATTTGTTTAATATTGGTGGGATATAGATGAAAAATGTACAAATTTAGCAGTGTAATAAGAGCTGGTCCAGATTTATTTGCTTTCTATAGTCATTTCTTGCGTATCAAAATGTGTGTGTTTGAATGTAAAATATTATATCCTGTAAAACAGTGTTAAATGATCGTTCACCCTCATCTCCAAACCTATAAGACTTATATCAGACTTTTATCATTTACTAACCCTCAACCATCCTTTATGACTTTTCAGTGCAACACAAAAGATGATATTTTGAGAAGCTTTTCAATTGTTTTTGCCCATACAATGGAAGTCAATGGGGTTCAAAATAGCATTTCATTGTATTGACAAAAAAGAAAGAACATAAGTATTTTTTATAAATATCTTCTCATGTCACACAAAAGAAATATCATCATACAAATTTGGAATGACATGAGGGTGAGTAAATAATGACAGGAATTTCATTTTGGGGTGAACTATCCTTTTAATAGCACAAATCGCTCAAAAATTAAATGGAAAATTATATGAAGTCAATATTTTTCTTTCTAAAATGGTGTTTATTTCGTAATTAGGAAGTGGTAATTAGTATTTTTTTTTTTCCTAAGAATTGATGGATATAATTTAGTCACTCTTTTTACAAATTACCTAGGAAGAAAACATCTCGAGCCATTCTCTCGGCTTCCTTGCTGGACTGCTCGTTTTGATTGACATGTCAAACCCAGTCATCACTCAGCCTGGTGCTGGCTCTTATGGTACAAATGTGCAGACTGGAGAGTGGAGCACTGGTCTTTGTTCTTGCTGCAGTGACCTACTTGTCTGTAAGTTTTGAGATCAGCTGGCAAACCATCCAAATTATATTCAAACTAAAGATTTTATTGGTATATTTTAGGTGGTTTAATATTTAGCCAATGAGAACTCTGTGTTAGTCACTTTACTGCTTTTATCAGTGGCACATTGTTAACAAAATGCATGATCTTTGAGCAATTGTCTGCTTTTTTCTTTCTTTTCATTGTCTAGGTGCTCTTGGCTGTGTCTGTCCAATAGCCCTCAGCTGTTACACAGCACACAAGTATGGTGAGAATGTATGTCTCTCATGTGTACCTGGAGGAATGGCTGCAATGAGGACACACATGCGTCTAACCTATGGAATACAGGTATGCTGAAGATTAAGGATCAGATTTCCCACATAAGAATTCTTATCCATGGATTTATTTCTGTCCACTTGTATGTGTTACTCAACGGCCATTCTTTATTTTATTTTTTCCCTGCAGGGCACAATATGCAATGATGCTTTGATGACCTGTTGCTGTGGAATATTTGAAACATGTCGAATGACCAGAGAAATTCGTATCAGGAATGGAGAGACCTAGTGACTGTCATTACTGTTTCAGTTTTCAAATTATTTTATATTTTTGAAAGCATTCAAGTCATATCCAAATCACCAAATCATCCTATGAGGCAGGATAATTAAAACAATGATAGAATCCATAAAAACATTTTTTTGGAAATAAAAAAGGTGACCAATTCTGTTTACTTGATAAGCAAAGTAAATTGTGTTACAATATATTATTGGAGTTAAGTCTTGAATATGAGTGAATTTAATATTGTGTGAATGCTTGCAATATTCATTAATACATTGTACGTGGTGACAAATTTGCTATAATGCTTAAAATGTGCCAACCTGCAGCATTAATGTTACTGTACAGGAGCTGTCTCATATTTAATATTCACCTCAAACACAGTACAGTGCAATCGCCTATTCGTATGAAATAAAAAATAAATAAAAAAACAACAGTATTTTCACATTTATTTACAATTTGAACTGTTGCTGTTGATTCTAATACTTTTTATCTTTATTTTTTGCTTCACAAACGACCATACAAATTATACATATAACTTCACGTCAACGCATAAATTATATAAATGTAGCCCTACAAAATTGTTTTTGTATTAGGCCTACCTGCTTTTCATGGAGAGACGTATTGCGTCATCATCGCACAGCAGTACGAGCGCCTCTGATTGGCTGTTGTTGGCGGTGACCTGGCAACCGAGAGAGGGTTTACAGACGCTTATTATTCTGCAGGATCTTCAGCTACAAACACGCAGAGCGCAGGTCGCGACTTTTTATTGACAGCCAGTGATTGCTTACCGATACTAGCTGCTCTTTATCCATCTTCAGTGGGGATGTCGACGCGAACGTTGCCTCTTCTCTTCATTAATCTGGGTGGAGAAATGCTGTACATCCTGGATCAGCGCCTGCGGGCTCAGAATATCCCAGCAGATAAAGCGAAGAAAGGTAACGTTAGATGGCAGCTAATATGCCAGGGAGTTAATAAAGCAAGTCTGTTCTGGAGTCCCGGGTTATGATGTAAACGTTGTATTTATGATCATCGTTTGTGACCTTTCTATAAGAAAGTAGTTGTTGGATCTTCTGCTATTGCTGTACATAATTAGCCAGTTAGCCTGTTTTTGAATACAGTGATCCCTTCATTTAACTTACATGCAGGAAACATGTCATTTTTGCATTGGTATGCCATCCCTTGTAAAATTTTAATGAAAGGGGGGAAAAACCCATTTTAATTATGCAAATTAAAAGATTGTCCATGGAAACATGCAGTGGTAGTGGCCCCTAAAAATGTGATCGTCATTGCATTAGAAAACAAATATAATGTCACACTTTTCTGACAAAACATTACAAAAGTAATATTGTGTATTAAACTAATAAAATAATATTATTCAATTTACAATAGATATAGGCTACTATAGATATCCATGTTTTTTGCGGCCCGCAAAAATCAAGAATGTTAATCAGAAGTTTTGATAATTGGAGGTAATGACGTATGTTTTAAGTTGATTTATTTATTTATTTTTAAATGCGTTACTTTCTGTTGCATGCAACACTGTCGCTCAATTACATTTGCTCAACAACAGCTTATGCCAGTGTCATGGTTTCCTGTCTAATTTATGTTCCTGTATCAGGGTTTCCTCTCATTTTGCATTCTTAAATATTAATAATGAAATTTGTAGTTGTTTTCCGACATTGCCTTTGGTATCAAAATGTGCCACAGAGGTCACAAAACAGTGTGAATAAGTTGCTTGTTGCTTGCATGTGATGTATAGGCCTATATACACAATAAATGTAGCCGATGCCGTACCTGGTACTTAGTTAACTTCCTTAGAGGATAATTTTAAATATGTCCTTTTGATTTGCAATCTTTGTAGCCACTGTAGCAGATTGGCTAGAGGAGGACAGAAAAAGAGGTATTGTTAACATTCTGCTTGCTTTGCTGCTGGCCATAGAGCAAAGTAGTGCCGGCTCTTATAGGCACTTGCTGTGTAGCGGGAGATGGGTTTTTTGTGCTACTTTAAAGGGTTAGTTCACCCAAAAAATGAAAATTATCCCGTACTTAACTCACCCTCAAGCCATCCTAGCTTTATAATGGGATTGAATGGTTCCTTCGATTTTGAAGGCCCATAAAAGCCCATATCCAAATTTTATTTAATTTATAAAGCACATTTAAAAGTGCTGTAGGGCCTACATGAAAGAAAAAACACAAAAAGCTAAAATGGATAGAAAAATTAAAATTAAAATGCAGAAAAAGAAACGCAGTAGAATTACAAAGAATTGAAAGCACAAGAGAAAAGATGACTTTTAAGCAAAATCCAGCTAATGTAGAAGCAGTTCTGACATGTAGTGGCAGGTTATTCCACAATTTAGGGCCAACCACTGCAAAAGCTCGATCACCTCTGCATTGTAAGCGAGATCGAGGGACAGACAGAAGATGTTGATCTCTTGACCTAAGTGATCTGGATGGATTGTGAGTGACAAAGTCAGAGAGATATTTAGGGGCTTGATTACAACGAGCTTTGTAGGTGAAAGTTAAGATTTTAAAGTCAATTCGATATCGAACTGGCAGCCAGTGTAGAGAGCACAGAATTGGGGTTATATATGATCATGTTTACGGCTACCGGTGAGCAAACGGGCAGCCGCATTTTGGACCATTTGAATACGAGAAATTGCAGTGAGAGGAAGCCTGACATATAGTGACTAAATAAAAAGCGAGAGGGAAGAATATCTTGGGGAGAGAAGGTGGACTTTAATTTCAAAGTTATTTCCCTGCATGTCTGGAGGGAAACTATGGAAGCTTATGTGCAGCAATATTCAATTTGAAATGTAATATGCAAAATGATAATTAAATATGTAAAATGACAATGCAATATGTAAAATGGCAATGCATTTCTGTATTTAAATTTACATTTTCCATTACATTTGTGCAACGTTTGGTGCAAAATGAAAATGATAATTCAATTATATAATTTACATTTGCCATTTCATACATATGTTTTAATATGTAAATTGAATACACATTTTAACGCTTTATAAGTTGCGAAATTAAAATGAAAATTTATTAAAGAAATTTTTAGATCTGTTTAAAATGTTCAAGCAAAAACTGTAGCAAAATGATCATTTAAATGTTATTTTTCTTAATTGCATTTACACTCTCAGTTAAGACACTTGCGATTGCATTTTCATTAAATGTCCCGCAATGAATGTAGCAAAATTCAATGTGCAAATTGAAAATGCATTCCGAGCCGATCACGCCCCTGCCCCGCCCCCTCCCTCCCGCTCGCTCTTGTCAATCACTGCGTCAAGGCGGGGCTCGGCAACATTTTGAGGTGTTGGAAGGAAACATGGCGGCGGCAGAGCTGATACGAGCGTAAATTTACTGGCAGATGAAGGGAAGCGTGAACAGAGAAATTGTAGTGTTTCCGAGGATTATTACGCGTTTGCAGGTGATACCAGTGCATTGTTGGACCGTGTGGGAGAATGTTCTGCCTTATCAGTATCACCCGTTTGATGTCAACATTATGCTGCGCTGTTGTTGTCTGATGCAGGACTCTGTTAATGATTGTTTCGTTTTGTATTAAATATTCTCATTGTCTGATACACATATGCTTAACTTTATTCTTATTACTATTAACTATAATTACCCAATAATGTTGGAGATCCTACAGGTTTTCTTTACAAATGCACCTACTCTGAGATCACAGAATATGATGGGTCAAATTCAGCTCTTCCAAAAAATTTGACCGCTCTTTATTTCTTCATAACTGACTGTAATGTTCAATAAAGTGTCTCATGTGATGTTTAACCATCTCCCTTTTCTATTTTATAAAGCATATTGATCAGATATTTATAAATACTGTATATAGGGTCATCACGGAATCTGACGGGTTTTGATGCCATCGTCTATAATTGGTCTAATATTTTAAAAACCGAAGCCGCACAACCGGCACAAACGAACGAGACTATTTTATTTGGAGGATGTGGGGGGCTGGGTGACCTCAGAATGACCTATAAATATTCTTTAAATATCTTAAAAATCGAAGCAGAACAAACAATAAAGCAAAGTAACAGCACAAATGAAGTAAAAACGATTGAGCCAATTTTGCCGACGTTTTGCATTGGGTGGGGGCGGGGCCAACTTCACACAGTGATTGACAAGAGCGAGCGGGAGGGAGGGAGGGGGCGGGGCAGGGGCAGGGGCGTGATCGGCTCGGAATGCATTTTCAATTTGCACATTGAATTTTGCTACATTCATTGCGGGACATTTAATGAAAATGCAATCGCAAGTGTCTTAACTGTGAATGTAAATGCAATTAAGAAAAATAACATTTAAATGATCATTTTGCTACAGTTTTTGCTTGAACATTTTAAACAGATCTAATAATTTCTTTAATACATTTTAATTTTGCAACTTATAAAGCGTTAAAATATGTATTCAATTTACATATTAAAACATATGTATGAAATGGCAAATGTAAATTATATAATTGAATTATCATTTTCATTTTTCACCAAACGTTGCACAAATGTAATGGAAAATGTTAATTTAAATACAGAAATGCATTTCCATTTTACATATTGCATTGTCATTTTACATATTACATTTCAAATTGAATATTGCTACACATAAGCTTCCATAGTAAACCAGCTCGATCATAAAAGTAATCCAAGGGACTCCGGGGGGTTAAAAAAGGCCTTCTGAAGCGAAGCTATACATTTTTGTAAGAAAAAATATTATAAACTATAATCACTGGCTTCCGGTAACGGCTGTACGCCAGTCTAGTTCCGGTGGAAGAGTGAACTCTGACCCGACGTTGGATGTAGGAGTAGCATAAGCTTAGTTATGAGTAGACGCTGGGCAACAAACTCAAGCTTTTCCGACATTTCTCTTTAAAAAATCTTGTTTTAGACTTCTAATACCTGACTGGTGTTTTGTTTACAAAATAAAAATGTACAACACATCTATCGAAAGCTTGAAATTTCTATTTTTAAATGAACCGATTCAAATGGAATACAAATATTCTCAGATTATGTTATGAAACGTGCAAATAGATGCAGACTGCTGTTTTTTCACGACACATTCATAATCATTACTTTTGACGGTGCGCTGTGGCAAGCTTTACGCATGCGCTTGAGCACTGATTAGGCTATAGCCTATATAGGCAATTAAAGGCTCATTATTATGATTTTTCTTATTAATATACACGTGCGATTAGTCGACTATTCGCTTAAATGAACGACTAATAGTTGACTAGAAAAATCTTTAGTCGAGGGCAGCCCTAATCCTCTGCGTTCGTCAATACGTCATGCATTGCGTCAGATTTCGCTCTTCCGCCGGAACTAGACTCGCGTACTGCCATTACCGGAAGCCAGTAATTATAGTTTAAAAAACTATAAATATGGATTTTTTTTTTTTACAAAAACACATCGCTTCGCTTCAGAAGGCCTTTACATTTAACATACACATCATGAGACTCAACCAAGCCTTTATCAACCTCCTGGAGCTGTATGGATTACTTTTATGATGGATGGATGTGCTTTTTGGAGCTTCAAAAACTGAGGTATCATTCACTCCCATTATATATATATAAAGGCTCTTGAAATACCCAGGATCTTTTTTTTAATATAACTCCTATTGTGTTTGGCTGAAAGACGAAAGGCATGTACCTAGGATGGCTTGAATGTGAGTAAATTATGGGATCATTTTCATTTTTGGGTGAACTAACCCTTTAATTGTAATTTCATATTTTGAATGTTTTCGCGTGAGAAATATACTATTGTAGAATAAGAACCCCAAAGATTCAGGAAGCTTATACAGTTATTTTTAGTACTGAGATATAAATGAAATCCTCCATTTGACAGTATCTGTTTCTAGCATTGGTGTTTTCCTCAGTCAACATGTAATGACAGTTTCCAGCTCGCTTCTCTGTGAAAACATCTGCCAATTTTGATTTATATTATTTTTGTTGATCTATCTTTCTTGGCAAAACGGCTTTCTACAGTACAGAGTCAGACTGCATTGTGTTGGCTTTGTGGTCAGCTTCATGTTTGCACAGAATTGCTTTTGACTCACTGCAACTCTGTCTTTGTGTTGTGGTAGTTATGAATGATATCATTACCACCATGTTCAATAAGAAGTTCCTGGAGGAGCTGTTCAAGCCACAAGAGCTGTACTCCAAGAAGGCCCTCAGGACGGTGTTTGACCGACTGGCTCATGCCTCCATCATGAGACTCAACCAAGCTAGTATGGACAAGGTGAAAACTAAAGTCAAGGATACATTGTCCTTTTCTTGAATTCTGATAACAGATTGTTTGCTTTATTTTTATTGGTGTTGCATATTTTCCTAGTGAGAACTTTCTACAAAACTCTCTGTATTCTCAGTAAACCAATCAGCTCTTATGAACTTTTTTTTTTTTTTTTTAGTTTTGAAATTCAGATAGTTCTCACTGGAATTATTTTATGTTGATCTTTGCTTTGAAATTCTCTTTCATATTTAATGATTTTCTAATTTATATATAAATATCACTACATTTTATTAAGGATAATAGTGATAAATGGCTCCCTCTGGTGAGTAATATGCTGAAATATGTAATGGCTCCTTTGTTGTGCTTTTTCCCATGCACAGCTCTATGACTTGATGACCATGGCGTTCAAGTATCAAGTCCTGCTGTGTCCTCGGCCTAAAGACATCCTCCTTGTGTCCTTCAACCATATGGATGCCATCAGGGACTTTGTGAAAGACACTCCCAGCATCCTCAGCCAAGTGGATGAAACAAACAAACAACTCGTTGAGGTAATTGCGTTACTGCTCAGAATTATACATTTTAAGATTGTTTTCAATTATTAAATGTAATAAGTATTTTTTTCATTGTTAATATCGGTTAATTTAATATTAATATTATTTATTATTATAATTTAATATTATAATACATTTTCCATTGTTTTGTATATAATAATAATATATTATATTTTTATTTAATATGAAAGTTTCTTATTATGCTTATTATTATTATTGGGCAATTATTTTGCTATCATTGTCAGCTCCACTCTGATTTTGGCTTTGAAATGTTTTATTCTCTTGCTTGTAATGTTTAGATATATACCCCTTTATCTGGTGGAGAGTTTCAACTAATTAGACAAACACTCCTCATCTTCTTTCAAGATATGCATATAAGAGTAAGTCTTTTATTTTATTTTGATTTATGTACATGAATACAGAATACTCCGGGAAACCCAATCTGAGAATTTACCAATAATATTGGTCATGTTTATGAAGGTGCATAATATTCAAATAATAATAGTCAAAATATATTTTAAACATATATGAACTTGTTTTTTAGGTATCAATTTTCCTGAAAGACAAGGTACAGAACTCCAATGGACGATTCGTCCTCCCCACATCAGGCCCTGTTCCGTATGGGACGCACGCCCCAGGACTCATGAGGTTAGCTTCATAGGATAACATCCATAGCAAAAAAATAAATAAAATAATTCCTGTATTGACATGACCAAGGCATTAAAAGGCTGAGAACGGCAGGATTTGATTTGGTTTAAACATTATAAATAAATAGCCTCTAAATTTATAACTGAAGTTGTGCTTATCTGAAGTTTTGTGAAATCACCTCTGTCATTTCGAGCCGACAGAGTCTGATGGTGAGGGTTTATAGTTAATTGCATTAACTTAACAAGAGACTTGGACATATAAGAGAGCTATTCTAAGTATAGCAGGTTCTGTGTTTAGACTGTGACTGAAAGCAGTTATTCTAATAGCGCTTAGGGGTAGCTGACATATAGCATGTCTGTGAACTATTTTTATCAACAGCAAGATTTAGCTTAAAATTTTTATGAATTTATAATATGACCAGGTGTTGACACTGATCACCATTTGTTTTAGGCACGATTTTTACTTGTGTCATCTGTGGTGGGAGAAATTTATTTGTAACGTTTTATATATATATGTGTGTGTGTATATGTTAGTGCTATCAAATTGATTAATTTATTTATATTTATATATATATATATTATGTTAGATGTGATTAATCGTGATTAATTGATTTGACAACACCAATTTATATTGCATCACGTCTTTCAATTAATATAAGGTCATAAAATGGCATGAATAAAATATTTCTTTAAATTTTCTAAAATAATTAGATCATTTATAATAAGAAATGCTGTTTAAAATTATTTTAGATTTATTTTATTATTTATCAATAATTTTTTCATGACTGTGTTTGATTCCCAGGATGTTTAGCTGTAGTGGTGAGGAGGTGAGAAGGATGCAGTTCCGCGATGGGGGCAACTACAACACCGCTCTCCGTGAGGGATCTTTTGAAATGTATGGTGATCGAGTCATCAAACTGGGCACAAACATGTGAGCATCAACCACTTTCTAATAATACTCCTGCTAATATTCAAAAGTGGAATCATATGACTCACACCTTCTGTGGATCTTCAGATACAGGGGTGTAATTCATCCGTGTTAAGTTTTATCTGCAGCAAAGCGTTATCTCTAATTGATTTGTGAATAATTTAGCTGTAAACCGGTGACAAGTAGCCTATCACTGGCACATCAGCTGTACAATTGTCCTATTTTTACTTTCAGGTACAGTGTGAGCCGTCCTGTTGAAACACACATGTCTGGAACCTCAAAAAACTCCTCACAACACACCAAGGTAAGATAAAAAAAAATTACTTTCTTAGTACTCTTTTAAAGTGCCCCTATTAAGCTATTTTAAAGGTTCCTAATTTAGTTTTTGAGGCCTCCTGTAATAGGTTTACATGCATCCAAGGTCAAAAAAACGTTTTTTTCTCATAATATACATTGCATCATCACCTTTGTTCTCACAGTGCCTGAAACAGTTCAGTCTCTCTTAACCTCACCTTTCTGAGAGCCTGCTCTGATTGGTCAGGTAGCCCAGTCTGTTGTGATTGGTCTACCCTTTACAGCACATGTCGGAAATGAACCCTTACCATATCTGAATTTCAGCTCCGGAGGCTTCCTTAGTGCTTGATACACAGTGATACTTTCCTTTTCTATTCTATAGACCTTATGCACCAGAGAAACGAGGGCGCCGCCATCTTTAGAATATTGTTTTTGAACTTCCGTTTTTGCGGTCGCTCTTTATATTTCTACGGCATCGCTGTCCAGGAGTAATAAGCTGGTGAAGTTGATTTACTTATTGTAGAGTTAACGAAAGTTATCATGAGCATTGTAATGTTTATGATAAGCATTGTAAAGCATATGTCTTAACAAATGGACCTTGGGAATTTTTTTAACGAGCCGTTCATTCATAACTACGAAGATCGCTGTGAAAATACAGACCGTAAGTCAAAAGACAATGAGCTCAGCGCTGAAAAGGGGCGTGGCTACATAAGGTCTATACTATACCATTTGTTTTGTTTTTCTGATTTAAAAAAAAAAAAAACTTGTTCTGTGCTAGACTAGACTAACTGAGACTTGTTACAGCACTTATATACTGTTGCCCTCTTGCTGGTCTGATTACTTCTAATGTTTTTAGTAATCAAAATCGCTTGGGATAAAAGCGTCTGCTAAATGATTCAATGTAAATGTAACCAAACTCTTCCAGTCTCAGCTACAACAACAGTGTTTGAGGGTCAAAGTAGACATTGTCCGCGGGCAGCCAATGAAGATCCTAGGCGGCATTATTAAAATTAGTTACAAACCTATGTAGGTTTGTGCAGGCAAGTAAGACTGGAATTACTGACGAATTGTTTCAGGCAGTTCAGAATCGATTCTTTCTTTTGGGAGACAATAGCACCATTTATTTGTGTACTTTGATCTTTGAAACTTTGCAGACCTTTTACATTCACAAACAGCTATGTTACACACTACATGAAAGGTTATATCAGTACAAGCATAATAGGGGCACTTTAAATAACCTAGTTGACATGATAATTCGCATCCTCTTCATATACTCAAATCTTATTAAAATATTTTAGAATGTTGGTTCATTAAATACATCATGAAAACTAATGGAAAAACAATTTTCAGAAAAATGTGTAATGTAATTAGCATGCATATTTGACTGAATTCATACAATCCTGAAGGTCAACACAACTCCGAATCCTTTGGCAAAAGAAGAGTTGAACCTGCTTGCTAGACTAATGGGAGGTCTGGAGGTGCAGAATCCAGCCGGCACTGACTCTGGCTTCCGTGTTAACCTCTTCGCCACTGACGAGGAGGAAGAGTGAGTTTTTATTTGAGTTATAGTCTAAATTGAATTTGACTAGACCGTCACAAATAGATTTAAAGATGCATCTCAATGAAACATGTCTAGGAGGTCGTATTTCACCCCAAAATAAAAACGAAATCATGCCATTAGTGTAATATGTCTAGACATTTTACTTGCTTTCAATTATATATATTTTCAATAATGTTTCTCATTAGACCCTCTTTATTGGAATATATATTGTTTGGGGTCAGTACATTTTTATTAAAGAAATGTATACTTTTTTTTCTGCAAGGTTACATCAAATTGGTCAAATGTGAAAGTGAAGAAGATTTATAAATAATTTTCATAAATGATTTCTATTTCAAGTAAATTAAAGTAAACTTCCCATTCTTCCTATTCAAGAATATCACAAAAATATTAAGCAGCACAAATGTTTTCAACATTGATAATAAGAAGTTTTTCTTGAGCACCAAATATACGATGCAGCAGCATATACGAATGATTTCTGAAGAGTCATGTCACACCGAAGACTGGAATAATGATGCTGAAAATTCCGCTTTGCCAACACAGGAATAAATTATATTTTAAAATGTATTAAAATAATTTAAATTGTAAAAAATAATTCACAGTTTATAAATAATTACTGTTTTTGATCAAATAGATGTAGCCTTGGTGAGCATATACATATGTATAAAAAGTGCAAATAAATGATTGATTACTCTTTATTGTGGGGTAAAATGTGACTCTGCCATGTTCTTGACATGTTTTGTGGTTTCAAACATGAGAGTGCAGCTTGGAATGTCAATGAAATAGATGATGTTGTTTGTTTTTTGCATGAGATTTCATACAAAAATTGAAATACAGATTTTCCCCACAGGGAGGCTTTGATATCAAGACCGGATGAGCTTTCTTATGAAGTTATTAATATCCAGGCAACAAAGGTAATGCTTAATGTTTGTACGCTTGTAAAGTAATACACTTAGGTTGTTCCAGCACAATGCTATGGGATCCTTGGCCTCAGAAAACATTGTAATGCCTGATTACCAGTGATCCACCCACACTGAGACAAAGCTCTCAGCTTGTCTAATTGGTTTTTGAGTCTTAGGTCAACTTTAAACTGCCAAAGTGGACCATGGGAGTAACAATATACCTCTGGCTGGCTCATTTCAGGACAAACAGACCAATGCTGAGCTGGCTAAGATCATGGGAGAGTTCGGAGAGACGGGAGAACCTTCCCCCAGTTCCAGCAGCAAGGGTGATGACCTCCTGGCCATGATGGATGGACTGTGACTTAAACTTGGTGTTCCCTTTGACTGATGAGAGTGACTGAGCAGTAAAACAGGATAAAGTGCTACAATGTTTTACTCAGTCAGCAAAGAGGCCTTTTGTCTGGAGCTACAGTGACAACCATATATATTCACAACAACGGCTAAGCTCGATGAGAAATTCTTTCTTTGAGAATTTCGTGCAATTTTTGTCTCCTGCCACCCACTAAATGCGAGAAATGCAAATAGCAGGTGTAGAAATGTGATATGCGTCTTGCTGTGGGACCATATTTACTTTTCCATATTCGTTCTGTGAAGTTAGTTTGGACCTACTGAGGCGGCACACTCCATGCCATCACATACTTCAGCAAATGGTTTGATATCAGTCTTCACAGTAGGGTCTGCTGGCAGTGTGGGCTTTGATGCCGCAGACACTTCTATGGCATTTAGATCAGTGGACCGAATGAAACGCCTTTCCTAGACTATCTTAGTTGTCTAAGAGGACAATCTGTGCACATGGAATTCATTTAAATTCATTTGATGTGCAACCGAAAGGTGCGGGATATGTATCCACAAAACATGCGCTGCTTAAGACAGGGTAATGGAGGAAACCGAAGTGCACTTGTGGTAAATATTGAGCACAGATCCTAAAACTGGTTTACAGGAAGCCCCAGGACAATTGGTGTATGTTTGTTTTTGCCTTTATTCAAAGGGAACGCAACAAAGTCAGGTATTTCAAGAAATTCAAATAAAATGTCTTAGAGTGTACAATTGTTGCATTATATGTTACATGACAATGTATATGTGAAACCAGCCACCTTCCATGGAAAGAAAGCAATGCAATATGTGTGGTGGATGAAATGGTTTATATTTTTCATAAGCAAAATAGAGCTTATTTATTGAAGTTAATGTACTGTATATGAATGTTCATTTTTGCCTGTTTACTGTTTCATTTTATTGAAATAGATTTGAATGTGAAATAAAGTAGATCTTTTTGCAAATAATGACTGGTCAACATAAAGGTTCCTATTTTATATTGATTGATTGTTTTTGTTTTTTACACAACATATTAATATCAACAAAGCATAAATACCATTTTTTAAGAGACCTAAAAAGTCAAAATAAAAAATCAACAGATCATGAATTAAAAGCTGAAGTCACACAAAATCGAGTATTTTAGGGCTTCTTTGTGAACACTAGATGGCGCAATAGAATAATTCAGCATTGTTGTTGTGACCTAACAGCAGAAAGATCACTTTAGTTATCACAAATATATTTGGAATACCTAGAGAAATTAATAAAAGGAGTTGTCAATTCATTGTTAGCTTGTGCAGTTTAATACACCACAGTTTTAAACATTTTGAACTCCCAGAACAGCATTTTGAATCAGCAGTCTGACAGTGGTTTCATGTGAAAAGAATGTAAAAATTATGAAAAGAAGCTCTGTTGTTGCATTTTCCCCCTTAACTCTGCAAGTGTCTCTCTGGCACATGCTGTTTAAGCACTTGATCTGTTATGACTTTTCCAGACTAGCAATACTGAAAACCCCTGTAATCATTTGAATAGTCGTGGGAGACGTCTCTCTCACCCACACAGTTATGAATGAATCGCTGTCACACTTGTTCCTCCATGGGAAAGAGCTTTTTGATTTTCATTACCTGTGCTTTTTTAAACTCCCACAGCACAAAATATTTTGACATGATGTGACTCTGCACTGCTGCATTTGTGGGACACTGCATCTTCCTGGACATTATTGATATTATATATATTTTTTTAAAACATTCTTTCATTTATTCATTTAAAGGTATAGTTCACCCAAAAATGTGTCATCGCTTACTCACCTTCAAGTTATTCCAAACCTGTTTGAGTTTCTTTCTTCTGCTGAACACAAAAGAAGATATTTTAAAGAATGTCGGTAATCAAACAGTTGATAGCCATTGACTTCCATAGTAGGAAAATAAATACTATGGAAGTCAATGGCTACCATCAACTGTCTGGTTACAAACATTCTTTACAATATCTTCTTTTGTGTTCAGCAGAAGAAAGAATCTCTGGTTTGAAACAACTTGGGGGTGAGTTAAGTGATGACAAAATGTTCATTTTGGGGTGAACTATTCCTTTAAATCATTCCATATATTTGCAAAATATATAAAGCAAATTAAATAAATCTGTATTGAATTAATAAAAAAAACAATTGCTTTCATATTTCAGTGCATTCTAGTCAAACAAATATAAATAAAATAAGACAAATAAGAATCATTTGAAATATTTTTTTAAACAAATAAGAATCATTTGGAGACATCTCAGACCTCAGTATAATTTTTGTGATATAAAAGTGAGTGACTCAAAATGTCTTGTAAATATTGTGAAAATAAAATACATTAATCATATTTTGAGAAACTGGTTGAAGGCTCACACAATATATACATGGTATATATATAATATTAAAGCACAATTAAAATGTGCTTCAGAATGTGTTATTTTGCCGAGTAATATTTTAATAATGACACTTATAACTATATTCTTAACATTTTAAATGTTTTGTTATTCCAGTATTTGACAAGATATGAAGGAAAGTAAAGAACTAGAGGTAATTACGCTAAGTCCAGGCATTAGGTTCATGTCCTTGTGAAATTGTCCTTGCAATCTTTTTCAATACCACTTTTTCTTTATCAGGCATGGGCACTAGTAAAGTATGATTCACAGTTTCCACCCCACACACCGTGGGTTGGCCAATGTTTAGCCACAGGCTTATAAAAGTGTTTCATGTGGTTTAAGGCAAAGGCCATGCTGAGTCAAGACAGGAAGACAGCACAGCCTTAAATCAGTTACTGCCCTTTAAAAACACTCTCTGTTTGACATGCAGCGCTGCACCAACCCACTAAATTGAAACTTAATGTTGTGGGTGCAGCTGTTTAGTTTTGGGGGATCTAAAATTGGATACGATCTCGAGGGTCTTGTGCATGCAAGAAGCCCCCGGAGGTTTGCTGTGCTCATGTGAACAGAGATACATTATTATTTATCTATTAATTTACCCTTTAGTCTTGGGTGAAATTCATGTGCCATAGGGCTCTGATGTCTGAGATACGTCCCACTGCTTTAGCAGTTTCTTAAAGTGACAACATTTCCACTTTTATATTAAACAAAATTACTAGAATGTTCTTTAGCCTACACAAATGCAACATTTTATTTGATTGATTTTCTTTATTTTTTGCAAAATAATGGCATTATATTATGACTCATAACCTTTAAAACCACCTGTCTGCAGTGCATAAAATATGAATAGGCCTCTGACTGAGCATGTTAATATTAATCTAAAATAATTTCTTACATACATAAACTGTCCGTTTTGTAACTTGCTTTGTTCCAGTACTCAAGAATAAATGGGTCTAGTTTGTTAGTATAGGCCTACTGCTTCATACGTGTCTGAGTGAGATCAAATTATTATTTTATTCCAAAGAACTGCACATTTATCAAAACTTGACTAGAGTTATGCAGTAGTACTCTACTGCTCGTTTACATAGTATGTACGTTTATCATTCCACGCCAAGCGAAGAATGCCAATCTCAAGAACGCACGTAAGGGGGCGGGAACTCCAAAGAACATTTTCTATTGGCTGCGCCGCTCCGTCACTCACAGCATGTGCGTCATTTCCGTTGTCAGGTGGTGCTGCTATGGAAAGATGTGATCAGTTGTCCTAAGAAGGCTTTTCCCTCAAAACCTCTGTCGGTAATCGTGAAATTTCTCCAGTTCGCGTGAAACAAACCGCTTTGTGGTGGAGTGTAAATGTCGGTGCGTCCCTGCTGAACATTTAGTCGGCCAGAAATGAGTGAGAATTAGTCTACGACAGAGGATTCCCTCGGCGGTTTTGGTAAGTTGTTAAATGGCCCGTCGGTCGGTTGAGGAGATTTTCACAGTCTGTTAAAAGGACACGGTGAACTCACTGGCTTTGTGGTTTTTAATTTCGTCTTGAAATGCACGCTTTTGCAACGATTCAATTGTCGTCCGGTTAAATATGTTGAGATATTGACTATACAAGCAAGAATACAAATAATTACAAGTTTCGCTTTCAAATGCTAAGGGGAGTCAAATAGGCTCGTTATTTTAAATAAGTGCACGATCTTTTGTTTTCTTATACACACTCATTAAGTCATTTATACTAGTGGTTGTTGTTATTAATTTTCTTGGAGCTGGTTGACAGCGTTCGTAAGTGTACGCCGTGTACTTTGTTGTGATCGCACTGCAGTGCTATTCTGCTATTCTATTCCCTCTGCTGTTGTTTAACGTTAACTATTAATGGAAACATTACACACCACAAATCTTAGACATCCAAATATCAAACAAAACGTGTGCAAAACGCGCATCTGATACGGGTTGCATCAAGCTGTCAGCCGGTGCCAGGTTCTAAAGTTTGTATGCAGTGACAGCTAGTATATTTAGATCTTATAAAATATTAAGATGTTCTGCTACACCGTGGATCAGAGCGTTTAAATCATGCAGGGATGATATTTCACCTCTCCAATGACTGTGATGTGTGCATAATGCCATAAGATGACCACACTCCATCCATTCATTTTGATGAATGCAATGCAGTATGAGTAATCTTTCATATAGCATGGTTTCATCATCAGCATGTTGTTGTTAAAGGGACAGTTCACCTAAAAAAAAAAGATTCGGTCATCTTTTACTCACTGTCATGTTGTTCCAAACATGTATGATTTTTTTATTTTATTTCTTCAGTGGAACACAAAAGGAGATGTTAAGCTGAATATTAGGCACTGACAACCTTGGTCACCATTCATTTTCATTATGTTTTTTTCCATTCAATTAAAGTGAATGTTGACTGAGACGGTCTAGTGTCTCCTTTTTTTGTTCCACAGAAGAACGTCATCCGGATTTGAAACAACATGAGGGTGAGTAATTGACATCCTTCCTGAGAATTTTATTTACTAGCTCTGAAATGGATTCAATATTGTGTCTTTGTATGCATATGTGCATCTTAGTGTCAGTGAGGGAATTTCCACCACATTCATGTTTGGCATGACCTAAAATTATTACAGATGGTTTAATACCAACCCGTAGATTAATTCTTTTCCTTTCAGGTTGCAGGTCAGATTTTCAGTCTTGGTGTTTTTGAGATGTCAGCTCTCCAATAATGCATGTCAAAAGAGTTGATGAGAAAGCAATCACGTCTCTCACCCCCGTCTGTCACATTGTCAACAGTCTGGGTCCAGAAAGACAAAAAGCTGTAAACGTGTAAAATGATCTGCGATAACAGCCAACTGTACCTCCTCCTACGTCCTCGAGACAAGCTGTGTGCTCTGTTGCAGAATTACATTTGAATTTCTATTTCATTCAAAATTACAATTCAACTAAGCTTATAGTGTAAATGTGAATCACAACTGTCTGTTGTAACTCTAAATTCAAAATGTGGGTGCCTTTTTAGCTCGGCTTTGCATGTATTCACTATTAGAGCACATCGATTGATATTTTATTACTGGGATTTCATGTCCAGTCTCTGTATTGTCCCTTAATTTAAACAGAGTTGAGATTGATTTTGAAGAGCCCAAGGTGTGCAGAACTGCCCGCGATGCTAAATGCGCTCCCCCACCCCCTGTTCGCATTGTGATATGATGTCTGGAGGCTGCGTGTGTCATTCTACCATTGGTGTCAAACAGCAGGATTTCATATTTCTGACAAATTGCTACCAGTGCAAACCCCAGGGCTTGTGTGAATCACACTAAATCCATCCATAGCACCACTTGACTTTCTGTAGGACCACAGAAACAGTCATCAGATTATACAAGAACCCTTTATACAACAAAACAAGCAGGCGCCCTCTGAAATAAATAACTCTTTATCATAAATATTTGTCCATTATTATTGCACTTCGTCATGTGGTCTCTGAACATTTTTGCTTTCGAAATGTTCCCTGTTACAGACCGTTCAGTATGAAAATCTTGTAATATGCAGATTACGCCACAGAGATTTGCAGATAAACCCATGCAGATTAAGGAACGGAAGGATTACAAATAGTGAAAGGGGGAAAACATGAATCGCAGCAGCAGAGTTCAGAGTTCCCCTTTATTTGAGTTCATTTGAGCTCCATCGGTGCTCAACGTTTGCCTTTCTCGAGCAGGTTGTGGTCTGCGGCACCATTTGTAAATGGGCTTCTATTGTCTATTATGGAAGTCACATAAACAGTTCACACCTGCTGCTAATCTTTGCTCATGCAAATGCAGGTGGCTCTGATGGGTTGTCATTCATACAGGGGCAGAGCTGTTAATGGCGTCTCACTGATTTGAGGTGTCAGGGATGGCATGGCTTTTGCTAGATTTCCTTCCCCCACCTGTTATTTGCCCTCTTTATAACTCACACTTTTTTGGCAGTGTACTGAAAGACCTCATTGGGTTGGCTATTGGCCCTCAAGGCAAGAATGGAATGGATGAGTGTCCTAGGGTTACATTGTTTTGGTGCGCTTGAGTTTTGTTTTTAGTCAAGAAGCCACGTTTGCATGTCAGGTTGTTTTTATCAATTGAGTATTGACGCAGACTCAATGTTTTTGGCCTTTTCAGATCTGCAGAATGTCCAAACGCCGTGCTTCGGAACGAGGGGCCGGAGAGTCATCCGGCAGACCCAGCAAGCTCCTTTGTCCTGGGATATCGGGCAACAATGCTAAGAGAGCCGGTCCCTTTGTTTTAGGTAAGCCACCTAGGGTAATGCAAGTGAATCTTCAACACTATCTTTTTGTGTTTCTATTCAAGCAAGAGAAGGAGGAGGTATGACTCCATTCGGAAGCCTGTGTTTGAAAAGAATTGCAGGAATGTTTTGGATTGACTGCTTCACTTCTGAATCCGCAGGTCTTTCCCTGTATGTCACTATCACACTGCAGTCTTGCCTTTGAAATGCACCCGTCACAGTTGGAAATAGCAGTGTGACGTGGTAGTGCAGGGCACTGTAATGAGTGTTTATGATTGGCTTCAAGGGGGATTGCTGTGCTCTGCACTGACACTACCTTTTGCATCTTTTCACACTCCTTTTCTCTATCCCTCCCCATCTCGACAGGCCCTCGGCTGGGAAACTCCCCCGTGCAGAGTATAGTGCAGTGTTTAGCCAGAAAAGATGGGACGGATGATTTCTACCAGCTAAAAGTGAGTACTCTTTTAGGCCTTGTTTACATGGTATTAGCATTGAGTGGTCAGGTGATCCTTCAAAAATTGTTCTAATATGGTGATTTCTTCTTATTCTCAATGTTGAACAGTTGCTTAATATTTTTGTTGAAATAAACTAGGGGTGTCGCAATATACCGGTATTGACGATAATCGTGATATTCAAAGCGTGAAATATCGACATCGTGTTAATTTAGAGTGTGGCAATATACCGGTATTGGCGATAACCACGATGTTTAAAATGAATAGGACTTTTATGATAACATGACACGTATACTCCAGCGCCCGTTGAGGTGGCAGTATTGCACCCGCGACATCTATCAAATGAGAAGAAGACGCAGCGCGCGCCCGCGCAGCCACTCTGGTATGGGAGTTCTTCGGCTTCAAAGAAAACAGCACTTTAAAGGGGGTCGCACACCGGACGAGAAGCGCAGAGAATTCTTTAAAATTCGAACACATTATTTTCTAGGAGTTTACACACACCACCGCCGGCACCATTCGGCGTCTGTCCGCGACGCCCAGCAATGGCTCGGATTTTCAGGTGAGATTCTCAAATCATTCAGTTAACGGATGCGCTCTGACTGAGGTAAAGTGTTCAGACTGCAGACTTAGCAACGATTGTATTTAATTGTACAGTACAATCATAACATAGTACAGACATGATCTTAATTTCATAATGTCCTTAAACATAACAATATTGCTGGCCATGAACTGAGAAAGTGCGCGTCCGGTGTGCTACACGCGACGCGGCGCGGAGCTGCGCTTCTCGTCCGGTGTGCGACCCCCTTAAACCCAATCTGCAGAATGTGTAGCCACCAACCTTTTTACCCATCTCCGTGTCCATCACACTGCGGATTACGCTATTTTACAGAGAGTAAATTGCGATTATTTTACTAGTCATGGAATGGGAAATGTGACATTAACCTGTTAACAGTGGGTTTTTGTTTTCATATGTTTAAATAAAGGGTGATTATTAAGTACCCCGTTTTCTTTACTCGTCTTATTTTTGTATTTGCACTTGATTTGTTTTGTTCAAATCTGCATGACTTGCACCGGCGCAACAATAGGTTTAAGAGCTTTTCAGTTCTTCAGGAAACATTCAGACAGTGTTTCGCTCCAGTTTGAAACCAGATATACTTAACATGCTTGTCTTACTTCACAAAAAATGTGCATTCAAATATAAGAACGCAAGAAGTAAAAATGCAAAAAAGAAAAATTAAATAAAGTAAAAATTAATTTGACTGATTTAACATTTTTCAAGGTTTCTATAGATATCGCGATATATCGATATCGTGAATTATTTTGGCCACAATAACCGTGGTGTGAAAAATCTAACATCGTGACAGCCCTAAAATAAACCTTTCTGGACATTTTGATGAATAGAAAGTTCAAACAGCATTTATTTGCATTTTATTTAAAGTTTTTTGCTGCCCCTTTTGATCAATTTCTTACCTTTTTTTATTATCTGACCCTAAACTTTTGAACGGTAGTGTGTATGTATAAGTGAAATGTAATTATTTATTCAGTAGCTGCTGTGGATTCAGTAAGTTCGTTCAGTGAATGATCCGTCAGACATCTTTGTGAAGATCTTGATTAATTGGGGATCCCGGTTCACTTTCTTTATTGGAGATCAGATCAGCAAAAATTGCTTTTTTTGACAGTCTCCTTCTGTATCACCTCACAAAAACCCTCCCACGTGATTCAAACGTGTCCTGACCAGGGAAGTGAGACTGCTTCTGAACACAAAAGCCCCTGTATGTCTAACTGTTTGCATGAACCTTTGACCTGCCTCAACAAATCTCTACAATCCTGTCCAATTGATGACCAACTCTGGTTCAGAGATGACCATTAAACTTTTTTGTTTATGAACCAGCCTGTTACTGGAGGGGCTTGACTGAAAGGTGATTGTCAACCTTTTGACCCTACTCTTCCATGCCCTGGTCTAGTGTCTCTCAGATCGTTGTGCAGATGTGTTGAAGGACATGTGAGGGACTTATCTTTGTCTTCTCTGAAGATAAAGCCTTTAATGGACCCTCTGTATTGCCTCAAGATCGTTGATAGCTTAGTATTCCATCACATTGAAGATAAGAGACCCCCAGGAAGGTTTAGAACAGGATCTAGTGGTGTGGTGTCTTCTTACCTTCGACCTTTGTTGTAGATTCTGACCCTGGAAGAACGTGGGGACATGGTGGGAGAGACACAGGAAGAAAGGCAAGGCAAAATGCTCCTGCATACAGAGTATTCTTTACTGTCACTGCTCTCCAACCAAGAAGGAGTGGTTCACCATCACGGCCTCTTCCAGGTAAGACCAATTAGGAGTAGCTCGTGTAGAATGTGTCATTACAGTTTTTTAATAACTGTCAAGATGCATTATTTGTGCAGCTGCTGGAATTGTTTGGCATCTTGTTCATCAGGACGGAGTGGGAAAAAGTAATTCATTGCATCATGATTCTTTCTCAAATGGTTCTGCTTTGAGCCTCACAAATAGTATTTATTAATTATAAATCATTGTGAAAAAACAAAACAATTTAGCATCATGCATTTACACAGGACGAAATGTATAACACAATTGAAAATTGATCATCCACAGAAAACATGCTGATTGATCTCAAAATTTACTATGTTTTGCTATAATGGTGCATTTCATTTTTTTTCAGAGCTGAACCACCTCTTCTATTTTATTTATTTATTTATTTATTTTTCTATTTCTATTGTTGGATGAGAGTACACAATCAGCCTTGACTCATCAAAGATTTGTCTTTTGAAATTTGATGCATCAACTTGTTTTGGAATCTGTCTGTGACACTTTGTATCAAAATTGAATCGATTTGAGACGCCTAAAGATAGTCCCTCCCCTTGTGTATGTCCTCAGTCTCACAGCTTAATTTGTTCCTTCAGTTATTTTCATTTTCATCACAAAGTGCTAGCAGTGACTCACCACTTACTTTCTCTTTGAGATGCTTTTTCCCCTCCCTCTCTTGCGTCGGCTTTTAACTATATCATAGACCTCTCCTTTCTTCCCTGGTGAAAATCGTCTGCAGAACAAGCTGTACTGTGCTGTCAGGGCCATTCATTGAAGCTTGCAGTATTGATTGGTTTATTATAGCTTGTCTCTAGAGTGGGCCAGTTAATTATGGATCGCCTCTTGTGTTCAGAGGCGCAGTCATTGCAAACACAAACCACACTGCCGATCGATTTGTGGCCCTCGTTTGACCCCGGTCTCAGGTGACCGAAAGAGGGCTTTTATCATTCAAGCTGTTGCACATGCCGAGTCATACAGGAGAATCGCTGCTTTCCTTTTTGTACCACCTGTCCATTAGCGTCATCTTGTACGTGAAACACAGTATTTTCTTCTCCGCGCCATTTAAAAGCTTAATGGTGCGGTTATGTATCCGTTTTCTTTGTTAGACACTGTTAAATGCACTGCTGGGTCGGCCGAGGCAAAGTCTTTTATGCTGTCCCTGCAATTATTGTCAGCGCAAAACTTTTATGACGCATTATCTCTTTCACTTTTCTGTCTCAGGACCGATCCTATGAGATTGTCGAGGACATGGAGGCCAACAAAGTGCGGAAGATGAAGAGACGAATCTGTCTGGTGCTCGACTGCCTCTGTGCCCACGACTTCAGCGACAAGACGGCCGACCTCATCAACCTGCAGCATTATGTCATCAAAGAGAAGCGATTGAGCGAGCGCGAGGCTATCGTTATCTTCTATGATGTGGTGAGAGTGGTGGAGGCGTTACATAAGGTGAGCTGCCATGGTGATCTGGTTTTAAAGGCAAGACCAAATCAAAACCGGGCGCATTTCTAATTTTCGTTAAAGTTTTTTTTAATCTAATATTTATTTTTTTATATCTGCCTTTTCGATTAATAGTTTCAGTATTAGTTCATAACTTGATTGCAATGCCAGGCACATTGGAATGACTTGATTTTTATTTATTTTTTTAGCTACTTTTTTTTTTTTTGTACTATGGTTTGGTTCTGATGGATAAAATGTCCTGCAATTTTTTTTCTCATTGAATTAGTTTGTTTTTTGGGAAGTTTGTCATATTGCAGAAGTAAAATGATTGCACATTACTTTTTTTTTTTTGTTGATTTTAATTTGTAATTCACCTAAAGTAATGTGGTGGATGATGCATGGGATTTATTTGTAATATAATATAATGGTGATTGTCAGGTTGCATGCTGTCCAGCTTGTAGCCCATATCTTCTGGTATATATTGTAACCGTATTTATAAAAGTAATTGTGTGCACATCCCACCTTCTGGCAGGTGCTGCAGGACAAAAAGAACTTACTAAAGTGAAAAGAATGTAATGTCCGCTACACAGCTTTAAACTGCCATCTTTAATATAAAGGCAGCATTTCGAACCTGCTGGGTATATATTGTAACCGTTCACTGTTCTTACCATTGTAGAAGAACATCGTGCATAGAGACTTGAAGCTTGGAAACATGGTGCTCAATAAAAGGTAAGACGTCTTTCCTCTTCCTTTTACCTGCTAACGCTGTGCTAGTGGAGTTTTCTGTGCGCTCAGGTCTCTGTTGAGGTTTCATGGAGCACCGTCTGGCCTCATTGACCCCTCTCCTCTTGAGCTCTTAGTGTGAGTGTGATTCATCCCCACAGGCAGAAGAGGGAGGGGAGGGAGCAGCGGGAAACTATCCCAGTTAAAACGAACAGGCATGGAACGTGCCCCTGGTTCATTCCCTGGAAAAAAGGAGAGGGTGATAGAGCCAGGGAAGGGGGGGGCTGGTAAAACCGCACATGTTTTAGCTAGCTTGAAGGCATCTGATGTCGGCAAGCACTGTGAATCAGATAGGTCTAGTGGAATTCCCAATCCCTCATCCATAAAGACCCTCTCCAAACACCATATGTGCCGTGTGCATGTGTTTCTGCCGTTTGTGGAATGGGAATGCTTCTAAAAACAGCTCTTTTGTCTCTGCCATTTTAACTGTCCTGAGGAACGAGAGAGTTACTGACTAATTGAAAATCCTCAGTTCTGCCTGTCACATTTGCCAGCATGTGTTGCTCGCCACTGAGTTCTCACATATTGTAGTTCAGTCACATAAGTGCCCAGCTTGTCTAATTACGAAACCCGTCACACCATATAAGCTCAGTGGCATGTGTAAGAGAGAGGAGGAGTGGGTCTAGTTTCTTTCATCATCCTCTCTCTCTTCCTTGTCTCTTTACAGGCAACTGTACTTGCGTTCTGGCTGGTTGAATAGATGGTATGCATTATGCAGCATTTTTTGCATTAACCCCTTCAAGTCCACAGAAAAACAAAGCCTACTGTTTTATCTAAAAATGCTTCTAACTTACACTACCTTTCAAAAGTTTGGGGTCAGCTTTTTTTTTTTTTAAGAAATAAGCAAGGATGCATTAAATTGATCAAACTTGACAGTAAAGACCTTTACATTGTGAAAAAAAATGGGATCACTGTTTCTTCAAATACACTGAAGACTGGCGTAATGGCTGCTTAAATTCAGCTTTGCCACACAGGAAAATATTTTACAATGTATTTTAAATTGTAATAATATTTCAAAATGTTACTGTTGGAAATGCAGCCTTGGTGTGCATCAAATATTTTTTTTATAAACATTAAAAAACAAATCAACCCCAAATTAATATCGCTTGGTAAAACTTAGGCTACCCATATGCAATTCTAAATTTTCTCTGAAAAGAGTTGTCGAGTTATGAAATATGAACATTGAGTAACACGTGAGTTTCAGTGCATTTGTTTTTGCCTGGTGTGGCAGTGCATTTTTTAGTTTTCTTTTTTTTCTCTTTTTTTTCATTTTAATTTCTTGCATGTGCCATTGTTGAGTCAAGCATTTTACGCTTGTTCCATGGGAGTCAATTAAAAAGACTGGTATTGCATTGATGAACAGCAAAAGAAAACATCCACACGTATGCACACTTGTCACTGGACCCTATGGTGATGAAACCGAGCAGTCTGGTCTGTCTGCTTCAGTTCAGCAAGAGAGCAGAACACTGTGTCCCAGCTGGAGATAATACAGCCCTCTGCCAAAGGATTCATAGCTCAGAGCTGAGTCACACTCATGTAACGCTGGCAGACCTCCCCCCCTCGCTTTTTCACTCTCCAAATACCCTTCTGATTCGACTGTCTGTGTGACCCTGCCCAGCCGGCAGACTGTTGGATTTGGGTGGAATGGAAAGTACTCGGTATTGGTCATAAGTGGTCCATGACATGATACTTGGGCCTTCGAAAATGACTGCTGAATGTGGTTCTGACATGTAATATCTGTGGAGCTTTCTGCATGCTGCAGAATCAACCTGTGAAGGCTTTATCATCAGCATTTTGTCAATAACTGCCATGTAGTGCGGAAGCTTCTCTCACATTTCACAAGCGTTGGTGCCATCATTTCATACCTCTTTTCCCTCCTTCACAGCTTACACACTTCGCTCTTCAGGGAGCACCATATGGCTGTCACCATCAAGGCTCTATAAAAGTGAACAAATTGCCTGATCTGCACATTTGCTTTCACTATTATCTTTGTTCCTCGTACAGCACAGATTGCCCAAGCAAAGGAACTCCAATACTAAACAATTGCATCAAAATCCCACATTAACCTCACCCTGCAGAGGCAGTTCTGACCGGATTTCAACATCGAGACTTCCTCTTGCGTTTAAACCATTTAACTTTTCCCATCAACGGGGGCTAATTTTAGCAGCACTGAGAGACTGGGAGGCTTCTGGTCTCTTCACTTGAGCAGGAAGAGGAGAGTGAGCAATGAGAATGTCCTGAGGAGAAACACTTGCTGACTTTTTTTCGTTCGAGAACCAAAGCTCAAACAGTCATGGAGTCAGATAAAAGCTTCCATTTAGAATAAAACTATTATGAAGATTAAAACTATTATGAAGATTAAATCTAGCAGGAATTAGATGCTGCATGTAAAGAACGTCATGGAAGACAACCAGTTTGTGACATTTAGGAGCATGTCATTTGAAAATATTGCCACCATGTGAAATTGCCGTGCAAAAACGACGCGGTCATCTCCATTCAACACAAAACTTTTGAATATATTATGTATTCAAATACCTTGAAACGCATAAACTTTAGCAAATTGTCGATGAGTGTGTACCATTAAAAGTAAGCTGAAATTGAAAACTTAAACAGATTATAACTGGTACAGATGCTGTGTAGAATGGATAGCGTTTTTTCACATAGTCCATTGTGACTAATCTCAACTCTCTTTTCACTTCTAATCTAATTTAATCATGACCCTCCTTTTTAAATGAAGATGGTAATGAGCCTTAAACCAGTAAGAAATTCTTCTGGGAAAAACAAAGCTTCTGGAACGAGCCTGTTTGTAACTGTTAGGCGTAAGTGTGACAGTCACTTTCAGGGTGTGAAAGTGAGAGCGTAACTGGGGAAGCATGGGAAAGAGGATGTAGCTGAGAGATGTAGCTGTTGTGGTGGATTTTTTGTTTTGTTTTGAGTGAAGGGAGATTACAGCTCTTGACTGTGTGAATTCTCACATTGGAGGTCCCCCAGTTCAGCTCAGTCAGCTGACGCGTTAGTTTTGCTCATTGTAAATGTGATTGTATTTTTTTTTTTACATGGTTCTCTATGTTGGTGTGCTTGTTTTCATTGCATGCCTGTCACTGAAAAAGTGCTGTTCTTTCCTTTCTGAGGTGCAAAGATTAGTCATCACCGAGCTTGTGAGAAGCCACAGGTGACTCACTTGTTTGTCAAGTGCAGTCACGGTGTGTTCTGTCATGTTGGGTTCTGCTTTCTGGAAAGGCAGAATGGCTCCCTGCCATAGATTAGATTTAATGACAGAGACAAAAATATCAAAGGCATGTTTGCACAGATAGAAACACGACTCACCTAACAACAGTTTCATTTTGATATGCATATATATAGTGTGTTTGTGTGTCGTAAAAATGAATTGAATACAGAATTTTAGAGTGCCTCTTTGAGGGTGAATCTAACAAAAACAAATATTTCTGAATCGGATTGCAATACAAAATTCAAGAATTTTATTTAAAGAGAATAAATAAATGCCTTTTCTTTAGACAAGATAGATTGTCATGTAATGAAAATAATGTTATGCTGCAAAGGAAGGGATAGTTCACCCAAAAATTTAAATTGTCATCATTTAATAACCAAAAAACTGATGGGCCCCATTGACTAATAGTATTTTTTCCCCCATACTATGGAAGTCAATGGGGCCCTTCAATTGTTTGGTTGCCTATATTCTTCAAAATATATTTTGTGTTCAGCAGAAGAAAGAAATTCAAAAATACAGAAAGTAATACAGGTTTGGAACAACTTGAGGATGAGTAAATGACAGAATCATTTTTTTTGGGTGGACTGTCCCTTTTAATATTTCTGATTTTCTTTATATAACATATAATTTTGTCTTTTTTTTGTCGTTTTGATTTTGTGGTAAATTATGACCTTTATTTCACAAGCTGTCTTTTTAATAAACAGTGCGACTTGAATTCATGGTTGTTTTTTGACGTCATCGGCATGTTGTGTTTGTGTGCTCCAGGACCCATCGGATCACCATCACAAACTTTTGCCTTGGCAAGCATTTGGTGAGTGAAGAAGATCTGTTAAAGGACCAGCGAGGCAGTCCAGCCTACATCAGCCCAGATGTCCTAAGTGGTGAGAATCTAGCTTCTCTCTCTGTGTGTGTTTATGTGTGTGACTCACCCTTCATGTCACCACTGTAATCAAAGCTCATAAACCCAACCACCTACCCGGCCCTAATCAGGACAGCAGTCACAAACCGTCGGCATGGATGAGCAATAGTTACTTTTATTGAAGTCATTATTTGTGTTGTGTGCCGCAGGACTGACCTGTTAGCTCCTCAACGACTCGATACCAAAACTCTTCCCTTAAGCTTGTTGTCATGGCCCTCGGGCAGATCTCAGCAGTGCTACAGATAAAATTAACAGCGGTTTTATCACGAGGTTTATCTTTCCAAACAATCTCTTTCTTTGTGGAACCGAAGTTCACTCAAGTGATGTAATTTCAGTACATGAGACTTGCTGTTTATCTTGTGTCAAACATTTATGTAGTCGAAAGAGGTATATGTATATTTATGTAGTCAAAAGAATAAATATTTGGACCTTTTATATAAAATTTTGTTTCTAAAAACATGTGTTAAGAAATACTTACGGTGGATGTCTATGGAGCATTGCACACTTGCCCCGTGTATTTTTATAAAAAAAAATCCACAAACTTAAATGTGGCTAGTCAATATTGTTTTTGTCAGTGGGCTACATATGCTGTCAATTGTTTAGCTTATGTTTAATAAATATTACTAAATATTTATATTCCTAAAATATAAAATATTCAGGGGTCTTCAGCAGGCCAAATATTGTATCACCAACAATTGTTCTGGTAACAATTAAAGTTACTTTCAAGCCACTAGAAGCTGACATTCAGCTAAATGTCTCGTTGTCCCTCCCACATTAAAATGTATGAAGTACAATAATGACTCTCTTTGTTTTTGTTTTTTACATTGCAAAACAAAGTATGTAAATATATTCATATAGTTTCAAAAACCTGTGCATCAAGGCATCACAGGCTTCTATTCCAAAAGGAAGGTTGCCTCCTGAGATACCTATTTTTTGTTTTGCCTAATTCAAAGACGCCATCAGTTTAGTGAAAAATTAAATAAAGCGTAATGACATTGATAATTAAGTACAAGTATGATTCATTCAAAACTAAATTGGCTTTTATCCAAAATCAATATTTGTGTACTATGTATGCTAATGTCCCATGAACAGAGTGCTATTTGTATGAAATGGTTAAAAATTCCTGTGCTTTCAAATCTTTTTCGTTTAGTTGATGCACTAGCTAAAATATCCGACAACACAACCTTTCCAAAACTGTCTTTCATGTGTTTTCTGGGTTTTTCCGAGACCTCTGTGGATGTAGGCTCTGGTTAGATGGTGCATTCCGAGCATGCATGTTAAATAGAGGCGCAGTCGAGCTCTTGTTTGTGGTCTCCATTCACAGTAAAATGACAGAAAGAAACCGGGAGTAAATCAGCCGAATATGACAGCAGAACAAAGGGAGAGCTGCTTCAGTGAGTCATCACAATGAGTCATGCAGAGAGGAACTACTCTTCCTGCTCTCTCTCCCTATCTCTCTCTCTCTCTTCCTCTCACTGTTTTCCATCGCTCACTCTCTCTCCTCTACCTCTCTTTCGCTTTCTCATGCGTAGGGTCAAAGTAAAAAGAAATAATGTGTACATTACAGAAAAATATACCATGCAAATCAAGCTGTTTACCAAACAGAAACCTACCCAATTAACCCCTCTTTTAAAACAAGCTCCCATGACTCATTTGTACTCTTCTGGCATGTTGTGTTCTGTTGCCCATTTATGGTGGTAAACAAA
The DNA here is from genome assembly GCF_029890125.1 of Rhinichthys klamathensis goyatoka. Taxonomy (NCBI): domain Eukaryota; kingdom Metazoa; phylum Chordata; class Actinopteri; order Cypriniformes; family Leuciscidae; genus Rhinichthys; species Rhinichthys klamathensis. The sequence goes on from NW_026606827.1 coordinate 1,164,465, forward strand.
CCAGTATGGTGAGTGTGAATAGGTTTTGGGGGACTATATAACATATGGTACCAAGAGTGTCACTATCTTTTAAACACACCATTCATAAGTTTGGGGTCAATTAGATTTTTTTTTTATTAATACTTCAGCACGGATGCATTAAATTGATTAAAAGTGACAGTAAAGACATTTACAATGTTATGATCACAAATGACAAATGTTACAAATGTTTCTATTTCAAATAAATGCTGTTCTTTTGAACTTTCTATTCATCAAAGAATCCTGAATTTTTTTTATCATGTTTTGTTAACAAAAATATTTAGGAGCACAACTGTTTTCAACATTGATAATAAATCAAATCTTTTTGGAGCACCAAATTAGCATATTGGAATGATTTCAGAAGGGTCATGTGACTGAAGATTGGAGTAATGGGTGCTGAAAACCTCTAACGTACTTGTGTAGCGTTTGATACTGTGCCAAGAGAAAGTTCGAGTCTGATTGAATAAGCAATCTGTTGTAGAGCTGCCTGCTGAAATTGCACTTTGTGTTTCCATGTAGGTCGACCGTACCGCGGTAAACCCAGCGATATGTGGGCACTCGGAGTGGTGCTGTTTACCATGCTCTACGGCCAGTTCCCGTTCTATGACAGTATACCTCAAGAGCTCTTCCGCAAGATCAAAGCAGCAGAGTACTCCATCCCTGAGTGAGTCTCTCCATTATCTCTGTGCTTTGATATTCATCAAATGTGTTTAAACATGTTAATTAGCAAATATTGTGTTGGCCCTTGTTTAAAAGGATAGTTCACTCGATAATAAAAAAAACCCCACTTGTTCACATCGTGTGTCAAGATTTTCATTAAATTTTCTTCTGTTCCACACAAAATTGTCATATGACATTTGCCGTAGTATAAGTAAGGAATAATTGATGATGGGCTGTTGAATTTTTAGAAAATAATGCACACCCGAGGTGGTACATAGACCCACACATAGTTGGAAAAAACAAATAAGGATTTTGCAATGTGTATAATACTAATAGTAATTATAATGAAATCAATTTCACAAGAAGTAGTGGAGAAGTTAATTTGCGGGTGATTGCATGTTAGCGGCATCTTTGTTTCCATAGCGACGGAGTCTAGAGAACATGATGCGCCGTAAACGGGCGTAATGCATGGTTTTTTAAAACCATGTCGAGCTCATGTCCTCTCCAGATATGAAAAAGGTTTCAATGGGTCTGTCCAGTAACTAATGATGAACGTAAGGCGAACTACACAGTTTCATTTGCTCACACGGTGCGATGTGAGCAGCATGCCGTGACCGACAAATCTGTACTTTTAAAAGTATAGGCCTATTGTTTTTTTGTTTTTGTTTTTAAATTTGGATAATCTCTTAAAGGCACAATATGTAGGTTTTTTTCACCACAAGAGGGCGCAGTTTCCAACAATAACAAAGGCGTAGGTTTATGACGCAGTGATGAGCTGAATGATGGGACTTGCTGTCAAGCTGATGGATCTAATAATGTTTATGGATGAGTGCAAACATTCATGTTTTTTAACATTACAGTGGTATGAAGCAGGTCGCGATTGCTAAAGAGACAGATATCACACGCGAGTCCCGCGTATATAAAGGAATAAGGACATTTAATTCTACCGAACTACTCGCAAGTGCTGAATTACTCACACAGGTCAGTTTATTAGACGAATTAAACTTGTGAGGTAACGCAGCGCTGCTTCACTTGGTCTAACGCTACACTATCACACTAAACGTCATTTTAATGTGTGTTGAAAGTTATAATGTTATACTACGTGTTAGTTCGTTTTCTATACGAAACTAGCAGTAAGCTAGATCAACATTAGAATAACTGACCATATTCTAACATTTCATCATGTTGAGCTAACGTTATATAACATTGATGTACATTTGCTCACCTGTCTAATAAAGCTGTCAAGTCGTGACTCGTGAAGCTCTGTCAAGTCCAAGTTAGTCGCGGACGCTAGCTCTCGGCATCTCAAAAACGCCTCGCTGATATTGATCCTCATTTTAGTTCTCCTTGTTTGTCCCAAAGTCTGCTTGCCATGGTCTATGTTTGAAAGAAACAAGAACTGCGTGCCGCTAAACGTTGCGCACTACGCAGTTGTCCACGTCTGTCGCCATGGTTACGTCATGGCTGTGGCAGTATGAACGGAAACCGAGGATAGCGCGGATTTTGCGTCATTGACAGGCGACATTTTTTTCCGGGACGGCCACTTATTTAAAATTGGAATTTCTCTGAAATAAAAAATCTTTGGAGCCTTTTGGGATATTGTAAGTACACAACTGCAGGAAATATATCACACTGTGCAAGTGATTTTTGGATATTTTATTACAAAATTCTTACATATTGTACCTTTAATATAATATTCCATACATTGTCAGAGCTTGGTAGACAGGTAACTATTATATTCGTAGATGTTATTAGACAGATTAATTAATAGATGATAATTAATGTTATTTATTAATTTATCGTTTTAAATATTAATCATATGCATAGTAATTGATGATCCTATCTGTCATACACAATGTATGGCATTTAAAAAAAGTTTGAAAAAGTGCTAAATTATTTAAATAAAAATGGGACAAATAATTGCATAATAATGTTGTCATAATTTAAGTAGTAAATAAATTAAAAATGGAAAAAATCATCCCATCCCGGCAGAATTGTTAAAAACATGATTGCTGGTTCAGAATGACTGCTTAAGGCACACCAACATATATTGAACATATACGGAGTTATGTAGAAATAAATACAATAATCAAATGTAATATAATAATGTGTTCTGTTGCAAGCCGCTGAAGGTGGCAACCCTACTTGCCAATTCTAAATGCAATTTTAGTGCTAATAATGGAGGTTTGAGCCATTGATAGCAGACTAAGGCCGGATTCACATATAGCGCCTAAAAACGCGTAGAAAACGCTGGGCGTGCTGCATTCTCCTTTTTCCAAGCGCTAGGGCGGTTGCGCTCCGGTTGGTTCTTGTCACGTGACCTACTGTGCTCTTATGGTGCGGTTGCGGCATTCTGAAAAATTGAGATGTTTTTATCTCGATGCGGCACGGACGCGCTTGGAAAAAACGAGCACGTGGCATCGCGACCGCGTCGCATCTCTAATAGCAAAACTGTAAGTGTATCTGCTTCAAGAACAGAGCCATTATTACCTCGCTAGTGAGAAATGTCATGTAGCTTTTAAGTTGCTAAACGATTTTACTGATAAAATCGTCAGAGCAGCACTGACAACATGTTTCTGTGCGAGTGTGTGTCCGTACCATAGACTGTAAAAAAAGATGGACGACACCCCTTCACTCTCTTCCATTGGTGAATCATCATTTGGGATATCAAGGTCCCGCCCTCACTCTCGCAGAAACCTTTAGTACAGTTTACGCTTTTGAGTGGGAGAGAGAGAGAGTATGTGCTACATAATAAAACATAATTTTGTGGCAAAAACATGGAAATAATTTTGACGTTTTTATATTGCTTACTATATATTATTTGGTTGGTCAGTGTTGTTTTTTAGCTGTTGTAGGCTGTAAGGACCTTTGTAATAACTGAAATCATTTGGCGAAGTGATATGGAACTGTAATGCGGTCAAGACCTGCCTGGAATTACTTTAGCCGTGCCTTTCCCTGAAAATAATTGCACACCTTAGAACTTTTATTTTTATTTATTTTTATTTTTGGTGAGCTATTACATTCAATGAAGTCTGTGAAATGTTAATGTAAATGCTTATGCGTCTTTGTCTTTTGTTTGTGCAGGGATGGGCGGGTATCAGAAAGTACGGTGTGTTTGATCAGGAAGCTTCTGGTGCTTGACCCCCAGCAGAGGCTCACTGCCACCGAGGTGCTCGAGTCTCTGAGCGCCATCATCGCATCCTGGTGCGTCTCATCTGATATGAGATCAGCTTTATAGTTCCATTTTTAGCCAAGAGTTCTTGTCAGACAACTTAGGAATTCATGTGATGGGGTGATGTCATGTTGGGTCAGCCATGTTGTCTCGCCACAATTTTTGCAATCCATTGCAGTTTTCAATGATGCATTTAAAGCTCCCTTGGCTATACAGCTGAAAATTCCTATGTGTCATTGAAAGATTTTTATTTTTTTAAACAGGCAATCTGTGTCCTCGCTGAGTGGCCCTCTACAAGTGGTGCCAGACATAGATGATCAGCTTAACCACCCCGAACATCTTCAGGAGGTCAGTACCACTCGTTGGAATTACAATTATATGAAAGTTTAAGGGTGAAGGACTTTTTTTATGAAACACAAGGGGCACAGGTTAACTTAAAATTATTTAGAACCACTGCTTAAACTCTGTTGCATAAATTGTTGCATTTAAATGAATGGGACAATTTATGTATGAACTGATTTGTTAACATCGTACGTGTTTGTTTTACTTGTGTCTTATAAATAAGGGCCAAAATTGTGTAGTGCCTCTTGTAGCTCTGAACGAAATTGTAAAAATATATTTTCAAAACGGGTTAACTGATAGTCCCACCTTAAACTCACACCATTGGTTGGTTTGCTCTGCTTGAGAATCCTGCCAACCTGACAATGTTTTGAAAGTGCCAGTGTTTCAACCAACCAACCAGTGGCTTGTCTGCAGTTGTCTTTGCTTATTAAGTTGGGATTGAGAATAATAGGAATTACTCTTTAACTAGCATTACTATGATGAGGTTCTTACTGGCTCTGAGACAGTCTTTTATTATATCCTCAGGCGAAAGTGACAGAGGAGTCGTCTCAGTACGAATTTGAGAACTACATGAGGCAACAGCTCTTGTTGGCTGAAGAGAAGAACACTATACACGAGACCAAGAACTTCCTCAGCAAGAGGCATTTCGGTAACGTGCCTCCAGTGAGGCGCCTCGGCCACGATGCACAGCCCATCAGTCCTCTGGATGCCGCAATACTGGCCCAGCGCTTCCTCCGGAAGTAACACCGCCTTTCTGTCCATGGGCGGTGGTCACCGGGAGTGGATTGAGCCTCCGAACTAGGCGCACACTTGTATGTACGTTGTGTGTGAGAGAGTGTTTGTGAGTATGCAGCATGAGTCTGGCAGACACAAACAAGGGCCAAGGAACAGCTCAGTGCTCTGTTGCTCTATTCATCCACACAGGACACAGACTCTGCCTATGGGCGGCACAAAGGTCTAATGAGACTGACCACCAACACCACCTCCACCATGCCAATCCTTGCCCAAATCTGACACACACTGACACACACACACACACTTTCAGCAATACCCCAACAGAATCATGTAGCAGATGACACACAACCACCCTTCCCCACCCACCTCTCCCCCAGCACTTTCTACAGAAATGCCTCGGATCACATGATCAACCCTTTCGTTCTGTTCCCCTCAACCAGTTTGTCTGTTCCGCTCCCATCTGCATCTATGATTGCAAATCTACCTCTTACCATTTTTTCTATCTCTCTATTTCCTCCTTTCTTGGTCAGTTTTTAACAATGCTCTCCGTTCTTATGAAAGCAGGACTCCTTATGTTGAGGGGGAGACAAGCACAGGCTCAAGAGCATTAGGATTGTGGTTGTGTAACTATTCTGTGTCAAAACCAGTGATTGGTTTTTCCTCAATCTAAATAAGCTTTTTCCCCTCCTCTCCTACAATAACAGTAGCATTTTAAGTAAGATTATTCTCTTTTTTTGCCATTTGAAGATGTTAAGTGTAAGTTAGAAAGCTAATAACCTCATATTACTGAAATCATAGCAGCGCATGTTTCTCATTCCTCTATTTGAATGGGTTTCTGTTGGCAGCTAGCATCTGTGTCTGGATGCATACAACCAAAAGCTTAACTTGGCATCTAAACCGGCGTTACTGGTACGTTACTCTCCCCGTTTGCTTTCGTCCAATCAGAAGGCAGCATATATATCAAGACCACCATTTCCTGTGCATTCCTCCCAACTGTAAACAGAAATGTACATTTTAAACATGGTATATGCCACTACAACGGGCTCTCGAAAGCTGAGCTGGGTGGGACAGCCATGGATATTGGTGGGTATATCACATAGGGACTCTTTGTGGGGCTGTGCTTGGAAAAAGATGAGGTATGGGACAGCTGGTGATGGGATGAAACTGTCAGGAAGCAGGGCGGCTGAGCCGGCAGTCATGCGGAAGTCTAAGCCAAGATAAGCCCTGTAAGCACAGCCCTTAAGCCCTCCTTTCCTTTTGTTTCCCTCCGTCTATAGCGCTCACCCTCTGATAGCATGCCAAGCCATCAAAGTGCATCTTCTGCCATGTCCTCTATCTCCGGTGCTTTCGTTCCCCACACAGATTTCAGCTGCAGCTCAGGGATCGAGGATTGGCCGCTAGGGAACGTTTTTGGCCACCGTGATACAAAGAAACCAATTGCATAGGGGACTGTTTCTTTTTGTGTTTCTTTTAATTTTATTCCCTCACCTACCCCTCATTTCCATGTATGGTTATTCAATATTTCAAGCTCATCAGGAAGGAAATGCCATCAAACTCACTCCTCTTAGTCTGTTTCTTTTGTGAGAATTTTGCAAGGAAACAGATTCTTAATCTCATTTGACTTTTCCAATCCCATTTAAGCTACCCCATTTGTATAAAGCATAACTGTGGGATATCTTGCCTTAGATTATCAACAGATTCTCAACCATGAGCAGTGAATATGTACTTTTGATGCTAGAATATATCTTAGTATACTAGGCGGTTGGCTTGCATGGACCTGTGGCTTAGTTTGCAATGCCTTTATGTCTGGCTCCACTCATGTCATTAGATGAAAAGGTCATCCAGTACTGTAGGTCTCTGAGCTCATGACTAGCAGCTTGACTTGTCCTTTTTAATCTCCACCTTGATTTCCTCTCTCAAAGACGTAAAGGCTGGTAGTACTTTCTTACCGTTCTGTTTTCCTTTTAATTTATTTGCTGTTTTAATTAATCTGCCATAGTAAATGTAGAGATCATATATCACTCGAAAGCATTGCTGTGATCTCTCACGTTTTTTCCCCTTCTATCTTCAGTGAAGGTTTTGTTTTATTGACTCTCTTTCCTTCTTTTTTTAAATTCTTGAATAATTATTGCAACAATCCTGTCGGTATATTAAGCTACACTAATTAGGAGACTGACTTTGCATAGCTCTATTTTAAGTCAATGTGCACATTAGCATGACATGTAGAATCGATGTAGAGTTTATCTTGCGAGGTAAGGATGATACCGCACTCTGGCCAGTGTGAAAGACATCGTAATGGCGAATGGGCATCAGTAGTGCAAAACCCAGTACAGGGTATTATTATTTTGAAGAATCACACCAATGTTCCACACAAGCCACCTTTGAAAGCATTAGTTTTTCCCAGCTCAATGTGAATTTATTTGGTTATAAAGCAGTATTGTAGTGGATAATATGTGACTCGATGGTGAGAGGAGCTATTTGTGAGCAAATCAAAGTCCTTTCCATCGATACAATAAGGAGTGCCTCAAGGCTATATACTAGGTCAGCGTAGAGTTCTCACAAAAGCCATTATATCATAGCAAATCTGTACGGTTGCAATATGACTGCTGTTGATGTGGTTGTGTAGTCTGTACCCAAAACCTAGATGAAAGAAATTAGTACATTTTTGTTTAATATGCCCCCTACCTAAGTGACTGCAAGTGCCCCACCCCCCCACCTTGCATAGACAGTTTTGTGATGTCCAAATTCTGTCTGCAGCATGACAAGCGTACTTTGTTGAGCTCTGTATACAGTTTAAAAGCAATTAGTGCATGATTCTAATTAGCAAGACGTGCCATAAGATGCAGCAGATATTGGAGTGAATGTGGGTGTTTTGCAAATGATGAATACTCAAACACAAAGACAGTGCAAGGGAAGATACCGAACATTAAGTTTGACTTTGAATTTCTTTTCTTTTTTTGGCCACTTTGTGCAGATGTTTCATAAATTGGGAGATTTCTCTTTAGAATGGTTACTTTTTTGCATCTTTTACTAAAACTGGAAAATCTAAATCTGATGTAAAACGAAACATGATGAAACTTGCCTGAACGTTTGATGTTGTAAGCTGCTTGGTTAGAATGGTGTCAAAGAAAAAAAAAAACTGGGTAATTGTACAGAGATGAAAAACAAATTTGTATAAAAGACATATTTTTGTACTTCATCAAATCTCTACATGCATGTCAGCAATAAAATTTGATATGGAAAATCTTTGTCTCTCTGTAGTTGAAGTGTATAAGTTGTTTTTTTAGGTGTGCATTTTAGACCAGTATTTAAAAAAAACCAAAAAAAAAACCTGTATTTAAAATAATATCTTTAGTAATAATAGCATTAGACTTTGTTCTATTTGAAATAATCACTTTTTATTCATTTGAATTAATTCTCAATGACCTTTCATTTTAAATGAATTTAAAATGTAGGGGGTTTTTACCTTTTTTTTTTCTTTCTTTGCATTTTAGATGCAGTTCTGTCCTCTTGTGGTAGACGTATGAAATGACATCCACGACTGTCTTCTCAGACTATCTTTTCTGAATTAAATTGATTTGTTTGGGTGAAGTGATATTGAGAGCAGTTCCGAAGTGTTTGTTGTAATGTCATCCAGACTAACCCTTAAGATCTAATTTTTTATTATTTATTACAGATTCTTCTTAAAACAAAAAACAAATCTGTATTTATTTTGAATGTTCTTTTAATCAGTTGTTCAAGTATCTGTTTCCCCTTTTACAGAAGACTTTTATTCAGTGTGTGTGTTCATTTGTTAAGCATCTGAACGTCTGTGTTGATGTTGGAGCTCTTAGGTTGCTGGTCACTATTCACCTTGCTCTCCCGTGTGCCAATTGTGTGTGCCAGAATAAGCTTCAATGTGGACCAAACCTTATTAGTCAAAGACCTGGACACAGAACTATTTTAAAGCAAATCATATCAGTCCAACACATTAAAGTACATCTCCCAGAAGAGTTGCAAAACCAAATAGCCTAATACTTTACAAGCCAATTATCTGTTGAAAGCATATTTTGATAGCAATCACTCCCCTGACATATTCAACGCATGTGTCCTGTTTTGTTGAGCAATTTGATCAGCAAGAAACATTCACAATGCACACAAGGCATCCATATGAGCTGTTGAACAAAACTCTGCTGCTCGCAAAGCAAATTCTTCAGCTGTTTGTATTAATTTCGCTGTGCCTGTCCCTAGTGTGCTCAAAACAACACATGGGAGTGTACATGCAAGCTCTCCAGAGCACAGTTTAGAACATCCTTTATTGATGATCTGGTTTCCTGTGAAACCATGCTCAGAATATGTGCTGGACATGCTTCTTTATAAGGCTCTTGTAACAGCTCAGGCTGCCTGAAGTTAATGTAGCAAAAATGGAAGTGTTTGAATGATGTTACTGCAACCCTGGCTGGAGTTCAGTATAGTTTTACGACTCAAAATCAGCTTTATCCAATGTGTGAACCGCTACGCCTCACAATGCCCACATTAAAGACAGAGAACAGTGCTGGCTAACTCAAGACACTGGGGATAAATTGGAGACATTTATAGCGAATGCTTTGGTGTGGGTTGTGAAAATCTTGTGTACTGCAGACATACACGTTTCCTATCTTATAATAACCATTCTAGCTCAGTTGGCAGTGGTTAACATTTTATTTTAGTTGTATTTTTATTTAATTACATTTAAATGTTTTAATTTCCTAGTAATTAAAAAAAATATATATATATATATTTATAAATGACATTTTATATATTTATTCATTTATTTGGTGACATTTAATTTAATATTTGACATAATTAGTGCTGTCAAATTGATTAATCCAGAGGTGGGCAAACTTTTTAGACCAGAGGGGCACATCAAGTTTTGCTAACCAATTGAAGGGCCACATACTAAATCCATGATAAAATAACTTTTATTTACACTGGAGGTATGCATGAATTATTTATTTAAATATTAAATTATTTAGAATAATAAGACATATAGGGCTGTTACCCTATAGGGCTGATCAAATTAAATCATTTACACTGAAAAAATACAATTGGATTAAATAATGTAATGAGATTGTTTTAAATATACAAATATAACTTAAGCAATGTTGGAAAGAATGATACTTTTAAACATAACACTAAACCACCAGTAGGTGGAGGCAGTCGATTCGACTGTCTTAATGAGCGAGTCATTAATTCGTTCGTTCAAACGATGAATTCATTCAAGAATGTTTATGTTTATGAGTGGGTCATTGAATCTTTGACTCAACCGATTCGTTCAAAACTCTGAATCATTCAGTAATGAAAACACGGCTGAGTGTTGCTGTAAGATGCACAATGGATCTGCTGAGATCTTTGTTTGGAACTATTTTTTCGCTGCTGAAACAGAACAAAAACAGTTAATATTACATCTACAATGTAAGTGACTTAATTTTAACTGTTTATTGAACCGTTGTATGAAATCAATGTCACATTTTCAATCGTAAATTGGTATTCAGGAAAAAGCACTCGTCGTGTGAGGTTGCTTAACTATATCATATATTAAAAAAAACTTCACATTTTGTTTTTTATAGGCAGTATGTTGTTAACTGAGTTTCCTTTGTGTGAGCTGCGCTCATTTGTGTAGATTTTTCCAGCGCAACATTGTTACCTAAAGTAATAATATTTATTATCCACTATAGATTGCAACTTAGGCTACAATAAATGTAATAAGATCAGAATCATTCTCTCGTTTTAGTGATTCCCTTGTTATTTTATTTTCTGGATACCAGTTTATATAGAGTTTCCCTCTGCTGTGACGGTTACATTATAGCTAAAAAATTTCTGACTGTTTTAGAGAAAATGCTTTCAGGGAAATCATTTAATGAAAAATATATTTTTTGATTTCTAGTAGGCTAAATATAAAAAAGAAAAAGAAAAAAAAAGCCTGTTAATCCTCGACTGTCAGCTTTCACTGTAAAGAGCAGTGTGAGAAATCTTAAAAAACAACAACTATTTTGTCGTACAGGTATGGAACAACTTGAGGGTGAATAAATGAGGTAAAAGACCTTTGGGGGAACTCTCTTGGTCTATCACATGTGCTTTCATTCCTCTTGAACACATAGCTTTGGCTTTGACAGGATGCAGGGGATTCATGACAGGATACATTTGTTTCCCCCTTCTGAGCAGCACTGAAGTTTTATGTTGTGTAACTCCCTGAATATCTGTCTTTCTCAGTGACAGCTGATCTAGTATATTGTCTCTTGAGTAAAGTTTGACGTCGTTGGGTCTTACAGATTTCTATCAGACCATTCTTTTACCCAATTAACCGCATATGATGACATGATGATGTTCAGTGGTCACTCACAGTTCCTAATCCCCAATTTTTAAGTGTAAGCAAGAACATTGGCCTTAAATAATAGTCTTCTTGCTCTGTTGAATTAGGAAGGTCGCCAAGCAGTAATTGAAGTCTCTGTCGTGATCCTCCAGAGAGGATCATCTTTGTTGTCCATTCCATTCTTGACTCTTCCCAGTCCTCCATTCTGAGGCAGTATCCTCCATCCGACCCGAGAGCCCCATTGATTCCATTATCCGCTGGATGAGATCCAGACTCTGCTGTAGTGGAGGACGTGCTGAGTAACCTGCTGTGTCTCTGTCTCAGGGGCTTTTGTGTCCTTGACCTTGAGCGTATGAGATATGACCGCTCTCACTGCTTTCTCAAAAGCTTTGACACTGATTTATCTGCCACCCTGCAAGCATTATGTGTGAGCCTCACGGCCCCCACACGTTTCTTACATGTTTGTTCCTGTATTAAAATTAGGAATCCAAACTTAACTTGAACCTCATCTATGAAATATTTAAGTGTCAAGTGCTTTGTCGACAGTGAAACCCAACTCACCTGTTTTTGGAAAGTGTTTAATTAGCTTTAAAATCATGTGTAGCAGAATAACTGAATGATATAACATGGTGTTCATTATGTATTAAACAGTTCAAAGCAGATCAAAACTTTAACATAGCTTACTGTACAATATTACACACTTTACCAAGAACATCAAATCACTACCAAACAAGGTGCGTTGTCATCTATTATTCTTTTTTTCTTTCTTTCAGGCTTTTCAAGATCACTTGAAAACCTTCCATGAATGGGGTACACAGTGTGTATTTTTTGAGTATTGGTGGCACTACATTTCATGTTTTTTTTTCTGTTGTGAAAACTATTAAATATATATACAACGTTTTTTTTTACCAGAATTTTCTGAATTTATATTCAATTCATTGTAGTATTTTTATACTGTTCTTTTATTAATAACTGATTAACATATAAACAATAATTATAATAACAATAATAAGAGTAAAAATAACTTTAAATGCAACCCACTGTGGTACTAGTTTTTGCTCACTCACTCACTCACTCACTTAGTTTTCAATTTAAAAATGTCTATTTAATTAACAAAATCACATGAGTCCGGGCTACATTGTATTTAGTGCCACAAATTATAGTAACAAGTTTGCAAAAATCGCAAGCCTCATGAAATATGCAGCAAAATAAACGGCTCGTGTAGACAATCAACATTTCTGGAGGGGTTTTTTTTGTACTCCATTCATGTAAAGTGCTATATTTTATTAACTCGTCACAGTCCAGGTATTCATTCTCCTAAGTCTTTTCTTGCCGTGTCTGCTTATTACATGTGTCTCCGTATATTTGAGAAATTGAAAACAGGCTTAGAGTGAGGCTGTCTTTCTGCACTTGCCTGCTTACTGTGAACATCTGGTTTTGGGGTGAGAGTGACCTCTTCAATGGGAACCCATGTCTCCTCTGTCAACACTGAGGGGTGCCAGAGCTGAGAGATGGACAGGGATGCCTATATGACTGCATATGTATATGTGTCAGAGTTTATGGCCCGAGTGTTCAGTATCCTGAGCTTTCTTTTTTTTCTTCTTTTTTTTTTAAGGACCCACTGGGGATTTTCTAAAATGTTCTTCCTGTTCTGGGCAATCTTAGAAACACTCAGCTGCTCAAAAGATGCGGTTTATGAGTATTTTTAATGCATAAAACATGATTGTGTTCATGAATTATATTAATAATCTCCATGATATTCTGGTCCCTTCATATAGGATCACTCCTTCAGTGTGAATATATGATAATTCCCATCTGTTTTTTTGTCCGCCAGGGAATATCTGATAATTTCAAAAACTAATAACATATAATAATAGACTGCGTGCTTTTTTTGGATATTCACGCCCACAGCACAAATTGTATGGGATGGGTAATGCTGAACATTTGTATTTAGGGTCAGATGTTTATCCAAATGTCCAGATTAATACAGTTCCATGGTTACCTGGTCATTTAACAGCAACTCTCTCTCTCACAATCGGCACATCTCATTGAAATCCTCTAGAGGTTTACAAAGTGGCCAAAAGTGTGTGTATGTGAAAGTATGTACGTTAAGAGAGAGAGAGTGATTACGACTCTAACAGCTGTCCTCCCTTATACATCTCTATGGAGAGACCCAGAGGAAGCACAAGTTCAGCTTCCAAGAGAACTGGGGAGAAAAAAAAACATCAGGAAAGGCATCTAGAGCTCCATGTTTGATCAATCCTCTCACCGCTGGGAGTCGAAACTAACTTTGGCAAAACACAGCATCTACATTCCTTTCAAACTGAAGGCAGGCATTCGTTGGTATGCAATAATGTTTTAGCCATGAGATGTGTTGAAAACAATGTTCCGCCACACCCGTGTCATTTCATATCCTGGCAACTGACAGTCTGTTGTTGTCATTGCCTTTGGCTCCTGTGCAAAGACATCTTATGAATTAAACTGATGAATGGCTGAATCTTGTCTTCTTTAGTGGGAGAAAGCACATTTGGTGAAAGCATTACAATTAGGAAACTGGGTTGAATGAAAACTCTTTTTAATCCTTCATCTGTATTGGTTACCAAGGATGTCTTTTTGTTTGGGGACAAACTGATATGCAGTAAATAATGAAAAAAAAAATGGTAAAGATTGCTGAAATATGAACAAGCTCAGATGTCTATCTGTACATTTGAAATCAAGTCTTGCTGTGTGGCCATTAACGCCCTGCTAAGCCTTTAGAATTTCCAGTCCTCTGCTTTTCCACGTACTTGCTTCCTGTTCTCCCCATTCTCTCCCGAGAGATGAGGGGGTCATTATTTAAGTTTCCTCTGTATCTAAAGCGAGCTTTGGTGTGGGTGGCTTGGCTGAAGAAACCTCCCTCGACATGCTATAATCAGAGAGCTAAACTTCAGAGAAACTCATAATCTAAGCAAAGCCCATCTTCATAGGACATATCAGACGCTGACAAAGAAAACCGTGTGTGTGTGAGTGTGTGTTTCCTCTGAAAGAGTTACTCATTACCGCTTCCAGGATCGGCACTGCTCTGACTTATCAAACAACCCTTTCAGTCTTTATGAGTAAAGCTTCCTCTTCTAAATCTCAATGTGGTGAATATTGCTCTCATTTGAACTAAGTTGTTGCTGTTTGAATGTTTGATGTCATGACAGTCATGTATTATGAAGTGACTCCCACTTTCCTGGAATCCTTTTTGCACAGGAGGGAAAAAGAGAGAGATAGAGAGTGCTTGGTGACATACACCAGCCTAGAGAAGAATGGCAACTTATGAAGCTTTGTGGTAAACAGCTATTTTTACTAAGCTTTTCCTCTCCGGCCTCTCAGATACTGCTACATGCTCATCATGGGCTTATGTGGGAAACGCTAAATAGTGATGGGAGCTGTCTGGGTTTGGCCAAACCACGCAGAGTGACAAACTGCCTTGCAGGGTGCAATTGTCCCTCTCCAAGCCTCACCACCATGAAACCAGGGTGGAGTACCAATGGCTTCTTTTGTCATAGTTTATGACCAGAGATGCCATTGTGACCTGCTTTTTGCCAACTGCCGTGAAGATAAATTTAGAGTCCATTGGTCCGGTGGAATAGTACTGATGTCTATTGAGCCTGTAGAAACAAATCCCTGCAGAATAATAATAATAAAAAACATTAAATTACATGTTGGTGGTTGCCAATGAAGGAGTTATGTGGTTGTTAGGGTGTTCTGGGTGGTTGCCAGGGTATGCTAGTGGTTGCTAAGTTTTTTTGAAAGTTAAAAATGAGTTCTAGGTGGTTGCCAGGTTATTACTATGTGTGTTACTAATGTGTTTTAAAATTTAGAAAGATGTTCTGAGTGATTGCCAAGGAGTTATGTGGTATATACTGTGTTCTGGTGGTTGCCAGGGTGTTGCTATATGATTGCTAAGTTGCTTCGGAAGTTAAAAAGGGGTTCTGGGTGGTTGCCAGGGTATTGCTATTTAGTTAACAATGTGTTTTAAAATTTAGAAATGTCTTCTGGATGGTTGCAAAGAAGTTATGTGGTTAATACGATGTTCTGGTGGTTGCCAGGGTGTTGCTATGTGGTTGCTAAGGTGATTTGAATGACACTTAGTGTGTTGTTTGGGTGTCCCGTGTGGTTGCCAGGGTATTGCTAGTGGTTGCTAAGGTGATTTGAAAGTTGAAAAGGAGTTCTAAGTGGTTGCCAAGGAGTTCTATTGTTGCTAATGTGTTCTGGGGGTTTTGCCATGGGGTTGCTATGTGGTTGTTAATGTGTTTAAAAAGTTATTGTAAGTGTTTTAGATGGTAGCCAGGATGTTGCTATGTGGATGCTAAGGTGTTTTGAATTAATAGTGTGTTGTTAAGGCTTTCTGTGTGGTTTCCAGGGCATTGCTAAGTTGTTGCTAGGTTGTTCTGGGTGGTGATTATTTGGCTTAGTGTGGTTAGATGCTCTTTTGATGTAAATACATGTATTCTGTTGGGTGTTTTTTTGTTGTTGCAAATTGTATTGCCTAACAGAAAAAATTTAAGTTTGATTGATTAAAAAAAGTAATAGCAACGAGATTTGTGGTGTCATACATACTAGCGCAACTATGAGCAATAATAGTGATGCTTGTCATAGCATGCAAAAAGAAACCTGAAATGTAAAGTATATATGGGGGAGCTGAAACAGTGAACGTAAGGAAAACCGCTCATCTCTGCTTCTGTTGGTGAGTTCAGTCCAAGTTTTCCCCCCCCCAAAGGTTGTATATATATACTCAATAGCAGCATATTTGTGTAATGTGAGAGTGTGTGGGAGAAGCCAGAACTCTTTTCTGGGTGAGACATATGAAACACCATAAACCACCATCTGCTGAAAGGACTTGGATGGGATTTTACTGTGTAATATTATGGGCTGTAAAAAGAACTCCCGTAAGAAGTTAACAATACATTACAGAATTGACGGGTGGATGTCTATGCCACATTCTGCCCTCTAATTCACGCTTCTCACGAAATCTTTTTTTGAAGGCTCTCCTACATGAAACTGTAATCCTTGTCCCATCTCAAAGTGAAGTCAAAGCACTGTCTTTGGGGTATTAGGCAATCGTTCTGAAATCCTGTGAAATCAATAGAAATGAAATCCAGTTCCTATGACGAAATAGCAGTAACCATAACACAATAGGATTTCACAAGTGTCCCTTGAGCACCTAGAAAGCTTCAAAGTGTGCAGTCATATTCAAGTTTCCTCTGGGGTCATCGTCATGCTTTCTGACTCATTGGGAACATGTCTGTGTGATGAGGTTTTGGACACTGGGACCTTTTTTTTCTTCTTCTTTTTTTAAAGGTTTCAGTTGACCCCAATAACTTGTGTGTGCGTGTGTGTGTGTGTGTGTGTGTGCGTGTGTGTGTGTGTGTGTGTGTGTGTGTGCGTGCATCTATAAAAGGAGGAAAAAACAAGTAACAGGTGTAAGGCAAGCTCCTAGGCAAAGATAAATAAGTGATTAAAGTAAAATGTGTGTTATATTTCCAGATGTGTGATTTTAACTGAAAATAGAAGGCATCTTTATTTACAGCTATAGAAATATGAATTTTACAAAAGCAGTTTGATGACACAAAAGCTGTGTCACGTGAAGGGCTTGAATAAGTTGAATCACTGAGAACAATTAAAGAAAAATATATAACTTTGTAAAAATATAATATCTCATTAAATGAGAAAATTCTAATGCAGTCCCATTTGAAGATTTTTATGTTGCAGCACAAAAAAGACTGAATGTTTAAAATATTAGAATGTAGGGGAAATGTATTTAACATTTTGCAATATTAATAGTACTTGTATTAGTATTATTTTGACAGTCATCTGGTACAATTTACCTCACAGCATTGCTTCATGTAATATTTCGTGGCTATTCTTTAGCCGAATAATTTGAATTTTTAAAAATACATTCGTAATTTAACATACCAACATATATGGTATGTATTTTTGGATCTGAATAAATGACAAATAAATATTAATTATATTATATTGAAATGATAAATAAATCTTATTTTACCTAAATTTTGACATGCAAAAATATCAGTTTTATAGTGAGAATCTATCAATCATGAGCTCTTTCTAGATATATGACCATGTGACAAATGATATGCAGTTTTCTAGATTACCCACTGACACATCTTACCCCAGTCTCCCTAAATTAAAGGCCAGCTTGTTCTTCTCAATGAATATTGCCTGTATATCATTTATAGTGTTGTTGCTAAAGAAATGTGACTCGTCAGCTTCTTTTGGATATGAATGAGCCTCTCTATTTTGCCAGATTCCTGACTGTGCCAGACTTTGAAGATACCTACTCTGAAGAAAAAGGTATGTTTCTGTTGGACAGCAGGGTCTCCTATATTTCTCATATGCAAACATAATATTCCAGTTGATGAGTTATGTTATTGAAGTTCTGAATGAAAGTGTGATTGTGTTAATATCCTATGTGAGTTGTGTTTATTTCCATATTTTTAAAGGCCAGAAGCTGCATTCATTTGTAAAAGATCCCCTTCATTTCCTGTCATAATGCATGTATTTGAAATATGTGATGGCAACAGTATATCTGTAGGGTTTTATGGAAGCTTTGCATGGTTCAGATTTAGAAGTCTGAAATAACAAGGATAGAGGAACTATTTCAGAAGTCCATTAAATTAACCCGATAGCATCTTTTCCTGTGTTAATTCAATTCAGCTACCAAAATAGGGTGGATTTTTTTTAACTTCGCAGAACCGCATAGCACTTTCGAAATATTTTGTTTGGATTAAAAAGCCAGAGAATTCAATACAGTGGAAAGTCCAGCTATCACAAGTATGAATATGTGATTTATATTAAGCTGGACCGAATAGAAGAAGAGAGAACCAATGAGACTTTTGGGAGAAGGAATGGAAATGCATGACCTTTCTAAAAGGGAGGCAGCAAACTCTTAGCATTTGCCAGAGTCACAATTATTTTACCTTCTCCTCTGTTGGAATGTTTTTGTCACTTGGCGCCGGCGCTGAACTTGTATTGCACAGCCTGGGCTTTGGTGCTGAAAAGCTTTGCTGTTAAAAGAACTGTAAAGGATGAAAGTGGTGCTTCTGTTATATATTAGCTGGCTCACCAGCCTGTTCTCACGTAAATGCGTCTCTATAGCACGCATTGTGTATTATCGTGCAATTTATACGCGAAAATGAGTTTTTATGTGCATTTGATACGCAGTTCATTTGCGTGTAATACACACGCACCCCACACCACTGATTCTACCCAAACGTATAATACACACGCACCCACTACTAAACCTACCCTAACCAACCCATGCGTATCCTATGCACGTAAAAACTCATTTTCGCGTATAAATTACACGATAAACACACTGCGTGCTATAGAGACGCATTTAGTGTGATCGGGTTGGGCTCACATGTCTTCACAATGAGAATAAAAAACATCCATTAAGAAAGTAAACATTCCATTTCAATTTTATGTTGATTATAAAATCTATTGCAGGACATAGAACAATACTGATGGATAAAATTGTGTCATCAATGCATCAGAAGTAGATTGAGGAAGTTTGGTTGTTTTTTTTCATCTGAACCATGTTGATGTCTGCTGCATGTGGTTTCCTCTCATGTGTAGTTGTTTATAGCTGGTTCTGAGTCAATCCCAGACAGGTGGAAGGAAGTCTCCTTTTTCCTCTTTCGCATCAGCTGTGTTTACAGTTAAACTCATAAATGGGCCACATACACCCATCTGGAGCTCTGGGTGAACATAAACCCTGTAATATACTGGTGCCGGTGCTACACACTTTGCTTTTAAAAAGCATTGGTCTTGAATTGATCAGAAGTTCCAAAAATGTCTCTCTGATTAAATTATTTGAAACCGTACTCTTTAAAAAAAAAAAAATTTTTTTTTAAAAATTCAGTGCTGACTAACCTTAAAGGGTTAGTTCACCCAAAAATGAAAATTATGTCATTAATGACTCACCCTCATGTCGTTCCGAGCCCGTTCATCTTCGGAACACAGTTTAAGATATTTTAGATTTAGTCCGAGAGTTTTTTGTCCCTCCATTGAAAATGTATGTACGATATACTGTCCTTGTTCAGAAAGGAAGTAAAGACATCATCAAAGTGGTCCATGTGACATCAGTGGGTTAGTAAGAATGTTTTGAAGCATCGAAAATACATTTTAGTCCAAAAATAACTGCGGACTGAACCGGAAGACAATACATTATTTCCTTTCTGGACAAGGACAGTGCCATACATACATTTTCAATGGAGGGACAGAAAACTCTCGGACTAAATCTAAAATATCTTAAACTGTGTTCCGAAGATGAACGGAGGTCTTACGGGCTTGGGACGACGTGAGGGAGAGTCATTTATTACATAATTTTCATTTTTGGGTGAAGTAACCCTTTAAGCCTGTATCATTGCTTTGAAAATGCATTTCATAGCATTTTATATTACTATTACTATATTAATATATCCATTTTAAATAACGCAAACCTGTAATCTAATGACCTTGTCCCAATTATTCCCCGCCATTATACATTTGAATATACAATAAATCAAAATTAAAATTAAAATTTCAATATCAAATTTAAACATCATGATATCATGGCTTTGGTGGAAAATTCTGAATTTAATTTTGTTCTGTTCAACCCTGTTACTTTATCTCCACCATTTAAAAATACCTCTAGAACCAATGAGGTTCATTCCTGTGTGTTACGTTTGAGCTTCCACAAGAACCAATGAGGTTTGTTCTCGGCCGTCAAGTAGGTTCGGTTCTGCTTCTGTTTATGTTCGCTGATCAATGTTTAAATGTGAATAAAAGCCTAAATTTAATCTGTTATTCATATAAAGCGATCGTGTCTCTTCCGAAAATTTGGACTAAACCTCTAGTTTTATGATCTCTTAATGAACTTTTTGAAGCGTCAAAGTGGTAGTTGCGTAGCTGTCAACTGAGGGACAGAAAGCTCTCAGATTTCATCAAAAATATCTTCATTTGTGTTCCGAAGATTAACAAAAGTCTTACTGTAAACCCGAATAAGTTGGCACAACTCAAAAAATTTAAGGCAATCTGTTGCCTCAAATTTTTTAAGTTAAGAAATTCAAAGTTTAAGTAAGCAGAACTGACATATATTTATTTTGTATTTGTACATTTGAATTGTTCTTAACTTGAAATGTTTGAGTACACTAATTCATACATTTAACTTTTCATGTAAATTTCATGTAATCTCAATGTGAACACTTTTATTAGTATAATAAACTATAAATAACCTAATAAACTAATTCACCATGATGGTAACTATCCTAAAACCAACATTAACAGAAATTCTTCTAAATTAGCATAACGAAACATTAATCGTTACTAAATCACCCGCTTAAAATTAATCTTGCACAAAAAAACATTGTATTACACTTAATTTTAGCATTTACTCTCCCTTTCGAGTGCCATCGGCAAAGCATGCTGGGAAATATACATCCCAGCCGTTTCAGTTAAACTTAAGTTCGTCTAAATTAAAAGAAATAATTTCATAAAACTCAAAACAATGAAACAGTTCAGTTTACTTAAAATATATCCATTCTGTGAACTTGAAAGAAAAAGAAAGTACTAAATACTCATAAAATTTAATTTGACTGAACTAATTAGTTTAATTTAAGTTTTTCCTACTCAAACCAATGAAGTATTTTGAGCGTTAGGGTTTACAGGTGAGGGAGAAAAATTGACGACAGAATTTTCATTTTTGGGTGAACTATCCCTTTAAAACAATACACTTTCAGCTACCAAATAAATCTGTGGTACTCTTTTCAACATATTTTAACTCTTTTTAAATCCATTCTGCAGAATTCCACAGATTTTGTCCACAAAGTCGGTTAGAAACTGCGATTAAAAATCCACAGATTCCATTTGGGCCTTCTGATGGGTTTTAAATGTGTAATAGAGCAAGTTTCACGGAAACATCATCATGGTGATTATGAGGCTGCTCTGTGCAGCATGTGAGCTGAACCATCTGCTTCAAAAGAGAAAGAGTGCTGCTATCCATCACTGACCTGTGTGATCCATCTAACCTCTGAACCACAGCTGTGCGACTGGAATGAGCTGTGAACGAAGACATGTCTGTCACAGAATTTCAGGCCTGAAATCATGAAAGTATCCTTGTTGATTGTACAGGGACAGGATTGGGTTATTTGTGACTGTTCATTCAGTATGAGTTTGAAATGCCCCATTAGCATCTCTTGTTCATGACCATAGAAAGCAACAGTATATGGTGACTGAAAATCCTAGGAAGGGCTCATGGTTGATAAATGGCATGTTGAAGGTATTTTTTCCCCCCTGTAAGATAGCAATGTAAACAGCCTGACACAGTAAACGCAGATTACAAGCCAAGAAGATAAGTTAACACGGCTGCAGAATTCCACTGACCATATTTCTGCATTCCACTGTCACAGAGAGTTACTTTACTTAAAAACAATATACAGCTCCATTATGTCCATGTACAACATGTCTTGTAAGCATATTAGGCTGAATATCACTTTTGTTTGTGCTGAAAGCGCCTTTCAAACTAAGAAATTTCACACTGTTCAAAACTTTGGCGTCGGTAAGATTTAAAATGTTTTTGAAAGCATTCTTTTCCTCAGATGTGTTATTTTCTAAAGGGGACATGTTTAAAATGAACATTTCAGTCTAAAACAGAAGCTCTGGATAAGTCAGCTGTGCATGTTTGTACTTGCCGAGTAGTTATTTTTTTCAGATGGAGGGGGAATAATGATTAGTCTTTTTATAGAGTGATGTTTAAGGTGTCCTCAGCTGCATGTGAGAAAGGAGATAGTGTGTTTGACTGATGTTTACTTCATAGACAGATGTGAGGGTAAATGGCAGCCTTTCAGAAGAAACACGAAAGTATGGGTGTGTTCAGGTAATCACAGACTACATATGCGTTTTAACCACCATGATTTGCATAGTATCGCTCAGGAAACTCATTTAGAATTATAGTGTAGAAGCACAAAAAGGTTAATCATTGTAAAAGCAGCCTGACGCAGTGTTTGTACGCCGCTCTATTTCAATAAAGTGACATTTTAGAGTGAAAAGGGGTATAGGGTGAAACAAAAGTAGGGTGGGATTTGATTTTATCCATTGGGAAATTACTTGATTTTAAAAATGGACCTTTAAATAACAGGAACACTGAGAGGAAGGGATGAAAATAAGGATAAAATAAGTTGTTTCAGAGGTAAAGCCAATTATTACATTTTGATGAAAGCTGAATGAAAATTTTGTGAAACTACAAAAAAAAAAAAAAACTTTTCATGTGCGATTTTTAGGGTTTTCTTTTGCAAGTAAGTAAAATGAAACAGGCCTTTATGAGAGAAGATACCTTCGGTTTTAATTAGAGAGTCCCATGAGAAGTTAACCACAAGATACAGAAATGAACTGCAGGCTAATGGCTGTAAGTTCACTGTGTGGTTACAACAATCACAGAGTGCTGTGGTCCAGCTCAGAGTGTTTGTTTTAATGAATGTTGAGTCAGTTGTAAAGGAAGTAGAGGACATGGCATTGGGTCTGACCGCATCATGACACATATTCCTGTTATAACAGGGAGTTATTCAAATGTGCATCTGCAAATGTGCATGTTTCTGTGCGGACCATAGCTTCCAGTTCGTCTTGAAATAAAGAGTTTACATTTTTCACCCTATATAATTCTGCTTTAGTGCATGTAAAAGTGGGATCCAAAAAATATCAAAATAAAATGATTTTATATTGCATTTTTCATTGCGATTTAAGTTGTCATCCTATTCGTTTGAAAATAAGAATTGAAAAATGATAATGCACTTCAGATTTTCAGTAACTATATGGTTTCCTCTGTACAAATTTGTGCAAAACCCATGTTTCTTTGTATTAAAATGTTCTAAATCCTTTGTTTATTTTTAGTTTTAAATTAGACTTTTTAATGAGGTCTCAGATTTTTAGACCCTATAATGTCAACATATCGTTATATTGACTGGGACAGGGATCTGGCTATATATGCACTTGAGCAGATTTTGGAATATCCCATCACATCAGTCTGTTTTGTGTCAGAGGTTGGGCTTGTTTGGCCCTCAGGCAGCGCAAGTAACGCTAACCTAACGTCAACCTGCAGTAAAGCTGCCAGCCTGGCTCCTCTCGACTTGCCCCATCAGTGCACCCCTGTAATATCCCAAAAGAACATCGTTCGCACACTGACTGCCCCCTGCCTGCCCTCGATGACCCATAAATCTGCAGCGCTGCTCCTCTTTTATAGTGCTGCTCGAGACTAAACATGCCACATGCACAGGATTTAGCTTAAAACACCTTCTGTTCTTTCTTTTTGAAGCTGTAATTTCCTGCGTTTGCTTATTCGAGCAATGAATCTATGTCACTTGCCACAAAATAAGTGACTTCCTGATTGCACAGGCTTTTTTTCGGTGCTTCTGAGAAAAGAATGTTGATTACCAAATAATGTCAACTCATTTTCTTAAAGAAAAAAGAAAAGAAGATTACAGTGAGGCACTTACAATGTAAGTAAAAGGGGCCAAATTTCTGGAGGTTTATAATTTTTTATAAAAGCCTACATTAATTTTTCTGTTAAAAGTTGTGTATTAACTGATTTGTGAAGTTGTTCTCGTCATATTTCGGTCATTTCAGAGGTTTAGGTAGTATGTTGTCATCAGTGTTGCCAACTGCTTTCAATGGAAATTAGCCGAAGCCTGATCAAAAAGTTGTTAAATGTCACTAGATGACATAATGCACCACCAACTGTCGACACTTTACATTTGTTTTCTCTCCTAATCCATGCTCACACACTGCATTTTAATATATTATAGTCTATATATCCAATAAAGCTGTTCTCATTTTCTGCCAGACAACAGAAGGAGTATGATACAGTGGCTCACCACATGTTGACCAGCAGACCAAAAAAAGGCTAGATTTGTCGCTTTTTTAAAAAAAAGTCTCAAGGGGTGTGAAAAGTCGCTGACACAGTTGCTAAAATGGCAACACTGGTTTTCACACTAAAATCATGTTAACACTCTTGTTGTTAATGTACCACTATGACTGCACTATTAAAAGTGTGAGTATTTTAATGTTTATAAATTGGCAATACAATTTTTTTTTGTGGTATAATCAACATTATGGCAGAAATGCTGTCAGTTGAGCTTAACTCGAACTGAATAGTCTTTAATTTGATGTGGGGAGTATTATCGACATCTCTCATTTATAAACTCAACATGCCTTTCGTGCTCCAAGAATATGTCTTCTCACTTCACGAGAAATGAGAATTAATAAAAGAGAATAGAACCTGCCAGGTATATAATTACATTCTACATCTGTAACAACACTCTTTGGGTGACAGGAGTCAGACAGTAAGTCTACCTCCTCGTACATATAGCACAAAGGAAAGGATTGTGTGTTTGTACAGTGAGGATGTCTGTGAGGACAGGCATCTTTAGGGAGAAGAGTGGAAACCAGGAAGCAAAGCAACAGAGCAGCGGAGCATGGAGGTTGAGGGTATCACCCTCAACCTCCATGCTCACCCTCAAAACCAACCTTTCCTGTGATGAGAATTTGACATCTAACCAGGCTAGGTCCCATGGGGGCATAAACAGTCAAGATTTGGGGTTTTATTCACAATGAAGCCCTGTTAAAGGTATAGTTCATCTTAAAATTACAATTCTGTTATTATGTATTCATTTTCAGGAAAAGTTTCCTTTGCGTCCTCATAAATAACTAATGATAAAACTTTTTTTTATTCTTTTTGCTTCTAATGTGCAAGAACTTTTACATTAATCGTTAGTTTAT
The DNA here is from genome assembly GCF_029890125.1 of Rhinichthys klamathensis goyatoka. Classification (NCBI taxonomy): domain Eukaryota; kingdom Metazoa; phylum Chordata; class Actinopteri; order Cypriniformes; family Leuciscidae; genus Rhinichthys; species Rhinichthys klamathensis. The sequence continues at coordinate 1,189,523 of NW_026606827.1, forward strand.
TTTTAAATGTTTGAGGCAATTATTTCCAGTCATCACACATTTTAACAATACATCAAACACATTTTTTTTTAAATGTACTTTTATTGAAATTAAAGGGATAGTTCACCCAAAAATTACAATTCAATGACAATTCAACAATGAACGAAAGTCTTACGGGGTTGGAACAACATGAGGGTGAGTAATTACTGACAGAATTTTCATTTTTAACGTTTCACTTTATTTTGATGGCCTTTAACACATTCTGTTGACTATAAGTAACATTGCACCTATATGTCTACTAACTCTCATTAGAGTATTAGTAGAGTATTAGTAGACTGGTAGGGTTAAGGTTAGAATAAGTTGACGTAGTTGTAAAGTTACTTATAGTCAGTATAATGTCTGTTGGGGGAGAATCAAAATAAAGTGTTAGCAGATATTAAGCAGACAGTCTACTAATACTCTAATGAGAGTTAGTTGACACATAGTTGCAAAGTCACTTATAGTCAACAGAATGTGTTAAAGGCCATCAAAATAAAGTATTACAGAAATGTAAATATCATGATATCATGGCTTTGGTGGAAAATTCTGAATTTTATTTTGTTCTTTTCAACCCTGTTACGTTATCTTCACCTTATAACATTTTTAATATACATTTAAAAATGATAGTTTGATTTTACAGACATCTTTTTGACCACATGGTTCTAACAGTAAGTTTTTCTTAGTCTTTATCAGTATCTTAGAATATCAGTACTTACATCAGCCTTGAGCTAAACATTCTAAAAAACAGCCCTACTGATCACATGAAGTTCTATGTCTGTTTTGCTTCATTATGTTTTGGTTCTGTTTTCCCTGTTCTGGTTTGCCCGAGTTCCCTGTGCTTATTAGTTTCCATAGTTCCTAATTTGCGCACCTCTTCTGTTTATTATTCAGTCGGTGTATTTAAGCCTTCAGTTCATTCAGGTCTTTGTTCGGTCTCGTTTACGCCTGTGCTTTATGTTTTTGTTATACTATTAATCTGAGAATAGGCCTCATAATGCTGCTATAAAACTGGAACAATACAACAAATTGTAATGGGTTTCTGCAGAATGGCTGCCCTGATAAAGGTAGAAGCTGATAAACAGGAACATTAGCCTAAAACTCAGTGCAGCAATTGTTCCTGTGGGGCGACTATGTTACCACAGCTGAAAATCACTTCCTTTAGGTATAGCATTTGGGTTTTACTGTGCAAGAACCATAAATAACCAGAGATTTCAAACTGACTTGCACTGGTTTCTTATTGGCAGACTAACTTGTTTACTCTTTAACCAAATTACAGCCCAGAACGCCACAAGGCGCCCACAGACGGTGTTTCCTTCTGAGTATAGACTTAGTGACTCCCAGCTGTGGCATTTTTGGGAAGGTTCATTTTGGGTCCTATACCTCTCTCTAACAGCGCAGTATCACAGACAGGTCAACTCTCAGGGAATGAGGCACTGTCTCTGGTCCTACACAACAATGAAATCTGCCCTAAAGCCTGCTAGTGAGTTCTGTATGAACATCTTGTTTGTTGTTAGTGGTATTTCATCTTTCTTGATGCAAATATGGCCTTCTGGTGAAGATAGGCATAGTTACGTTGATGAGTTTTTCCACATGTTTCAGAATGAGTACCTTTATTGAATTTTACCCACTTTGTTGTTTGCATGGCTGAAACTACTCATTTTGCCTTAAGGCATGACATTTTAATGCAAAGTTTGACAAGGTAACTAATGCAAAGGCTGTGGGACTTTCAAGAGGAACATATGCTTGAGCATGCCAAAGGATTTTATTAAGGATTGAATTGAGTCCACTGATAGTGCCATTCATTTGCATGAGCTGTTTCTCCAGAGGAATCATGCAAATCAGATAAAGGCACAAAATCTGTTTAATACAATTTTATTCACACCCCATATCTGTATATACATGCTTGATCATAATTTGATGAATAACTGTTGCCATGATCAATAGAAAATGTCCACAAATGTATTTTTTTTTAATTAGATTCTGCTACTTTCTGCTAATGGTAATAGTGCTAAATAAGCAAAAGTGTAAAATAGTGCCAATTTGCATAAAGAGCTGTGTTTGCACTGAAACTAATGACAATGGCATACAAAAGGCTATATATATATAGGCTATGTATTTTTAGAGCTGGTATTATCAAGAAAAGAATACAGAAAAGTGGTGTGAATGTGTCCTAAAGCAGGTAGGTTTCTAACACATTAGTATCCCGTATATTTATTTGCTTTCCATAGCTTTTCATGGTGCAAGATAAAACATTAGTACTTTACCACAGATCCTTTGAAATAAAACAAGGATGTGTCAAAAATATCGCGAGAAGTTGTTAGACAGAAAGACAGCTTTGTTAGCAGTCCTCATGTCACTATACCCGCTGGCTTCTCACAAGATCTTCTCAGGAGAATGTTGGTCTAGATGAGGATAGAGTCACATGGCTGCTAGCTGGAGGCTAACGTAAGCATTAGCCCTCTGTCTCTTGAGACGAGCAAAGTAAATACTATTGTCAACATTTATTACCAACAGAAGTTACACAGCAACGAATCATAGTTAAGATCTTTCATGTCCCCTGTTATATTTCACAGAGAAAAATGTTTTAGCAAGCTACTTTTAATTTTAGGACTCCTATGACCATGTTCTATATGCTGTTGGTATGGTAATGTAAATGTTAAACATTGAAACTCATTGAATGGCATTGTCAACCAATAAGATTATTGGCATTAAGCAGGCCGGGTTATCAAACCTTACAGAAAGCTAGAGCTATTTTTTACTATACTACGTTATAGTATGCCTAGACTTAAAAGCAATCGGTATACAGTAGGCATTCATTTATTCTCACTGCTGTAGGGCTTTCAAACTTAAGATGTCAGAATGTTGTGTTTGTGTTTTGTTTGTGTGTTGACATGGTTACAAATGTTATGCTGCACCAAAAATTGCCCTTTGGGCTTATAATAAACTTTTAACTTGAACTAAGTCATATAAAACAAGTAGGGTATTTGAAGCTTAGGGTCTTGTTTACACGACACTGTTTTCAACTAAAAACGGAAAACTTTTTATGTTTTGGTCATTCATTTACACAACAACAGCGCTTTGGCGGCCTGAAAACACAAACTTTTGAAAACGGGTTTCAACGTGCAAGTTTTTGAAAACAATACCGTTATTGTCTCTGTGCAAATTTGTGAAAACAAATTAAGTGCATATTAAGTGTTCAGTCTATAGTAGTTTTTCTTTACAAAGTGACATTGCCAACTACTGGTCTGGCAGGCATAATACAGCGTTTTAAATCGTTTTTGCGGATCAGTGTGAACGGGGATCGCTTTTACAACGTTGTTGCCTGTACACAAAAAAACGCTAAGGAAAAACGTTTCCGTTTTTAGTAAATGCTGTCGTGTAAATGTGCTCTTAGTGTGAGGCATCAGATGTAAAACTGTGGATTTTGATGATTCATTTCTAAAGACTGCAGTCTGTCAATACACCCTCGGCTCCCTTTCCTTCGCTGCTGGCATAATTACTGGTTTAGCCTTGTGAGTTTGTGACACCAGCGCCCCATAAGTGCTGATAATGGCAGCTCCAGCATTCCACAGGGGCTAAGCTACAGCTGGAGCCTCAAGGCTGACTGGAGAACTGGCCAACTACACACAGCCTCCCTGCACAACCATTTCCATTGCGTTTTTAATATGTCTGTGTGTTTTGAGGAATGGATCTGTCAGGTCATGTGTTTTATCACCTTGGGGCAGTGTAATTGGCATTTAAGCGCTCTTAACCCTCTGGGCTTCTTCATCCGAAAATGACCGAAAACGTTTACATTTTGAATTGTTTAATTTTTTTGCTTCATCGGATGGGGGTGAAACTTGGTGACTTTTGTTGTATTACCTATATGAACACACACAAAAATCAAGGAGATGATTCTGATATGTTAAAGGGTCGTAAAAAAAATAGTCACACTTAGCTTCCTCCCGGTCAAAAACGGGCGACATAGAAAATGAATGGGAAATATGAAAAAATAGGAAAACTCAGAGAAACTTTTGGTGGTACAAGCTACAGATCAGCCACTGAGCAGAAAAAAAGTGTACAGCAATGAAGGGGTGACACTCTAAAACATCAAGAGTGCAAATAAGACATCCCCCCCCCCCCCCCCCCCCCCCCCCCCCCACACACACACACACACCAACGCACACATACACACACACACATACACAGATATACTGGCAAGACTGCAACAGCAAATTTGTAGAATATGCAAAATAAAATCAATAAATGAAAAAAAAAATCTCGCTCAAATGCACACACACACACACACACACACACACAGAGAGAGAGAGAGAGAGAGAGAGAGAGAGAGAGAGAGAGAGAGAGAGAGAGAGAGAGAGAGAGAGAGAGAGATTAACTGGTAAGACTGCAACAGCAAATTTTGAGAATATGCAAAAATAAATAAATAAAAAATACCAATTTATTGCTAAATGTCTGTATAAAGTGTTTTGAATTATCACTAACCATCCCTTATTTTGTTTAATTATTTGAATGATCAAATACTGAGTAACAAAAATGTTTGCATTGTGTTCCCTTTCTAACCAAATGCTATAGTTTGATTTTAATCATAATGCAAAACCTGATACTGATCTAAAAAAATGTGTTAAAAAAATAAAGTAGTCTTTTAGAATATCTACATGTATATCTAAATTTAAAAAACAAAACGAATAAGATAAAGAAATCATGTCTAAAACAACAAAAGGAATCAAAAAGCCTTTCTATGTATTTATATAGGAAGCTATAGGCAGCCTACAGGACATTGCACACATTTAACTATTTTTTAAAGCCACTAGATGGCGCTCTTCTACTTGAACATTTTTTTTTTTTAGGCTGGCACTCTATTTTGATGTGAAATGTTGCATTTATTGAAGAAAAAAATTAAATAAAAATAAAATAAAAATATATATAGTAATTCTAATGGAAAAAATAGCTCATAAAAATTATATAATTAACGCAAAGTATCGTAAAAAATTCAAAAAATTCCAAATAATAATCAGAAAATATTATAGAACAAAACAATATTTGATTGGTTATCCTGGGAAAAAGTAAAGTTACATTTTAAGGCTTCGTCCGTTTTTGACCGGGAGGAAGCTAAGTGTAACCCATTTACGAAGAAGCCCAGAGGGTTAAGGGAACATCGCCTTATCTTGATTGCAAATGATGTGGTTTGAATTTTGTGGTGATCGTTTGTGAGTTGGTGTCTGCCTTTATCAATCAACATTTGAAAATATCATATCACTATTAATATTGCTCATACTTATGGTTAGGGATTTGAACAAACCCTTAAGTTTAAGTTTTTGTGTATATCTTGTCCCGCACTGTTCGTATTACGGACTTGAAATGAAAAATCAAAATGTGAGACTTGTGTGTACACTTCCGTTCAATACTTTGAGGCTGGTAAGATTTTATCACGTAATGTTTTTGAAAGTCTCTCACCACAGCCGCATTGTGTATATTGTGAAATATTATTAAAATTTCAAATAACTGTTTTCTATTTTTATACATTTCAAAATGGAATTTATTCCAGTGATGCAAAGCTGAATTTTCAGCATCATTACTCCAGTATTCAGTGTCACATGATCCTTCAGAAATCATTCTAATATGCTGATTTGGTGCTCAAGAATCATTTCTTATTATAATCAATGTTGAAAACATTTTTGTGGAGACTGTAATAGATTTTTTTTAGGATTGTTTGATAAAAGATTGACAGAAAGAAAAACAGTTTATTTGAAATATATTTTATTTGCCTTTACTGTCACTTTTGATTAATTTAATGCATCCTTGCTAAATAATAATAAAACGAATCTTAATTAGATCTTAAATCTACAGTTTCTGAAGCAATAATGTTTCTTTTTGTTGGTCTATTTAGCTTGTTTTATTTTGCTTATGGCATCAAGTGAACCATGCAGGACTTTGTGAGGTTTATTTTGTAATAATTAATTAAAATAAAAAATCGAACCAAAAAATGTATTAAAACATCCCAGTATCGCATAGCAACATCCTGCATCATGGTGGTTTTCAATTTTCAAGTCAGCATTTCTTCAAAACAATATTCAAAATCTATTTCTTGATTTTAGCACTTTTTTAAAACATAATTCTCATACCCATAATGCACTACTCCTTATGTTAAACTCAAGTTTTCTAGCATTATAGTAATAAGAGCATTATTTAGTCTGAAGACCCTCATACTTTCATAATATCTCCACAATCAGAAAGGAAGGAACTCAAGAAGGGTTGTGAAAGTGCTCAAGATTTTTCATCTCTCAACGATGCTTGGCTGTTGGGGTGTTGAGCTGTTTATCTAATCCCCCCAGCCATCACCCCTCCCAGCCTTTTAGTCCCACTCACTCTGGTTTAAACCTTGTACGCCCTTCTTTTCCCTCTTTTAGCATGGGGAAGAACACTGAGGCCTTGTACTGGTCCAGGCTTGGGGTTCCGGGACCGGTGCCGACCACGGGGGGACCACGTCAGTCTCCCCCGAGCCATTTCCTGTCTTAACCCTCCCATCTAATACCAAACAGACCTCATTCTCCTTGCGTTCCCCGACAGGACTGAGCCAACGGGCGTGCCAGAACCCTCCGTGCTCTTTGCACTTATCAAAAACATCAGAAAACAGAAAATGTCTGCATGGAGTGTAGCACCATCGACTCTTGCATCTTATATTTGTTGAGGGCAATGAGTATGATCACTTCTGCTATATATGGCTGTGGCAGTTTCTCACAAATAATTGTATGTATTTGTTTGTTATATAAGAGGGTGGAGGCTTTACCTGCAGGGAAATGTCCTTGGACATGAATGAGGTTAATTTGAAGTTAAGGTTCCAGGAATTCTCTAGCACATATTTGAGCATCAAAACATTGGTTTCCTATCCCAATTCTTATTTTTAAAGACTTTAGTGGCATGTTGACTTTCAAACATGTTGCTCTTTTCCAAATGCAACAAAATGCATGATCACTGGCTGGTCAGTCACAATTTTGTTTAGCTGCCTGAAAATGAAAGAAATTGAAAACTCTTTGCATTTATGTTGCTTTCATATTGTTTAAAAACCCTAGTCTCCTAGACTCTAAAAATGTAAAATCAAGTAAAAAGTATGTTTTCAACATATTTTCCTTTCACCTTGAATACAGTCCATTCTTAATATTTTTTTCCAAAATGTTTAAATATATTTGTTTTAACTTTTTTTCATTACCTGGAAGGTTCTAATTATTTTAATACAGAAAATTAAACATATAAGCGGCTCATCAAAAGTTTCCTCTAAGTAATTATATGATTGCATTGTTGTATTTTTAACAAATGAATAGATAAGATGAAAAAAAAATATCATGACTATACTGGTCTGCAGATTCAACAGAGCCGTGTTGAACCCTCTCCAGGAATACTTGGCATTCGTCTCAGCACATGGTATTTTTTTATGCAATAGACTTAGGCAATTCACTATCTTGCTCCTGTTGCAGCATTTGAAATAGCTTATTCTTTGCAGCTGCAATTATCTCAGTCAATTATCAGATTAGCTGTTGGCTGGAAAACTAGTGACTTCTCTACAGGAAAATTGGTCTCAATTAAAGACCTACTGTAAAAGGAGAAAGTACAGTGGCAAACATCATTGGTGTACATCCCTACAGCTCACAGCATTAGTCAATTATATTTGGTTCAATTGGTTAAAGCTATTTTACTCTGTATAGAATCCATATAAAATGTAAAAGATAGATAGATCGTTAGATAGATAGATTGATAGATAGATAGATAGATAGATAGATAGATAGATAGATAGATAGATAGATAGATAGATAGATAGATAGATAGATAGATAGATAGATAGATAGATAGATAGATAGATAGATAGATTGATTGATAGGTAGATAGGTAGATAGGTAAGTAGGTAGGTGACGGTCGTTGTTCCACATCTCAAGTGGGGTTAACTAAAGCATGACTTTGTTTTCATGCACATTCATCAGCTAACACACCTGGTGAGCTTTATCACCTCATTTCACCTCAGTTATGGTCTCAGCAGACAAGCTCGATCTTGCCTGTAATATCCTCCTCTCTCCACCACCCATTACAACAACTTTCTCACATGAACACGTTTGTGTGCATCTTTAGATCTAATGGTCTGCTTTTGACAAATTTGCCATTGATAAGTGCACATCCCCTCGTTCGGCAAGCCTTGGATATTCTTGTAATTTACTCCTCTGTGTTAAAAGGGAGCACTGGGTTTATGTAGGACAGGTCCAACCAGCCTTTGCCTCCCACTGGTCTGTCTCCAGTTTTGCTCCCCCATGCTCCCTACTGGCTTTGAAGAGCCGCTGCACTGGAGTGTAAATCAGCCCATGGGACAGGTGGAGATCTGCCAGCTGTGTGGAGATCCAGGCAGGGGATGGAAAGCTTTGGTAAAAACCACTGGATCTTCTCTAAAAGTGGAGGGAGAGGTGAAAGTAATTGAATTGGACAAACATCATTCATGTTCTCTATTACATCAACAGATATGATGCAAATGTGTGTCTGACAGATAACAATAACAAGTGGATTTTCTGGGGGGGAAAAATGGGAGTGGTGCTTGTAGACAGTGTTGTAGTTATCGAATCCAGACAAGACCTGACTCGGACCGTCTAAAGTCCAAATTCAAGACCATATTTTTATGAATAGTCAAGACCAGCTCATTTGAGTCAGAGTCCAAAAGCTCCTAAAAATATAGGACTCGGGTTTGAGTCCGAGTCAGGTCTCCAGACTCGAGTACCACAACCGTCGCCATGACCTAACCTTAACCCTGAAATCAGACGGAAATGATTGTTGAATAAATGATTTAGAAGCACCAAACTAGTGGTTATATGCCTAACTTGTCAAACTCCCTCAAATCTGATTGGTTGATTGGAATATTGTTCCAGGGTCCAGGGACATTTTGGATTTGTTGAAATCATATTCATGGTTATATTTTAAAATGTCATTCATTCATGTGATGGCAAAGCTGCATTAATAATAAATTAATCCAGTCTTCAGTGTCACATGATCCCTCAGAAATCATTCTAATATGCTGATTTGGTGCTCAAGAAACATTTGTTATTATTATCAATGTTACAGCTGTGCTGATTAATATATGATTGTGGACACTGTGATACATTTTTTAAGGATTCTTTGACAATTATAAAGCATTTATTTGGAAAAAAAATTTTTTGTAACATTATAAATGTTTTCACTGTCACTTCTGATCATTTTAATGCATCTTTGCTGAATAAAATTATTAACTCCTATTCATTCAATTCTACTGACTTTTGAATGTATTCAAAATGTAGTGGATGTATCATAAACATATCTTAGACAGGCGTTTACTCATTTTTGTGTTTTGATATATGCCACAGCTATATATAAATCCAAGTATTTGAAAAACCAATTACTGGTAGTAAAACATAAAGTAACACTCTAAGCTTAGATTTGGTGTTGTGTGTTTTAACTGAACTTATTTGAAAACAGTAGATTCAATTGTTGTTCTGTACTGTGAACTGCTTTCAATTATGATTAGCTTGGCAAGCTACAATTTCAAAGTAGCTTCCCCAACCAACACTGAAGCAAACTCTCCCCTCTCAAAGGCTCTTTTATTCTTCTGTTCTGTCATGTTTTATTCAGTGTGGAAAATCTTAGTTAATTGGTCTAAAGTTGGCTTTTCATGGCTGTTTCCTTAACAACAGGGGAAAGACCCTTTCTCCCTCCTTTTTTTTCTTCCCCAAACCCTGCCCATTTAAGGCTGGACCTCTTTTTTCCCTTTTCCTCCCTCTCCCTCTCTCACTCTCTTTCCATGTCTTTCTCTCTTCTGCGTGTGAGGACTGTGTGACAGCTTTTCCTGCTGCCCTTAGTGAACGGCTGAAAGGGAGTGAACACACGGCAGCTTGTAATGCGAACTAACCAGAGGCAAACGTATGTACTACCGAGCGGTCATTGGACGGCGGTGTAAAGACTCTTCTCAGTTTGGCCTGTGTAACGTATTGATGCCATCAGCTCTGGATTAAACTTCCCACGAAGTCTGATGCAGTGTGTGATGCTGTAGGAGAACAACTGAGATTTTTATGTGGTGAGTTTCTGACCTTTCAGCATGCCATATTTAGTGATATTAGTTGGTTCAACTTTAGTAAACCTGTTGCACTGTATGTAGAGAGATGAGAAATTGTTCTCTGATGTTCTTCACTGCAAAAACCCCCCCATGTTGTCTTGTTTTTCAGCAAAAAAAAAAGTAAATATCCTTAAAACAAGATGTATTTACTTGAGAAGCAAAATAGTCTAAGACTAAGACTATTTTAAGTCAAATTAAGTTTATTTTTCAATTGTTGTTCTTGTTTTAAACATAAACCTCACTTTGTAAGATTAAAATAAAAAAATATGAATTAATTAATTATTCTCTATTATATTACAGGAATTATTATATTAGAAATGTTATTTTTTTGCATATATGTTTT